>NC_143511.1:80366917-81566917 GCF_031878675.1 Megascapheus bottae
TTTTGAACTGTGCACAGCGCCTAATCCAGTGCCTGGAATAGTGTCTGATCATGATAGGTTTGTAGAATGAATGAATGAATGAACGTCTGAGGGCTCCCCCTGACCTTCTCCCACCCCAACCTTTGATCAAGAACAGCACCAGAGACGAGAGAGCTCTCAGTGTTCAGGGCCTTAATCTCAGGATGAAAGGCACAGACCCGCTCTTTAGAAGATAAAGCATTCATTTTTTTTTTTCCTTTCTCACTTCTCACAAGAGCTCTGACAAATCTTGTCATATCAATCTGTTCCAGGTACTGTGTTCCTCTCAAAAAGGTGCCAGTTTACCTACATGAGGGCTCTGAGGTTATTCTGTCTCTCCAGGGAGTTTTTAATCTTTGGAGCCAGAAGAGGATCCTGACATACTTTGAAGTTTCCCTTCACACCTGCCTGCCAGGAAGCAGCTCTGATTCTTAGCTGTGAAGAATCTTGGCTTCAGAAGGGCCAGGGTCTGAGACTCATGGCCAGGACTGGCTCTGGAGAAGGCCCTGTACTATCCACATGCCATCCAAAGCAGGTAAGGTGCCAGTGCAAGAGGGACACAGGCTATCTCCTCTGGGCCTCTTGGTGGCCTCTTGCTTTGTGTGGAATCTGAAGACCACTCCTCCCTTTTCCTTTTCAACACCACATCATTTGCTAAGGATTGAGTCACATTCACTAATTCCTTTCTTTTCCACACAACAACTCTAGGATGGCAAGAACAGATGGATGTCAGGCATTAGGTAAAGATGTCATAGCAGGAAAGTTCCTGAGCTTTCTGAGAGGGAGTTTTTACCCTCCCTGGGGCCAGACTGGCAATCTGAGGGCTGATATGCAGGGGAGGTATGACCAGTACCCAGTCACCCAGTAGGGGCAGAGTGAATGCCTGCCACCCAGAAGAGTACGTCTCTTCTCTCATCTGCTCTTCCTCTTCAAGACTGGGACCCTGATGGACATGGCTGTGGGTCTACAGGCCGTGTGCTGCCATTGTGGAAAAATTGTAGACAAAACTTCATTTCTCACAGTTCTGGAATATTCCAAAATTTCAGGTCACAGTGCCAAAAGGGGTGGTTTTTGAGGAAGAGAGAACTTACTAGGGTCTAATCCTATTTTTTGGCCAGTCCTGGGACTTGAACTCAGGGATTAGGCACTATCCTTGGGCTTTCTCAAGGCTAGCTCTCTATCACTTAAGCTACAGTGCCACTTCTAGCTTTTTCTTGTATGTAGTACCAAGGAACAAACTCGGGGCTCCGTGCATGCTAGGCAAGCACACTACCACTAGGCCAAACTCCAGGCCCACCTAATCCTATTCTTTTTTTTTTTTTTTTGCCATTTCTGGGGCTTGAGCTCAGGGTCTGAGTACTGTCCTTGGGCTCTCTCAAGGCTAGAGCTCTACCACTTGAGCCACAGCACCACTTCTGGCTTTTTTCTATGCATATTATACTGAGGACATGGGTCTTCATGCATGCTAGGCAAGCATTCTACCACTAGGCCAAATTCCTGGCCCTAATCCTATTCTTGAAGCTTCTACCTCCATGACCTAATTGCCTTTTTAAGGCCCCGTCTCCCTATAGCAACAGATTGGGGTTCAGAATTCAAATTCTGGGGTCCCACATATACGTTCTGTCTAAGGGCTACCTCCTGTCTCTTCACCCAGCTAATGGAGAAAATAGAGCCTCATGCTATAGCACTGTCATGAAAAGTCACTGAAATGGTGCTGACAAAGCAGAATACAGATCCATGAAGATAAGTGGCCGGAAACAGATTTTTTTTTTATTACCATGGCTTAATATTGACTTTCCATTTCCCCTAGAATTTGATCTTTGTGTTTACTATTTTCATTCAATAAATATCAGCATTGAGCACTATGATCTATCAGCTGTGTCTCCATGAACTCTGACCCAGCTTCTTTGGATTGGTAAATCTGAAGACTTACATCAACGGAGTTCCCTTCTGGAACTAAGGATACCCTACAGGTATTCTTAGGCACAGGAATCTAGAGATGTGTAAAGCTATTGCCTTGCTCCCAGAAAGATGAAAAGAGCATGTAAATGAATAATTTCGAAGAAGGAAAAAGAATAAAAATCCAATAGGAACACAGGAAATGTGCCAAAGTTTTGAAGGGAGGAGAAAGGTCTTGAGATTTGGGGGCAATATTGTCTTGTATAAGATGGTGACAGAAATCAGCTAGGCAAAGAAAGAGCCTGCAGAATGTTTTGAACAGAGCAGCCAGGCTAGGCTATTAGTTACAAATGATCCTTGAGTGTTACAGTACAGATTGGCACTGAAGTATAGAAATACTTCAGTGAAATGGTAAGATAATCAGGAAAGATCTTGTATCTTACATGTGTCTGAGTCTGGGTCTTCCTAGAGAAACCAATGATGTTCAAATCTTGGTGTGCTTAAGAAACAGGTGCTTGCTAAAATGCGTATTACCTGCCATGAGTCCCGAGATTTGGTATTATGGGACACATAGTCAGGTGACTGACTACATGTTCTTAAAGTACACAGAGGGTCACAGGGAACACACCAAGGGGGTGACAGCAGAGGGGGTAAGCTGAGATGTGGTCATGTCTGGGATCTAGATAGACCAAGTATTCCTATAATCCCAGCACTCAGGAGGTAGAGGATAAAGTCTGAAGGCAGCCTGGGCCACATAGTAAGACCCTATGTCACATAAAAAAAAAAAACCAAAAAACAACTCTCTTTTTTGCTTCCAACTACCTTACAATTAGCCCCTCTTTGGTCTGCTTCTAGAAAACTGGATGCTTTGGTGTTTATTTATCTCTATGGGGTATAATTGCTACATGAAACCCTGTACATATTTAGAATATGCAACTCAAATGTACACAGGCCCATGAGACGACGGCCACGGTGAAGATAATGAGCATATGCATCAATCAGGGCCCTCTGGACTCTTCTTCTTGTTGCTATTCGTTTTATCTTGAAATATTTCATTCAACTTTGTGTATATACACATATGCATTTGCCACACTAGAACAGAAATGATTCATGTCTTGTTACTTGAACAAAAAATAATCATCTTTATCCTATCAAAGACTGCCAGTATGACATAAGTAGAACGCACATGATCAGACAACTTTACAAGACCTTCAAACATGGGAGTGAGCCCAGGGGCCCCGGAATGACACAGACTTTCCATAAAAGCCACAGGTTTGATTTGAGAACTGAGGCAGTGGCAGCATCTGTCTTAAGGATTATGGATGGGAAGTGTGAAGAAGGGTAGACAGCATATTAAAACCACACCCTGGGGCTAGCACAGCAGGGCTCACTGAAGCCATCTAGAAGGACTTGAGCTCACTCATAGTCTGTAGATAGATACTTGTGGTTGCTCTGAGCTGGGTCCTGTGCTGAGGTAGCACAGGAAAGGCCTTGAGGACCAGCAGTCTTAACATAAGGGACAAAAGGACAACACAGAACAAGGATGCATGAGGCTGACTCTGCTCTATGGAGCTGTGGGACTCCAGACAAGCTGCTCTGCTCCTTTGGGCATTTGAAGAACTAGGCGGGTGTCTTTCTGGTTTTGTTTGTTTGTTTTGTTTTTAAAGCAATGAGGTCCTGTGCCAGGATGTTCAGGATGAAGACACTAACTCACCAAGAAAAAAAAATCCAACAAGGTCATGTGCCTGTCATCCAGAAAGCTCTCCCTGTTGAGGGAGTAAACATGGATCTGAAGGGCTGGCTTCCCACCTGCCCAGTGACTGCTGTCCCACGCAGCTTGGTGGTCCTGGGGGCCACTGGCCCTTCCAGTGTCTTGACCTTTGTGTCTCTGACATGGGGCTGAAATAGCATCCACACCTTGCTGTGAGGATGACTGCTTAAATGCCAGTTTCTAGCATCAAGTAGGGCACATATTAACTGCCCATTTAGTGCTCTTAGTAGCTGGTCTTTATTAATATTATAAGTGTTCTAACCCCAGCTACCTTCTTCCTTGTGACTGAACTGATGTTCTGCCTCCCAGGTAAGGCGGTGGGAAGCACTCAAGCAGAGAAGCATAGCCAGTGGATTAGTATCCATCTAATTACTCATTTCACTTTATTTGACCATTAATCGGGAACAAGGCAAGGTTCAAAGACCTAATGATTAGTATTAGCTTTCCCTGTTCAGTCAGGGCAGCTATCTTCCTACTTCACCTGGCTTAGCCATTCACTGGGAAATTGCCTGAGTGGCAGCTGTCCTATTTGTCAAACACTGAGCACCTCGGTAATAATCTAATGTGCTTAAGGCAGAGATCACTTGCTAATGGCATCAGGCTGTCCATGTCCTCCAAGCCCCTGGCGGGTAGGCAGACCTGTCCCACATGGAAGACTGGGAAAGCTCGAAGGCTGGAAAGTTAAAATTAGCCACTGCATGACTGAGTTTCTTGTTTGAGGAGGAGTGATAGGTTTTCAAGTTGCTTCCTCCTGCACTATCCCCCTGCCTTTCTACTCAAGTCCCACTTTCTTACGGAGCTGAAATGCTCATGAACTATTTCAACAGCATGCTGAAAGCTGAGAGCCTGCCTGTGCACAACAATGGCAGTGGATCAGGGGGAGGGCTGGCTTCCATCACTGGTCAGTGTCTCCTGCTCACCCGTTGATTCTCTGCCCATCTCTTGGAGGGTACTATGGACCCTGCACTACTGGCAAAGGAAGCTGAGTGCCAACGGTGGCTCTCCCCTCTCTCTCTGGCCTTCTTTCTAGCTTTTCTCAACAAGATCAGCACATGCTCTGATTTCTCTTGGTTCTTGCTGTATTTTCATTGAGGTACATAATTTAGATGAGCTTCTCTTTTTCAGCAAGGCTTCCTCAAGTTTGTCTTTGGATGTTGTCAGCATTCTTAGTCTGCTCGCCCTTCCCAACTCCTGCTTCAGGGCATCTTGTTCTCCCTCTGCTTCTAGCCAGTGTCCTACAGGTAGAGCTGGGGAGCCTGGAGGCCTGTATGTTCTACTTGGCTCCACTGCAAGCCTGAGAATCCCTTGTCAAACCTCAAGGCTGGTGCTCTACCACTTGACCCCACACCTCCACTTCTGGCTTTTTGTTGTTGTTGGTGGATGGTTAACTGAATCTCAATGATTTGTTTGCATGGGCTGGCTTTGAACCTTGATCTTCAGCTCTCAGATCTCAGCCTCCTGAATAGCTAGGATTACAGGCATGAGCCATCAGTTCTTGAGAGTTGATATTTATACACCTTCTTCACTTGTCTCCTCCACAATATAGGAGGCTCCAGGGATCCTGGCCCAAGGTGGACATTTGATGTGTGTAAGTAAAGACATGCGTAGGTGCACATATATACAATGGCTATCACTCCATGTTGCACCTAAGGGTTTTGTGCATCGAAGCATTTAGTTTCTAAGAACACTGCATTCTTTAGAGGCCCAGGCTAAGCTTTCTCCTGCATCTGCTCCCTCCTTGCTACCAAGAACAGACGAGTTTGTCAAAATGTAACTGGGCTGGAGTCTTAGAACAGGTTGAACTTTAGCAAATAGCTGACCATTCATCTCACAAATGGGAAAAACCAGATCCAGAGAAGGGCAGAGGCTCCCAGGACCATTAATACCAGAGACCCTTCACACACATCCAGAACTCTTCAACCACAGCTCCAATAGCCCGTGCCTTCAAAAAGCCTTCTGAATGGTTCAAAAAGAAAACCCTGTCAAGCCTTTCCTAGTACTACAGGGCAGGCTGATTGATCTAATAGCCCCACTTATTTTTTGCAAAGGAAAATCTAATTCCCATTGATCTTGAGGATAGGTGAAGTCTGAGTTTACACTTCAAGGGGTGTAAACTCCTCAGAGAAAAGACGAGGCACCATAAAAATGGAAAACTTGGCAGACATAAAAACCAAGTACATTATTCTTTAAGGAAATAGAGGAAGCAATCCAAAAATTCATATGGAATAATAAAAGACCCCGAATAGCAAAAACAATCCTTAACAGAAAACCAAGCACACACTTCTGGGATTTGTAATTACAAGAAACAGGAAGATTTGCACCTTTATTAACACCAACTAGATGCTTTCCCTCCTGGGCTGGAGATCCACAAAGTAAATTATACTAGAGCTGTAAAGAGGAATGTGAGACCCCCTTAAAATGAATGAAATCTTAGGGAAAAGACTGATCAACTGGCTGCCTTTGCACTGAAAATGTTGGACAGGTGGTGATTAATATAACACAACAGACAGTAGAGGAGGTGGCGCTTGTAAAATAGGTTCCAAAGGGAAATGATAAAGGCGGGACATAATGAGAATTTAAATCCGAAGGAAGAAATCATTAAGAAATATATTAATTTAGTGTCTCCAGAGGGAGGGAATGTGAGCAGATACAATCGATGTGAGCAAAGAGCAGGCTTTCCCGGGGCTGTGCTGGCAAGAGAAAGCAGAGATGGCTAAAGAAAGACTGGGGCAAATGCATTAGTGCATGGGAAGGTCTGGGTAGCAGATGGTGTGATGGATAGAGGGCAGTCTGGAGGGATTCTAGAAAGGTGAAGTGTTACATGAAGAGAACAGGATGTCTGGCTTCGGAGCCGCCATCTTCCTGTGATAGTAGAAAGAGTGGATTTTAAAAAGTCACGTTGAAAAAGGCAAGAAGATTTTTGTTCAGAAGTGTGTTCAGTGCCACACACCATTGAAAACAGAGGCATTGAAACAGGCTGGGTCTAATCTCCATGGTCTGTTTGGTCAGAAGACATGTCAAACAGTTGGATTCTCTTACACAGATGCCAACAGGAGCAAAGGCATCACCTGGGAAGAGGTTACACTGATGGAGTATTTGAAGAATCCCCAAAAGCACATCCCTGGAACAAAAGTGATCTTTGCTGGCATTACCAAGGGAGAAAGGACAGGTTTCACTGCTTATCTCAAAAAAGCTACAAATGAGTAACAACCACCACCTTATTTATTTGTTGCTAAACAAATGTCTCATGGCTTTTTAATCTGTCCTGATTTAAGCAAAACTAGCTTGTGGTTAAGTGACGATGGTCTTTAATTAGAATTCCCTGTTTCTGAAATCTGCCTTTTACTTATTGAAAGACATTACAGTGTGGCGAATGTATAAATGTCATAAAGAATAGTTAACATTTCTCACACTCACACACACAAAAAAGTCAGGTGAGACGAGGCTGGAAAGCTGAGCCTCTATCGCCACGGTCTAAATCAGTGGCTCTCAAGGGCTTTGTTCTTATCTAAACAGAGAATGTTAAAAAAAAATAGTAACGGGGGCCCATGCATGTAATCCTAGATACTCATGGTTCAAAGCCAGCCTTGGCAATAAGTCTTATCTCCAGTTAACCACTAAAACCAAAAGTATAATGGTATTCCAAGTGGAAGAGTATAAGCCTTGAGCACCATATCTAAGGGACAGCACCCAGGCCCTGAGTTCAGTCCCAGGAGATGAAGATTAATGTACATTACACATACATATATGTATGCATGCATGCATATAACATATACATGGAATACAATTTAATAATCATCTAGGTACATACAGAGAGAGACAGTATAACAAAACCCATGAACTGTTTGAAAAAGAGGGGAAGGGAAAGGGAATATAAGAATATAACAGAGTGGGGGCCGGGAGTTTGGCCTGGTGGTAGAGTGCTTGCCTAGCATGCAAAGACCTGGGTTTGATTCCCCCGTACCACATACATAGAAAAAAGCTGGAAGTGGTACTGAGGCTCAAGTGGTAGAGCTCTAGCCTTGAGAGAGTCCAAGGACAGTGTTCAGGTCCTGAGCTTAAGCCCAGGACTGGCAAAAAAAAAGAATATAACAGAAAGGGTAAACATATACAATATACACTGTATGATTCTATGGCATTACCAGATAATACACCTTTTTGTTAGTAATATGTACTAATTGGAAAATTTCATAGAAGCAACAATAAATTACAACAGACAATAAATCAACAAAATAGTAACAAAATACATACATTTATACAAATAATACTTTTACAGAAGCCATCTTTTTCAAAACATAGAACAAAATAGCAAAGAGAGTAAAATTGCCTTCATTTTGCAAATCTCTTTAATAACTGTGTTAATAAAAGATAGTAGGAGCTGGGTACCAGTGACTCATGCCTGGAATCCTAGCTACTCAGGGGCTGAGAGATCTGAGGTTCAGTTTGAAACCTGCCAGGGCAGGAAAGTCCTTGAGACTCTTATCTCCAATTAGTCACACACACACACACACACACACACACACACACACACACACACACACACAGGCAGGGAGTGGAACCCATCAGAAGTGGAGCTATGGCTTAAAAGTGGTAGATCGTGGGGCCGGGAGTTTAGCGTAGTAGTAGAGTGCTTGCCTAGCATGCACGAAGACCCAGGTTCAATTCCTTGGTACCACATACATAGAAAAAAGCTGGAAGTGGTGCTGAGGCTCAAGTGGTAGAGCTCTAACCTTGAGAAAGTCCAAGGACAGTGCTCAGGCCCTGAGCTAAAGCCCAAGACTGGCAAAAAAAAGTGGTAGATCATTAGCCTTAGGCAAAAAACAAAAGTAAAAACCCTCAGCAACAGCACTCAAGCCCAATGACTAACACACACACAAAAAGTAGGCTCCTTACATCTAATCTGTATTCACATCTGTTTCTATATACAGAGATTTAAAACATCATTACTTAGACACTTAGGAAAAAAACCTGCTTCGTGCAAATCTTCCAAATGTTATATATTTCACTGTCACTTTTTCCTATCACCTCCAACCTCAAAAGAAAACATCTCTTAAATATTGGCAAGCTAACAAACCCATGGTAGCAAACACAACTTTCTGAAAATCCAAGTTTTGGTTATTCAAATTTTAGCTGGGCAATGGGTGGCTCATGCCTGTAACCCTGTCTACTCAAGAAGCTCAGATCTGAGAATCACAGTTCAAAGCCAGACTGGGCAGGAATGTCTGTGAGATTCTTATCTCCAACTAACCACCAAAAAGCCAGGAGTGGAGCTGTGATTCAAGTTGTAAAGGCTCCCAGTACAGTCTGGTGTCACTGTTTTAACTAGCACTAAGTCACCAACACTGTTCTCATACTCTAAATGCCAAAGTTAATACAGTGAAAAAGTACTGAGGTGATGGAAATAGTTTTGATCTCCTAGATACCCTGACAAGACATTGGGGAACCCCCAGGTGTCTGAGGTCCACAGTTTGAGAACCACTACTCTAGACTGGACAATGCACAGCCTTTGATCTTTCTCCTATGGGAAAATGAAAAGCCACAGAAGCACTTCTGGCATAAATTTACCTCAGTGTGAAGTCAGTTTTGAAACAATCATCCCGGCTGCTGGGAGGAGGACAGGAGGGAAAGGGGTAAGAATAGGTAGGGAGAAAATAAGCTATGATTCTTAGAGATCCCCATGTAGCTTTGACAAGACTGACAAAGACAGGGAGAATGAAGAACCAAGAGATTTTTAGGACATAAATTCAAGAGTTAAATGATGCCTTCCTTGCTTTAACTAGTTGTCCAGGCCTGAGCAAGACATTAAGTCTCAAAAGCAAACAAAAAGAGCCCCCCAAACCCTCCAAGTATACTGACCCCTACTGGCTACTTTTGAGAATGCAACCTGAGCTAGTAACATGAATGGTGTGGTCTGCAAGTGCTGTGAAGAGGAAATTCTAAACACAGTGGGAGGTTTGGTTGACTCATTTAGGTCTCCTTTCCTGGAGAATTGCAGGTGAGATGTAGTGTAGAAAAATATACACAAGGATGAGGCAGAAGAAGAGCACCTTGGGCCGGGAGTTTGGCCTAGTGGTTAAAGTGCTTGCCTAGCATGCATGAAGACCCGGGTTCGATTCCTTGGTACCACATACATAGAAAAAAGCCGGAAGTGGTGCTGAGGCTCAAGTGGCAGAGCTCTAGCCTTGAGAAAATCCAAGGACAGTGCTCAGGCCCTGAGCTCAAGCCCAGGACTGGCAAAAAAAAAAAAAAAAAAAAAAGAAGAGCACCTTAACCATCCTGTCAAATCCACTGCAGTATGCTGAAAGGATTAAACTCTGTCATCAAAGGCAGATAGCAAGAACAGTATATGCAAGTTGTTTTAAATTCTTGATTCATATGGACTTTTAAGACACTGTAGTAATACCTAGAAATGTTCGCTAAATGATATTTGCAATCCTTTCTCTGCTTCCTTCTTTCCTGACATACGGTTATTTCTCCCAGTCTCATGACACATGATTTTTAATTCTTGAAGTGACATTCCTAAACGCAGACAAGAGTTTGGGTGTAAGCCTTCCCAGAGTGTGACAGTCCTTTCTATCTGCATGGCATTTTACATTGATCAAAGTCCTTTTACATACATTAATAAAAAACCCAAAATTTTTATAATACTCTACTAAATGGTTCCAAATGCTCATAAAGCATCTGTCAAACAGTAACAGTAATCTATCTCATCAAGCAACTGTGAAGATCAAATAGAAAATGAATGCAAACAATGACAGCTATTTTTGATGGATTCTTACCTTGTGCTAGATAAAATGCTAAGCATTCTAAAGCACATATATTCAGACGTACTTGATGAAGCAGGCAGTGTTATTATCCTGCTTTAGAAGTTAGTGAGAAGCTTAAAAAAATTAATTTGCTAGATTTCTTCTAGTGAAATGGTTAACAATTTGATGGAGCCAGAATTTAAATTTAGGTCTATTTGATCTCAAATTCTGGGCTCCTGATCTCCAACCCCTACTTTATTTATTATTTGTACATCAATGCATTCTCAGAGTTCAGAAACTCATCTTAGACCTGTTCTACTATATTGGCATAAGTAGCTCCTTAGTAAATGGCCTTGTGAGTTAATGGCTACCTAAATTGCACAAAGACCCTGTGTACGGTACTTTTAAATAATAACAATTTTAAAAAGCACAGCTACCTTCCTCTAAAACATGCTAATGTAGGCTGGCTGCAATGGCCTACATCTGTAATCCCAACTACTCCAGAGGTGGCGAATGGGAGGATAGTGATCCAAGGTCCAGGTCAGCAAGACTTTATCTGAAAAATAACTAGAAGCAAACAAGGGCTGGGAGCATGACTCAACTGGTAGTATGTCTGCCTAGCACATGTGAAACCTTGAACTAAGAACCATCTAAAAGAAAAGAAAAAAGCAGGGACTGGGAGTTTGGTCTAGTGGTTAAAGTGCTTGCCTAGCATGCATGAAGACCCGGGTTCGATTCCTTGGTAGCACATACATAGAAAAAAGCTGGAAGTGGTGCTGAGGCTCAAGTGGTAGAGCTCTAGCCTTGAGAAAGTCCAAGGGCAGTGCTCAGGCCCTGACCTCAAGCCCAGGACTGGCAAAAAAAAAAAAAAAAAAGAAAAGAAAAGAAAAAAGCAAACCACAAAATCTTGATGTAGGAATATTATTAATTGTATTAGTACTATAGTTAATTAGTATTAATGAAATTAAAAATTCAAAGAGAATAAACCGAATTCTAAGGAAAGAAAAGGAAAAAATAGATTTAAGTAAAGAACTAGAGAAAAATCTCAAAGTGAATCCAATAAAGAATAAAAAGGATTATGATCACTACTAAGGTTTATCCTAGGACTGCAAAGATAATATAAAATGACTTTTTAAAAGATATTGGCTGGAATCTACAGCTGACTTCGAACCTAGTTGTCAATTGTTAGAAGACATTCCTTTAAAATCAGAAATAAGATGAGCATTTTCATAATGATTAAGATAACAGGATATTAAAAGAGACATAGTACAGTAGAAGGCTAAAAAGGAAGAAATAAAGCTCTTATTCTTTGCAAATACTTAAGACTATATAACATTGAATGTTTTTTGTTTATCCAAAGGCAAACTACCTAAGGCAAGTATAACCTAACCTATTCCATGTACAACCCCTAGAACCGTCAAGGGGTTTTTAATCAGAGATAAACGGGGTGGTTTTACACACCAGAAAGAGAACAGAACATGAGCAGGTAATTCATACAGGAAAAAATCCAAATGGCCAATATGTCTACTTCAAGACAGGCAACCTCATTAGTAATCACAGGGACACAAATGAGAATACTATCATGCTATTTAATATGCATCAGAGTGGCAAACACTAATACGTTATATAAGCAGGTGCTGGCAAGAGTGTCAGTGGAGGGGAAATGCTTATACACACTTGGAATGTGAGGACAGTTACTCTGGGCAAACATGAATATATTCATTTATTCTTTGAACAACTGTTTAATGGGTATTTTGTAAGGCTTTGTTCTGGGTGCAAGGGATATAAAGCTGCAAACCAAAGTTTGGTATGAGAGAATAACCAGTACATAAACAAACAGGAAGCTTATATCCACTTGAGACCAGCCTGGAATACACCGAAGCCAGGAGCACACGGGAGAGCTCTCACTGTAGCTCTGGTCACTGTAGCAAATGTGGAGGACAACTTGGTTTTTCCTTGAAAAGAGTAAACTAATAAGAAGGGAATGGAACAAACTGTGCCTCACTAAATAAAATATTTTTCAACAGATAGAATAAATAACAGCAATACAGATTAGATCTAAGTATATCATTATGAAAATGTATGGTAAGTAAAACAGCTCATGACTATAATCCTAACTACTCAGGAGGCTGAGATCTGAGAGTCAGTCTTAGAAGCCAGCCTGGGCAGACAAATCCAGAAACTCTTACCTCCAAATAACCAGTAAAAAGCAGAAGTGGAGATGTAGTTCAAGTGGTAGAGCTCCAGCACTGAGTGAAAAGGCTAAGGGAGAATGAGAGGCCCTGAGTCCAAGTATTGGCACATTCATAAACACACACACACACACACACACACACACACACACACACACACGAGTAATCATGCATGTATATATATATATATATTTTAAAAATACACATAGGTAGGATAAAATTAACAGACATAATCATGCTTTGGTGGGAGAGAAAAAAAAGGAATGCAGTATCTATAAATGATTTCCTAAACTTTATAAGATTTCTCAGCAGGGATGGATAGTTATTCATTAGATTATTCCTGAAAATTAAAAATGTTTCATGATCAACAATATGTAGTGTGTGTGTGTGTGTGTGTGTGTGTGTGTGTGTGTGTGTGTACAGAACAAAGAGTCAGCCCCAAACACTGAGGAAATTGCTGATGCCAGCTGGAGTCCCTTTGCATGTGCCCAGCTCAGCCTGCAAGTCAGGCACCTGACAAAAGCAGCCAGGGCCATGAAGAGTGGTTGGTAGGATGAGGCTGTGGCCTGAATGCCAGGCCACTTTGTGCTTGGCAAGGAGAGGATGAAGGGAGCAGAAGGCAGAGGGGCAGGGAAGGCAGTGGAAATGAGTTTTGGTGGGGTTGAAAGGTGAGGGAATGTTTTATATTGCCTGGAAAGGTCACCTATGAGGAAAGGAAAAGTGTCTCCCAGGCTCCACCGCTCTGAGCAGCCCGGACACTCTTCCTCGGGAGACCTAGACACCCAGCGGGTATTTCAGCAGCAGCACAGGTCAAAGGTCCACCTCATCTCTTGGAGCACAGCATGAATACACGCTCTCACACAGCACAGCTCTGTTGGATTTTAGAGTCTGTGTTTGATTATTAATCATAAATCCTCTTGCAAAATGATATATAACATTTATGCTTCAGGAAAAATCCACAAGCCCTTCCTTTGCTTTCCCTCTCAAATCCTCCATCTCTCCTTCCCTGCGTGTTCTCGCCAGATCCTCACCTGTGACCTGCCCCCTCTTGGTTTAGTCCTCTCCTTCCTGTCCCCTACACAGTCATCAGGAAGGCAAACACTTCTCAACACTGTTCCCCGATTCAGTGCCTGCTTCAGGTCTCAGCTCTCCTCTGGGCCACTGCTTCTTCTCCTTGATTGGCCTCTCATTGAGAATGACATTGTCTTTTCCCCCTTATATCTTAGCATTTGTGTTGGAGGGAGGTGTTGGGGTTTAAACTGAAGGCAGATGCTCTACTAATTGAGCCATATTCTTAGCCTGCCCACCCTCCCCAATTCCTTCTTTGCTCCCTTTCCTCCTGTTCTTCTCTTTCCTCCCTCTGCCTTTGTTCTCTCCCTCCCTTCTTTTCTTCTTTTCTTCTTTTTTAATCCTTCCTTCCTTCCTTTCATTTCTTCCCTTTCCATTTTCTTCCCTTCCCATCTCACTGTACCACTCCCCGCTTTCTCATAAGAGTTTTTCCATGTTGGCCAGGCTAGTATCTACCTCCTGAGCTCAAGTGACCTTCCCTTCACAGCCTCTAGAGTGTTAAGGTTACAGGCCTATGTCACCATGCCTGGCCTCCCTTTCCTTCCAGGCCCACCACAAACAGGCAGAGGGAGCCACTTCCTCCTCTGAGCCCTGGCAGCATCTTGGACCAACTCCATTCACCACTCACCTGGCCCTCCCTATTTCTGTGTCAGCCTCCAGTGGTTGGCAGCTGTCTGTGGGCAGGCTGATTCTTACTCCCCTCTGAAACCTCAGCTTTGGCCCACCCAGGGTATATAGCACAGGGACCACAAAACATTTGCTGACCTCTTCCTTTTACATTTTATAGAAACTGAAATGCAATTCTCATTGGATTACTAACTCTAAAAAAACATGATTTGATTCTAATTAAACAAAGAGCTCTTTATTCACCATCAAACCCAGTTATGTTGGCTACAGGTAACAGGAAAGCTGGAGGTTCTTCTGAATGCCAATTAGTGCAGGAAAGGGCTATATTTGGGAGCCAATTAATTTCACAACGTGGAAAACGATTCATTTAAGATTCTGCTGTTCACATCCACTTTTCTCCATTAAAATGGAGTAACTACGCGGTGCCTGCCATTGTCTGTGTGTGTAAGAGTTTTCATGTAAGCTCTCAGGATTAGCAGACAGACCAGGGGCTTATACCCTGCCTTCTTAAATTGCAGTTAATTCTTAAGAAAATTTAAAGTAGAGCCACATTATGGGCAAAGTGAGCCCCGGATACTGAGAAATGCCTTCTGTACTGGCTTTTAAAGGAAATGGAGTAAGTCTGCTTTTTCCTAGCCCTCGCCTGTGTGTTCTCCATTCTCTCCGGAAGTCCTCACCTTCACCAATGACCTTGACTAACCACAGACCAAGATGTGGACAGCTATGTGATGGCTGATGCGGCTGACGATGGTGAGAACAGCCCACATTTACTGAGCACTGAGGTGGCCCACATGGGATGTCTGTTCTTCCTCTGAAGTCAGTTGTTCTGTGGCATTCCTAATCAAGATTGCTTCATTTCCAACCCTTGATCATTCCTGAGTCCTCCAGCTTCTTTACTCATTGAACGCCACTGAGTGGAGCCAGAATGAGATCGCTAGTCCATTCTCTTGGTGCCAGCTCCATTGTGCAACACCTTTCTCCCCAATGCTCCTTTCTACCTGCCAGCTGTTCCTTTGCCCAACCTGTTTCACTGCTGTCTGTCTGGGGGACTGTCATTCCAAGGACATTTGTCTAACTCCTCTGTCTCTCTCATCTCTGCTTCAGCCAAAATCCTGGCAGCATCTTTGATTCCTACCATCTCCCCTGCTCTTGCCTCCAAGGCCCCAAAGCTCCTCCTGCAGCTCACAGGAATCCAGCCCACCCTCCCTCCAAACTCACAACTTGACCTTCCTCCTCTTTCTCAATCTGCACTTCCACCAAGCCATCCCTCCCTCAGGATCCTGTGTCACAAAGAAGTCTCCTGGCTGCCCACCATGTCTACCTCTAGCCACCAGTCACCATAGCTGACCACCAAGCCTCGCCACCAGAGCTTCCCTGGAGGCTAGAATAAAACATCTCCCTCTCTCTCTCCCTCCCCTTCCTCCGTAACTGGCCTGATGCCAAGGAGGTACACTCAAGTGTTTCTAAGCAAGGGAACTGTCAGTGCCCTCATGCCCATTCACACCTTTTGTTGCAGTACTGGGAATGGCGGGTAGCTGACCCTTGGTCTTGGCAATGGTTCACATGGCAAGTGGCAGTATGAATGGAGAGAGGGCAAATGTAAGACACCTTAAATTATCCGTCCACTCATGAGACAGGTTGAATTAACAAGTCACTCATCAGTGAAGAGTCTCTAGAGTAACAACCAATTTAAGAATTCCCAGAAGTCTCTGGACAAGTGCCGCATGACTGTCAAAAGTGAATTATAATTTTTGTGTGTGTATCACTTTCTGTCTTCTCAAAGTCAGAGGTTGAGCAGCCCAGCACCAATAAAGTGTAGAAACTAACATACACTACACCGAAGGCATACTGAGTTAATAAATGGATCGTTTCCAAATCTTTATCTCACCCACTCATGAATACCCAAATCATTTTACTAGAGGATAGAACTCGTTTCTTTTGCAATGGAGGATAATGTGTAAATGCAAAATGACAAATGGCTCCATTTCACAGATTTTCAGCTACCCCAAAATGGCCATATCTTAAGATCTATCAGAGCCCGGAAGCTATGGTATGTGTCTATTTATTTAAGCATCTCTCTCCCCCATACAAGAAGCATTTCAAAGTACAGACTGACGTCTACTTGTCCCCACTGCTATCCCATCTAGGGTTTGGCTGGGGTTTGTTCCCCAGTGATCCAGGATGATAGCTGGTAGATGTGAGGAATTGTGGGAGGTCCTTGGATTAGTACAGGGCAGGCCCCTGGGGTCAGATTAAGGCCGCTCTGAGAGAGTTGTTATGAAAGCCAGGCCTGGCCCTGCCCAGTCCTCTCTGGCTTCCTGTATCAAGCTATGACAGCATGCTCGTGGATGGCCTTGGCACCACTGCATCCTCTGATGGTGTGACATATCCTGGGATGAGACATAGCTGACCTGACACCTATCCTCACTGGAAGTGAGCCACTGCCAATGCTGCGCCCTTGAACCTACGAAACTGTGAACTCTGTAAACTGTTTTTCTCCCTAAGTAGCCTTCCTTAGGCATTTCCCAATGGGAACAAACAGCTATGTCAGAGGCAGCTTTCCATTACTGCGGCGAATACCCAAGATAATCAGCTTCAAAAAGAGGAAAGGTTTTGCCTCCATGGTGTGGGTGTCAGTCTATGATCGGACAGACACATTCCTCTGGGGCTGTGGCAAGGCTATAGAGCATGGTGGGTGCATGTGGTGGAAGAAGCTGCTTACTTCAGGGCATCCCAGAAGTAAAACAGATGGAGAAGAAAGCTCTGGGGTCCCACAATCTCTCTGAAAGCATCCCCCATGCCTAACACCTCCATTAGGCCCCACCCTTTCAATAGGGCCACATTGGAGACCAAGACTGTGATACATGGACTTCTGGGGGCCATTCCAATTCTAAACTAGCATATTTCCTAGTGTCCATGCACTCACCTCCTACTCAGTCTTTCCTGTGCTTTGGTGGGTTCCTCCCTTGGACTACAAGACACACCAGAATTCACAGGTCCTCTGTGCCCTCAAAAATCATCCTACACATTAGAGAGGCTCAGACTACGTGGGAAAAAAATTTAAAAAAAGAACAAATGAGCTAGGTGCAGTGGCTCACACCTGTAATCCTAGCTACTCAGGAGGCTGAGACCTGAGGATCACTATTCAAAGCCATCCCAAGCACTAAAAGACCCAGAGACTCTTCACTCTAATTAACCACTAGAAACCAGAAGTGGCACTGTGGTTCAAGGGATAGGGCAGTAGCCTTGAGCTGAAGAGCTCAGGGACAGTGCCCAGGCCCAGAGTTCAAGCCCCATGACCAGAAAAAGATGAATGGTTCTATAAGCCTGTTCATCTCTCTTTCTTCATGTCTGATCAAATAATAAAAAAAATCAATCTTCATATTAAAAATAGCTAACAGCAAGAGAATAAAAAACTAAATTAATGTGACTGTTACAAATCCCTAATCAAAGTGATATACAATTACCACCTTCCTGGAAGGAAGAAAGAAATGATAAATATGGCCCAGGTAGGCTGGTTACACCATGAATAATCACTGCAGAACTAAACTCTTACCCTTGGGATAATTTTAGAATTTAGGGCTTCACTGTAGAGCAGGTAAATATTGAATTTATTTCTTTAAGTGAACTCAAGTGGAATAACAGTAATATAGGAGAAGTATTCATGGCATTTTATAGAGCTAAATGTATTTAAAAACTATATTTAAACATTTTAAATTGTTTTCTAGATGCTGTTAAGTAAAATCCAAACTCTTATGTCATAAAATGAAATCTATTAGAAACATAAGGAGTTGGGCATGCAGCTTAGTGATAGAGCACTTGCCTAGCAGGCACAAAGCCTTGGGTTCACTCCCCAATACTGCAATGAAGGAAGGAAGGGTAGAAAGAAGAGAGGAAGGAAGGAAGGAAGGCAGGCAGGCAGGCAAGCATAAGCACATTGTAACAAGAAGTACAGACATGAATGTGGGTGTGGAACAAACCTACAGCTGAGCTGAGTTCAAATCTCAGGAAGACATATAATGGCCTTGTGAGTTTAGGCAGTGAAAGACATATAATGGCCTTGTGAGTTTAGGCAGGGATTCTGTTCTCCAAGGCCAGATTTCCTCTGTGAGAAAACAGTATTTGCAATGATCACTCAAAGACCGCACAAGACAAGTATATGTGCAAAGTACCTGCAGGGCCTCTGGTGCCATAACCTGTAATGGTAACATAACAAGTTGCACCTCAGAAAACTGTGTCGCTGGCAAAGAATCAGATATTTGTTTGTAGGAGAGAAAAAGAAAGTCAGGCTTTCTTCACTGAATCAACTAGTAATGTTAATGGCACAGTCTGGAGGCTGGAGTTAACAAGCAACTAATTAGAAATCTGTATTCCCTAAGCACCGAGCGACACCTGCTTTTATAAACAAACACTGAGTCAGGTGCAAGGGACAGTTGCTGGCCAGCCTCTCCCTGGAAAACACAACTGCAAACAAACCCCAGGTGATTTCTTTTAATAAGATTTTTCCTGAAAAAGGCCTAAGTCAATGGTATGCACAAAGAGAGGGGTCGTTGGAGACCCTATTAGCTTACTTCCACCCAGTGTCAGACCATTCTTGCCAGGATGGGCTGTGAAGATAATGAAAGCGATAATTAAAGGGAAATGATGCAGAGAGAACGGGGAGGGGTACTCTGAAAGATGAGCCACAGAGTCATCTCTCGCCCAACCCCTGACCATGCTGCTGCCTCTCTGCTCTATGGTATCTACAGGGCTGCCCTGGGAAGTCTTGGCCTCCTTAGCCTGGGGGGGAAGGGAGGCATTGGGTATCAAGGACCTTTAGAATCCAACCACGGAACCTCATTTCCTCTGCTTCCTACACCATCTCCCTCCAACACACCCAACTATTTCCATTCTTCCAAATTCGCCCTAAGTGTAAGGTTTCCATTCTGGACACTATCACAGACAAACATTTCTTGCAGAGTCAATGTCCAAATCCCTCAAAGAAAGTCCTCAATCTAACCACCACAAATCTGTCCTGGCATAGGCTATCCAAGCAAGCCTGACATTCCTCCCCTCTTCCCATCCTTGTCTTTCTACTATGTGAAAAGGCTCCTGTGTGACCAAAGCCAGGAGTACAGATGCACTGGACGTGGTTCTGAGCCCAAAAGACCTCACAGTATGAATGTCTGATCTACAAATCCACTATAATTCATGGTTAGTTTTCAGTGGGCAAAGTAAATGCCTGTTGAATTTGAGTGCGCATACAAACTAGTAGTGATGTAAGTGTCATGCCAGGGATGGGCACAGAAGTTCTGAACCCTGAACGACGTCTGTGGCTCAACTTCTGGGGAGACAGAGGGAGGGATTCTGGAGAAAGTGACCTGCAATTGGTTTCCAAGGTGAGGGGTCCCAGAGTAGAAAATTGATAGGGATGATCCTGGTGGGGGCGGGGGAGTATATGTACAAAGGCAAGGAGGCATGAAAAGGCATGGCACATTTCGGGTGTTGGGGTACTATCCCACAATTCTTTGCTCTTGAGGCCCCAGCAGATTCTTAGTTCCCTCTTAACAAATATAAAATATGCCTATGGCCCATTGGAGACAGTGAGACAAACATAAGGGTTGGGGATGCTTTCAATACCTGAATGCCAGGCAACAGCAAAAAGGACCAACCAGGCACTGGTGGTTCACACCTGTAATCCTAGCTACCAAGGAGGCTGAGATCTGAGTGTTACTGTTCAAAGCCAACTCAAGAAGGAAAGTCCATGTGACTGCCAGAAAACCAGAAGTTTGGGATGTGGTTCCAAGTAGTAGGGCAACTAAAGCCCAGGGACACAGCCCAGGCCCCCGAGTACAAGCCCATGACCAACGAAAGAAAACAAAACCAAACAAAAACCACTTCCAGTGCGAAGAACAATCAGCAGGTTTGCAGGCCAAGTAGTTGACTTATTCCGGAGGTAGCAGACACACTAGACACCCAGCAGCTCTCAAACAAGGCTTATGTGGTTGAATCAAGGCATTTTGTTGAACCATACTTCCCACCCAGAAGTTCTGGTAGAATGGGTTTCAGTACTGGTGAAGTTCTCATTGGTCCCCATGGGTACGCAGGTCTGGAGAGGCAATCAGGTGTGGATTGGAGTCCCCATCCAACTTGCCTTAATCACCGTGACCTTGGCCACCATGGCCTTTGACTGTGGGACCCACGATGTGTGCCATGCTTAACCATCGCTCTCAGCATCACTTTTACCTCCATTTATAGATAAAAAGCTCAAGGTAAGCAGCCTATCCCAGGGCACTCCAGATGTCAAGTGTTAAGTGAGGCCCAAAACCAGGCCTACCCAGGTCTGGCTGCTGCTCCCCACTGGGCTCTGCTGTTTCCTCACACTTCCTTTCAAGCTGTCCATGAATATTCAGGAACTTTCCAAGCTGGTTGTTAAAAACTACAGAGAGCCTGAAATCAGTTGTGGCAGGAATATTTACCCCAAGAAGATATACAAACACTGCCGATCTGGAGGTGTTTTGTTTTGTTTTCTGAAAGCCAGTTTACTAGCACACCTCTTCATTCAGAGGCACCAAGAAAAGAGGGAGAAAGTCAAATTATGTTCTTCAATTTCAAGAAGCAGGTGCACAATGCACACTAGAAAAGATTCCAACTCCCAGCAGCTAAAATTGAAAGATTTCTTTCTTGAGAGAGAATTCCCGAGCATGTGGAAAATATACATCTGTAATTTTTATTAAGACACCACGTGGGTACAGATACATTTGGCATGCTGCTACTGGCTGGGTGCCTTTGACTCGAAGTCACTTAGTGATGATGGCAAAGGAGCACAAGAGTGAACAAGGTCTCTGGCGGGGCTCCCAGTCTCAGGTGCCACTGGACAATGGGGGTGCCCACAGGAAGGGGGTCCTGGCAGCCTTTCACTGCCTTTGCTGCCTCCATGGATTGAGTCCCAACTCTGGATGCTGCGGGTGGTAGAGGGCACTAACAGAGGCTGCTCATCCCCTGATCAGTACCCTTGTAGAATTCAAGTTCAGTGGCATTTCTCCTTTATGCACAGCCCTAGTCTCAGCCGGGCTACACAGCTGTAAAGCCCAGTTATATTGTGATGTTTTTAGACATTTGAAAGGAACTTGTGAATGGAAAAGGAATAAAGGCAGGTCCCTGTTTATTGAGCACCTACTTTACAACCAGGCTCAGACCGTCATTATTAAACAGTCGCTACTACGTTCCACTCCTGTGCCAAGCCCTCAGCTGTACCGTCTTATTTAATCCCCTCAAGAACCCTATGAAGTAGCGACAATCCTCTCCCACCCCCCACCTTACAGAGGAGGAAATCTGAAGCTGAGTCTCTTCCAAGTCACTGCCTACCTTAATACAGCAGGAGCTCAGTAACACCAGAACCAGAACCATGGCCCTGAGGCCACTCTAGAGAGCAGTCAGAGCCTGAGAAATGAAGCACAATAGCAATTTATACCTCTAAAACCTGCTTACTCTGGTTTGTATATAAGGTGATCCTCAAAGGCCTGTGTGTTGAAGGCTGAGAGGCGGTGGGACCTTCAAGAGATGGTCATTAAGTCACTGAGGGAGTGTCCTTGAAGGGGACATCAGGAGCCCCCTCCCCTCTCTCCTCTCCCTCCTCCCCCACCTCACTGCTTCTCAGCCCCCACAAAGAGAACAGCTTTTCAAAATGGTTCCCATCATGGTTTGATGCCTTGCCACAGGCCCCAAAACCTGGACTGAAACCATGTGCCCAAATAAGTTTTCCCCAATAATACTGTATCATTTGCAGGGGAATGGATGGACCTAGAACAAACCATGTTAAGTGAGGTGAGCCAAGCTCAGCAAGTCAAACGGTGTACGTTTTCTCTCATATGCAGAAGCTAGATCTAAAATACACTGGGACATCATAAATGATACCCTGGACTCTGGGCCTCACACACTGCGAGACCAAAGAGGATACTCTTAGGAGAGGAACACAAAGGTGCAAAAAACTGGATGCTTATAAACTGTAAAATAATACTTATTGAACTACATTTCAGAAAATGGAAACAAGAGGTTTTTTTTTGCTTTTCTTCTTGTTTTGTTTGTTTATCTTTCTTTGGGGGTAAGTGGGAACACGAAAATGAAGGGACAAAGGGTGAACAAATGCAGCAGCGGTACTCACTAGACACTATGGTGCAAATGAACTCTACAACTTGTGGGTAGGGACGGGAGGGAAAAACTGGGAAAGAGCAAGGGAAAGGGTAACATGGTCCAAAAAGAAATGTACTCTTATCTGAATTATGTAACTCTAACCCCTATGGATGTCACCTTTATACACATTTAAAACATACACATTTAAAAATAAGCCTTTCCTCTTTGGAGCTGATTTCTAGCAGATACTCTTAATAGTAAAGGGAGGTTGGTTGGTATGCTCGTTGTGGTTTCTCTGGGCAGAGCAGAGGGGCACTGTGATTGAAGAGCAGAAGGGGTGATGTGGGTCTTTTGGAGAGCTTTGCAAATCAGAGACACAAATAAAAAACTGCTTGTGGGTCAAGGGAAGAAAACCAACGTTACTTTTACAATTGAGAGAGGGCATCAGTGGCTTATGCCTACTTTAGCTGAAAATGGGAGGATCACAGTTCAAGGTCACCTCGGACAGAAACATTCTCAAGATCTCTTCTCAACCCATAGCTATAAGCAGTAGTGTGTACCTGTCATCCTAAGCTAGGAGAAAGAACCACAGTTTCAGACAAGAATGGGTAAAAGGAGGGAAAAAAAATCCACCTTTCCATCTCAACAGAGGAAAGCTGGTAGTGAAGGTTTGTCATCCTAACCATAACAGGAAGCCTAAAACAGGCAGAACTAAGTCCAGGCAAGCACAAAAAGCAAGACACTATGGCAAAAGTAACCAGGGCAAAACAGGACTGGAGTCATGGCTTTAGCAAACATGAGGCCCTGAGTTCAAAACCAATCATCTCAAGGAAAACAAAAAGTGGAACTTTGCTAGCTAGTGGAAATGTCAGTGCCATGAAAACAGCACAAGGGAGGACTGGAATGAGCTGAGCCTGGTTCAGATCCTGACTCTGTCCAAGTCCTTGGGAAACAGGAAAAATGAAGCCGATAATACCCTATAGGTTTATGGTTTAGCTGTAACCATCGAGTACCTGGTCAAGATAACCCTTAGTAAAGGTGACAGTGATGAGGAGGACAAGCAGGACAGAAGCAGACAGAGCAAAACCACAACCGTCCACTCCTGCACCTTTTTCCTGAGTGCTCTTTTAAGAGCTGCTGCTAGCAAAATGAGCTGTCCCTTGAAGCCTGACAGAATTTCAGTTTATCAATGTGCCGGGCCTGTGTCAAATCCCCACTAATGATTTCTCAGCCTAAATTAAATGGTGAATCCGTTCTAATGGCTGCCACAGAATTACGTGACAGCTTCCAGGAGGACCTACGAAAATAGCTGGAATCAGAGGAATGGTCGTTCTGATGCACACAAGTTCCTCATTAATTTAATTTCTTCTTTCCTTCAGGCTTGTGGATCTCCTTTGTAACAGCTAATAGGAAAGAGACCGTAACAAGCCTAGGGCACATAATGCCCCCAAATAGAGAATACGAACTAAACAGCATGATAAATGTGGTTTCTTATTATGTTAAAACCACTACAATAAGTAATCACATTTTTCTATATTTATATAAATGCAAATTTATATGTCTGTATAATTCACAGAGGATATTTACATATGCTATCTTACTTGATGTATGATTCATTTTGAGCTCATGTACCTGGTATTATCTCACTTAATAAAGGTGGAAGGATTTCCCTGGATCACAAAGCCTGAAAGAGAAAGATGAGGATTTGAACCTGGGTCTGTCACACTCTAAAAGGTTTCCTTTTCAGTGTGTTCACTCTGTTCCTTGGAAGTTCTTGTCATATTAGGGTAGTATGTCCCGAATGTATTAGCTTAGTTGTCCTAGCTTCTTGGTCTTACACTATTTCTAAGAGGAGATGGAAGACCTTTTGCACTTAGGAATCTGGAGGAATGATGAGTTAGGTGAGAAGCTTACTACTTACAGGACAGGCTTTGGTTTCACACAATAGTATAAGCAGGGAGCAGGAGAGCCCACTGGGTACGCCCTGAGTGGATTCAGTGCCAGGAAGCTCCTCTGCCCGCATCCTCCAACCCAACAGTTTCCCATAATGCAGGTGGTATGTTATATCTTTTTTCTTTTGTCTTATTTTTGACTAACTCAGTAGATTTCCAGTTTACAGCTAGAGCACAAAAAGAACCAGTGTTCTTTCCCAAAGAAAGGAGCTTAAATGTGGGCAGATAAATGATAAATAGCCAATACATTTATCATATTATAGGTAAATGGCTCCTTCAGCTGAGATTAGTCCACGTAGTTTGAAGAAGATAAAAAGGGGATGGAGAAATAACACGAAAAATGACTTCTATGTCAGTAATCCTAGCTACTCAAGACGCTGAGATCTGGAAGATCATAGTTTGAAGCCAGCCTGGTCAGAAAAGCCCAGGAGACTCTATCTCTAAAATAATCAGCAAGAAAGGAGGGTTGGCTCAGGTGGTAGAGAACCAGCCAAACCAGCAAATTGAGTCAGCATAAGGCCCCAAATTCAAACCTCTGTATCAGAAGGAGACAAGAAGAGGTAGGGAGGGAGAGGGAGAGACTTCAGTGCAAAACAAATTAAAGAGAAACTCAAGTTCAAATGAACACTTCCTCTATCAAAAGAGTGCCATTCTCCTATCAACTCAGATGTATCACATAAAGTAATCTGAATGCTCATAGTACTTAGGGCAGAAATTTAACCAGGCATTTCCAAGCAAGAGCCAGAATCTATCTATGGAGACCACCTGAAATGCCATAATACATAAACAGACAAATGTGATCACTTGCTGTTCACAAAATAACCACACTTTTTTTCAAAACAGCTATCCTCTGCCTGCCACTGGAATTCTAGCATAATGCCTACTCAAGTAACCGCCTGAGACTTATTGCTATTATGACTGGAGATGGAGCTGACAGAATGTTAGAAACTGGCGCAAGCCCCTTGCCGGGAAGATGCAGAAAGCCCACATTACAGGGTCACGCTGCATTGTCTTCACTTTCACCGGCCGAGGCTCCACACCTGGACCACAGTGGGTGGCATGGAAGCAAGTGAGGGGCTGAGCCATACAGCAGCCCAGGTGTCCCACTCGCACAAATATTCATCCCTTTCCCAGCACAGTGCTTGGTCCACAGTGCTAGTGGTCTGTTTATACCAATTTACACTGGTATATAATCAGAGGCCAATTTAACAGCAAGCTTCCACGACTAGAAGAACGAATTCTCACAAACAAACAACTGGCAGAATATGTGTTAAGATTCAAACCTTGAGAGTCCCTGGGCTATGTCTAAAATAGCTACACATAGAGAGGATTGTCATTCTGTCCTTTAATTACAAGCACTGCTTCACCAGATTCAAAGATGCCAGCAAGGAATTTGGGCAGAGGCTACACGCAAAGCCTCATAATGTCACCCTTATGAAGCAGCCAGATTATAAGAGCACCAAAAAAAAAATAGCTTTCTGTATCCAGAACTATTTTAAGAAACACAATCCTGTTTCTCTTCTTCAAACTAATTAACGTTTCTAACCAGTACTGAAGTGTTTCGTCTGAATGCAATAGAGAAGCAAATCACTCCAGTTGGAAGCAAGCGGCTGGATGGTGAGAGACTGTCAAAAACACATTTAGTACAAGCACATACACTCTCCATGATAAATACAACTTCCAATTAAACCGCCCTCAAATAGCTGCCACCTCATACCTGGTGGTTTAAAAGCAATGGGTGAAATTTGCAGAGTCTAAGGATTGTCAACAGATGAAATCTTCCTCTTTATTTTTATGTCTTTTTTTAAGTGGAATAAATCACATGCACTTAAAAGAACTGCAGCGTTTTCTCAACATAACAGACTCTACAGACGAACCAACCATAGCTTAGGGAGGTGTGGAACTATGCCCAAGGTCAAATGCAAGGTGCATCTTGGTAGGGCAGACACTCACTTCCCAGCCAGGTCACAGCTCACAGTCAGCACTGCCTTCCATGGGAAGATTGCGCTTAAAATTCCCACTCCTGTGTCACTGTGCAGTGGTTCAATAGAAACCTGTGGAAGCCATTTTCCATTTAAGGCACACATTGAACACATGTTTTGCATCACGGGTTATCTTAATTAAACTATTTATATGAGCACCGTTGATTTACTTCACTCTTGCTGAACTTCATTAAGCTGCCATTTGCTTCCCGAAATTCCTATCTTACAAAGTAAAACACATATAATTTGCACAGGGGGAAGAAGCGATTTACAGTTAGCCCTCTGAATCTATGGATCCGGCATCTGAGGATCCAACCAACCAAGGATCTGAAATATTTGGGTGGAAAAATTACATCTGTTCTGAACATGTATAGATAATTTGGGGTCATTATTCTCTAAGAATCCAATAGAGGAATTATTTACAGAGTATTTGCATTGCATTAGGCACTACAGGAGGGTGTGTACAGGGACTTGAGCCTCCACATTTTGGAACAGTGGAGGATCCTAGAATTTAGCTCCTACAGATACCAAGCGACAACTCTATTTTAATACATGTCCAGTTGTAAGAACTGTAATGATGTTAATGGTAGTAATAATAGTTATCCCTTATTTATGCTATGCAGTTGGCACTGTGATAGGGACTTTATAAAATAGAAACAATGAAGATAATTATAAAATAACTACTGTTTATTAAATCTTTCCTATGTCCCAGCAGTCTATTGTGTGTTAAGCACTGTCATTCATTTATTGATCACAGGGAAGTAGCTATTTTCATATGTGTGCATGCATGTGTGTGTATATGCACACGTGCAGGCATACACACCAACACCGGGGCTTTAACTCCAAGGCCCTTCCCCTCTTGCTTGGCTTTTTGTTCTACTACTTGAGCCATACCATTATTTTCAACTTTTTATCTTTTTTTAAGCTGATTAATTAGAGATAAAACCTCTTAAATTTCTCTACCTAGGCTAGTTTTAAATATGATCCTCAGATCTCAGCCCCGTGAGTAGCTAGGATTACTGGCATAGCCCAGCTAGTAGCTATTTCTATTATATACATGATGAAGAAACAGAGGCACTGAGAAGTTAGTTATCCAAGATTTCATAGAGAGCAAGAGGAAAAATCAAGTCCAAATACAGACTACTAGCCCCTAGAGCTCCTTACCTTTTGCTACATAAAAGTATTGCTTCAAGCTCCATTTCTAACAAGGACACTGACAATGACAAGGATTTGAGGATGACCTGTTCCCTGGAAATGTCCTCCCATTCTCCAGAGTTTTGAGCAAAGTTGCTCTGCTACCAAATTCCCTGGGGGGAAACAGAGCTCACAGCATAGGGGATTCAGATAATGATGAACTATGAAGTGCTTCAGAAGTATATTGAAATTTAGAAACCAAATGCAATTTGTCTACTGTTCCATTTTAAAATATTCATGAGGCAAAGAAGCATTTCCACATTCAATAATTAAATGGCTAAAATCTGCAACCTGATATATTTACTGATCATGAGCAATGCAGTCCTAGAAGGTCCAAAGTTCAAATCACAAGCTGCCATATTGCAGAGCAACAAAAAAAAAAAAAACCAAAAAACAAATGAGACAGAAATGTTGCTGTTGCCTAAAGAAAAAGAAAATTCCCCACCACTTGTTCTGCTGTAGAGAAAGGCTAAGTCCAAATTAAGAATGCATGTAGGACTTTGCCTTGTAAACCAGTTGGAAGAGAATGAAAAGGGGAAAAATGTGCAACATTTTCCCCCTCATTAAAAGAATTGTTTTAAGAGAGTTTGATTGTGCCTTAAAGGTTAGCTTTTACAATCATTTAATATTTCACTTGTCTTAAGAAATCCTCATGGAAGGAAAGAGAAAAAATGAAGTGTGAATGAACGACATGGCTCTGTGTGGCATTTTTTAGTGCTGTGGTTCTCCAAGCACTGTATGGGGCATCTGTGTTTGAGTTTCACTGAATGAGGACATCTTGCTGTCTGTGGTACTGGTGAACTCAATCCCTAGAGCGTCCTTTCCTAGGGGCATTGTCCACCTCTCGTGCATAAGGACAAATCCCAGAATCCCAGGACTACCCCAGATCCAAACCCCAGGGAGGGGGTTGAAGGGCTGCTTCCCAGAGTTCTAGTGGTTTGGGACAGACCCAAAGACAGGAGTTGGTAGGCCAAACGTTATCTAACCAGCCACATGGGGTCACCTAGGGCAGGTCAGAAACACAGATGATCGGAAACAAAGAGGCAAAGACTTACTCTGACACCACTGAAGTTTGAAAAACACAATCTCAGTTGAGGCAGCCTGGGCCCTGGGCCCCAACTCAGCCACCATATCTTTAAGGTTCTGCAACCAATATCTCCACCTTACCCCAGTTCTGCAGCCTACACTGACCTTAGCCGGAAGTACAGCAGAGACCAAAGTGTCAGTGTGAAAGGATCTTGGGGACATTTTACTGAATTAGATCTAGAAACGGATGCCAGTGTTACCCTCCCTGCTGCCATGGTGGCCCAGTTGGGTATTGGAACAGGATGCAGTTTTATCCTCAATTCCTGGCAAGATGGCTAGGCCTCAGGCTTGCCATTCTCAGAACCTCAATCTCAGGAGAGATGTGCTCTGCCTCTAGACTCCCATCACTACCATGGAGGTAAGATGGAGCTGGAGGAGTTCAATATGTTTCCACAGATACAATTCATCCATTGTCTCTGCCCTGACATTTCACCTCTCCCCAAATCCCTTCCTTCTCCTCACTTCCCCTCTCCCCCAGTCCTGCCCTTGGCTTTGTACCCATGTCCTCATTGTGTCATTAGAGCCTCAGAACGGCACATGACTACACACGCCAGTAGCTATAACTAAGTCCCACTGTTCATGAATCCCGCAGAAACCCTGCCGTCAGGTACTGGCAATGGGCTCCTGCACTGGGCCGTGGACTTGAGAGTGTTTTATCCCAGCCTGACTCTGGTAGTCTCCTCTTCCAGAGAGAGAAGGGGGACCTTGGGGCTAAGGAGACATGCCCACATAGAACTTGTGTCCCATGCCCTCTAGATACTTGCTCTGGGTACCAAGCACTCCTCTCCCGCACTACCTGCATTCATTTTTCAAGAGCAAAGGACACATCTGGAATCTTCCTTCTAGAGCTCAGGGACTGACAAGGAGAGCCAGAGCTAGGTGAGAAGGCCAGCATAGACAGGGCTTAGGTGTGTGAACTGGATTGTCCACCCTCCACTCCTGAAGAGATACTTGTGGAATGAGGGTTCCCTGGACCTGCTTCGGTATTATCGATCCTCACACTATTATAGTTTGTACTTTAAATATTACCCCTGAGTTAATATTGAGAGCTTGATCACCAGGAGAACTTGGTTAGAGGTGGGGCTCTGGGGAAGTGAGTGGATCCAAGAGTTGGGATCCCACTGATGGATTAGTCCATTGATGGTTTCTAGGTTGATGGGTTATGGAGAAGTGGGAGGAACTATAGGAGGTGATTATTAGGGAGTGTCTTTGAAGGATATGTCTTGTCTCTAATCCTTCTTCCTTCCCTCTCTGTTTCCTGGCTGCGATAAGGTAAGCTGCTTTACCCCAGCAGATGCCCCCTGCCACGATGCTCTGCTCACCATAGGCCCAGCGGCAAGAGAGACAGGTGACCACAGACTGAAACCTCTGAAACTACGAGGGAAAATGAACCTTTCCTCTCTGTAAGTTATTTTTCTTTGCCTCAGGTATTTCATCACAATAATAGTTGCCTGATCAAATAACAAACCTGCAATGCAGACACCATCATCCCCAGATGTCAAGAAGTCACGTGACGTGCCCAGGACCACACAGCTGAGAACTGGACCCATGTCTGCTCATTCCAGAGCTGGCGTTCTTTTACTACACATGGCTATTCGTTCTTGGAATACATGGAATGCATCATTCATTTGAGTCACTTCTAATTTCAAGCAAAGTGAAGTTTTTTTTTATCGAGCTTAAATCTCTCTGCAAACCGTAGCCATGGTCCCCTATTTTCCTCACTGGCACCTGAAGAGTTTATCCCATCACCTACTAGCAGTTGCTTCCCTCCTGTAAGGTAAACAGCCCCTTTCCCCCTAGAAGAGGGCTTCCTGTGAGGTCAGGTTCTGGTTTCTGTCCTCCATAGCCCCTGACAGAGGTCCTGCTGGGCAGAAATTATATTCTCCTCTGAGGCTTCAGCCCTCAGCTTAGATGTGGCCAAGACAGAGACCCACAACTGGAGGCACACGTGCCATCTGCAGTTCCGTTTCCTTGCCCATAGAATGGGGGCAATGACTTCCCTCCCACCTATCTTACAAGGTCGTGTGAGTATATGTTACCAGGCTTGTCTTGGAATGATTCTGTGAACAGTGGAGTGTCTTGCAGTCGTGGGGTGATGATGACAATGGTGGTGGTGAGCAGAGGGAGCACTGGTCCCAGAAGGCCAGTGAGGCAGGTGATCTGGAGAAATGCCCTTTGCCTGTGGTACTAGTTTGGTTCCTTAGTCCCCACCCTCCACCCCTCTCCAGCCACAAGCATAACTTACAACTGGGCTAAGTGATTCTTCAGGACCCTAAAGCAGCCACGCAATGCTAGAAGCCTAACAGTGGGTTAAGCCCACATACCTGTACACATAGGCAGCTTGAAGATGGCACAGGGTGTCTCTGTACCCAGCATCCAAGCCAGGTTGGCTTTACATGCTGCTGTGGCCTTGGGAATAGGTCAGAAAGCATCAGGATCAGAGCCAGGCCCCTGCCCCTGCTCACCTGATTCTACCACATTTGCCAATAAGGTCACACAGACAGGGGGACCACCTGCTCTCCTCAAGGGAACTCTTCCCTTGTAATAGGCCTCACCCTCTCATGAGCACCTGGCCACGTACCCAGTGCCAATCACACAACACATCCAGAAGCCTCACAGCTCTCATCAGGCTCCCCAAAGCTGCTCTTTTTCTTGGGGTTCCCAGCTTTGTGACTGACACCAGAGGCCACTGCGCTGCTAATCCTGAGTCCCTTTATGCTTTCCTCTTCTATTCATCACCAAGTCCTGCCCATGTCTCTTCCTAAATATCTCCTGGCACTTGTGTTTCTCACCATCCCTACCATGGCTACCTCATCTACATGATCCCTATCTCTGTTAACTCATCCACCCTGGCCTCCTTCCTCAAAGGGATTGCTTTAATACACAAATCTCATGTATCAACCTGATGCTGTTGAGAGTTTGTCCACTGCTTTTACAATTAAAAAAAAAATCAAGGCTGGGAGTTTGGCCTACGTAGCAGAGTGCTTGCTTAGCAGGCACAAAGACCTGGGTTTGATTCCTCAGTACCACATACATAGAAAAATCTGGAAATGGTGCTGTGGCTTAGAGCTCTGGCCTGGAGGAAAAAACCCCAAGGACAGTGCTCAGGCCGAGTTCAAGCCCTAGGACTGGCAGAAAATAAAATCGAACACTTGGCCTGCCTGACCCATCTAGTCCCATATCATCTGGTCCTGATTCCCAACACTTTCCCTGCTCAACCACTGTCATCCTGGACTTGGGAGAGAAGGAAGGAAAGGAAGAAAGATAAGGGAGAGAGGAAAGAAGGAAGGGAGGAAGGAAGGGAGGAAGGAAGGGAGGAAGGAAGGAAGGAAGGAAGGAAGGAAGGAAGGAAGGAAGGAAGGAAGGGAGGGAGGGAGGGACCTGTACTCGGGTCAGATCACCCTCCCTTTGCCCCTCCCTGACCTGGAAACCATAACAACTCTCTGATCAGTATTTCTCACCTTGTTTCATATTTGTACTACTTAGGAATGCATCTCCATAAAGCAAAGCTTAGTTCTGCCTGTTTTGAATTTTATTTCATTGAAACGGTACTGTCGATATGCTTTTATGACTTACAATAATATCGATGCACAGAGCTATGGTTTGTGAATCTCATCGACATACAGAATGCCAGTGAGTGAACATCCAGAGTGAGTGCATTCTTCCTCTGATAGGCGTGGGGTTATTTCTAGCTTGGGGTTTTCATGGACCACCTCGCTGTGAACCTCCTGAAAGTCTCTCATTGCTCTGAGGCCCAAACCTGGCCTGTCTTGCAGCCTCACTGGCACTTGTTTCCATTGATGAGGCTTCTATATGGTCTCCACCCCCACTCCTTCCTATCTAGTTCACTACTGCACGCTGTAATCACCGAGGCTCAGGTACATCACTAACTCAGTCTCTGGCACAGAGTCCACATGTCACAGGCCATCAACACACATGTGTAGTCCTGCCTCTCTTTCACCCTCACTGATACGCCTCCACTCATGCACTCCCTGCTTCACTCCCTAGCAGCTTCTCAGGCCCACCCTGCAGTGTTGGAGAGGTGTAGGAGGAGGAAGAGGAAGGGGTCCTCTAAGAGCCGGATGAACCCTCCTGATATTGACGTGACACGGGCAGGAGAGCAGGGAGGACCCTGGGGGAGGGCTTGACTACTTTGCTGGGTCAGATTCCACCCTCCCGTGTGTCCCACACATTAGCCTCTGCCACCAGAGTTGGAGGGGCGCCCATGCTGTTGAAAGCAAAGGAAGAAACAGAAATTGTATTTAAAAAAAAAAACAAAGGAAAGAAAGCAGCTGGTGAATATTGCCAACCATTTGGTGTGATAACCCAGGGCTTCAAATGATTACTGGAACTGGCTTTCATTTTGATCTTTCATTTCTTTTAATCTAGCAGATAATTAGAGGGAAATCAAATCCATCCCCACAGCCAAAGATTAACCTGTCATTTCTGTAGATGTCTTCCTACTTAATTTACCACCTCTTCCCTCACACCTTTTTCTCCCCCTTTAAAAAAAAAACACAAAACACATCAAAAAAAAAAAAACCCTCCCAGGTTCTATATATTGTTCAATTTATTTCAACACATCCAGTTTGGACATTTCCCATGACAAATACTCTCTTAGGAATAAGCAACATTTTTCCCTCCCTGGAAATGAAGACTTTTCTGATGATTTGCAGGTTGAAAAAAACAAAACCCTACTGAAAACTCCTTTTTAGGGATGAACAAATCATGGTGCAGAGGCGGAGGTGATTCTGTACCATTTACAGCTATAAATGGCAGAGCCAGGGTCCTTGCTCTTCCCTACTCTGCTCTCCTACTTGTGCACAAACCCCAGGAGTGCTTCTCAGTTCTTGTTACCCATCATTCCCCCCACCCATAAAGCTTGAGGCACAGGGAGCTAGAAAGAAACTAAAGCATTCTATAACAGGGAGGCAAACTCTGATCCAGCCACTGACACAAACGGTGCCCACCAAGAGTTACAAATCCCAAGGAGATCATTGCGGTCATGCAAAATGGAGGAAAACAAACACAGCATGCAAAACAGCATCACAGTATTGCCTCTACAATAAAAGAAAATAAATGAATGCTATATAGTATTAACTGAAAAGTTAGAAAAGGCTAAATCTGAGTGGTTGAATTTGATGGAAACTTTATGCTATATATTTTTTCAGTAGTTTTTGACAATAGACTATTACTCTTTTTAAATTTTTTTTTGTGCCAGTTCTGGGGCTAGAACTCAGACCCTGTCCATTCTTGCTGAGCTTTTTTGCTCAAGGCTATTGTTCTACCGCAGCTCTACTTCTGGATTTTTGGTGGTTAATTAGAGATAAGAGTCTCATAGTCTTTCTTGCCCAGCTGGCTTTGAACCACAATCCTCAGATGTCAGTCTCTTTAGGAGCTGGGATTACAGGCATGAGCCACTAGCATCAGAGAAGCAGCATTTGTCCCTTCTCCCAGACATACCCTTTGGGAACCATGTCTGGGCTCTGGTCTTCCATCTGACCCTTTGTCTAAACATCTCTCTCTTCCTGTGTCTATTTTCAATTCATTTCCCTTGAGCAAAGCCCCAGACTTTGAGAAGTCTGCCCTGAAAACTGCCAGGCCAACTAAGAGGCTCATCTTGTCCTTTTTACATGGTTAGAAAGGTCTAATGACCATGATTTTATAGGTTTGACTCAGTCCTTGGCTTGCCCTGCCTTCTTCTGAAACTTCAACCTGTCCCTTTCAACCGTGCCCTTTTCTGTCTCATACTGTTCTCTCCTGGTCTGTATGGATCCTGATTTATATCTCTGCTCTTTGCACTTGGCCTGTTTTATTCCTTCTGGCTTGGCACATTATCTAGCTGGCCACCAAGTCTCCTCGCTCAGGGGCACTTCCTTGCATGCTGTGTATGGTCCTTGGAGATCCAGAGCCAAGTGCCTGCCCCAAAGTTGGAAGTCAGACAGAAAGCCTTGTGTGACACAAGCCCAACTAGGGAATGTGTGCCTGGCCAGGCACTCGCTGTCAGTGAATCAAGAGCTTCCGTGTCCCTTTCCTCCCAGGGCCAGAACCCAACAGACCTGCTCTGAATCTAAGTCTACTCTGTCAAGCTTCATGAGTCAGGCAGAAGTAATCATAGTTCCTGCTGTATACAGTTGGTGATGAAGAAGACATGGGAGTAAATGCAAGCTCCGCCCCTCTGCTGTATACCATCAGTACCTGACAAGCACTTCCTTATGAAATAGGCCCCAAAGGAACTATTATTCCCCACTTCTCCCACCTCTTTTTCTTTTTTAATTGAGTCCAAGTGGAACTGGTACTGAATCTTGTATCCTCCCAAGAAGTGAACAACTTCCGATTTTAAAAATTCACCATTGTTTAAGGCTCCATGGAGCAGTGAGTGAGGACATTTCTAAACACATTTGCTACCTCATCCCTATCTGGAGTAACTCTGGAAAAGCCCTGGAGGAAGTCAGTACCACCAACCCCACCATAACAATGACTGATGGGCCATGTGCCTTCATCGAGTTTCCCGTCCCGTCTCCACACAGGCAGAAGGAAGTACACTTATCTGCCTCAGAGGGGCTCAGCAACAGCCTAACAGAGCTCTGAAATGACACTGTCTCATTGGTTCCCTCTCAAAAGACTTCATGCAAAAGAGGATCTTATTGGTTGTTTCTCACTTAATGTTTCCACATTTTCAAATGGCAGAGACCTGCCGTGTTTTCTGTCTAGCAGTTATCATTAGTCATCTCCTGTCTCATCTTCCTTGAAGACACATGCACATTTTTCTAGTTTGTTGACAGCCACCATAGCCGGAGACCTTTGAAGCACAGACAGACAATGTGTCGCCATCCAAACTCAACCTTGGACATTTGTGCAGAGCCTCCCATCTTAATAGCACAGTTGGGTTTTACATAATATAACTCCTGGCCTTTTCTCCAGGAAAAACATACAGATACACAAAATGATGTGTCATCTCTGGGCTCAGATATCTCTGAACATGTATTGCAGGTTGAAAATAAGTTTGGATTTCTTGAGCTTGACATTCAAGGCTGTATACCACTGGCCTTCAGGTTTCCATCAAAGTCTCATCTCCCTCTCTACCAAACCACTTTGTATACTTGTATACCTGTTTCTCCAGCCTACATAAACACTTCGAGGTTCTGCAGAGAGCCTGTGGCTTTTGCTTCTTCTGCCACAGATGTCTTTTCTCTTTCTATTTCATATCCTACTCATCCTTTAAACCCCAACTATAATGTCACCTCTTCTTCAGTTTAAAAAAAATATTTCACATCAGGAAATACTCTATTCCTATACTTTTCTTCCTTGACAATTTGTCTTTGTGTTTAAGGGACTTAGCACTTGTCACCTTACAGATACTTATGTGTGGGTTTTGCCCCCCTTTTATGGTCTGTGAACTAATTTGCTACGGTAGACTTCCCTTGGAATACAGTAAGTGCTCAATAAATACTCAAAATGAATGAGTTTTTATTTTTGTAATCCACACATAATGCAAATGAGATGCAAATGAACGTGCAAAGAGCCACCTCTCTATGACCCAAACTTATTTGTATGAAATCTTCAACGTGCTTGAGATATTCCTGAACTGATCTATAGAGTCTGGCCACAAAGGAATTTTTCATATCAGGGGACTTAGAATTTTAACCAAAGGTTAGCCATGCACACAAAGATGGACTGTTCAACACCCTGGTGGCAAGGGCCTGTTTCCAGAAGAAAGGTAAGGGAGATCTTTATGTGTGATGGCATGGTTTAGTATAGACAGGAACACATCTTCCCATCCATCTCGAGATAACTATGGAGGGGATATCAATAAGGCATATGAGTTGATCAAGTAGGGGGCTAAGTTTAGAGCGATTTCTTTCTTTTTTGGAGAGTTGCCCCAGGGTCTTCAATTTGCTAGGTGTGTACTCTACTACTTTGATCCATGCCTCCAGCCCATATGGGTCTCATTATTATTATTTTTTGAACAGAGTTTGCCTGGGTGGGCCTGGATTATGATGCTCCTCTTTATGTTTCCCACATAGCTGGAGTTGCGAGCAAGTGCCACTGTGTTCAGTTTTCACTGGGCGAGCTGGGGGGAGGTGGTCTTGTGAGCTCTGTGTGCAAGCTGACCTCAATCCTCTTGATTGCTGTGTCCCCAGCAGCTCAGGTTTTGGCAACACATCAGCTTCATTGTTTTGTAATGGCACTGGAATTTGAACTCAGAGCCTCATTCTTCTAAGCATATACTCTATCATTTGGGACAAGTCCTCAGCCCAGGAGACAGTTCTAAGATTGTAAAAAGCCACGTTGGTTGGTCATACAATCAAGCCCAGCCATGAAACCGAGAGATCCTAGGAGACTGTTCTCCACTCTCTTAGAATGTTTCATCTTCATTCTAGATTCTATGTAGAATCTAAAAGATTCATCTATTGGTTCTAAGCATGGCACAGAATTGCAAAGAGATACTTGGAGTCAAGGTAAGAAGGAAGCTGGAGTGCTCAGTAAAATATTTTAGTGGACAGGTGTCTCTGATTAGGATCACAACTGTTCTGGCAGCTGACTACTCTCTTTTTGTTGTTATGGTGACAGGAGGTAAACAACATGGCAAGAGGACTATGAAATGTTACTGTGGGAAGAGAGGCTTCTGGGCTATATATATATATATATGTACATATATGTATACATGAATCATATAAGCACTTATATGGACATATATTATCATTTTCTAAACAGATGCCTTTGACTAAGAGGTAAACAGACTTAGACATCATAATGTCAATAAAATCTCCACAGCTCACTCTAGCCTGTCTCTTCCTTCCATGGTATTACTAAAGAGTCATGCTTCCTAAGAAAGGAGAAAAGTTGCCAGAAATATCAACATTCAAGATGCAATACTAGTAAAATGGCTCACAAGGCTTTCTCCCATGTATCATTTCATGGCATGCCAATGACAATTCAACCACAGAGACATCTCTATTTTCACTTTCCAGACCAGATCAGAGAACAAATAGACTTATCCACGCTTTTAACATGATGATTAGCTATGAAGGACTTCACCCAGCCCTGGCTGGTGCCAAGTCCAGCATCCTTCCATTTCCTCTGCACCCTTCCACAGTCACTGACCTGAGGAGCTCTGGGTACCTATATTCTTCTACAGTGCACGTGGGGTAACTGAAGCTCCACTTCCATTGTCTTCACAAGAAACAGCCCTCAAGAACAGATTTATGCTAATAAATTGATTGGAAAAGCTACAGATTCCACTCCCCCAAAGGTTTAGGTGAGATCCTATACAAACACAAGATGCTGCTTCTAAAGCTAGATGAGGTAGGCCATGTCTATAATCCCAGCACTCAGTGTTGAGGATAGAGGATCACTAATTCAAGGCTATCCTGGTTTACATGGGTGAGACTTTGTTAGAGGAAAGGAAGGAGAAAGGGAGGGAGGGGTGGAAAAAGAGGGACAATGACAAAAAGTGGAAAGGGAGAGGGGAAGAGGGAAGGAAGAGGAAGAAAGTGGGGAAAAGAGGAAGAGGAGGAGGAGAATGAACTACTTCTAAAGACAGTTAATATAGCTGGGCTGGCAGTCTCAGAATTTGACTGCCAGGATTCAGCACTGAGTTGTTCTGGTGATGGAAACCAAGTGCTATCACAAACCATCCTGATACATTTCTAGACAAAGAGATTGCCTTCTCTGTATAATAAACTCCTCAAGAGGAAAACACCTTACACCTAGATGCCCTTCAAAGATCACAATGTACTTTCATGGATACTTACTATTAGTTTACAAAATAAAAGTAAAAACAGAAAGTAAGGAAGAATACAGGTAAGCAGCAGTTAGCTATTAACACCTACCTACCCTTACACTGTAGATAAGGAAAGAGGGAGATGAAAGGGTTTCTATATTAGAATTGAAGTCAGGTTCTTGAAGTTCTAACTGTTCCAAGATATCAATAAAAAAAAATCAATGCTTTTTAAATTAAAAATGAGATGCTGCTACTTATGACTTGATAAGTTATAAAATGCCTTTTTCATCCTTTCCAATCAATGGTTCTCTGCCCCACTGCTATTAAATTTCAAATCTGCAGCTCCTGTGGATTGTACAGGTATAGGGAAAGGAAAACAACTAGAACAAGAGAAAGAAAGCTGATTTTGTTTCAATGCTGTTCAATGTGAAATACAACCAACCCTTCCCCTCTATGTATTCTATTCAGAGATTAAGAAGGCCTGAGCCTTCTTAATGGGTTATGAACATCTTCCCTTGGGTCACAGCCATCCTAAAATAGACTGAACTCGCCTGCCATACTTCACCAAAAGCCACTTATATCTCCATCCAGTTCAGACCATCCTTTGAGATCTCATCTCTGCTGATGAGATCAATCACTATCACAAGATAGGGTTTTCTGAGGAATGAGATTTATTGCCATTAATCTAAGCAAATTACATTTGTAAGCCCTACTTTTCCTGAGAGATAAAGAAAACACGGCATGCTTTCAGTAGTAGATCCGTTATTTGCCTCCACCCCATTTGGTTCAGAGAATTTATAGCCCTGGCACATTGTCCCTTTGAGGGTCCTATCCTCAGAAGCCAGCCTTCATATAGGGCCACACAAGCCAAAGGTAGACATTCTTGATAGGATCAAGCCAACCTCAGGCCACCTATGCCTCAGGCACTATATGGAAGAGCTCAGTGGAGCAGGTGCCATCCAACCCATTAGAGATGTGAAAGCCTACAAAGGCAACAGTGGTCAGTCTTGGCTGTACAGTAAGAGCACTTAAGGAGCCTAAAAATGTCTGTGGCTACTTCTAGCTCAAACTGATTCAAATCAACCTCTCTTGAAGCAGAGGCCTAGCAGTGGGATTTTTAAAAGCTCCCTGGATGGTTCTACCATAATGACACTATGCCAAGGGTGAACAGCACTCCTGGAAAGGGAATTATATCAGTATTTGAGCTTGAATCCAGTCGGTGAGAAGTCACAGTGGATGAGCCAAACATCACTTACTTGGGGGGAGTTAGAATGTCACCTAGTCTTGAGCCTAGCTGGCAAGTGCTTAAATGTCTGAGTGCTTTTGGGCCAATCTGCTCTGTCAGGGGATAGGAGAAAAGTACTATTTGAAATGCCTGTCTTTGGTGTCTCTGCTTAAAACATAAGAATGATGATATTTACTAAACCCTTACTTCATAAGAGCCTAGAATTTGGTAAAAATAGAACAAACAAAATAGCCAAGTGAAATGTCATCCATATCTGGGGTGACTCAGTGGAGGCACAGGCAGAGACACACACATGCCAATATCCCTATAATGTAATGTTCCCACTGGGAAGCTAGGGATGGAGAAGAACTGCTAACTGCTGTCTATATGATGAGAGATGCCAGGAGATCATTACACTTGGCACTGCCAACTTTAAAATGAAAAGCTTCTACTGCAAGAGTATAAACATCCTGAAAATAAAAAGGAGGCAACTCTTTCTATGACCAGCCATTCGTGAATGCTTCCTGTGCTTGAGGATTTCAAAGCGAAGCATCATGTGACCAAGAGTGGACAAGCAGAGAGCGTACCACCAAGGCAGACTGGATACTTAGAAGATACTTCCCAGATCTGGGTAACCATCAGTACAAGAATTTATTACAGAACCCCAAATGTCAGATTAACTCCTGATTTTGAGTCAATCTTATGTATCAATAGATTTTGAGAAATGTAACTTGTCTGCCTAAAATAAGTAAAGTTGACAGCAATGAATGATGTAAAAAAATACTTACTGGGCCTCTCTTCTCTTCTTCAGTGGGTCCATGAGGCGCAGAGTATCTCTGATGACAGCCACTTTCACCTCTTCATCAACCAGGCTGGGGACATTTTCAAATACCCCTGGAGAAAGCTTGAATAGGTAAGGATTCTGCGTTATAGTCAGGCCATAGCAATCAGTAGCCCACCTGCAACCAGTTCAAGTGGTCACAGTATCACTTTTTGTCTGTGCTGATCTGTAGAGATGGTGATTTTTCTTTAAGTGCTACCTGAAAAAATGTTCATTTCCTCTTAGGAATTTGCAAAATACACAAAGAGAAATAGCAGCACTATCTTTTGGATTATCAAACCTGGAAATATAAACTGAATGCCAGTGGCTCATTCCTATAATCCTAGCTACTCAAGAGGCTGAGATCTGAGGATTAGGGTTCAGTAGAAAAGTGTGAGATTCTTATCTTCAATTAACCACCAGAAAGCCAGAAATGGAGCTGTGTCTCAAGTGGTAGAACTCAGCCTGGAGTGAAAAAGCTAAGGGATAGCACCCAGGCCTTAGGCACACACACACACACACACACACACACACACACACACACACACACACACACACCGTTTAAATGCAGAACTCGGTTAAGAAAAGTAAAAGAATCTAGAGAATCATTCTGAAGCCTACAACTAATTTGGGGATTTATTTTCTGAGTTTTTTTTTAACATTCTTTTTGGGATGGGGAAAAATATAACCCCTGTTAAATGTACTATTTATCTTAGTGATTCAAGTATGTCGACATGGTTAAATTATATTCATAGAATTTCAATTAGTTCATCTCCTGAGGCTACCTAATTAGCTCATGTCAAAGCTGACGGAAAAGCTCAGCTGCTTCTAAGTTTCCAGACCTTAAAATTGGGAAGAACGGCATGCTGGGAAATGATCATAGGTCGGAAAGGTCTTTTATTAATAGACTCTGTTCAGAGCTCAACAGATCAACTAAAATTATTTGACTTGAAGAAAATTTGGATGTAAAAATGTGAGACTACTGAATCTTAGCATGGATACCTCAAAAGCAGGAACACTTGGGTTTCTGGCAATATAATCAATGAGGTGCTCTAAATACTTACTTCGTGCTCATGCTCAATTCTCATGCTGGGATTTGCGTTTACTTCAAGGAGCATAGGCTTCAGATTTTTCATCAGAAGAATGTCAAAGCCTAGAATCTTAGCAGAATAAACATAATTCAGTATTAGTCCCCCAGGCATACTATCTTTTCAGGAACTGAGTACAGCATTAGGGTCATTAAGAGGAAAATAAATCCAAACTCAGTCCCCAATCTTGGCCTTGACCCTGGCTTTTCTCCTCCACAGGCCTCTGTTCCTCTGGGTGTCCATGTCAGACCAAATGAATAGCAGAAAATTTTATAGAAACCTTGGTAACGGGATGTGTTCCCATAGTGCATTCAGTACTATCTGTGTCAGCCCAAGTGCTATAAAATGATGACCTCGCTCCTCTTTAACAGGCTTTTTATTATGTTAAGGGTTAATAGTAGTTCATCAGTTTCTCCCTGTTTTTTTCTTATGCCCTTCTCTATTAAGTTCTTTTACACTAGATCTCTAAAAACCACAGGCTGTTTTTTCTTAACCTGGAGTATACATCAGTATCACATAAGGAATTCATTCAAACCCAATGCATATCCTGATCTCCACTTGTTAAGCCAGACAACAAACCTTCAAGTGCTTCTGATATACCCTCTTAGTTAAGGACAGGGAATATCTAATAGGTGCCTACTAGGCAATAAGGACTATATAATGCACGAATGATTCATAATCTCATTTAATCCTCATTAGAGTGTCTCTGGAGGAAGGCTGATGACTTGTAATTTGTAGAAACCTAATACAGTCCTCTGGGCTTCCCTAGCACTGCCTACCTTAGTCAATGGCAGAGCTGACTTTAATACCCAGGCAAGTCTGATCACTTGAGTTACTACCAGTATGTAAGACAGAAAGCTAGGCACCTTGTTGGGAAAGTACTAACAACTGACTGATGACATGGAAGTCCACGCACAGGGCTCTGTGCGGTGACTCCTTGCCTTGGGTCACACACCCGGGAAACTGGCCCTGCATTCAAAGCTTGTGCTTGTACCAGTTTGCTAAGTGCCTATATTTGAATCTCAGCATGCTGCCTGCCTCAGGCGAGGCTTTGCCTTTCAATTCCTTACAAGTCCTACCATTGGACTAGCCACCACAGATCTCGTGTTCCCTTTACCTGGAGAATTTACATCCTTGAGATGGCTGCTTATAATGAGATTCAGACTCAGACCACAAGGACTTCAGAGTTTTGGAAGGACTTTCATTATCTCTAGAGAAGTGATAACATGGAAAGTTTCTAACATAATTGATATAACCCCAAAAGTCTCAAGAAATAACTTGGAGGATAAAAGAGGAGAAAAAAAGACAAGATAACGTTGTAGACTCCCCTTCCTCTGTGGACTACAAAAGAAAAGATGAGGGGAATCCATTTACTTGTCTATATAGAATATGCATTAGTTAAATGATAATTATTAAACTGTAAGTTCATCTATATTAATGAAATCAAAGCCCGAATGGCCATTTGGGGGAATAATTTGAGACAAAGTTATGTTTCAATGAAGGGCAGTAAAGATGGAAAAAGTCATCTTCATGCTATTTTTCTTTCCCTAGTCCTGGGATGGAAAGAACAGAAATTCGGTGGGAAATGTTACATGTATTATAGATCTGCTTAATAATATATGACAAGTGGATTTGAGTGATGAGCCCTTTAAGAGACTGGTGACATCATCAGTGTAACTTCAGACCTGGCCCTGTGGCATGTGATGAGGGGGAGGATACAGAGAATGGCAGGCTGTGATGCTGATGTTTGTTATTCAGTCATCTGCTCTTACTTTGTGCTACATCTTAGGAGTTTACGCTTGGACTTATCGGCCTAGAGGATGCTTCTCAGTTCCATGTCTAGTGGATTAGAAAGCTGAAACTATAGGAATGCATGTTTGCCCACACCCACCAATACCGTATTTTCCAGAATCTAGACTTCGGCAAATTAGTTTTAATGGGCCGGGTCTTGCAGAGGAATGGTTTAGAGTCAGAAAGACCTGGGCTATAGTTTCAAACCAGTGTCTCACACTAGACTGGATGATTTTAGGTAGGGTTCCTAGTCTTTCTGAACCTCAGTTATCTCATCTGAAAAATAAGCATTATATTGCTGCCTTGCAGAAGCACTGATGATGAGTGTGAAAATATCTTAGGACTCCACTCATCCTATAGAAGGTCACCAATGTATGTTTGTTCCTTTACTGTTTTCCTACCATTTTCACCAACAAGAAGTGGTATCAACGTGCTCTGGAGTCTCAAAAATCCTGTCCTGGTTCTGCCTTCACCTGTGGGCTAAGCAAGGTAGCTGGACACTCTAAGTCCTCGTTTCCACATTTGTAAAATGGGAATGCACACAGTATTTGCTAAACCTCAACTCATTAATAAGAATATGCACTAAATTCTTCCTACCATCCAGGAGCCCAGTCTAGCTGCTGGCAAGGAAGGTCACAGTCCATTAGACAAAGCTCCTGCTGTCTTGGAGAGCACACTCAAGCAGGACCAACAAGATCCAACAGAGACCTTGCAATGGACAATATTTAACATAGTACTTGATACATAGTAGGTATATATTTCAGGAAAGTCAGCATTATTATATTTGTTCACAAGTTCAAAGAAATACGGATAGTCAGACGCTGGTGAGCCATAGGCTCACATCTGTAATCTTAGCTACTCAGGAGGCTGAGATCTAAGGATCGCAGTTCAAAGCCAGCCCAGGCAGGACATCTGTGTCTGTGAGACTCTTATCTCTAATTGTTCACCCAGAAACCAGAAGTGGTGCTGTGTGGCTCAGCGTAGTAGAGCAGTAGCCTTGAGCTGAAAAGCTCAGAGTTCAAGTCCCACTACTGACAAAAAGAAATATGAATTCTTTTCCTTTCAAAAGCTCAATGAAGTATTCCAATGCCAACAGACCTCAATAAGCAGGCTTAGAGCCATTTGCTAGTGGCCCAAACTTATAATCATAGCTACTCAGGAGATTGAAATCTGAGGATTACGATTTGAATTCAGCCCAGGCAGGAAATTCAGTGAGTCTCTTATTTCCAAGTAACCTCCAGAAAACCAAAAGTAGAAATATGGCTCAAAGTGATAGAGAGCTAGCCCTAAGCAGAAAAGCTCAGAGGCAGTGCCAAGGCCCCGAATTCAAGCCCTATAACCAACCAAAAACAAAACAAGTTAGCATTATCTTGCCATAAAATCCCAGAATGTCCAAACTAGAAAAAAACCCAGGAATTTACTTTGTCCACTGGTTTTCAAAATGAGGTTTTTTTCTGGGGAAGGAAGGAGGCAGCCAGCTGGATTAATTCAACTTTTTCTATCTTTATATACTGACAGCCTCCCCCTCTCTACCTTTTCTTAAAACTTACAATCTAATCTCATCCCCATTTAGTCAGACCACAAACCTGTAGTTTTGGAGAAGGCCTCTCTCCCCAAGTTTCTCCACCAGTCGGTAGAACAGAATTGTCAGATGAAGAAAAACCTTTTCAGCTCTGCCTCTCTAAATAGTCTACCTCCCCCTACCTGTATTGCATCCTGGGGGTTTAAAAAATATCTAGGCAACAGACTTACACTTATAATCCTAGCTACTCAGGAGGTTAAGATCTCAGAGTCATGGTTTGAAGCCAGCCCAGGCAGACAAATTCTCAAGACTTGTTATCTCCATTTTGCCAGAAAAACAAAACAAAGCTTCCATAAGTAGAAGTATGGCTCAAGTGGTAGAGCATGAGTGAATGGAAGAAACTGAGCAAGAGCATGAGGACTAAAGTTCAAGCCCCAGTACCAACACATATACTAAAAGAAATCTGCCCTTTCCTGATGACCTCTAGAAGCTTCAAACTGTGGCTTGAAGTTGGGGAGAAAGGGCTCTAAGCCATTAATTTTTAAATCTATTCAAAGGCTCCAAGCTACATTCTGAGTCCACAGGTATATCACCAGTTGTATCCAGATGCATCCAGATGTTTCCAGCGGAGAGGGCTCAGCTCCTCAAATTCAAATCACTCTCTATGGCCAGTGGTGTCTAACATGGTCCCAGTGAGGCCCATCTCCTGGGATTCATGCTTTTGTGTCATACCACCACCACAACCCACTTGAGTGTGGCTGTATCTAGTGATTGGTTTCTAGCAGACAATAGGGCAGAAATGAAGTGAGGTCACTACAAATATTATGTTACCAAGACAGCCTGTGGCTTCTATCCAGGGTGTTTTATACTCTGAAGGAGCGAGCTCCCTGTCATGTTGTGAGCTACTCTCTGTGAAACTGTGAGCACTGGTTTTAAGCTACTTATTTGTTAGATAGCAATAAATAACTAACACATCATCTCTGTTCTCTGAGACCTACATGACTTCCTGCTTTCCTTATCCACCCAGTCACACACGTCACTCCTTACATTTATTTGGTCACCCAATCCTATTTGTTCTACCTCATCAGAAGTTTCTAGATCCGGCTCATTCTGGCTGCTAGAACCCTACAATGGATCTGTACCAACTCTCACCTTTGATCTGATCTCAAGCTCACTCTTTTTAAAAATCCCCTGGCACAAGAGGATGCATGAGTAATTTATCTACAGTGCAAACAGAGTATCAGCATTTCTCCATGTAAACATTCCACCCACAGGAGGAAGCTCAAGTTCCATGGCATGTCCTCCAAATTCCCCCACTCTCCAGCTTTACCTCTTCGAGCACCCCTGCTATTCTACTCTTCTTTATCTGTATTTCTTGAGCATCTGCTAAATACCAGGCACTCTCCTAAGCACCAGGGATAAAAAGCTGTGTACAAAATAAAGTCCCTGCCCTCTTAAGAGTCCATGGGTCAGTTAACAATTCAATCAAAGAAGAAAAACAGACCGTACATTTCAGGAAGGAGAGGGTTTGATCTAAGCCATGAGGACCTGGCAAATCCTTTCCAAAAAGGTGACACTTGTCATCTCATTGTCCTCTAGCTTGCACAGCTTCTAATGAGAACATTGTGCTTACTCTTGGTTCCTATAAACTTAATGGGTCTTTCCTCTGGCTGCTTTTAAGATTTTATCACCATTGGCTTTCCACAAGAAGTTGGTTGTAAGCTGTGTGTGTGTGTGTGTGTGTGTGTGATTTCTTAAGCTTCTGGGAGGGCAGTGAGCCATCAGTGGGAATATTCACCCACCCCTCCTCTTCTCCCTCCCAATCCCCCTTCTGCCCCTTAAAGGTCTTTCTCAATCAAGGGTGGTTGTTCTGGACAGGATGAGAGGGTGAGAGTTTGAACTCAGAGTCTAAGCCTCTCCAGGCAGGTACTTAACAACTTGAGCCATGCTGTTAGGCCCCCCTATACCCACTTGAGTTATTTTTCTGATAGAGTCTCACATTTTTGCCCAGGGCCAGTCTCAGACTTCAATTTTCTTACCTGTGCCTCCAGAACAGGCAACACCGCCATTTCCTGGTCCCTCCTCCACTATTTTGGAGACAGGGCTGGTCTCTCTTCATATGCCTCTCCCATTCTCAATCCTTGGGCCCTCTCCCATGCAAGTGACTGCCTCTAGCTTCCATAGGGATATTCTGGACTTCGATTACATCCAGACAAACTTGTGTATTCGTGTAGATTCTTCTAATGGTCACTCCGAATAGCTTTTCTCTAGGAACTGGCCATGAGAAGACCAAAGGTATCTGCCCACTCAAGCCAGAACTTGGTCATGACTGTGTTAATCCTTTCTAGAGACCTACTGTGAAAAGTTCAGATGGATGCACAGTTCTGCTCCTATATTTCTTCTGTTGAATTCTGCAAAAATTCTATTGTCATGCCTTCAATTTCATAAGTGATGGTTTCAGTGCTTAACTTACTGTTAATCCCATCCAGTCAAGTTTTCACTTTATAGGCTTTATTTTCTTTCAGCTGTTGTTTTGTTTTGTTTGTTTGAGACACAATCTGACTACATAGCCCCATGCTGGCCCAGAACTCACTGTGGAGCCCTGGACTAGCACTGAACTTGTGATCCTCCAGCCTTGGGCTTCTGAGTACTGGGATTACAGGAGTATACCAGCACACTTGGTCCACTTGGTTCTTTATAACAGCTACCATGCCTCCCTTCATTAGATAATCTTTTTCTTAAAATATTGTAAATAGTTAAAGTAACTAAATATCCTTGCCCTAGTCGGTCCATCATTATTATTCTACTAGTTCTATCTAATATTTTGTATCAATTGAATAATTTTCCTATTAGTGCAGGTTAATGTTCCCTGCTTTGTGAATTGTTCAGTGCTTTTTTGTATTGTTTTTTTTTTTTTTTATAGTACTGGGGTTTGAACTCAGGGCCTTATGCCTGCAGGTGCTCTTGGCTGAGCTGCACTTCCAGTCCTGTTTATTGCTGGCTATTTTTTCACTTCCTGCCCAGGTATACACCTGGATCACAGTGTACCTATCTAGCTTCTCATCGGTGCTGGCAGGATAGATGCCTGCCACCACATGCAGCTTCCCTCTGTGGAGAAGATTTTACCCCAGCTGACATACGCTCCTCTCGTGTCAGTCTCATGCCTCATCGTGCCCAGCTATGAGTAGAAACTCTCCGTGAACTTTTCTGCCTGCACTGGCCTGGAATTGCCATCCTCCCATTCTCAGGCTCCTGGGTAGCTAGATATGAACCATTGATGCCCAGCCTGCCAATCAGTTATTGTATTAGTCCAATGCCTTCAAATCCTGTTTGTTCATGGATACTGCAAATGCATTAACCAGAGAAGGTCTACCATACACTTGAAGGCAGAATTTCTCTGGACTCTGTTCTGTCCCTCCATAGTTTGTGTGAGCACTGGAAGTAGTTCAGTTTATCATTTTGTGGCCATTCTTTGCCCAGCCTTGTGGATGAACAGGCTCATGGCTCCAGACTCAGGAGAGACCCCCAGGGATCCTGTGCAGATTTCTAGAGCTTGTTTCCTGCTCAGCAACTTGCTATCCAGAATTCTGCCCTATAGTGTCAGCTACTGCACCCTTTCCAAAGCTCCCAACCATCTCCGTGCTTTCTCAATGTCACCAGCCTCTATGTGTTTCCTCCTCTTGCCTCCTGGACCAGACATTGCCCCAGACAAGAAGCAGAGGCCACCCTAGGATTCACCTTGGTTTCTCTCCCTTTTCTCAGAGCTCATAGTACTGGGCCAACATCTACTGTCAAAAGCCCAACAGTCATTTTATAAACCTATTCATCTGTTCCTGGCAGTCTAGACTCTACCAGAATAGAGCCTCTGTTACTCCATCCTGACCAGCCCCACGCATCTCAGCAGGTAACACAGGACCAGAGTCTAAATGAGAGACTATGTCTTTTTTGTTGTTTGAACAGCTGGGAAGAGCACTTCAGGAAGAGGGAACAAGAGGAACAAAGGTCTCTTTTTGACTGATAGCAAAGAGTAAGCAAGAGGGAGAAACAGAAAGGATGGATCAGGTAGCATCTTGCAGATCATGATAAGAAGTTAAGAGTTTTAAGAGCAGTGGAAAGAAACATGGGAAATTTGAGCAAGAAAAGAAACTTGATCCAACTTGTATTTTAAAAGGATCTTTGGCTACAATGAGGAAAAACTAGCTACAGGCAGAGGGATAGGAAGAAGGATGTCAGTTAGCAGGCTGTTGTGGTAGTTCCAGCGTGAGATGATGGCTACCTAGACTAGGATGAGAGCAGAGGAGCTGGCCAGAAGTGGTGACATCTGGAATGCACTTGAAAGCCCATTTGCAAGTTGCTGATGAATTGGATGTAGAAAGGAGATGGGCAGAGGAAATAAGGATGACTCAAGGTTTTGGTTTGAGTGACTAATTTAATGTCACTCGTGTACTGAGATAGAAAGATGTGAGTTTGACTTGTTACGTGTTTGAAGTTACGTGTTTACCTATGAGGTTTTGTGTTGAGACAGGTTGTATGTTTGAGCACAGTTACCTCTGCTAGTAGAAAACTGAAGTGGGCAGGATATCACTGCCTAAGGCTCAATTAGAGGCCAAGATTTTAGAAATATGCATTTAGGCATCAGTGACTTGTAACCATGGGGCTGCACATTATTCAAGGCATGGTGGTAGAAAAGCAGCTACGTTTCCAAGACTTGATTCTTGGACAGCTCCATCACTCACAGGTCCAGAGGAAAAGGCTTGGGAGCGGCGAGATAGGAGGGAAGCTGGGGGCATGTGGCATATGGCATCCCCCAGCTTCTGCTCGGCAAATCCTTTCACTCCAGGTGAGCATGCCCTCCTCTGTGGGCCTCGTTAGGCAGTGAGTTCTCTCGTTCCCGTGCTTCCACCATTAGGTGCGTGCCCTAGCTAGCAGTGCTATCGAGGACCTCCATTTCTCTGCACTTCTTTGGGACAGGGACCTCACCTTGTCCACAGCCATGTCTCATGGGAGGCCAGGAAAGGTGTCAGAGACGTTTAATATCAGAGGTACTCAAGGGAAGGTGTTTCTGAGGTAGGACTTGAGCAGCCCTTGAAAGGCACTGCTTAGCAGTGAGAAACAGTGAGAAGATGAGAGACTATGCCAGGCTGGGCAAGACAGGGAACAAGGGATGCCACAGATGGTGTCCGAGAGGCAGGTATCAGATCTGTTTGGGGGGACTGAAGGCACAGGTAGGAAGCAAGGCTGCACAAAAGGAAGCTAGATGGGAATGTGACAAATGCCAATCGAAGGGCTTGGTTTCCAAGTGCTGTTCTTGGAACATGAGCATTCCAATTAAGGTTAAACTCTGACTGGGTCCTGGCTTCTTATAGCTTCCTGGCACTTCCTCATAGACAATTTTGAGAACTGTCCTTGTTATAAGTTGTGTAATAATCATAAAAATTGTTATTTAGTAAGTGATTGGTATGTGCTGGGTTCCATACTCTTCTATATATCTTGCTCTCTGCCTTATCTCCTATTCCTTCTCTACTCTTCTCCTTCCCTCCCCCCCCCTCTCTCTCTCTCTCCCTCCCTCCCTCCCTCCCTCTCCCTTTCTTGCTCCCTCTCTTCCTTCCTCCTCAGGCTTGAATTGAGGGCATCACATTCCCCTTTGGCTTTTTCACCCAAGGTTGGTGCTCTACCATTTGAACCACATTTCCACTTCCAGCTTTTTTGCTGATTAATTGGAGATGGACTTTCTTACCTGGGCTGCCATGATCCTCAGATCTCAACTTCCCGAGTAGCTAGACAGTGGGTGTGCAGCATCAGTGCCTGGCTCCACATTGCTCTCTCTTATTTGAGCATACCACAGCTTGATGAGCTAGCGTCTGCTTGTAGATAAGGCACGGAGGCTTTTCAACATCAACTTGACAAGCTCACTAGTTAGAGTAGCTACAATGGGGAACTGGAATTTGCTGAAACCCAAGGTATCTAGAACAAACTCAAGGCCTTGAACATTATGTTGCTTCTGGGCGTCCTTCCTATGGTGTACCCAGACTGTAGGGTGAGGAGCAGGTCACAGAGAACAGAGTCAAGAGGAGGATCAACTTGGGACTCAGGAAAGGTGTCTCTTATAGACATCTAAGGAAGAGGGTTACAGGCCTAGGACAGAATTAGCTACAGAGGACAGGAAGAAGATACAAGCCAAGCCATGGGGTGGGAAGAATATTCTTGAAATCAGAGCTGGAAACCTTTCCTTTGCGTGTATATTTTGACCACATGAATCATCTGTACACAAATAGATTTTGCTATTTAAGCCAAGGTCACACCACTGCCTCAAGAACACAGATTGGAGGGCATGTTATGGGAGCTGCTCGGACAATGACAGGGGACTGGCTGAAATGCCAGGACAGCCGTGTTCCTGGGCAGTAGATGACAGGAATCTTGCCCACAACTGAGCTGTGCCAGCCCAAGTAGTTATTGTGGCTATGACTGGCAAGAGATGACATGTTCCACCCAAATGTAATTTTGTTGAGTTTCTCTTCTGGAATGCTGTAGTCTGGGCCAGGCCTAGGCTACAAGTAAGGAGTGGCAGAATCTGCTTCATTGTACCTGGGCAGACTATTACAGCCTGCAAAGTCCTTCTCCCATTCTTCTCTCACTCGGATTTCAACCAATCAGGGAGGTGGGTAAGGAAACTGAGCCTACAAAGATAAATTCAATGACTTACACAGGTTCACACAGCCTGTGATGACACAACTAACCCTTTGCTTTCCAAGTCAGTACAGGTATCTGCAACCCTGCTAACAAGTATTCTAGCAAGTGATTAACCAATAGACAGGATATCCTTTCCTCTTCATCACTACATGCCTATACTGCACCGTGAAACAAATTCCAAACATCTAAGACATTATACCTTGTCAGAATTTCTGAACACTTCTAAAAACATAGGTAGGAGGAAAGAGTGGGTGACTTGCAGAGAGAAAAACAGAGGTGCTGGGTGGTAGAGGGACCTTTCAAGGTCACACAGCTGGAAGTAGCTTTATTTCTAGCTCCAAGCTCCTCTCTCACCCCAGGCCTGGAAGCCTCTGGTGTGGTGAAGCTGTAGGTAAATGTTCACAAGGCTGTGGCTCCATGTCTAAACCAGCAGCTCCCTCTCTGTCCACCCTGCAGTTCCCATTGCTCCGGTCTCTGGTCCCATCCCAATGGCTGCTCATTGCTTCCTGTCCACAACAAGACAAGATACAAAACAACTGTCCTGGCCCTTCTTCCTGCCACTGGGACCATGCCTGGGCTCTGAGACTTGGCTATGCTTCCTGGGTCCCTAGGAAAGTTCTACAATAGCTGTCACAACTAAACAGATGTGGTCACACTGTCCCCCAAATGACCCTGTATGTGGCCTCTTCACAGCTCTTTCCTCTGACTTCAATCTCTGGTGCACAGATAAGGACCTAGCGTCAAAGTTCTCATTTGCTTTTCTGATATCTTAAAGCACCCCCTGATGTGGCTCTAACGTTCTGCCTGGGAACCTAAGGCACAGAGGCTAGATACCTAAGGACAGATGTCTGGATGACAATAATCTCCTCCTGGTACTGATCACTGCTTGGGTTTCCCTCTCCAGGCTTCTACAGCTATTGGGGGACAGCCACTCAGAAGCCTCTCTGAGTTTGAGGCTGCACTTGGAAATCAGATTCCTCCCCTACTACTGAAAGAATGCACTGCCCATGGCAACCACTGTCCCTCTTCCCTTTTCTCACATCTTCTGGGCCACCTGTCACCTTCCAGCCCTAGACTGGAATCACCCAGATGTTCTTGAACAGAAGAGCTGATAAAGTAACCATGCGTATTTACAGTGGAATACACAAGAGTGCAAGGAGAACAGTGCCACGGCCCACGGCACTATGGGCAGGTCTTTGAAACACTGCATTGGGGTAAAGCATGATGGGACAAATAAAGGACCTGGAAGGCGAGTGAGAGGTGTTGGAGGGTTTTGTGCTGCATGATTTATAAATGTGTTTCCTATATCAACGGCTATTTTAAAGGAAGGATCCTAGAGAAGCTTCTTTTCATATGTATTTTGATTTGGAGTTTTTTCTGAGTACCTGGCCTGAGTGTCCCCTGCCCTCCTTCTTAATTGCCTCCCCTCCCACTTTCTGGCTCCTCCGTCCTCCCTGGAGCCCACAGTCCCTGTTGGTGGATATGACCAGTGCTGAAAGCAGCGTTTGACGCCACCTACTGGGCCTGCCCCATCTTCTGTGAACATCTTTGCCTTGGCATCTGAGGGTCCTCCCCTCTTGGTCCTCCTTCTACATCTCCAGCACTTCTTGGCCTCCTTTGCTGGCTCCCCCACCTCTAATCTGTCCTTTAATTAAGTGGAGGTGCCCACAGGGGTGTTTTCTGACCTCTTCTCACCCACCTCTGTTTAGATCTTCAGTTACTGTCAGAATGCAGATGAGTTCTCATTTCTTTTTCTAGGCCCCTATGTCCTGAATTCCACTTGAATTTCCCACTTTGGTACAACACACGTGCTTCAAGTCCAATTCCTGGCCATCTCTCCACTAATCGGGTCCTCTCCCTGTCGCCTATGTCTACGTATCTAAGCCATCTGCACACGAGTCTCTGTTTCTTCCTTTTCTTTCTCCCTTGCCCCACCCAGTCACCACATCTAGCCATTCAGTCTCTTAAACAGTACTCTGAGTACTCTGATCTACCTATTCTCTATGTTAAGAAGCCAGAATTTTTCACTTGTACAAAAGCAATTGTCTCACAAGGGATCTGTCTGAGCCTAGCCTTGCCTCAATCCATTCTCCACTCTGCATGCACTGTGTTCTTTCAGATGTGAAAATTAGAGTGTGCTTGGTCCCCTAATTAAGTTCCTCTGGCAGCCATTCTCACTACCCCAAGGCTCTCCATGCCTGGCCCCTCCCTACCTCCTCTTCATCTTCCTCACCTCTCTCCACATCTCTTCCTCAAATCTCATCCTCCCACTACACCGAACCTCTTTTCAGTGTCTCAAACACACCCAGATTCCCTCTCGCCTCCAGAACAAAACTGTCTCCACCAAGAACATTGTTCCCCTGCTGCTATTCATTCTTAACTGTTCCATTTTGTACCTTGGGTTTCGGTGGAACCCACCATTTCTTCCAGGATGTCCTCCCTGACCACTCTACTCCAACCCAGAACGTGGAACATCCTATAAGAATCCTCTTTTAAGGGATTTGCCTTTTATTGGGGATACTGCATAGCAGGCATCAGGAACCTGTTTTCTCAGCAGGGCTTAGAGCAATGCCTGAGTCCTATTAAGCAGCTTGTGACATTTTTGAATGAAGGAAGGAATGTATGAGGGACGCTGTGCTTCACATTTGTTGCTTCATTGAATTCTTAAAAGTCATACGATTTTCAAGTTCATTATGAGAAGTAACACAGTAAATAGAAAGCTGGAAGTTAGGCCAAGCTTCATGCAAGCTTTCACCTCAACCACCATCTCTGGTCCTCACTTCTGGCTTTGCCACCCAGCCCTTTGTCCCATCATAGGCCACAGAGCCCTCCCCAGGCCCCATCCAGGTTGAGGCTTCAAGGTGAGTGCTGGCCTTGGTTACCTGGAAGCAGGTGGGCCCCGGCCTCCCTGTGGGGATGTCCAGCTGGTAGAAAACCTTGAGCTCCGGAGTCAGAGCAATGACAGTCTTAATCACCAAGGAGATGATGTCAGACCACACCTTCTTGATGTCCACACCCTTGGATGACAGTCTATAAAGAATGCTAGAGAAAGTCCTCTTGCTGCCTGTGCTGGCACAGTCTGAGTGGATGAAGTTGTTGCTGTGGATGTTCAGTGAGTAGTTGGTTAAGTGCATAAAGACATGGTGCAGGTTTTGGGGGTTGGGTTCCTGATATGGCTCTGTACAAAATCTAGAGAGTCCATCTTTGGCTATATAAATCTCTAACGGTTCTAAGGACTTTAGTAAGACATACAGACGAATGTCGAACTTGAGCTTGTCGATAAGGAGAGGTTTGCAGATGTATTCCTGGACCACCGCTGACCTGCTCTGCAGGCTCCCAGTCAGACGGATGTCGCTGGGGTCTTTAATGAGGTAGATTCCGTCACCCTGACAACCACCATCAGGTTTCACAATAAAAATGGGCTTCCAGGAGGGGTCGCTTTCTTTCACCACTTGAACCTGTGGAGGGGGGAGAATGGTTGGCATGATATTCATTTCCTCTCTGGATACCCAAGCACAGAAGCACCTTGGCAAACCTTTGGTTGATGAGCAAACCAAAGTGATTTCCCCATTGGGAGTGCTCACTGAACATTTTCCATGGAGACAAGGCTGTACAAGGAACTGAGATAGAGAAGGAGCCTCAAGGGAATGGAGAATGCATTAGAATGGCAATTACAAGGCACAGCTTCAACTCTTGTTTTGCCATTTATTACCTATACTTTTGAGTAAGTTCTGGAAGTAATAATAAAGATGGTGGTCCACTGCCATTTGTGAATGCCTAAGACGCATCAGGCACTGTATTTGGTACTTAAGTTATCTCATCAAACTCACATAGAATACATGGTTGATCCCTTTTTACAAGAGAAGAAACAGATAGTGCAGCTGTTAAGAGAGTGGTTGTGCCCTAACGACTATTCCAATTAATAAGTGACAAAATGAACTGAACAGATAGCTCTTGAAAGAAGTCCAAATGACCCATGTATTCACAAAAAAAGTATGAGACTAAATGAAATGAACTCTAGGATATGGAAACAAGAAGTTTATCTTGTGTGATTGTGGTTCTTAATGTGCTGTGTTGTTTCTCTTCTCTTTTTTTGCCCTTATGGTTAATCTCATATTGTTACTGTATCTGACTTTATTACCTGGTATATTGTATTATATATGTTTACTTGTTTGTTTGAAATAGAGAAGGGATGGGGGAAAACAAAATGATTGGGAGGGAGTGTAGGGAGGGAAACAGGGACAAAAACATGAGAAGGGGTATCAATGTGGGAAAGTAATGCACCTACTACCTGACGAAAGTAGCTGTAACCCCTCCCCTATACATTACCCCAACAATAAAGCAAAAGAAGTGCTTGGCTTCCTTAGCCATAAAGGAAATGCAAAGCAAAACTACACTGAGATTCCTTCTCACCCTGGCGGAATGGCCATCATCCAGAAAAAAAACAACAAATGGTGGGCAGGATGTGCAGGAAACAAAATCCTACACATTGTTGTGGCAATATAAACTAGTGAAGCCTCTATAGAAGTCAGTATGGAGGTTCCTCAAAAATCCAAACATAGCACTACCATAAACCTGCCAAACCACTTTTGGGCATAAAGTTGAAAGAATGTAAGTCAGCATATACTAGACACCTGCATATCCATGTAGCCCAATCATGGAATCAGCCAAGATACCCACCAACAGATAGATAAAGAAAATACCATATTACATACAACAGCCACAAAGGAGGGTAAATTTGTGGGAAAATGGACAGATCTGGAAATTATCACATTAAATATGCCATTTAATTTCATATGTGGAACCTATACTAAGGAAATAAAATGAGTAACAAGAGTATAAAATATGGTGATTGTCTAGGAGGTGGAAACTAGTGGGATAGAGAGAATGGAAAGAGAGAAAAGCAGAAGTGAATATGATCAGAGTACTTTCTACACATCTATGGAAATAGAATAATAAAACCGTTAAAGTTGGTTCAGAAAGAAAGTGAGGGTATATAAGAAAGAAGAAGAGTAAATTTGATCAAATGATAATATATGTATGCCATGAAAATGCTGCAGTGAAGCCCTTCTCAGCAATTAATGCATGCTATCTAAAAAAATTAAAGGAAAGAAAAGTGTGGGTATCAGAGTCAGACAACTTGGACTGCAGCCCTGGCCCTGTCACTTACTGTTAAGTGACTTGCCCAAGTCATTTGCCCAAGTTACTTGTTATCTGTGACTTTCTCATCTATTAAATAGGAGTAAGATTGCTCAGAGGATTAAATGCAACTGCTAAGCATGCAGAACCTGCCACGTTGAAAGACAACCAAAAGCCTAGCTACTGCTATTTTTAACAGATGAAGTAACTTGCCAGCTAACTGTGGGCAGATTCAGATCAGAAATCTAGAGTAATGACTTTAAAGTCTTCTATGTTCCTCCATATTCCTTCCAAACCCTGTGGGTCATGGTAAAGACTGAATAAACTGAAATGTGCAGAGGAACAAGCATTAATATCAAAACAGAGCTGGTACACAAGTGACGTATGCTTTAACATTTCCGTAATCAGCTTCCGTAATCTGGTTGTTTTAGACGATGCTTTCGTCTGTGGAGATGGTTTTAAATCTAGATTCTGTTACCAAGCATATTTGTTCTCTTACCAGCCCCAGGAGAGCAAGGCACTTTCTTAATGAATTAGTAGGGTGTTTCTCCAGTCTAGATCTCTACCTGTGTTTATGCATAATGGATGTGTAACTGGTTCCTCCAGTGCTATGATTTGAGTGTGGCCCCCACACTCAATGTTGGGAACATTATCCTCAGAATCATACACTTATGGTATTTGCAAGTGGAGACTTGAAGTAATTAGGATTACAGGAGAGGTAATGGAGGCAAAGTGCCATGACAGCATTAGTGGCTTTGTGAGAGGAAGAAAAGCCATAGCCAATAGTTTTGCTCTTCTGCCCTGCTTTATAATACCCTCTACTGTATAGAGACTTAGAAAGATGGCCCAACCAGATACTGGCACCTTGCTACAGAACTATACTGGACTTCTCATCTTATGGAACTGTAAGAAATATATTTCTTTATACATTCGTTTTAGATATTTAGGGCACTCAAAAATGGTCTAAGACATCTGAGCACTTATGAGATATTTTATATATTACTGTATATGCCAGTCCTGGGGCTTGAACACAAGGCCTAGGAGCTTTCTCTTGACTTTCTCGCTCAAGGCTGGCACTTTGCCATTTGAGCCACAGTTTCACTTCCAGCATTTTGCTAGCTAATTAGAAATAGGAATCCCGTGGACTTTCCCGCCCATGATGGCTTTGAACCAGAATCTTTAGATTTCAGCCTCCTGACTAGCTAAGATCACAGGTGTGAAACATCCACACCTAGTGCTGTGCAGCTAGGAGGACTGGTAGACAGGGATGGCAGAAGAGCAGTTCTTGGGGCCAGGAGTTTGGCCTAGTGGTAGAGTGCTTGCCTAGCATGCACGAAGACCCAGGTTCAATTCCTTGGTACCACATACATAAAAAAAAGCCAGAAGTGGAGCAGTGGCTAGAGTGGTAGAGCTCTAGCTTTGAGAAAGCCCAAGGACAGTGCTCAGGCCCTGAGTTCAAGCCCCAGGACTGGCCAAAAAAAAAAAAAAGAACAGTTTTTCATAAGAGCAGTGGATCAGAGGGAAACAAGAAGCTGGAAACAGAGGAAGAAGACATTGAACACTGCAGCTTCTGCCTCAGAAGCTCCATGTTGAACGGTAACTGCGCAGTGCCTGGCAAGCTGAATCAATGGCCTTGCCCGAAGCACTGGACTCCTGTGGGCCCCCACCACTGCCATACGAGCCTGACCCAGACCATCTGCACTCTGCATTCTGGGTTGTACTTATCTCTTTGACCAGCCTATATTTCTAAGTGAAGCTTTTGCCGATTCCTTGGACACTATCTGTTATGCTGGGCTTGTGAAAGATCTTTAACAATGGAGAAACACTTAAAAGCCTTAATAATGGTCTACTTCAATTGTTTCCCCTTTGTCAGCAAGACTTGAGAATAGAACTTCACGGGAGATCAATGCAAGCCTCCCAGGGCTCTCCCCAGAGCCCGTTCTTGCTACAGTGACCTTGATATTTACGTAGTCATTTCATATTCTTCCAAGGCACTCACACACATGACCCTTTACAGTAAATACGAATGTGTTGGACAAATGGTCATTATGGATCAGGAAATGAAAAATGTCAACTTTGCACTGATGGGTATTTTTTCCCACTGGAAAGCTTTTTGCTAGGCCAAGATGCTAACTGTTCAATATATTATCAGGAGCAATATTTTCTCCTTTGAATTCAGCATATGCGCCTTAAATAAATTAAACAACACAGTCAATAGTCACTGTCATTCATTACCTTACAGAATATTTCTTGTAGTCCTTGCCAGAGTAGTAACTACAAATCAAGATTATTAATACAGGTAGAATCGTTGAATGTTGGGAATGAAAAGGATCCTTAGAGATCAACACCACTCAATTTTCTTATAACTCAACGGGAAAGTCGAGGAGCAGAGAGGTGACTTGATTTTCCCTTGGATCCCATAACTGGCAAGGGGGACCATTAGATAAGGACTAAGGTCTCTGGATCCCACCTCAGGATTCTGTGCTGTTTACCCTCAGTAACATAAAACCAAAGACCTTTCTTCCTGACTACTATGTGAAAGACGCAACACCTCAGTGTTGGCATCTGAGCTTGACGCTTGAGCACGAACCATCTTGGAACTGTATCCATAGATCCAAGGATGGCTGAGAATGCCTACTTTCTAATCTTCTGATGGGATTGCTGGTGTGCTAAAAAGACAGGTATAATCTACCAGCGAGCCTCATTGGTGGGCAGAATGAAGTTCCCTTAGCCACAAGACCCTAAAGGGGTCTTCAGCAAAAAGAGGAATTTTTGGAAATCATATTTACTGTCCTTTAAGGTTCTATTCAAGGGATACCTTGTTCTCCAATAACTTAAGAACAAGTATAGTGATTCTTAGTGATTCTTACTGAGAAGTTATGGCCCAGAATCAAAATACATCTGTGCCCCGGTCCCAGATATCTGATTTGATAGGCCTCAGCTAAGACTTGCGTGTGTGTGTGTGTGTGTGTGTGTGTGTGTGTGTGTGTGTGTGTGTTAGGAAAAATTACACTCCAGACGATTTTGATGTGTATTCTCTCTGAGTAGCACTAGACTAACATGAAACCAAAAATACAGTGTAAGGAAGACTTATACTTAAGCTACATCTGATCATATCTCTAGCTTATCCAAAGCTGCTGTTGGATGTGAAATCCATTATCTTGTAACTGTATACAAGGATGGCTAAAAGAGATACACGCAAGATGCTGCTGGATTACTTGGCGCTCAAAAGGGTTATTGAAAAATTTTTGCATCTTTTACTGCCCCCTGGTGGATATTTAAGAAATGTGACTGAGAATGTCATCTGCTCAAAATTCCAACACTATTAAGCAGTAAAACACAATTGAGATATGGTTTCCTAGACATGGTCCTAAAAAACCACGATTACAAATGGAATATTACTTATCCTCAATAAGGAATAAACTTCAAACAGCATGGATATACCTTGAAGACACTGTGCAAAGGAAATAAGACAAAGACAAATACTGTATGAGTCTAATCTAATTCTTAAGAGACAGAAAAAAGAATGGTGTTTTCCAGGGACTGGAGTGGGAGACGACAGCGAGTTGGTGTCTAATGGGCACAGAGCATCAGTTTTTCAATATGAAAAATAATTTTATAAGAGTTGGGGAAAAAAAGAGCCGGGACCGTGGCTTAAGTGGTAGTGTTCCCACCTGGCAAGCTCAAGGATCTGGGTTCAAATCCCAATACCATCATCATAAACAAGGACTTTTACAAAGGGAAGGTGGCACAGTTGCCCAACAAAGTAAAGGTATTTTTAGGCCACAAAACTTTAAACTTAGAAATGAAGGATTAAGCTGATATATTTTATCATGTGCATTTTATTCCAATTTTTAAATGAAAATTTGCTTATTCAAATAGCTTTTGGCAAATTATGAAAAATATTGATGTGATAAATAGAAAAATCTTGATTGGGGCTCTGGTTTTGTTAGATAATTTCTGACTGTGACCTCCTGAGTTTTATTGGATATTTCTATAAAATAAAGGGGCTGCCACCCTAAGGTTACTGGCTTCAGCCAGCTAACAAGTGCTAAGCAGTGATTTATCTTGACATCACCACAGTTGAAGGCTGTGTTACAAACACGCAGGGAAGGGGCATTAATCACACCAGAGAGATCGTACTGTGCTGTTGTGATCAGTGCACTGGGGTGACCTATAAGAGCGGGAGACTTGGATAGGAGATTTATGATGCCTTTGAGGCCATCATAGGGGCATTTGGGAGAAGCAAACTAAAATATTTGGAGGGAGAAATTCAATGATTGGAATACTAAGACACAAAACATAATTAGCAGCAAGGGGCAGGTAGAAGGACAATTTCTGAAGAAATACTATGGCTGCAATACCAGGGAAGTCAAATCCAATTAGAGCAGTGCTTTGTCACGCAGGAGAATTTGCATTCAATCTTAGCAACCCAGACCCTAGGTGGCAGAGGCACAGGGCTGGGCTGGGCTGGGATTTTCTGCAACACCAAATTGCTAGCAGACAAAAATAGATGTCACAAAGTGCACACGATACAGGATGCTGGGATTGGGCCCTGACAGCTGCAGGGGGCTGAGCCTGGTACACCGGGCAAATTCCCACCCCCTGTGTGCAAGGAAGGCAGTTTCTGAGGACAGTTAAGGCGATATGCAGCTAGGGGGTGGAGGCCAGACGAAAAGGGAAGGAGGGCCAGCAGAGGGGCAGAGTGTGAAATGGAATGGTGGGGCCAAGAGGACGAACTTGCGCAGATTCCAGAAGGCAGGAGAGAGCAGGATGCTCTGGGAATCACAAGAACTGGACAGAAAAGGAAGTGCACATAAAAACCCCAGCAGTGAGACGATCCAGGGCCAGACAACAGCGATGACAGCAACACACACACAAACTGAGCACTTACTATGGGCTGGAAACTGTCCTATATACTTTCTTTTATTTAATTATGAAAGTCCTATATTACAGATCAGGAAATGGTGGCCCAGGGATGTAAAGTAACTAGCCAAAGGCTACATACCTAAGAGATCATAGAGCCAGAATGTAAGCCCAGACAGTTTCCAGAATCAGAGTCTAGAATGAGTGAGGCAGGTATGGGAGCAAGGGGAGTGGAAAAAGATCAAGCTTGACTAGAAAGAAGGGGCCTGACAAGGGCTATTGATATCATTTTAGGACAGTGAGGCAACGCTCTGAAATAGTGAGGACTTACTAAAATGTTTTGAGAAGGAAGTAAGTCAGTTAGATAGGAATTATAGGAAATTCCCTTGGTTACCAAATAGAAAGCACTGGAGCCAGGGACTGGTGGCTCTCCCCTATAATCCTAGCTACTCAGGAGGCTGAGATCTGAGGCTCATGGTTTGAAACCAACCCACGCAGATAAATCCCTGAGACACTTATCTCCAATGAATCAGCACAAAGCCAGAAGTGAAACTGTGGCTGAGCAAAAAAAAAAAAAAAAAAGGTAAGAAAGAGCACAAAGCCCTGAATTCAAGTCCCAGTTCTGGCATCCAAAAACAAATGTACTGGAAGGTGGCAGATGGCTAGGGTGAGGCAGAGAGACAATGACTTGGCTGGCAGTGAGCTGGAGGAAGGAAGGGGAAAGCCCCACAGCAATGCAACCAACTACCTAGAGGCTGAAACCAAGGCCAAAAAGCTGGAAGGCAGAGAGAAGGACAAGGAGGGTCTACCACGGGAGAGGCACACAGTCAAGAGACTGTGTGCCTGGGGGTTCAGGAGGGAGACAGCTGGAGTCTTTAGACCCCAGTGATGGCTGAGAACCTTGCCAAGTCACCCAGGGAAAGTGAGGAGAGGGAAAGGGTGTTTCCAAGAACTATAGGCTGAAGTGGGCAGACTCTCAATCTCAATCAAAGTCTCAATCAAATGGGCACTGGATCTGTAGGCCACTGAAGGATTCTCCACCACAGAGGCCCCTGACATCCACATGGCAGGAAACCCGTGAGAATTTCCATTTGGAAGAACAGAGTAGATACAAGAAGGTGCCTGTGCCTGAATGGACTGAAGTGGGAAATGGGAGTAGAGGTGGCAGGGGGGAGGGACAGGGGAGGAGCCATGAGGGGGCTCTGGTGACATTCATAGGTCAGGCAGGAAGGGAAAGGAACTGTCTCCCAGATGAGAGTGTGGAGAATGAAGCGGGTCACTGCATCAACTGAGCAGCTATGACTACAGAGTTAATTTAGAGCTGTAAGCCTCAGTCCTCCCGCTCTGCACAGTTTATTAGAACTATGTTATCCGATATCTCCCAAAGATAACTAATTTTGACACAATAATTCTCCCAATCCTCAGGGGGAGACTAAGAACTGCTGTATGGCAAGGAAGAGACTCATATTTTCAGTTGGGTGGGGATTGAACCTTCCAGCTTCATAGAAGCCACAGGCAGTGCGGATGAGAGCGGAACCTGCCACTGTGTGTTCACAGAGGAGTTGGTACTGACTGCTTGTGCATGACTCGATGGCACGGTCACAGAAAGGCCCCCTCCTTCCTCACAGCTCAGACTCACCCCAACAGCCTCCTTCCCTGCCCTTCCTCACCATCCCTCATGCCTCAGACTCTCCCTCGGCCACTAACCAACCTCAGCCCTTCTCTCCTGCAGTCAGTGTTCATACACATCAGCTATAGCCCCGTCCAAAAGCTCCTGTGGGGAATGCTAGCAGGCCTGCAACCTTCCAAACAGAGGTCTCTGCTTTTCCAGAGAGCTCTTATGTCCAAATGTCCAAATCTTCACAATCAGCTCTTTGAGGCCCAAGAAGGAAAGGAATCACCACTGCACACATGTACACGCACGCGCGCGCGCACATTCCCCCCCCCACGCTGAACAAAGGAACTGTGAGGCCAACCCACATAGCTAATGGAAGCACCAAAAGTAAAACACAAAATCTTCAGGCTCACCACCCAAAGTTCTTTTTACCATAATGAACTGGGGCACCTGCAAAAGGCTTTTCAGAATCAGGCGCAGTGGCTCATGCCTGTAATCCTAGTTACTCAGGAGGCTGAGATCTAAGGATGGTGGTTCAAAGCCAGCCCGGGCAGTACAAAGCCTATGAGTCTCTTATCTCCAATTAATCACCAACAAACCAGAAGTGGTGCTGTGGTTCAAGGAGTAGGGTGGTAGCCTTGAGCTGAAGAACTCAGGGACAACACCCAGGCCCAGAGTTCAAGTCCCATGACCGACCAAAAAAAAAAAGTCTTTTTAGAAGAAACCTTGGTCCGTGTATTTCGTTCCTTATTCTGAACAATAATATAACATTTGCTCGATGCTATTATAAAATGTCAGTGTTTTGTAGTTATCTCCTTTATCTTCCAAATTGCCCTTCTACGGAAAATGAGGCCTCTGAAGCACAGAGCGGTAAGCATTAATCTAGGTTGCCCAGCAAGGAGGTGGCATTGAGGCATCTATCCAGGGCCTGAGCCACCCTTTCTGTGGAAGATGCTGTTGGATTCCCCTGAAAGCTACACACAGCTACACACAGGCCCTGGTCAGGAACACTGATAGGCAGGAAGATGCCTCCAGGGGCTTTACCCCAAATTCAGCCTGTTCTCAGTGCGTATCAATGAACCCCACTCTTGGTGAACTGTAACTATGGCGGTTATTGGTGACCAATCAAGAAGCCACTCTAAACTGGGTGTGGTGCCTGCTGATAATCCAAGCTACTTGGAAGTAGAGACAGGAGGATCATGAGTTCAAGGATAACATAAGCCAAGTTAGAAACCCCATTGCAAATACAAATAAAAGGTCTGGGCATAGGTCAAGTGTTAGAGTACTTACTTAGAAAGCATAAGGCCTTGCGTTTGATTTCTAGCACTGAACAAAAAACAACAAATGATAAAAACCCAACACTACCACTGTAGAACACATCTCCTACCTGGGAATATAATAAAATCTGCTCCATAGGAAGGAAATAGTCTTTTTGTGAGACTATCCATCTTCCCCTCAGGCCCATTCTCACATCAGAGCCCTCATGCTGGAGCACAGAGGAAGGAAGACACCAACCCTACAGGTTCCCCTTTCCCCCAGGTCTGGTCCTAGCCAATCCTCTACAAGCAGGCCTGAGGCACAGCATCCTATGCACTCTGGGTGATCCCTGAGCACAGATGGGCCCCGAGCTGTACTTTCCTTCGGCTGAGTGCCTATGGGAAGCAGCAGAGTTCAGAGCATGGACTTTGCACCTAGATAGACCTGGGTTCAAACCTTAAGATAGCCACTGTCTTTGTTCTCTAGTCCTATACAAAAATACCTGAGGCTGGGTAATTTGTGAAGAGAAGAGATGTATTTAGCTCACAGTTCTGGAGACTCAAGAGCACAGTCCTGGCATCGCATCAGTTCTAGCATAGGCCTCGTGGTAGGTGGTGTGACAATGATGTGAAAGACACATGGCCACTCAGGAAGGCCACAAGTGATCCAAGCAACCCCAGATAACAGCTTCCGTATCTTTCAGGGGGGGAGGGGATGTTCTCAATGACCTAAGACCAAGTCCCTACTCTCCCAGCATACAAGGGCCTACTTCTTCCCGATTCATGAACTCTGGGGGAGCCTGCAGTCTAAACACCTGCCTACCCACCCACAGGGCTCTCCTCTGGGTGACTGGGTCATCTTGCCCCGCCCTCAGGTTTCCCTGGCCTCCGTGGACTTCATGTGGGGGCCTCCTCTGTAAGGCCCAGTCTCTAGCCTGGCTCATTCCCCCAGCCTCACAGCTCAGCTCTCTTTCTCTCCAGTCTCCTGCTGAGAGTATGGAAAGCTTCCCGCTTGCTCACCCTGAATACAGTGCTCCAGTGCTGAGTCAGCTCCCCTTCCAGCAAAGGTCCTTTTCACCAGTAAGGGAGGATTTCCCGCTAATGACTGGCTAATCTTTAGCTCACTTCCAAATGCATACACCTCTATTACAGTCAGGAGCACTTCACAATCCCTTGTCTTGACTTTTCCTCTTTCCCAGGACATCAGAGTCTCAAGTCTCTTGCATTTTGCCCTAAGGTAATTCAGTGAACTTTAAACTCACGCATGCACACACGTGCACACGCACACACGTGCGCGCGCACACACACACACACACACACACACACACACACAACGATCAGTGTCATCATGTTGTGCACATACAGTGAGCCAGGTCCCTGCCTCTCTTCATTAATGCTGTAGTAGCCCGCTGGCAGGACTGAGCATGTTAGGCTAAGCACATATGTCTGCATGCACATGAGCTCTAATCCTACAAGAGCAGACAGCACTTTTAGCAGGGCCTTGGTAGCTCATGCCTGTGACCCTACCTACTCAGAAGCCTGAGATCCGTGGATTGAAGTTTATAGCTAACCTGGGCAGGAGACGCCTACCTCCAAATAACCATCCAAAAAGCTGGAAGTCGAGCTTGGCTCAAATGGTAGAATACTAGCTTTCAACACTCTCAAAGGAGGAGTTGGGGCAGGAAGGGACAGAAACATGATCTTCTGGTTTGTAGCTAGCAAATTTCCCTCAAACTCTCAAACTCTACAGAAGAGAGGCTGAGGTAAAGGACTTCAGGCTCCTCAGAAGCAGGGACATCCCGGCCACCTCCCCCCCCATGTCCACATGCCTCTGTCTCTACCTAGCACAAGAGCCTTGAAGGAGTCCACTGCATGTTCCCGAGCTCAGTGCTGTGGCCTCCCATGTTACTTTGAATGCAGATCCTGGGGGGGACGCCCGCTAAGGTGTGCTACCGAGCTCCAGACTCCGCAGTGCACCCAGGATGTGACTGACACTACACTTATGCCTTTCCCCTCAAATCTGGTCCTCTTCCAGGGAACCTGACCACCATTTACACAAGTCTCTGTACCAGAGGCTCGACATCATCCTGGAGTCTCCCATCTCCCTGTCATCCAGCCCTAACGGGTCGCCAAGTTCTCATTTCAATTTGACACGCCTGACAATCCGTTAACCCTCCTAACATTCCTTGTTGCACTACTGCAATAGCTTCAGAAGTCACTGGAAAGAGTGCAGGGCTGGCTCTGTGCTAACATTTCCCATAGATTATGCTTGACTATTATTAGAAGTCCTATATGGTGAGTATTAGAAAGTAAGCCACAAGACTGCCATTTTTATAGATAAAACATACATATATATATATATACATAAATGCAATTGCACATGTTTTTCCTTCATCCTATTGTTACACACACACACTTTCCATTACAGACAAGGAAATTGAGTATTAAGGAATAAATTATCTTCCCAGGGTTACACAATTTGTACAATAAGGAGCCAGGACCTGAACACAGGTGTTGGTTCAAATTTTCCAAAGCTGTGCTTTTTCTGCTAAACACACAATCAAAAGGGCCTAAATAAAATACATTTAATTATATGTATCAAAACCAATTAATTGTATTTAAAATACAAATAATTACATGTATTAAAACAAACCATTTATGAGTACCTAAAATGTACCTTATATTGCTTATTTTGTTTAATGTTCAGAGCCATGTAATAAGAAATCTACTGTTTTTTTTCTAATTTTTTTTTTGCTTTTCTATGCGGTGTCTGTGTGTGTGTGCATGCATGCAGGTATATATGTATGAGGGATTTGTATGTGTGCGTGCGGTGTGTGTATGTGTTGCCATTACTGGGGCTTGAACTGAGAGCCTGAGTGCTATAGCTTTTTTGCTCAAAGCTGATGTCTACCAGTTGAGCCACAGCTCTATGTTTGGCTTTTTGGTGATTAACTGGGGATAACAAGAGTTGCAGAGATTTTCCTGTTTAAACTGGCTCCAAACTGCAATCCTCCGATCTCAGCCTCCAGGTTAGTTAGGGTCACTGGTGTAAGCCACCAGCACCTGACCCAGCTAGATAGCAAGTCTCCGCGTGGCAGAGGCCACATGCCCTCAGATGGCAGAGGACAGTGTTTCCCAGGCTCGGGGATCACTTCTAGATTCCCCAGGGGCCCAGCTCTCCAAGCTCCTTGCTGATTGGCAGCCCTCACCTGTGACCTGTGACCTGTGACCTGGCTGCTGTGTTACTCCCTCAGTGGACAGCAATCACAGGAGATCAGGCCATAACAGGCTAAACAAACAGCCATAGAGGAAATGCAGATTGGAATGGTAGAGTATTTGCTATACACTAACATCAATGCCTTCATCTATCAATTAAAGAGCATAATGAACTTCCTTCTTCCAGCATTTTCCAGGTTGAGTGGGCAGGGAACACTTTTTAAAATGATAAAAGCACTCAGAGGTCACCAGTGGGCATTCACATCTATTCAGGTTCCTAATATAGACGGATATATGAGAATTCCAATAGATGAAAAATGCTGTGGCCTTAATTAATGTACATTCCATTACAACAATTAGTCTGTGAGACCACTTGCTTTTGTTTGTCTGGCTTTCTTTGTTTTGCCTTCAACTTTAATCCAAATACCCATGAGCTCTTTCCTCGAATTCTGCTCACAGAATTTTTGAAGGACCTCATGGTTACATAACCAAAGGTAAAGTTCAAGAGCAGCTGAGATAAACCATTTTAGCCTACATTTTAAACTCTTAGGTTCCTAGAAGTTGCTTCAAGTCCTACTGGAGAAGGAGGGAGAAAGTCGTCTTCCTCAAGCCTGCAGTTCTGGAGACACAGATGCAGGCCACACCCCTAGCTGGACATGGTGGTAGTCAGCCTCACTGCATTGCTCATGGTGTCTCATTTGACTTCTAGCTACAGAGATCTACCTTCCATTTGTCATCACAGTCATCTTAGTGCCACCTTCAAGGCTGCCGACGGTAACTAAGAACATTCCAGAGCATGGATACAATTTTGTATCCATGGATACAAGTTAAGAAGGGACTGACACAGGATCTACAAGAAACATGCTAGAGAGGGTGGAAAAAGGACAAGACTCAGAGAGACGGTCTCGACTGATACATATTTGTGCCAGTGATGGGGCTTGAACTCTCATGTCTCATGGTCTTGCTTGGATTTTTTGCTCAACGCTGGCATTCTACCACTTGAGTCACATCTCCACTTCCAGCTTTTTGCTAGTTAGTAGAGACAAGTGTGTGTTGGATTTGTCTGTCTAGGCTGGCTTCAAACTGGGATCTTCAGCTCTCAACCACCTCAAGTAGCTACGATTACAGGTGTGAGCCACCAGCTCCTGGCTCAACTCAGAAACATTTTAAAAGTTCCAAGAGCCCCACGGGTGATAAACTGCCTTTAAAATATACAAAACTGTTCTTCTTTGAAGATGATGAAGTCCTGGCTGGAGACTGGCCACAGAGTCCAGATGTGGAGGTATCTATCCAGAGAAAAGACACTTGGGTGGTCTCAGATCCTTTCCAGTCCTCACTCAGGATTTGTTTCTTTGGTACCAACTCCCAATTCCATCTTTCTTTTCTTTTTTTTTTTTTTCCTTTTTTTTTTGTCAGTTGTGGGACTTGAACTTTGGGCCTGCATGCTGTCCCTGAGCTCTTCAGCTCAAGGGTGCCACCCTACCCCTGGAGCCACAGTGCCACTTCCAGTTTTCTAGTTGTTAATTGGAGATAAGAGTCTCATGGACTTTAGTGCCTGGGCTGGCTTTGAACCACAATCCTCAGATCACAGCCTCCTGAGTAGCTAGGATTATAGGTGTGAGCCTGTACTGCCATGCCTGGCAAGTTCCTCTTTTTTTTTTTTTTTTTTTTTTTTTTTGCCAGTCCTGGGGCATGAACTCAGGGCCTTAGCTCTGTTCTTGGGCTTTTTTCCTCAAGGCTAGTAGCACTCTGCCACTTGAGCCACAGCACCATTTCTGGTTTTTTCTATATGTGGTACCAAGAAATTGAGGCTGGGTCTTCGTGCATGCTAGGCAAACACTCTACAACTAGGCCAAACTCCCAGCCCAAGTTCCTCCTTTTTTTAAGGCCTTATTCGTATCTCTGACTTGTACAATAAGGCCATGTCTCTTTCCCTGTCTGGGATTCAGTTTTCTCATCTGTACAATGGAAGAATTTGATAAGCCCCTGAGAATTCTTTTGCTGTAAGGTTTTCAAGATCCTTTAAGATCCTGCTGTCTGGTGGCAGAGGTGATGACGGGCCTGCCTGTCAGGAAGGCCTCTATTCTGAGAGGTCCTCCCTCCGCCTGTGGCTCCAGCTCTCACCTAAGGCAGTGACCTCAGGCTACTTTCAGGCAGGAGCCACCCAGGCAGGAGCCACCCAGGCAAGAAGACAGACCAAGCTCATTATGATTCCAAGAGTAAGAACCAGGCAAATGCATAGCATTACCCAGACTTCTGTAACATGCTAAAAATCAAATGCTTATGAGCATTATGAAGCATTTGTGTTTCCTGAGGAGAAGAGCAGAAAATGTTTCTTCATGTGGGTCAGTCCATGGCCCCAAGAAGGCTGGCACTGCCACCTGGGGAGTGTTCTAGAAATTTCTAGAGGGCGTTTGTCATTGTCACCGTGAATGGAGGGTATGACTGGAATTTAGTGGGCAAGATTGGCAGTTAGTGGGATGACAGCAAGACTGTTATGTACTAGGCTGTACTCCATGAAAGGGAGGGATGGATTTATATTGACATGAAGATGTCAATAGTCTAAAGAAATAGCATATTCTCATGGGTGAGCACCATAAATTTCCAGAGATGATGAACTATGTAAACAGAGGAGGGAATAATATTTTGCCTATTTTCTAGAATTTTATTGGATCTGTTTAATATTTCAGAAATGTCACATGGCTGATGGCAGCCTGGCTCATGTATTTGTCATCCCTATGCTACTAATGATTGCGTGTGGACATCATGTAACATGATAAATAGCAAGGAATGTTAGATGAAGGGAGAGACTATAATTCTTAATCAAGTCTCATCTTTTTGTATTCCCCAACTTACTCATGCTCAGTAGAAACCAGCCAGCTCTGGATTCTGGCATCCTGTCATCTGGTGTGACAGTGTGTAAGAATTTACAAATTGAAATATATAGTATTTTGTTTAGAATGTGGTTTTGGAGGGTTTTTTTTTGTTTGTTTGTTTGTCTCTCCAGACTTCTTTTACCAGGAGGAATTTCTTAAGTTTGTCTGTGTTTTGTGACATTGGCATTTTAATGAACACAGACTCATTTTGTCATTCTTCTTGAGACAGGATCTTGCTAGGTAACTCAAGCTCTCTATGTGGCCCAGGCTCATCTTCAACTCTTGAACTTCTTGCCTCTGCCTCCTGAATTCTGGGATTACATGGATAAATAAGTGTGATAGCAAAAGTTTTCAACTGACAACTGTGCAAAGAATGGCAGAGTAAACAATCTCCATTGGGCAGCCATCCCAGTAATAACTGAGGTAGATAAGAATCATTAATAGAGTTAGAAATAAGATGAACAAAGTTGGAGAAGGAACAGGACATTACATAAAGTATCTTCAGAGCATAAGATGCTTACTGTTAGAATGGGAGAAATAGGGCACCAGTGGCTCACACCTATAATCCTAGCTACTCAGAAAGCTGAGATCTGAGGATTGAGGTTCAAACCCAGTTTAGGCATGTAAAGCCTAGAAGAATCTTGCCTCCAATTAACCAGCAAATGTAGGAAGTAAAGCTGGTGCCAGTGGCTTATGCCTATAATCCTAACTACTGCAGAAAGCTTAGATCCAAGCATCACAGTTCAAAGCCAGCGCTGGCAGGAAAGTCCATGAAACTCTATATCCAGTAAACCACCAGAAAACCAGAAGTGGAAATGTAGCTCAAGTGGTAGAGCACTAGCCTTGGGCTGAAGAGCACAGTGACAGTGCCCAGGCCCACTGTTCAAGTCCCACAACCAAACAAAAAAAAAGCACCAGTCTTGTGCACAAAAGCTCAGGGACAGTGCCCAGGCCCTGAGTTCAATCCCAGTAGCTCCTCATCCCGCTCACATTCACTTACTCACTCACATAAATGGGAAGTGGGGCACACAGAGAAGACAGTTTCAGTGGAAACCTAGGAAGTATCACCTTAACCAAATGGTTCAAGTTAACAGTGCCAGTAATCAGACACACTGATGTCTGAGATGCCTCCAAATGTGATACACCATAAGAAAGCTACACATGGCTTCTGTGGTATTCCTAGCAAGAAACATAGATCCTGTAGAAAACCCCAGACAAACCTAGTCAAAGGGCAGTCAGTGAAATCTATGAGATGATACCTAAAAAAAGAGTAAAGCTCTGAGTCAATCTATAATATTTGTATTCAATGACTATGTCTCTGATGTGGTTGCTAAAGTTCTGTTAATCTGACAGTTGACCCATTCTTCAACATAATCTATTTTATCATTTAATACAACTGATAATGAAAATCATGAGCATTCTCCTCCTTTCCTTAAAATGAATATTCAATAAGTTTTCTTTCTTGTAATTCCAGCACTCATCTTTTAGAGTGAAAGGGAACCATCTTAGCCATTTGTCATGCAGGAGTTGGCAAATTCTGGACCACGGACTGGCTGTTTTCTAAATAAGGTTTTCTTGAAACATAGCCATTTATGTAGCATGTACAACAGCAGTGCTGAGTGAGACAAAATCGAGAGTCCACGGGCCAGAAGTTTGGCCTAATGGTAGAATGCTTGCCTAGCATGCACAAAGACCTGGGCTTATCAAACTAGTATATGTACCATATACTTAGGAAAAAAAGCCAGAAGTGGTGCTGTGGCTCTACTCTTGAGAAAACCCAAGGACAGTGTTCAGGCCCTGAGTTCAGGCCCCAGGACTGGCAAAAAAAAAAAAATTGAGAGTCCAATGTGTACAAAGCTGGAAATAGCTACTATCTGTCCTTCACAGAATTAGTTTGTAACCTCTGCACATAGAATAACGATGTGAGTCCATTAATTATGCTGCTACAAAAAGAAGCATTCAAGTACTTGAGTATTATTAGCTGTATTAACAAATTTATTCAAGTGAGAAGTGATTTTTCAATGTTCTCTCTCTCATACCTAAATTGCTTGTTTCTCTCTAGACTCAGAATCTGTGAAAATTTCCTCAAAATCAGAGCCTCACTATCAGAAGTGTCAATTTCATGATCTTTAAGAACACACCACTTTTGCTATCTGCTACTTCAAGATTCAAAGCAAGGTCTGCCACTTACTGGCTGTTAGAACCTGCTAAAAGCACATGGAAGAAAAACATAAGGCTTGAGATGTGACTTGAACTGTGTAAGGCAGTCTTATTTTTTCATTTATAAAACAGAAGGAAGAGTATGTTTCAAAGTCTTTCACTCCAATTTTCTGCATGGGAAGCAGAAAAAGTTTCTCTTTCCCCTACCTTAACCTTGTTATACTAAAACCCTTACTAAAATTTATTTTTTAAAGAAGTGTATATATCTTTAGGTTTAATGTAAGAATTAAATAAGAAAAATATAGAATACATTCATTGATTATAACCAGAGCATACAATATGTGTCTCATAAATAGTGTTTCATGATAACCAAAGTAATACACAATAAAAATAATTATAGTTGAAAACTGAATGAAGATGGGCATAGTGGCACACATCTGTAATCTCAACTGCCCGGGAGGCAGAGACAGGAGAATCGCAGTCTACAGTTAGCCCAGACAAAAGCACAAAATCCTATATGAAAAAGACAAAAAGAAAAACTAAATGCAAAAAGTCTGGAGGCATAGAGCTTTTGCTTAGCAAGTTTAAGTCCTTGAATTCAAACTCCAGTACCAAACAAAAAAACCCTAAATATATTGTGAACATTATTAGATTAGATTGTATGGAGTAAATATCAATTTCAAGATCTTGATAATTACAATGTGGTTATGAAAGACAGCGTCCTTGCATTTAGGAAATAAACACACAAATGTTTAAGAGAGAAGGAACATCGTGTGCACTCCAAAAAGAGGAAGAGAACAATGTGGTAATACGATGTGAACATTTGGTGTTGAATGAAAGATATGTAGGAATTACTTGTATAATTCCTACAATTATGTCAAAATGAGAAAATGGAAAGAAGGCATTAGATCAAAAAGCAAAAATCCATTGTAGCTGAACAAATACTCTTCTAACCATTCTAGTACACACCTGGGGTTATTTGAGGAGGGAGATGGGATGTCTGTTTGGTGAGAAAAAAATGATCAGAAGCCTGTCATTCGTAAGGCCAGAAAATTTGATTATGTCACCTTTCTACGCCCACATCTTGCCTTTCATGGGAATTTTCAAGATGCAATTATGTAGACAAGAAGTTGAGCACGAAAATGAAGTCAAAGATATTTCTTCATTTCTTGGAAAAAGAAGGTACAGCCAGAATAATTTTCATAATTTCCTTTTTGAAACCAGTGCTGAAGTTAAAGCTGGCTGCATTATTTTCTTATAGAAAATTAGATACTTCTACTCAAGTGACTCAGGTGACATTACTAAGAACTTTTGCAACACAAAATGGAAGGATCAAAATTGAAGGATGAAAGATGACCTTTTACTTGAGTGAGGAAAGCAGGGTTTTCTTGACCTTTAAAATACTCACTCTCAGAAAAAAAATATTTACCTCTTTTCACTTTTTCTTTTTCCTTTTTTTAAGTTTGCCAGCTGGGTGCTGATGGTTCAAACCTGTCATCCTATCTACTCAGGAAGCTGAGATCTGAAGATTGAGGTTCAAAACCAGCTAAAGGCAGAAAAGTCTATGAGATTTTTCTTTTCTGTTTTTTTTTTTTTGCCAGTCCTGGGGCTTGAACTCAGGGCCTAAGCACTTTCCTTGGGCTTTCTCAAGGCCATAGCTCTACCACTTGAGCCACAGCACCATTTCTGGCTTTTTCTATGTACATGGTACATGGAACCAAGTAACTAAACCTGAGTCTTTGTGCATGCTAGGCAAGCACTCTTACTACTAAGCCAAACTCCTGGCGCCCCCATAAGATTTTCTTATCTCTAATTAAACACCAAAAAGCTGAAAGTGGAATTGTGGCTCAAACAATAAAACACCAGCCTAGAGTAAAAAAGTGCAGCATCCAGGCCCTGAGTTCAAGTACCAGGACTGACACAAATTAAACAAACAGACACATATGTATGTATGAATGTATGTTGTATGTGTGCATACTATATATATACATATATATGTATGTATGTGTATATATGTGTGTGTGTGTGTGTGTGTGTGTAGTTTGCCAGTACAGAGACAGAAGGGAAGAAAAGCAAGTTCAAGTTAGAGCAGTGGCTCACATTTATCTCAACATTCTTTGTAATGTATCAGTGTTCAAATGAACAAGATTATAATAGTCATGATTTTATTTTATTTATTTATTTATTTTTGCCAGTCCTGGGCTTGAGCTCAGGGTTTTTGAGCACTGTCCTTGGACTTTCTCAAGGCTAGCACTCTACCACTTGTGCCTCAGCACCACTTCCAGCTTTTTACTATGTATGTGGGGTACCGAGGAATCAAACCCGGGTCTTCGTGCATGCTAGGCAAGCACTCTACCACTAGGCCAAACTCCCAGCCCCCAATAGTTGTGATTTTAAACACTATTTGTATTTGGAAGTAAATGAAAATTAATAAAGCTTCTACTCTAAGAACCATATTGAACAAGCTGTGGCGGGGAGGAGCAGGGAGGCGAGAACGAAACCAAATTGCGTCAAATCAGGATGCAGGTCAGCCAAAATGAAATCTTCCCTCTTTTTCTCTCCTGACTGAGTTGTCATCAAGTAAGAACATAATTAGTCTCAAGATTATATTTTTTTCTTAAAAATTTAAATAAATCCTTTTCCAGAGTCTTTCTAGGCCAGAAGTATCCAGAATGCAAAGTATGCTTAGCATCAGTCTAAAATTTCCAACTAAGACTACAAAACCTTTTCCAATATTCCTTTCATAAACACACTGCATGTCTCCTTTGTGGCTGTCATTGAAGGGACAGTGTCACAGGCCCCAAGTTTATCTGGGAAAACAGAGCAGGGAAGGGATGCAGTGTGATTCTCATAGCAATCCTATGCTGCCACAGATGAGGAAACAGAAGCTCCGTCTAATTAATTTAAAGTACACACAGCAGAAAGTAATGAAAAGAAGGATTTCTCTAAGTCTATACCAGCTCCAAACCCTGGATATCAGCAAACACAGTGTGTAGGACTGTATTTTATGTAAAATATAAAGAGGGTCAAGTGGGCAACCATCCAAGGTCCCATGTGGCAGAGAAGCTGGAGGAGTGGGGAAGGGCATCAGAAACTGCCTTTGGGCTGGGCACCAGTGACTCGTGCCTGTAATCCTAGCTACTCAGGAGGCCGAGGTCTGAGAATCATGATTAAAAACCTAGCCTGGGCAGAAAAGTCCATGAGACCAATCTCTACTGAACAGTTAGCCAGCAAAAACCCATAGTAGAGATATGACTCAAAGGGTAGAGTGCCAGGCCGAGAGAGAGAGAGAGAGAGAGAGAGAGAGAGAGAGAGAGAGAGAGAGAGAGAGAGAGAGAGAGAGAGAGAGAGAGAGAGAGAGAGAGAGAGAGAGAAGCTAAACAAGAGTATGAAGAAGCAAAGCCTTGGTGGGTTTGGTGCCATAGCATCAACACTGATTCGTGGAGGTCGAGTTTGTCCCCTGGCAGGAAGGACTTCCCCTGTAGAGGACATGATGGCACAGGTACCAGCTGAAAAGGGTAAGACAAAAGAGGTAGAGAAGAGGTCTTTCCAGCTGGCCTTTAGAGGAACCCCAGAAGGACACCTTGGCTACTACTGTCTCTTCGTCTCAGACATATGGTTACTGGCCTGAAAGGAGGTGGGGTGGAGATAAGGTGGAGATGACTTCTTGGGGCTGAACCCCAAGCCCAGCCTGAGTGTACCCTTACAGGAGCAGCTGCCAAGCTGAGCTTCAGGCTACTCTGACCCCAGCATTAGCAAAAGGATGATTAATTACCTCAGGCCATTCGTGCTCATTCCACTTAGTCTTATGGAAGTCCAGAAGAGCCAGTCCTACAGGATTAACAAGAGATCCGAATGCAGTCGCCATAATGAAAGTGCAGGAACAAGGACAAGGTGAAGTGGTCAGCATTCCACATCAGTGAAGGGTGGAGCCAGGATTTGAACCCTTGTCACCTGATGCTAAATCACTGTTTCCTTAAATGACTGCCATCCTTCACCTCATGTTACTTTGCTCCCCAGGGTGTCAGCACTCCAGTCCACCACAGCCATCCAATCCACCTCCTTTGGACCACTTTTCTCCTCTGCTCATTGGTCCCTTCCCTTGGAAGCAGAGACTTCATCCATTGTCTTTCCTATGCTGGACATGGAAAAAGCCACTCAGTAATTGTCTGAAGACACTAAAGGAGGTTGTGCCTGAGTCAAAAGTATGGGACTAAGCCATTATAGGACTATGGCTGGGGGACTGGTCATTATTTAACCTGGACTTCAGCTGATGAAGAAAAAAGCTAGGTGCAAGTGATTCATGACTGGAATCCTAGCTACTCAGGAGGTACAGATATTAAATCACAGTTCAAGGTCAACTCTGGCAAGAAAAAAAAAGTTCATGAAACTCTATTTTAAACAACAGGTTGGCACAATGGCACACATTTGTCATCTTAGCTACAGAGGCAAGCACACATAGAAGAATCACAGTACAGGTAAGCCTGGGCCAAAGGCAAAACTGCATCTCAGAATGGAGCTGTGGTACTTCCTAGACACTATCTTGAAATTAACTATACAACTTGTGGATGGGAGACAGCAAGGAAAGGGTGACTTATGAAATTGTAACCTCTTCATGTTATCACCTTTACAGTAACAATAAAAAATAAGAAAAAATTAACCAGAGCAAAATAAAAGGGCTGGAGGCATCACTTATATAATAAAGTGACTAAACTACTGAGAAGCTTTGAGTTCAAAACTCTGCACTGCCACAAAAAGGAATAAACGGGATGAGGAGCCATACATGCATGCATGCATACTTGCATGAAGGAAGGAAGGAAGGAAGGAACACTCTTCTAGCTCAGAATCACTCAAGGCAGGGTCATTTCTGACTTGGTGGACATCCCTAGCTCTTGGCATTGGTGGGTCTCAGGAAATAGACAGCCTATTGGTCATCACCAGGGGCACATGCCTGTGCTTTCCACGTGTAACTTGGGTGACGGTGTCCCATACTGAGTAAGGACAAAAGTGACAAGAGCATGAAAAACACTTGGTAGGCAGCAAAGCACTACACAGGTGCCCACTGTCACCTGGGCCAATGCATGAGGACCTGAGTGCACCTCTCCTGAGAGGAAGAACACCTGAGTTTCAGATGCCATGATCTTTGGGGAAGCATGCCAGCTGGTGAGTGAACAGCAGGAGACATCGCAGCAGGAGGTGAGGTTCTATTTTTGGTAACAAAGGCCAATAAAACAGGAAGCAGATGGAGAGGTGAAACCCTGGCTCCCACAGAGGTTCTGCCAGTGGCTTTGAATCATTGGCCTCCTCCTGACAGCTGGATCCCTCTGGCTTCTGTAGCCTGTCTTTTGCTAGCTTTCCTCCCCTGCCCCCTCCCCAATTCTGGGCCATGGCCTATGCATCATAACTGAAAGACATTCCATTCTCCCTCCCCCCATGCTTGCTGGGGATGCTAAAGCTGTGTCTGGGTGGAGGGTGGGACAGCACCAAGGAGAGGCTGGCTATTGGCAGCTTGGGGATCTTGCTGGAATTACAAGTTAGTACCATTACTTTTGGATAGTGACAGACCAGGTCATTGGCTTCAAAGAAGCTAAAGTTGATGGCTAAAGAGCCAGCCTTTCTTCTTTCTTTCTTTCTTTCTTTCTTTCTTTCTTTCTTTCCTTCTTTCTTTCTTTTAAAAGCAGCACTGGGGTTTAAACATAAACCATGTAAGCCATGCTTCCAAGTTTTAATCATTTCTTTTTTAATGTTGCATTTTATCCCAGGCTGGACTGGACCACAATCCTCCTATTTACATTTCCTGAATAGCTGGGATGACTAATGACATGCACTCCCATGCCCAACTTATTGATTGAAATAAGGACTTGCCAACTTTTGATCTAAGGTTGACCCTGAATTTCAATTCTCCTAATCTCTGCCTCCCAATTAGCTAGGATGAAACAAAACTGTTAAATCATAGCATCTGTACATTCATTGAAAATCCAGGCAAATATACCTGTGTTCCTACTATGTGCTGGGAACTGTGAAAGACTGAGAATATAATGATGAATCAGATCTGTCTGTCCTCACAGGACAAGAGAAAGGGCCTTAATTACCATCAGTAAGGCATGTAGTAAACATGATGTACCATGAAGAGACACAACATTGTGCTTTTGAGGACATGCACAGTATACTTTATAGAGAAGGCAAAAGCTGTTCAGAGAGCCTAGGGGGTAAGAGGGGGCACAAAGGAAGAAAGCAAAAGAGTTCCCCTCTTAGCACAGAACAAAAAGCTAGTTGAAACTGCTTCAAGAAGGGGGTGGAGCTAAAGAGATGAATTTGACTGAGTACATTGTATGTAATATCTCAGTGAAGCCCCTTTATACAACTAATCCATGTGATAAAAACAGAGGCGGGTACGAAAATGTGGACTATGGAGGAGTGTCATTGAGAGGGTGGCAAACATGGAGGAGGGATTGCTGTGAGGGCAGGACTTTGTAAGGCATGTGAAGGAATTCACACTCTACCATTTCCACACACCTGTGGTGAGTCAGCCATATCAATATATTGTGGACTAAGGTGAATTCACTCACTGGAAGTCATCTGACAAGTGTAGAATCAGGACAAAGAATAGTGTTTCAGATTGTGGGGGTTCTTTGTGCCTCTGCTCTGACTCTTTGATAACTCCACATTTTCCTGTTTCCTAAGCCAGTGGAGGGCATTGTTCTCAAAGGTCTTTGCAAATAAAGTACCTCATTCAACCGTGAGGAGCTGAATCACCAAAAGCTAAGTTAGAATGGCAACTGGAGAGGAAAATAGAAGACCTCAGGGTCCACTGGTTCCCTCCAAGAAACTGCAAAATATCATCGAACTGGGTTTTCTTTTTAATTCTCCTTCCGTTCTTTTTTCTTTCTTCCTTTTTTTGGCTTTATTCACTGAAAAATTCTTCTGCTGAGAAATACAAACTCTTTCACCGTTATAAATACTGTTTTGATAACAACACTGTACTTTTCTCAAATACCCAGATGGTAGACCATATGCAAAATAAACTCCAAGGAGTTTTTTTGACTGGCCATCTGCTGAAGTTGGAAAGAAAGCCTTTTTCTATTCTCTGCAAAAATTTCCACTAAGAAATTTTTGCTTCAGCCTGGTGCCACCTGCTGATTAGAGCCGGGTACCGATGTTGCAAACGGACACCAGAGAAATGGGAGTGTCTCATGATATATTGAATCTCAATTAACCCGAGATATAAGCCTTGTGGTTTGGCTTTACCTGTCAAAGGTGTAAGTGCTATCTTTTGGTATACTTTGAGGTATCTACCTGAAGAAAATGGAGGCATTGGTATATAAAGATACTTTATGAGGTGTTCTCTATAATATTACTTGTTGAACCAGAAATTATAAGAACTATCTAAATGCCCATCACGAGGGAATGACTTTCAAAGTTATAATGAATATGATAATCCTGACCTGCAAATGTACCTAAAATATACTTGGGGGGGTGGGAGGAGGCAGGCTAAGGAACGATAAGGTAGAACACAATCTTTGTTTTTTTTAACCAAAATTTGGTCTGGTTATAGTGATTCATGCCTGCAGTGCCTTGAGTAGCTGGCTACTCAAGAGGCAGAAATGGGGAGGGTCATAGTACAAGGCTGCCCAGGCAGTAAAATTAACAAGAACCCTACGTGAACTAATAAGATGGGTGTAGTGGAATATGCCTGCCATCCTAGCTATATAGGAGGCATAAATAGGAGGATCACTATCCAGGCCAGCATAGATAAAAGTACAAGACCCTCCTTTGAAAAATAACTAAACCCAAAGGGGCTGGGGACTTGGCTGAAATCAAGTGTCAGAGCAGCTATTGAGCATGTTAAAAAAATACATGCCTATTACAACATGTGATCATTTATACATAGAAAAGGCTAGAGGGATATACATTCGACTGTTAAAAGTGGTTTCTGGGCTGGGAGTTTGGTAGAGTGCTTGCCTAGCATCCACAAAGACCCGAGTTTGATTCCTCAGTACCACATATATAGAAAAAAGCCAGAAGTGGTGCTGAGGCTCAAGTGGTAGAGCTCTAGCCTTGAGAAAGTCCAAGGACAGTGCTCAGGCCCTGAGCTCAAGCCCAGGACTGGCAAAAAAAAAAGAGAAGTAATTTCTGAGAATTTTACACACTTTTACTTAAACAAAGTCTAAACATATTTACAGAATTCCAGATTTCCAGTGGAACTTTTATATTTTGTTTTTGAGAAAACTTGTACTATGTAGCCTAGATTGGCATGGAATTTATTACCTCCCTGCTTCAGCCTTGCTCATACTATAATTACAAGCCTAAATGACCACCTCTGGCTAAGGATCTTTATTTTTAATAGCTTCCAACTGCAACCAACCCAAATGTCCTTCAGTAGCTAAAGATATAAACAAACTGACACCAACTTTCAATTGAAAACTCAGAAATTACCAGAATACATTATGGATATATGCTACAGGAAGTAACCTTGTCAAAATGGCTATGTTGAGTGAAAGATACCATTCTAAAAGAGAGAGGCCCTTTCACATGAACCCATTTAGCTAAAATTCCAGAAATGGAAAATGAGAGCAGATCTAGTTACCTACTGTTAGAGGGAGGGACATGATAGGAAAGCAGGAAAGGACCACAGAGGGTCATGAGGAGACATTTGTAGGAAGGTGATCATCAATATCTTGATTTTGATACTAAGTATGTCTGTCTATATGTATGTATGTATGTATGCATGCATATATGTAATAAATTACATCTTTAAAATATATGGAGTTTATGTGGAAAATGAACTATATAAGTTGTAGGTGGAAACAGGAGGGAAAAACTAGGAGACAGGAATGGAAAGGGTAATATTGTTCAAAAAGAAATGTACAGAGTTGGGGATTCAACTCAGTGGGGATTTAGCCCCGAGTTCAGTCCTCAGCTCTGGTGGCCAGGAGCATAGCATAGTGTTAGAGTGCTCACCTCACATGCACAAAGCCCTGGGTTTGATTCCTCAGTACCATATACACAGAAAAAAAATGGAAGTAGTGCTGTGGCTCAAGTGGCAGAGCACTAGCCTTGAGCAAAAAGTGTCCAAACACAGTACCCAGGCCCTGAGTTCAAGTCCCAAGACTGGCAAGGAAAAAAAAGTAAAATCTTGAAATATTAATCAAAAAGAAATGGCAAGGTGGCAGAGGTGAATCTTACACTAAGTATAAATGGACACACTAATTAAAAAGCAGGGATTATCAAGATGGATAGAAAGCAATAACCCAAGTAACAGGCCAACAAGAAGCATTCTTCAGACATGCAGATAGAGGGAAATAAAAGAAGGATAAAATCTATCTTGTGCAAATGCTAAGCAAAAACATCTGGAGGGTATCAGACAAAGTAGACTTCATGACAGGGAACACTACTTCTTAAGAAAGTCAAATCATAAGGCTACTCATAGAGCTCCAAATTGCATGGGGGAGACTGATGTAATGAAAGAGAGAAGCTGGAAATTTCACCATAACTCAGTAGGTGGTAGAACATGTAGGTAGTAAGTAAGAAAGAAAAATGAGATGTTCCCAAAAGCCAACTTGCAATAATTGTTGATATGCCAACAACTTGTGAACACAAATTACTTTAAGTGCTATAAACATTCATCAAGATAGGCCATAGGAAAAATTGTTAGTAAATGTAAGGTTGAAGTGATGAAGGATATAGTTTCTGACAGGCGTAGTGAGGTACACCTATAATTTCAGACGTATGGGAACCAGAATGGGAAGAGCTCAGCTGGAATCCAGAGTCAAAAAAGTTAGAGACCCCAGTTCTCAAAACAAGCTCTGTGTGGTGGCACATGCCTGCAACTCACTCTACACCAAACGTAGAAGCAACGATCACAGTCTGAAGCCAGACCTTGACAAAAGTAAGACCTTCTCTGAAAAGTCAAACTAAAGAAAAGAGCTGGAAGAATGGCTCAACTAGGGAGCCGGGAGTTTGGCCTAGTGGTAGAGTGCTTGCCTAGCATGTACAAAGAACTGGTTCGATTCCTTGGTACCACATACATAGAAAAAGCCAGAAGAGGTATTGTGGCTCAAGAGGTAAAGCTCTAGCTTTGGGAAAGTCCAAGGACAGTGCTCAGGCCCTGAGTTCAAGCCCCAAGACTGAAAAAAACAAAACAAAATAAAAAATCAAAATGGTAGAGTGGCTCTAAAGAATGGCTCAATTGGTAGAATGCTGGCTTAGAAAGTACCCCTCAAGAAAAAGAAAATAGTGCCTGATATTAATAAAAATTAAATTAGAAATCAAAAACAAAAATTACCTGGATTCAAGATTATTGCGAAATTGAGCAGTACACATATAAGTAATTCAAGACAAACTGCAAGGCATAATGATAATGAAAAAATAATATATACAAACTTCTGAGATGCATTCTAAAAGAGTACTTATTGTGAAAGTTATTGCTTAAAATTTAAAAGTTAATAATTCTAGGTTGGTTCCTTTAAAAACTAGAGAAAAAGGAGAAAATTAAACTTAAAAAATAGTAAAAATGAAGACATTTCATAAAACAAATAAATGATTAAGTGAACAAAGAAAATACTAAAATCATAAGTAGATTCTTTTAAAAGATGACTAAAATAGACTTTTTTTTTTTTTTTTTTTGCCAGTCCTGGGCTTGAGCTCAGGGCCTGAGCACTGGCCTTGGACTTTCTCAAGGCTAGAGCTCTACCACCTGAGCCTCAGCACCACTTCCGGCTTTTTTTTCTATATATGTGGTACCAAGGAATCAAACCCGGGTCTTCATGCATGCTAGGCAAGCATTTTAACCACTAGGCCAAACTCCTGGCCCTAAAATAGACAAATTCTTAACTAGACTGTCATTTCAAAGGAGAAAAATCACCACTTACCAAAATAATATTATTTAAAATGCTTTTATGTCAAGTTAGATAAGAATCTAATTCCTTGAAAAGCACAAGTTAACTATATCTATTGGACAAAATGATCCTATAATTTTACATAGTGAAATCCCAAGCCCAAATACCTTTGACAGTGAATTCTTTCAGACATTTACTAGCAAAACTTGCAGCTAAGTAGAGGAAGAAATATTTGCCAGCTCTTTTACCAAAAGGCTTGCATTAGCCAAAACCAAATGCTACATATCAGCATGTCTTATGAACAAACATACAAAAATTCTTAATGCTGTAATGCAATGTTAATGTTGTATTCACTTATACATGAAAAGGATAATACCTCAATGACATTTATATCAAAAATGTAATATTTTTAAAAATCAATCAACACATCACATTACTAAAATAAGGAAAAAGTCATAAGATCAATTCAATAAACACAGAAGAGTCATTTGACAAGAATAAGCACCTATTTATTTGCAAACTATATAATTAAATCCCTTCATGTAACTAAAGATTTTTTTAAAGAAGTTTGGCAAATCAGAATGAATGACATCACCCCATTTGTAAGGAAATGGAGAGACTTGAAAAAAATCATATTAAGTGAAATAAGCCAAACTCAAAGGAATATAGGCTCAACGGTTTCCCTCATTTGTAATAATTAGTACCTATCTAGGACTCTCCTAGCAGAGGATTACAATATCGTAAAACCTAGATTCACAAGATCATATAGGATGAGACAAAATGAAAGGATCTCCAGAATATAGAAACAAGAGCTTTATCTTGTGTGACTGTTGTTCTTAATGTACTATGTTATTTCTCTTCTTTTTCGTTACCATTTGGTTAATCTCATAATGTTACTATATCTGACTGTGTTACCTGCTATATATTGTATATATGTTTGATTATTTGAAATAGGAAAGGGAAGGGGGAAAACAAGATGATTGGGAGGGGGAGGAAAACGGGGAAAAACCATGGGAAGGGGTATCAATGTGTGAGAAGTAATGCACCTATCTGGCAAATATAACTGTAACCCCTCTATATATTATAATTTAAAAAAAGAAGTTTGGCAATTTCCTACAAAGACAATATACACATATCAAATGATACAAAAGTGCCTTCTGGGTATTACGTAGAAGAAACACCCATCTAGAAAATAACTTGAATTGGCATGGCAGCTTTATTTTTAATATCCACAAACTGAAAATAACCCAGATGCTATCAGACACTAAATGGATAAAGGAGTTGTGATAATTCCTATAGTGGAAAATTATTGAATAATTAAAAAACAGATAACAGGGGCCGGGAGTTTGGCCTAGTGGTAAAGTGCCTGCCTAGCATGCTCGAAGACCCAGGTTCGGTTCCTTGGCACCACATACATAGAAAAAAGCTGGAAGTGGTGCTGAGGCTCAAGTGGTAGAGCTCTAGCCTTGAGAAAGTCCAAGGACAGTGCTCAGGTCCTGAGCTCAAGCCCAGGACTGGCAAAAAAAAAACCAAAAAAACAAAAAAACCAAAACCCCCCAGATAACAGACATGCAAAATCCATGGATGAGTCTCAACAGAATTTTAAAAAGAAAAGACTCAAAAGAACATATACCAGTCCACTTATTTAAATTTAACATATGTGTGCATGTGGTATTGGGAATTGAACTCATGCCTCCTGCTTACTAGACAAGCAGTCCACTACTTGAGACACATCTCCAGTCCTCTTTTACATTTTTGGTTTTGCTTATGGCTGGTGTTCTATCACTTAAGCTACACCATCACTTCTGGTCTTTTGCTCACTAATTGAAGATAAGTGTCTCAAGATTTTGTCTACTAGGGCTGGCTTCAAATCATGAATCTCAAATCTCAGCCTCTTGGTAGCTAGACTTACAGGTGTGAGCCACTGGCATCCAGCTCTTACTAGATGTTTAATACCGTTGGAGCTAACTAATTAGCCTTGCTAATAGACATAGATAGCTGTAGAACTGGGAAGGGAAAGTATTCCATGGAGTAACAACAAGGGAGCGAAGCCACAGAAGTGAGAAATTGGAGAGAGCACAGAGAACAGCTAATAGTCATTTTTTAAATTAACTTTATTGAAGCATAATTTATATGTAATAAAATGCACCTGGTATAAGTTAATAGTTGGATAAATTAAAAAATGTTTACAAATTCATACAAATGCTTTGTCACAGAGTGTTTCCTTTTAAAAATTAGTACTTCAAGCTGTTTTGTGCTTAGTAAATCATAATTTTATTACAGGTTTTATAGTTTAACATTAAAACCAATATGGAGGCAACAAAACAGATATGAAAACCACAGGCCTACGAGTCAGTGCTAGATTTAAAGCCTACTTCCTGAGCAAATCACTAAATTTCCTGAAGCCTCACTGACCTAATCTATGAAATGGAGATCTTAAAAAAAATCCATGCCACAAGGCTGCTGTGAAGATGAAAAATAATCATGTTAAGCTTCTAGCCCAAAGCCTGGAGCAATGTAGACCCATTCAAAGATAACTACCTTGCTGTAATTAGAAAGGCCTTTGTTGCACAGTGTCCCCGTAGTTCATGTTTGTGGTTTGGGCTACCCACTTTGCCAAAGGATTCCAAATCATTCTAAATGAGTCCAGTAAAACACTAAACAGAAAAGCAATTTTGAGTTCTGCTTCCCTACTTCTTCTATTTCACAATCAGTGTCAAAAAAAAAAAAAAAAAAAACAACTCTGCAGGATTCCAAACTCAAACACACACTTCTAAAGTTCCAGAGGCTGGCTGTTTGAGAACTGATTCTAGAACAAACTGAAAGCAGGACTCCTGAAAGGACTCACTTTAAGTTGTCAGACCAGTTCCCTGGCCTTTAGACAAGAGCCCAACACCCTCCACTGTAACCACTGAAAGTTGGGACACCCCTCTCATATAGTTTTCCCAAATGGCCCCATTGCATGCTCCCCCTGTTCAGTCTCCCTGCCCCACCAGGGCCCAGTCTCCACGTTCCACCTTCCGTTATCAGTCTAAGGCCTATGCTCCCACAGCAAGACCCACTTCTTCAGTTGACTCACCTGGCACCCTCCCACCTTCCCCATTCAACTCTGCACAAAGCTAACGCCCACTGCATATCCATGAGTCATCCCCCTACAGCCCAACTCCTGGCACACAGGACTCAGGATACAATCAGTCACAAGCACAAAGAATTCAAGGGTCATGGGGTCAGAGTGCCATCTACCTGAGTCGTGAAGAGCTGTAACTCATCAGGCAGAATCCAGGAGCGAGGGTAGAAATTGTATTCTTCAGGGAAGAGGGTTTGCATAATTCTCACAGCTCTGCTCAGAGTGATTTTACGCACCATCTCTGTCATGCCTGGAGAGGAAATGAACCATCGGGTTTAAACAAGCACAGGCTGGCATCTGTAAAGTCACTATTATTTGAGAATTTGAAAACCATCTGCCACCATGGCCACTTTTTAAAACAGTATTTAAAACAAGTATAAGTTGTTCCCCACAGTAATGGCTGTTGGTTTGGAAAGAGCTACCAGAATAATAAAAAAAGACAGCATTCATTATAAAAATAAAGTATCCCTTTGAATGGTTGGGTTTTCATCCAGTTTATCATCTGACTGTCATTCCAATAAGCAATAGATACAAGAAGTATTTCTATCTTGCACTTAATATTTAATACCCTTTTTAAATTGAGGGCCAGCACACATATTTCTGAGATTCGTTCTATCTTCTTCCCTAGAGAATATTATCTAGAGGACTCTAGTGAAATGATGAGAAACTTAATTAAGTTGCCTGGTTTTAATCTTTCATGAGTATTAAAGGTATAAAACAGAAACACACACACACACACCTTTCAGCATAAAATTTGCCTTCTTGCATCAAGGACAAGAAATGGAAAAGATATCATATCAAAATTTATAATTTGAGGTGGAAAGAACACAATTCATAGGAATTCTTACTTCTAAGTACTTATATTGACATTGGTCAGCTTTCATTAATTTTTTGAAAGATTTTATTAACACTGATGTTTGCATCATATATCATATGTCACGTTTAACAAACAAGTATTCAAGAAAGGAGTCTCGATGCAATCACTGGCATACAGATTTTAGAACATAATTAAAATTAAGCTGAGAGTTTGTATGTCATAGGTAACATTTGTATGTTTATATAACATTATGTGTATAGAGTATATATCCAATCATAGATTTTTATGTCTTTGTAGCTATATTTATATCTCCAAGACCATATCAATAACCTTGAGTACCCGAGTCATTGTTCTTGTATTATTTGGATCTAATATCCACATATCAAGGAAACCATGTGCCTTTTGTTCCTTTGGTCTTGACTTATCTCAACATGATTTGCTCTAGTTTCATCCACTTCCCAGTAAATGCCATTATTTTTACCCTGTCTGTTGGCTATGTAGAATTCCATTGTATATATGTACCACATTTAGCTTTCATTAATTTATCCAGAAGAAACGGGAATGTCTCACTTTAAGAAATGATGGTGGGGCCAGGAGTTTGGCCTACTGATAGAGTGCTTGCCTAGCATGCATGAAGACCAGGGTTCAATTCCTTAGTACCACATACATAGAAAAAAGCCAGAGGTGGCAGAGCTCTGGCCTTGAGGAAGTCCAAGGACAGTGCTCAGGCCCTAAGCTCAAACCCAGGACTGGCAAAAAAAAAAAAAAAGAAATGATGGTGGATATTATTTTTGTAACATCACTGGTAACTCTGAAAGAAGACCCTGAATAAATGTTAGAAAATTTAAATTTTAGCCTGCTTATTTATTTAAGGTTGAAAATGGAGATTAAAAATAACCTGTACCCTGAAAGAGAGTCAAATGGTCCATGAGTGTCTCTAGAAATTAGCATGGCACAGTAATCTCTAATAGAAAGTAGAGTTCCAGGTAGCTTGGCATAACCAAATTACCATGTGTTTAAAGTGGCCCCAATCAGAGTGAATGATGTTTCTCTTGACCCTTCATGTTCAGGAAGCAAATGACCATCTGAGAAGGAAGCAATGAATTACAACTGCTCCCTGCCCTGGACATACTAGAAAGCTCAATTCGGGCTCAACTGTGGCACAGCAGTAGAGTATCTGTCGAGGAAATGTGAGACTGAGTTCAAACTTCAGTAACACCAAAAATAAAAGAGTAACAAACCTAAAACTTACAGTTGTAAGAAGTCAGTATTTAACTACTCTAGCACTTGAGCCACAGCTCTATGTCCAGCTTTTTGGTGGTGAGCTGGAGATAAGAGTATCATGACTTCCCTGCCTGGGCTGGTTCCAAGCCACCGTCCCCAGCTTTCTGAGGAACTAGGATGACAGGCACCTGGCTCTCTGGAGGCTGACAGACTTGGTAGGTTTTTCAGTAAGGTCTGTCTCTAGATGTTTATGCAGTAGCTGTTTCCTTACTGAATGGAGAAACTAACTCAGACTGAGCTTCCAACACCTACGGAAGTCTTCCTGAGGACAGGGTGCTGTCTATTTTCCTGGAGACTCAAGGCCAGAGGGTCTCACTGCATTGGAGTCAACCAGGAGTTCAGTTCACAGGTTTGCCCACACAACCCTACAACAGCAACCTCATCAAAGCAAAAGCAGACAATGATATTTGGAGCACTCTGTAATCACTGTTTATCACCATCGTTCTTGGCAAAACATGCTACAAAAACATTATTTTGGATTCGCCTCTTCTCCTTCTGTTCATCTTCTGCCTGGGTTGAGAGGTGGCCTCTTAGCTAAACCCGTTTCCTCTCTTAGCCTTTCTGCCACTTCCAATGTGACCCACTGGATGAGTTTTCTAAATCATGAGCTGACCAAGGCTACTGCCTCATTTAAGGGTCTCAATGGCTGTGGCAACCTTCTGGCTATGACAATGCTGTGTTCAGGGATCTGCTTCACTGCTCCACTCCTTAGACCCACTTGAGCCATCCGGTGTCACTTGTCCTTCACTGCATGAGCAGCATGTACAAGGAGTTCTGTGCCTTTGCATCAGCCATGTTCCCTGATTGGTTCTGGGTGGGGCTAGGGATGGGCATTCATTCCTGGAGGCTCACCTCATATGTCAGTCTTCTTCAAGATCTCTTACCCTTCTTGGCCCCATATAAAGCTAGATTAAGTTGCACGTCTTTGCTCAAACTCCCAGGTACTCCAAGCTACCTCTGGTGTCATGCTTATGTCACGCTTTACTCTCCTGTGCACCTCTCTTCTTGTCTTTGTGTGTCCCCAGAGGCCAAAGAGCTGACCCAAACCAACAGATTCCTCACTGAAGCTCTACTTCATCTACCCTGGACTGCCAAGTATCTCAGACCTCAGAACTCAATAAGAAACTTTTGTTTAGAAGCTGAGCACTAGCCAGGAGTTTGGCCTAGTGGTTAAAGTGCTTGCCTAGCATGCACAAAGACCCGGGTTTGATTCCTTGGTATCACATACATAGAAAAAAGCCGGAAGTGGTGCTGAGGCTCAAGTGGTGGAGCGCCATCCTTGAGAAATTCCAAAGACAGTGCTCAGGTCCAGAGCTCAAGCCCAGGACTGGCAAAAAAAAAAAAAAAAAAAAAGAAGCTGAGAACTGGCCATTTGGGATTATTTTAAGGCAAAGACATATCTAAGATAATTTTTTTTTGCCAGTCCTGGGTCTTGAACTCAGGGCCTGGGCGCTGTCCTTGGGCTTTCTCAAGGCTAGAGCTTTACTACTTGAGCCACAGCACCATTTCTGGCTTTTTTTTCTATGTATGTGGTACCAAGGAATCAAACCTAGGTCTTCATGCATGCTAGGCAAGCACTCTGCTACTGTGCTAAACTCCCGGCCCCTAAGTCTTTGCCCAATTAAGATAGAGAGCAAAGAAATTACTCAAATAAAACCTAATGTGATGACACAAATAAGCCAAATTACATCTGTCTGTGCACCCAGAAGTTTTGCTGTGCATGAACTGTCTATATGTGACTAGTACATTCACCAGAACTTACCATGCTAAATTACAGACCACTCCCAGAGAAGGCATTTTCATAATTATGAGATATATAAGAGACCAAGATAAACTTGGCCATAAATCAAAGAACAAAAGGTCCTGGAGTTACCCTGCGGTTGAGGCTTGCTATCTGTCAGAGGGTGGTAGGTGTGCAGTGCTGTTCATCTCTCCAGAGGGTCTAAGGCCTACTTATCATACAGAATCAATTGCTGTTAGGAAAGTGGAAAATTACATGTTCCAGTCACTGGCATGAGGAATTTGGGAAAGGGCCAACTTGATTCTTTGGAATGAAGATTCCTTTATCACCGTTCATAAAACTAATCCTCTGGGAGTACTTCTTTCTATAGTTCTCATTTGTCTCCCAGAGTAGAGCTGTAGCTGCTTCTTCCCACTCTCTGCCGTGATTTCTTCAGGAGCAGATGGAGAAAATGTGGATGAAGCCTCATGTTATGATTTATGTCTGAGGAACTCTGTTCCAATTCAAAGAGTTGTTCTCATCCAAATTGTGTCCTCCCAAATCTCAGGAAGTCTTTTTAGTGGCATCAGGAAGAAACCTTTCTCTGAGCATGAGTAGCAAGGCAGAGAAAATAGCATTAAAGTGGTATTCTCTAACAAAACCCTTTCTCCTCCTCCTCTAAGAACAACTTTGACCTTGGGGTAACTTCCATCTCTGTTCCCTTGGAAACCAATAAAGGTAGTAGGCTCACTGTGTTATTCCACCACAACATACATAGTTCAAATGATTCCTGATTGGTAATACCTGGTAGGAAGCCATCGCTCCAGGCTTCTGTGACTGTGATGATACGTGTTCTTGGAGAGAACTTGAAAGGCAGGCTGTGGAGCAATTATGAGAGCTACTGACTCGTATGCTGTAAGTACCTAAGCCAAGACAAACATGGATCCTGCCTCCTTGTACCTGGTTTTTCACCAGGGCCAGAGACCAGGCTCTGAAATTGTTATAAATACTCCACTGAAGATATATGGCTGGTGCTGACTGGGAGAAAAGCTGTGTTTCTTGATTGCGTATCTTTTATAGAAATATGAGCTAAATGTGGCCTATGGCGCTGATTTGGAAAGTCCTGTGCTTAAGTTGAAAACCACTGAGCAGACATGGCAAAACTAGCCAGTGTATGACCTACATTCAGCTACTGGGCTTCTTGAGCGAGGTCTTAAAGATAAAATATAGAATGCCAAAAGAAAATGAGTAAATTGATGCTCTCTTTTGTATAAGTATAGATGACATTATACTAAGAAAAATGATTTTTATTCAGCCAACTACATGCTGACTAAACCCATGTAAAAATGATAAACATGTTTAAGGTTGGGGGTAAATGTAAAATCTATGCATGCTGTTATTTTGTTAGATGAGGGATGAGATTCAGGGTGATACTCTCTTTAAAAATGTATTACATTATAAATTCTGTTCAGTAAAGTAACAAAATAAATAAGATCCTATGGGTGAAGAAACTTAACCAAGTATTCCCGTCTCTCTAACTGTCCTACTACCCCTAGTGTCTGACCTTACTTAGGCATAGAAAAAAGCAATGAAAAGCCAGGCACCAGTGATTCATGCCTATAATCCTAGCTACTCAGGAGGCTGAAATCTGAGGATCACGATTCAAAGCCAACCCGGGCTCTAAAGTCCATGAGACTCTTAGCTCCAATTAATCACCAGAAAACCAGAAGTGCACTATGGCTCAAGTGGTAGAGCCTTGAGCTGAAGAGCTCAAGGACAGCACCCAGGTCCAGAGTTCCAGCCCCACGACCAACCAAAACAAAACAATGAGATGAGATGACAGAGATTTAAAAAACAGAACTGAAGCCAGGCGCCTGTAATCCCAGCTACTCAGGAGGCTGAGATCTGATGATCATGGTTCAAAGCCAGCCTGGGCATGAAAGTCTGTGAGACTCTTATCTCCAATTAACCATCAGAAAACTGGAAGTGGTGCTGTGGCTCAACGTGGTAGAGTGCTAGCCTTGAGCTGAAGAACTTAGGGGCAAGGCCCAGGCCCAGAGTTCAAGAGCCATGACAAAAAAATAAGAAGGAAAGAAAGAAAGAAAGAAAGAAAGAGAGAGAGAGAGAGAGAGAGAGAGAGAGAGAGAGAGAGAGAAGGAAGGAAGGAAGGAAGGAAGGAAGGAAGGAAGGAAGGAAGGAAGGAAAGAAGAAAAAGAAGGAAAGAAAAAAAAACAGAACTGAAAACAATGTATGTAGAGGAGAGGCTGGAGTGTAGTGAGAGAGAAGTCCAGATGTGTTGGCAGTAGCGATTTTCTGGCGAGTTCCTATGTATGGTAAGTCTCATAACATGCCTGTGTCATTCCTTCTTTGGGCTAAAGCTGCCTATAGCCATGGTACTTAGAATGCAAACCAGAGAATTTCGATTTGAAAATATTTATCTTCAAATATGGCCATTAAAGAGGAGGAAAATGATACTTCCTTTACAAGATATATTCCTAGAATTTTAGTACTTCAATTCCCCATGGGAGGAATGTTCTATTCTTTATTCATCACTAGACTCCCTATATTATATCTATAACCAAACAAATGAAAACTATGGGTTTTTTTTTTTACCAGTGGAATTAGACCACGAAAGCCTGCTTTAATGTCTGCAAAAGCCACTCTGCACTTTTGAAGTCCTGGAAGGCTTAAATTCTGAGGATCTCTGTGCTTACTTCCCTCCCAAGACAATAACAATGCAGCAGAGCATAAGCAGCAATTCCCAATTAAGAATCTTCAAGTTGGATCTCAAAATACTGTCATTTTTTTTGTAGAATGTACTCTGAAATGCAGCCCTAGAAACACTTTCAAATGCCAATGTTAACAGCAGATACCTGGAAACTTGTTCACTTGACCAGAGAATATGTCATTGTCGTGAAATGAAACTCCATGCCAGTAGATATCACAAGGCAAGCGTCGGCCAAATGGGAACTAGAAAACAGAAAACCAAAATGTGATTAATTAGCCAGGCAATAATGGCTCATGCCTATATAATCCATGCTACTGAGGAGGCTGAGATCTGAGAATTGTTGTTCAAAGTCAGTCTGGGCAGGAAAGTCCATGACACTTAACTACCAGAAAGTCAGAAGTATGCTGTGGTTCAAAGTGGTAGAGCACTAGCCCTGAGCAAAAGAGCTCAGAGACAGCACTCGGGCCCTGAGGTCAAGCCCCATAATGGACAAAAAAAATGTGATTAATTATAAAAGGGACAGGGACCATCGTGGGTGTCCACTATGTACAAATTGCTAACACCTGGCACACATGACATGATTAAGCATGTGAGGTACATTTACCTCACAGCCTTCCATTTGTAGATGATGAGGCAGACTCAGGTTTGTCACATACACATGCCACTGGCTTTACAAGCACAATTTCGTTCCAATTCCCATAGGTAGATTCTACTGAAATACTCCTTTTTAGTCATAAAAATATGAGGTTATGGGAAATAATTTGACATGCCTTAGATCACATAAAGTTTATTTAAGGGGAAGAAGCAGGGTTTGAATCCACGTCTACCCAAACAAACCCGACTTCTTTTCCTTTCCTTTGCAAATTAAAACCCTCTACCCAGCCCTTAAAGAATGAGCAAAGCCTCTCCCCTCACCTCTTTTTCTCCTCCCTCTCTCTCTCCCTCACACAAGGACAGGATATATCCCTACTGCTTAAACAGTTCCTGGAACTCTACAGTCAAGACTTTTTGCATTAATACATGAACAAGCTAGGAGGAGGTCATCTGACTCAAGGTGAGATAATTAGATTCTGTCTTCCAGGAATTTGGAAATCTGAGATGCCAGACAGCTTCAGTTGGCCCTTAAATTGGAGCAATTTAAAAAATAAAATAACATAAAAAGCCAGAGCTGGGCAGCTGAAGCAGCTATACACAAAGAGAAGCCAGTCTGCCAAGAGAGGAAAAAAAATCTGAGAGGATATAGAGAGAAAAGGGGAGGCAAGGCCATGTTGCCTGAAGACAGATGGAGTGGCCCCAGGTCCCAGGGCTCACAGTCCCTTGCACTGGCTACTGCTCCTGCCCCTGGGTCCTGTAAAATAGATCTGCACCCTCAGAATATCTTTTGGGAGTATGCTGAAATCCTTTCTGGCACAAGCTGAAAGGTTTCAATTATTTGCAGTCAGAAAATCCTTCCTTGAGACAAAAAGGTTTGTTCCTTCCACTGCATCCTGGTGCCTCTTCGAAGTTATTAACACGTTCTGCATTCATGTTCTGTAAATCTACATCTTGGCTGACCTTGTTAAAAGGGGAAAGGGAAAGCGTGCTAGCTCATAGTTAGAACTTGCTTGTTAAGAGTCCAAATGAAGAGAAACACCAACTCATTAAATAACATTCAGTTTCCCCACCCTAAAACAACAGTTGATCAGAATTTTTATCTACATTAAGTTGAGGAGCTAAGTTCCGGTAGGAGGTCATGGCATGACTAATAAGATTTTGGTGATGACTCGATGCTATCCAATCATTTCCAAATTAAAATGAAGGCAAACAGACTCTAGCCCTTTAAATCAGCTGCACCATTTCAAATCTGTGCGAAATCGAGGCATATGCTACACTCCAGCAGCGTTAGCAACTTCATCTATAATTTATAGCATTTCACTCATTTTCTGCGCATCCAGTGGGCTGTAAGTTATTTATTCAGCAGTCATAAATACAAAAGATATAACATATGTTATTTTCTTCCAGCAGTTAAGTGCTAATATAGAGGAAAGAAAGATAACCAAAGAGATAGGTGCCTCTAAAATGCACTTGGCTGGGTGCAGTGGCTCATACCTGTAATTCTAGTTACTTAGGAGGAAGAGGTCAGGAGAAGATAGCTTGGGCAAAAGAGTTAGTGAATCCTCATCATAAGCAAGCCAAGAGTGGTGGCTCACATCATACACATTCTCAGCTGTGGAAGAGGGAAAGATAGGTTTCAATCTCAGACAAGAAAAACACAAGGCTTGATCTTGTAGTAGGGCTCAACTAATAGAGTACTTGCCTAGCAAGCATTAGTTCAAACCTCAGTACCCAAATAAACAATAAAATCAAAAATAAACAGGTGCCAACGACTGAACTTTGAGGATCATGATTTGAAGCCAGCCTGGGCAATCCTCCCCCCCCCCCAAAAAAAAAGGTGCAAGTGGACCTGTGGCTTAAGTACTAGAGTGCTATTGTAAAACACAAAAGCTCAGGGACAGTGCCCAGGTCCAGAATTCAAGACCAGCATAAAAGAAGATAGACAACAAGGGGTGGGGGGATGAATGAACAAAAGAGAACTAGAATAAAATAAAAGGTCTCCACGGAAAGTGTAGTGAGATCTATGGCTCTGTGACCTGCTCCTTGCCAGTAGGCCATGTGACAACACTCTATGAGACTTGTCACCACCCTACAATATCAAGTCCACCCTTCTCTCAGAAGCACCTTTGGCGAGGGCTGGGGCATACTGAAGTAGTAGAGCAAGCAGGAGCCCTAAGTTCAAACCCCAGGACCAACAAATAAAATAAAGAAATACCTTTAACTCATTCAGTTTTAGGAAACTACTCACTACTCTTCAAAATTTTTATCCTTTCAATCATGATTATGTGCCAGACACTGGGGCTTGGAATAAAGGGTCACACAACTTTAAAGTTTGGTTTTTCTTTTTTGTAACAGCATTGGGGCTTGAACTTCAGTCTTGGATACTGTTTCTTACCTTTTTTTGCTCAAGGGTGGGCTCTACCATTTAATCTTACCTTCATTTCTGACTTTTTGCTGGTTAATCAGAGATAACAAGTCTTACAGACTTTTCTACCCAGGCTGGCTTCAAACCACAATCCTCAGGCCTCAGCCTCCTTGAGTAGTTAGGATTAGAGACATGGGCTATCAGCACCCAGCCTAAAGTTCTTTTTAAAACCCATCTTCATACACAGCTAATATCATACATTTTCAAGGGTAAATGAAAACTTTTCGTGTGAGATCAGGAAAAGGAACAAGACCGAGAAGCCACTCTCACCACTCAACACAATATTAACTCCATATAATATTCACAGTTCAAGTCAGCAACTGGCAAGAAGAAGAAATCAAACACAATCACATTAGAAATGAATAAAGTTTTCTGCTTGTAGATCATCTGAAAATCTCTCTCTCTCTCTGTCTCTCTCTCTGTCTCTCTCTCTCTCTCTGTCTCTCTGTCTCTCTGTCTCTCTCTCTCTCTCTCTCTCTCTCTCTCTCTCTCTCTCTCTCTCTCTCTCTCTCTCACACACACACACACACACACACACACAAATTAGTTCAGTCAAGCTCAAAACCTGCTTGTAAAACTCTGCTCAGTGTTGTCACGGGTTTGCATTTATGTGTTGGATGTGTTGGATGATCTCATTTAATTATTTAATTCTCATGGCTATTTTATAAGAAAAGGAAACAAGATGATTGGGAAGGCATTGTGGGGAGGGAAACAGGGACAAAAATATGAGAAGATATCAATGTTCAAGAAGTAATGCACCCACCACCTGACAAATGTAACTGTAACCCCTCTATACATTACCCCGATAATAACATAAAATAAAACAGGAGCACCAGAAACCCTATATTTACACCTAGTGTCTAGAGAGGAAAAATCTTCCCCAAGGCCCCAGTTATTTGGGAGAGAATTCCAACCAGGTAATCCTGATTCCAAGGCCCAGGTTCTCAGCCATTTGTAATGGTTTGGATGAGTGTCCAGGAGTGCATGTGTTAAAGACTTGGCGGGATGGGGTGGAGGGTAGTTGAAGTGGACAAGAGGTAGGGTCAAACCTGTGAGAGGAGGGGCCTGGTGAGGAGGATCCTTGGATCTCTGCATCCTGACTCCTAATGTAAACATAAGAACGGCTGCTCTAACACCTGTTTCCCCCCATGACCATCTGGTATTCCTACCAGTGGCCCGAAGCAATGGGACACGTGTTCTCAGGCTGGAACCTCCAGAACCATAAGCTAAACCTTTTCTCTTTACAGATGAATTGCCTCAGATGTTTCATTATAGTAATGTGACACGAGCACAAGGCTACACACTACTCTGAACTGTATCAAGTGGTTATCCATGAAATATTGTAACCGACCCTCACAATACACTCTGCCATCATTGACACAGAGTTCCTCCCTCAGGGTACACACCTAGGGGTTCCCCAGATCTTTTCTCCTGTTTCCTAGAAAGACTGAAAGCACACTTGCAAAATAGGCTGAAGCAAAATCTGGAGCCACTGAATGTCCTTTGAGCCTCAGACACTGATACTGGGTCTCTCTTTCAATGGCCCAAAGAGCCAGTTCAAACCCCACCCCCTGGGGATGTGGCAAAAATTTCATAGTGAATGCTGATGAACGCCCAGTTCACAATTCTGTACTTTGTGAATGATCTTCTTCAGAAAATGTCTTTATGAACAGGAAATCTTTCAAGTGATGAGATAAAAGTAGAGTAAAAAGCTTTGATATGGACAAGTGTATGTGCAATGCACTAATGGGCAAGATCCAAACTGGTGCTTTAAGATGAGTGGCTCAAAGTACCCAAGAGAAACACAGGAGGATCTAGTGGCCAGTGCACTGTGCTTGGGCCTAGGAGATCCTGGATCAAGCTCCAGCCCACCATACCTCACCCTCAGACCTTGATGTGATGACTCTGTCCCTCAGCGCTTCCCCCGGCTCAGCTAAAACTCTGGAAAGAAATCACTACAGAAACTATGCACGTGCTGGGGCTGCTGGTGGCCTCAGGCAGGTGCACAGGAAGCATTTTATGAATAGTTTAGATTGTTCTTATGTAGGACTGGAATTATGTTTACTGTCCAAAGAAGTCAGCTCAGTAAGTAACTCCAGTTAATAACACATGCCAGCCAAATATGGAGTGTCATTAGGAAAGCTACTGTGAAGCACCTGTATTCAGGAACCTTCTAGAATGCCCTCGGGCAAGAAGTTAATGGATTCCTGTCTATTGATTCTCTGTTGAAGTTCAAGTTCAGCCATTACTTTGTCAAGTCTTTATGTTTACATAACTGCTGCCTTTCCAGACACAATGTCCTGGGGGTGGAGACATTTTATTTTTCTTCCCACCTCTGCTGCCACCACTGCCACTGCTGCCACCCTCCCCCCCACCACCTACACATCTGTAGTCAGCAGCGTCCAGTGATCCTGGCTCCCTAGGCAAATTTCCTCTGTGTCCTCTACCATTCTGGCATAGGCTCAATTTCTCTCCCTCTCCCTCTTACCGCTCTCTCACTTCTCCCAGTTTCTCCTTTCTCCCAACCTCTTTCCTCTATCTCTTCCTCCCCTCTCTCTTCTCTCCTCTCTCAATCCCTAGTTTATCCTTTCAATCTTTCTCCCTTCTCTCTCAGTCTTGCCCTGTATCCCTCAATCTCTCAATATCTAAATCAACTTTCTTTCTTTCTCCCCACACCCTCCTCACTCTTTCTCTTCCTAACTCACCTTGGGAATGAATAGGAAGAGGCACCTGTGTCAGCAATGGAAGCCTTGGATCAACAGCCATGAGAGTGCGCTTGGCAGTAGACCCTTCGGCTCCATCAAGATCTCAGTCTGTGCTCTCACCACAGCAGCCCTAGCCAGCAGCCTAGCTGCCTCATGAGAGAATCTTCACTCTTAGAAACCATGTTTCATAATAAATCTGTTTTTTTTTTTGGTGGAACTCAGAGCCTTGTGGTTGCCAGACAAGTACTTGACTACTTGAGCCATGCCCCCAGCACATGTTTCTTCAGTTGGTTTGGTGATAGGGTCTCACCATACTATTTTTACACTTTCCAGGTAGCTGGGATAACAGTGTTTGTTGCCTCGCCCAACTTCTTTTAATTGAAATTTGAGAGTCTCACTGATTTACAGGGATGATCTCAAACCACAATCTCCACTTCTTGAGCAGCTGAGATTACAAGTATGAGCAGTAGTTCATATCTGTGCCTAGTTATGCTATTTTAAGATGCCAAATGTTTGGACACATTTGTTACACAGCGATGCATGACAAATGTACCATTGCAAGTTTAGAACAAGATCATAGAGAAACAAAGCGTTCTGAGGATGAAGGGATTTAAAACATGCATTTGTATTATATAAATGTAATTATTACTCTTTATGATGCACTTAATTGTGTGTCAGGTATTTAAACATATGCCTCTATTTTACAAAAAAAAATACAATCCCATTGCTAATTAGTGGCAAATTCAGAATTTGAAGTCATGTTGGTCTTTCTCTGAAGTTTGTGCTCTTTCAGTTCTAAGCTTCATGAACTGACAGATGGATAGATACATTCACCTATGAAAATAAGTGAACTTATACAGTTGTGACTAACATTTCAAGGAAGCTATAATTGCTGCCCCAGTATGATTTTTATGCCTAACATAGACTTTTTGGCACCCAATCAATACTGAGTTACCTCTGGCCTATCTAAAACTCCCATGTGGTTTGCTATTTATGCTATCACTGGCTTGTTGCTCATGCCACTGGCCCAAACAACACATCCCATCAGTAGCTGCTCATATAACCTAATATCCAACACCAGCATTGCATACAGAAGCTCCCTTTCTCATCTGGTTTCTTTCAAGTAGCCAAACTACAACACCTAGGGGAAAGCCTACAGGATAATGGCCATAGACCATGTGAAGGCACAGTCCCAGACAGCATCATATCTCCCTCTTCTCTCTCTCCTCACCCACAGTTTCCTACAGTCTGGAGGTCTCCAGACTTCCTGTTGGCCCCCATGGCACCTCTAATCTCTCTAAAACCTGTAACAAGGTATTTTTGGTATCATACCTTTTTACTTCTTCATCAAACCTCATCTGATTCACATAACTGAACCCAACTTGCCCCTTCAGGGCTCTCCTAGAGAGTGGCTATGGCCACAGCTAACAGAAACTCTTGTCATTTAGACAAATGTGCCCCAAAGGCTCATGCGTCATAAGCTGGTCCCCAGTGAAATGTTCATCAGTGGATTTATAACATGATGGTAGATGCTAGGAGAAGGGTCTAGTTGAAGGAAGGTATGTCCTGGAAGGGTATCTTTTGCCACCAGCTCTCCTCCCCCTGCTTCCTTGCTGCCATGCCCCCCCACACACCATGATGGCTGAGACATTAAAACAATGGGGCTAGGGCATCACAGACTTGACTCTGAAACGATGGGCCACATCTTTGCTCCCTTGAGCTGTTTTCACAGGTATTTTGTCATTGGCAGAAAAACTCTCACTAGTATACATCTCAAGACCAAATGAGAGAGAAAGACTAAGAATAAAAATCTTAAGGGAAGAATGGAGCATAGAGATGCCCCGAGGTAGCCAATAAAGACTAGGAAAGACTAAGCAACTGCCCTTGGAGGATGGATTATGGAATTAACACTGTGCTTCAATCAAGGAAGTAAGACTAAGTAAACACTAGTGGAAATCTGTCAGCCGGCTTTCTATTACTTTAACAAGTAACTAAAAGAATTAACTTATAAAGAAGAAACACAGTTTTGGATCACAGTTTGGGAGATTTCAATCCATGGTCTGTTAGCCATGTTGCTTTTGGGAAAAGGTGAGGTGACATGGCATGGCAGAGTTGTTTATTTCATGGTAGGGCAACAGAGAGAGAAAGAGAAGGGACCAATATACCAATAACTCTATGAAAGGCATTTCCCTAATGAACTCAACCCTCTCCCTAGGCCGCCGGTCTTAAAGTTCCACCATTTCCCAATAGTGCCATGGGCTGAGTCCCACAGACCTTTGGGCACTTTCCTCAATCTAAACTATAGCACTGTCAGATCCTGAACCTAGATCTGACTGCCAAAGACACACAGATCAAAACAAAGGAGGAGGCCTTTCCAGCCTGAAATGGGGATGCCAGATCACCTTGCTTCTCTACCATTCACACCTCAGCTCTACAGGCAGCTGAGAGAGATAGCCACAAGGCTTGGGGGTGAGAGGGGGTCACAGAAGATTCCTGCCAGTGGGAACTGGTGCTGCTTGAGGAAAGCCTCACTAGCATGGAGAGACGATTTTGAAGACTAGTATCTTTGGTGGGGAAGCAGGGAGCAACTCCAAGCCTGATTCCCCAGTAAGGTCAACCTGATGATTGACTATGAGGATAAAAAATGGGTGTGAACCATTTAACACCACCCCACACACAGACTCTGCTACGTAGGGAGTCAAGCAAGGCTAATTGCCCTCTTTTCTATTCTTTTCTCATCATATCAGCTGCTAAGATATGAAACCAAAACCAAGCCCTTTCCCAGCCAGGTGACTATGGCTCTTGTCTGCAATCCTAGCTACTCAGGAGGTGGAGACCTAAGAGTTGTGGTTCAAAGTCAGCTTGGACAGGAAAGCCAGTGAGATGCTTAGCTGCAATTAGTCAACAACAACAGCAGCAACAAAGCCAGAAGTGAAGGTGTAGCTCAAGTAGTAAACACTGCCCTTGACAAATTTAAGGGACAGGGGCTAGGCCCTAAATTCAAGTCCTTTCCCACATGCAGAGATTTCCCAAGAAACCTTTCCCACTTCCAATACCTGAGGAGCTGCGGGGTTAGGAGTGGGAGTATTTTTGTTTTCAAGACTAAAGGCGCACCCAGAGCAACTGGGCATGAAAGCCAGGCACGTTTTAATGAGGAGGCACCTTCCTCTGGGGAGCCCACACCTGCAGAAACGCATTGCCCCAAGTTCAAGCACCTGAACTCAAATCTCAGCCCTGCCAACTGAGAAAGGCTCACTTTCATTATCTGAGAAAGACGAGCAACAAATCCTTCTTCACAGGCCACGTCCTGGGGATGGAAAACCATCACACAGGCGAAGGGATGTGTATGCCAGCCAGGCACCACTTAGTAGGCACCATCAGTTCAGTTAGAAACAATGGAAAGCAAGCTTTCCCACTTGTTCTTCACTAATGAAGTCCCTTGGTAAAAGAGGCAGAAAAGAAGAGTCCCCAGCCATGCCTGATGACAGAGAAAGCAGAGGCTAGGGAAAACTGCGATGAAGCAAACATGGCTCCTGTCCTCCAGGACAGGAGGAGCCTCACTAGGGGCAGGGTAGATGTGGGGACACGGCTGTGTGAACCAATTCTGCATGATAGAGGGCATGAGCAAGAAAACTCCATCTATGGGACCTCCTGAGCTGGGTGTGCAGGGGGCTTCCTTCAGGAAGAGGAGCACCGTGAAAGGGCAGGAAGGGCCCTGGCACTGGGAGACTGCACTGGAGGGGTCCACATGGCCCACACCAATCCTGACAGGCTTTGAACTCAACTCTGCAGGTGGAGCAAAGCTCAAGAAGCACTCCAGCAGCGATATGACAGACATTTCCAAAGAAGAAAGCTGATCAGGAGAATGAGATGTGAAGATTGTAGTTCAAAGCCAGCCCAGGCAGACAAATCCAAACTGACCAGCAAAAAGCTGGAAGAGGAGGTGAGGCTAAAGTAATAGTATACCAGCCTTGAGTTTTGAAAAAGCTGAACAAGAGTTCATACCCTAGTAATAGCAAAAGAAAAGAGAAGATTAGGAGAGAGGGAGGGAGGAAGGGAGGGAGGAAGGGAGGGGGAGAAGGAGAGAAGGAGGGAGGGAGGGGAGGGAGAAGTTAATGGGAAAGAGGAGGTAGACACTAAGGGCAGAAGACCATGGAGATGCTGACTAAGGCTGGCAGAAGGGAGAGGACAGGCGAGGCCAATGGGCCTAGAGAAAGGGGCTTCATTGGGAGGGAAGGCTCAGAAGGCCAAGGGTTTCTGGGCTCTGTGGGTAAAGACTGCTCTACTGGGTATCATGCTTCACAGAGGCCCCTTCTCACAGGCCCATGGGCTGGCATTCCTCTCACCTGTGCCAGGCTTCTGGTCGTTAGGACTCTGAAGGAGAGATTCCCACAGGGCTAATGAGCACTCTGAGGAGCCTTCCAATTTAATAAAGGCACTGGCTGGCTCCAGTGGGTTTCCTAAGAACACAATAATTACTCATCCTCTAATAGAGCCAATAAATATAGCAAGAGGAGAAGTAATTAACAACCTTTTGCTGGAAAGTAGCGATTCTTGTGATGTATGAAGCTTCCTTTTCCTGTTCACCCCTTCCTCACTGCGGATATCGTGTGATACTCTGAGCAAATGTGCCATTTGTGGCTCTGAGTTTATCATCAGAGCACGCTGGAGGTTTTTATTAAGTCCATCCATTATCATTGGCTCCTAGGAGTTGCCGTGGGCCTGCCATCCACCCTTGCTTCCACTTCTGCTTGCAAGCCTTTTAATGAGATCAGCCTTGCTACCAAACAGTTTAACTGTGGGGAGACACCCATGCCATCAAGAAGGAAGAGCTTTCATAGCTTGAGCAGGCTAGAGCATTTCCCTCAGAGACTTATCCTGGTGCCTGTTTTCCCACCCGTAAAGAATCTTATTAGTAGTAATTATGTTAGGCAAGAGAAAGAGGAAAAACTTCACCAACTTTTAAAGTGATTTACCTCTTGGCTTGCAGTTTTAATTAAAATTCCAGTTTCTTTAGCAAATAGCTCTGGAAAGATTAGATCCCCACTTAGCCCCCATGTTCTTTCTCCATTCTCCAATTCAGAAGGGTGACACAAACAGCAAAACCACCCGGCTAAATGGCTCCGACTCTGCCACATCATAATTCAGCCTATGGAAAAGAGTTTCCAATATCAATGCTAAATTATAAATCGACTCCATTATGCTCTGTAAAATTATCAACAGCCATCTTCCCTGTTTGCTATTCCCTCGCAGCGGTAAATTATATCAATTTGCTACTGGGTCTCAAATTACTCAGTCTCTTCGCCATCAAAACTTTAAGTGAGTTATGAAGGGAAATGGAAACAAAGCAAATCAGGTTTCCATTTCTTCAGCTCTTTCGACCCTCCCAGCCATGATCCTGCTTCACATGAAATCGGTGAAATCGCAACCAACATCTCTTCAGTAGCCCCTCCTCCACTCATCCAGAAACCTGTCAGATCCAGTCTTGCCCTGGGAGCAACTCCCTCTGGAAAGCCACTGTAAAAGCCCCATGGACTAGCCACCAACTTATTGATTCAATGCCCAAACAAGTTGTGCCTTTGAGCTGCTTAAAGGTCACATACTCAGAGGCAGAGGGCTGGCAGCAGGGGACAAAAGTGGCAAGGTGACAACAAAAGGATGAATGAAACATATCCTTCCTTTCCAGGAGCTCCAAGGGCACTGAATAAGCTAGACAAATAAACAATTACTGCAGTGGCGGTGGCTACTCTAGCCCTGCCTTGAGCCAAGCTCTCACTCACACAGCGGACATAGCCATAGTCTTCCCCCATTTCACAGAAGAGGCAGCTGAGGATTGGAGAGGCAGCAGGCATTTGGAGTGATTCTTGAGTAATAGGGAAGTGGGTCAGAAGACTTGGGAGGGAAAAATTCCCACAAGAAGTAAACATGTGCAAATGCTGAACAAAGAGCAGCCAGAGCTTGGAGGTGCCTTCCTTTTTAGCCTGTGGCCACTGAATTGTTGAGCAGGTGACTTTCCCTGGATGTCCCCAGGCTTGTCACATGCCCGTGATTTCCCCTTTTGCAAATCAGCAAAGGTCTGCTCTTCCTTTTCAGCAGTCGACAATGATTTGGGCTGACTATACAGTACTCAGATGGCAAAAAGAATTTACCCAAGGGAAAAAGATAAAGGTAGATGGGCTTTTCTCTCCTATATTCATTTGCTGCTCTGGATGCCTCCATACCAAACCACTGTAGAATTATGCCAGTTATATCTATACTAAATATAGTTGCTACTATTTATTGAGTTCATAGCACATGCAGCATGCTTTATATATGCTATTTCATAAACCTTTACAACAACACTGTGAAGTGCGTAGATATATTGTTTCCATTTCACAAACAGAGAAACTAAGAGTCACAACAATTTGGTATCAGTTTCCAATAGTACATCCAGAAAATGACTGAATCCATCGCCGTTAAATTCTTCTCCCCCAAAGAACTAAGTCTAGGAGAACTGGTTGAGGTCCCTTTAACTAGGATAGAATTCCAGTGATGGTAAGGTTTATGCTAAATGCCCAGAGGATGGGGGAGGTGATGAGAGGAAGAGAAGGACAGGGAAGAAACTAGGTCCACTAAGGAGCTTTCCAGAGGACTGAAGAGCCCTGGCCAAAGCACCTGCCTCAGCACTTGTTTCTTCACCTGTGTCTTTGGTCTGGAAGAATCTGCGCTGCCCTGCCCAGTCCTGGCTCTCTGATTTCATCACTGAATGGAAATGCAGCTGGTGGAGCATGTGACTTTTAGAAGTACTGAGCTTCAGAGGACCCCCAGTTGGGTGCAATCCTCCAAGGAAATGGAATTCAGGCATGGAAGTAGGGAAAAGCCAAGGCAAAAAAATGCTCTTCACTGGACAGCTATATGAGAGAGAACTGAGGACTCGGTGAATGCATTCTTGGATAAGTAGTTACTAGGAATAAAAAAAAGCTCAGAGGTACAGAAGGGGAGGATTCCTCTCCAGCTTCCTGGGTCAGTGGGTATTAGAAATCAGTAACAACCCTCTGATATCAACCTTGCATTAAAGGGTATTCAGAAAGGTCATTTTTTTCTTTTCTTTTCTTTTTTTATTTTTTGTTGGTCATGAAACTTGAACTTTGGGCCTGGGTGCTGTCCCTGAGCTCTTCAACTCAAGGCAATCACTCTCCCAACTTGAGCCACAAATCTACTTCCAATTTTCTAGTGGTTAATTGGAGATAAGAGCCCTACAGATTTTAGTAGCCAGACTGGCTTTGAACTGTGATCCTCAGATCTCAGCCTCCGGAATAGCTAGGATTACAGGTATGAGCCACTGACACTGGGCTCTGAGAGGTCACTTTTATTTAGCTATTTTCGTTTATTTTCAACTGATACATTAAAACATAAAATCTGTACATATTAATGTGTGCTAACCTATCAAAGCCTCTTCCTTCTAACTATAACTTGGTATCCATTATTGAATCTTTTCCCATACCTCACCCAACCTCCTCCCTCCAGCTCCTGGAAGACCCTTCACTCTTAAGTTCTATGAGATCAGTCTTTTTAGATTCTGCACACGAGGAAGGTCATATTTTTTGTACCTGGCTTATTTCACTTAACTATCTCCAGTTCCATCTATATTGCTGCAAATGATAGGCCTTGTTTCTTTTTTTGTGTGGTTAAATACTATCCCATTGTGTATATGTACCATATTTCCTGTCCAAATTTACTGACAAACACTTAGGTTGTATTCTACTTCTCTACTATCATGAATAGTGTTGCAGTGAGCATGGTAATGCGTACATGTCTTTGACATGTTCACTTTCTTTATTTCATTTCAATATATATCCCAGAGTGGAGTAACTACTTATCATAGTTCTATTTTTAATTTTTCCACAGAACTGGGGTTTGAATTTGGCCTCTTGCTTGCTACGCTGGTGCCTCTATTACTTGAGCTACCCCCCCCCACACACACACCCTTTTTTTTGCTTTAATTATTTTCAGGTAGGGTCTTGCACTATTTTGCCTGGGCCAGTCTTAGCATGTGACCCTCCTTTCCACGCAGGTATTTACCACCTTGCCCAGCTTGTTGATTGAACCGTAAGGAAGTCCTGTTCTCTTTTTGCTCCAGCTAGTCTCACACCTCAATCCTCCTGATCTCCGGAGAGCTAGAATTACAGGCATTAACCACTAGGAGTGGCTCATTTTTAATTTTGGGGGGCACCTCTATACTGTGTTCTATAGTGGCTGCATTCTTTTACATCTCCTCCAACAACATGCAAAGGTGCCGGGAAGATTACATTTGATTGCTTGTAGCTGTCCCCCTCCCCACAGAAAGAAATAATAAGTAATACAAGAGAAAGCTGGAAATTGATCAGCCATAGGAAGCAGATGTCAAGTTAGTCAAGGCTACACTCATTAAGAATTGGGAAGTCATTCAGAAAGGCCCTGAGCTTCCCTTTGGTGGTTCAGGTCAAAAAACCCAAAGGTGTACACATATAGACATTTATAAACCCACCTCTCCCCCTGGTGGTTAAGAGAAATATTAGAAAAGTACATTTATTCTAGCTATATCTATCCCTTTGTTATGTTAATCTTTCATACAAACAAATATTAGTATGCATCAAAACTCAGTGTCAGCCTGGAGGTAATTCAATGAACACTAGGCATAGTCCCTATAATTAGATTGGTGAATAAGTAAACTCAATAGCTGCTGAGGGGCAAAGGGCTATGGGAGCTTGAAGCAGAATGTGTTATTCTGCTTATGGGTAGAAGAATGAGGAAACTTGAAATTGTAATGTACAAATTGGAAGACAGGAAGGTAACAAAGTCCCTTACATTAGGGAGTAGGGCATCAGCACATGCTTCTACATTTTTCCAAGGCAGAAACATAATTATTTCTGTATTGCTGGTTCCTGGCCCAACACCTAGAATGGGCATGCAATGAATGCTGAAGAAATGACCAGTGTGGAATTTGATGTGGAGAGAATTAAGTGTAACTATGGGACTCTGCTACCAAGGGAGACCCGAGTGGCCAGAAGTGTGACTCAAGTGGTAGAACACTTGCCTGACAAGTGCAAGACTTTGAGTTCAAAACCTTGGTACCTCCAAAGGGGGGCCTAAGTAGACTCAGAATCCAAACAAAGCTTAAAATGACACTACTCAGGTGTACCAGCAGTCCTGTGTAGGTTTGGTCACTCATTTGCCCAGCCAAGGGCTGGTAGTAACAGCATGTCCATCTTTCTGTAGGTGGACAGGCAGCTGTGGGGAAGGGAATGTCTGGCAGCAGTGTGAGCCAGTTCAAAAGTGATGGACTCACTCTCGGCTAGGACAGAGTCCACTCTACAGATCAGAATTTTAAAAAGAACTGTCAGAAGGGGGGAAAACAAGATGAGGGGCAGGGGTGGGGGGAGGGAAATGGGGATCAAGACATGAGAAAGGGTATCAATGTTTGTGAAGAAATGCACCTTCTATCTGGTGAATATAATGTAATCCTTCTATTAATTACAGTAAAAATATGAAAAAAGAACTGTCAGCATAATAGTCAAATATAACAAATGAAGCATCTAGGGGTGTCCTTGTCAGTTACTGGACTTCCTTTTCATTTCCCGTGTTGAACTATATTGTCGAATTCCCACTCTCAGTTTTTACGATTCCACCCAATAGTTACAGCCCAGACTACTGCTTACACTGGCTTCTTGAGATGAGAGTCGTTTTTTCCTCCACCAAGTATTTAAGCAGTATCTTTTACTTTACTTCACGAACTCAAAACAAACTGCTGGCTGCACTCAGTGGGCAATGGCAGCTGGTGTGTCCCTGGTGAGCAGATAAGGAGAAGACTGCGTTGTGCGTGTTGCCAGTCAGTGGACACGGTCGACTAAGGCAAGGCCAGGCTACACACACTGTCAGCCAACCTCCACAGCAGGCAGGTCCCTAAGCGCTGCTTCTCGTTTAAATGCCTCTGTTTTTCACACTGCAATAAAGCTGATTCTTTCCTGCAGAAATGGAGCCAGTAAAGTCACCTCAGGAAAAAAAATCCATATCCTGTTGCAGATGATTGGTAGAAATGTTAGAGGATTCAGAATCTAGAGACTGAGATTCTAGTCTTAATTAATTTATCCGCTCTACTAACGATAATCTAGTACCTAGTATATGCTAGCTAATGGGCGAAGTGCTGAGAAATAAAACTGCCTCTACCACATTTAGTAAGCACTTATTTTGGTTCTAAGCAAGTGAGCGTGCATAAAGTCACTTCACATTCCTGACAATGCAGGGGCCTAAGTGCCATTGTCATGCCCATTATAGAATCAGTGGACAATAGTCTATTAAGCATGGTCTACTTGTCTCCATTTTCAAAAAGTCATAAAGTAGCAGAGCAATACCAGCCAGTGTGAATGTAGAGGAGAATAAGCTATCACTATGACCCCAGAGAAACTTTGGATTTCTTGTAGGAATATACATAGTTATATGACACATGTGCACATAGCTGCACAGTGACCCTAAAAGAAAATGTCTGACCTACCTCTATTAGCTCTCTATTGTTGCACAAGTGCAATTCTTTCACAGTACAAACTAAGTACTCAAGACAGCACCCACTTTTAGGCCAGAGTTCCACCATGGAAGGATTTCATTCTCTTATGTTCAGGTTGTCACAGGTCACCCTCAAGGCATTGGCTAGGTTGTAGTTCCAGATTCAGGGTCTCCATCCGTGCTCAGTGGTTGTTAGAATTTCACCCCTTGCAGGTAAGAGAAATCCTTGTCTTCTTTACAAGGAAATGTTGGCCAGAAATCACTCAACAGCTAGCCGCTGCCCACGGTTCATTTCCTCACCACAGTAACCCCCTTGGGCACCTCACAGGGTGGGTATCTACTTTCAACCAAACAGGCAGAGACTCAGATTTGCTCTTCTGCAACTAGCCAGAGAAAAATGCTTCCGAAGAGCTTCACTGATTAGAGCAAGCCTGCCAAGGAAATGCCCCTTTAGCCTTATAGTATGGCCAAGTCACAGGGGTGATGTCTTCTCCCAGGTCCAACCACACCCAGAGGGGAGAGGGTTATCTAGAATGTCATGTAGGATCATCTTAGAATGCTGTCCCTATGTGACACATCACATGCTGAGTTTTTACTTTCCTGGGGGATGAGACTCAATTAAATAACAATAAAGGTAGTTCCTAGCTGTATAGTGATCTACAATGAGCAAACACCTTTCCATATAAGTCGAGCAAAACTTTTTCATATAGGCATCTGAGCCTTACTGTCCAGAGATTTGGGTTCCCTGGGGGAAAAGGTTCCCTCCATTGTTGGCAAGAGGAATCTGAGGGCAGGAAAGGTGTGTGATCTTGTTCCTGCCATGTGTAACACAGGGAAAGCAAAGACTTCTATTTTGCAACTAGTTCCAGAATTTGAGCTCTTCTTCTCATAGCCTCCCTTCCATGCTGATGGAAGAGGATGACATATCCTGGTGCCAGTGTCCCAGTCCACAGGGAAAGCCACAGGAACCTCACATTTCTTTGTTTGAATCTAAGTCCTGCTCTTGTTAATTCCCAGAGTCTTCAGCGCGTTACTTCCCTGTCAGGCATGCTTGTCTGTCCAGTGGGGGAAGTGGACTGCACAGTCATCAAGGACTGGTTCAGTCTCAAATCAGGACAAAACGGAACCGTACTAAGGATGCCCACTAGCTCCATGTTTCCATACGCTTGGTTAGAGAGATATGTGCTTCTACTTTCTGCCTATCCCTGGAGCCTAGGAGATGAATGATCACTGCACTCCTTCCCCAAGGCTCTCCTAACAAGTTACCAGAAGCTTGGTACCTTGAAGTGAGGAATTATTCTCTTACAGTCTGGAGGCCAGACATCCAAAGTTGAGGTACTGGCAGACTATTTCTGAGGACTGGGAGGAGAGTGCAGTTAGAAGCTAGCAAACTCTAGCAACCTTTGGCTTGAAGATACATCATTCAGATCCTTGCATCTATCTCATATGACCTTCACCCTCAATGTCTATCTTTTTCTTATAACAACTCTACAGAATTCCTATAGAATATTTTCTAGGCATTCACTCTGATTTTATTATATTATCTTGATTTTCACTACCTTGGTTTCTTTAACCTACCAAACACAAACAAATAAACAAAAACTTTACATGTCCTCTTTTGTTTTTTCTGTGCTGGGGCTTGAACCCAGGACTAGATACGTGCTAGGCAGACGCTCCACCATGGAGCTATACTATCAATATGTCACTTTGAACGCTACTTTGCATACTTTTTGAAATGAGATAGGCACAGATACACATTAAAAATATTTAAATTTTACCTTGTAAGGAATAAATGATAATATCCAATTTATATGAGGTGCTATCTTCAAAATTGAGCCACTTTTTTCAAAATTCACATATAATAATATCAGATCCACTATTGATATCTAAGATGAGATATTTACAACACATCAGTGAAAATGATTAATGCAAGAAAATGATTCACATAAGATGACTGGCTGCAGCCATTTGGGTATAGAAAAGATAGATGTTAAAGCATAATACCATTCCTTTCTAAATCACTGGCATCAAGTTTAAAACAATGTTGCAAACACCCTTATAATCATTAAAGACCATCTGTATGTATTCTAGTGGCTCTGAAAGCAAAATACAATTTCTTAAAAACCTTCATAAAATATTTTAAATTTCTTATGGCTCTTCTGTTTCTGAAAAACAATTGGAAAATCATGTTCACACTGAGTTCAGTGTTGCTCCACTTCCTTCTATGCAGTGAAGAGGATGGCCAGCCAGCTCGTTCTGCCTTGCCAAGAGCATTCCTAGTTTTAATACTGAAAAGTCTAGCATCCTGGGAGCTTGAGCAAACCATTACCACTGGTAACCCTAGCACTGGGCTGACGTATGGAAGGAAGGACCTATTATTAGTTCTTCTCGTAAGCCTTTACCCTGAGTGCTAATCATACATCTCAAAATTATTCCCAGCTGGGTAGGGAAACAAAATAAAATTTCAAATTCAGTTCATCTAATAGTATCAGCCTGGATTTCACAAAGGATTAGAAGAAATCTTCACAAGTCAATGTTCTAGTCTCTTCTAAAGAATTCCAGGAAAAGCGATTTCATAATGCTACCCTTGAAAGCCAGTCTACTATCTATAATCTTTTTAAAATATTAAGTTGAATCTATAATGATATTATTTCCAGTCTCAGCACCAGACTGAATAAAGAAATCTTAAAGATATGCTATCCTCAGGAAATTGAGTAAGGTTACTGGCAGTCTTAAAATGGGTTACACAAGAACAAAGTTAAGAGTCCACTGAAAGACAGCCGATTGAATTGGGGAAAGGCAGATTACCATACTATAAAACATTAAGAATGCTAGAAAGTTTATTGAATGGTGAGGCAATCAAATGGCATTAAAGCTTTAGTTATGATTCAGTGTAGAACAATGATTATATGTGAGACATATTAAAAGTGGTTAAAAACTAGCATTTATCAGATGCTTATCTGTATGTTGTTGGCTTTATGCTCTCTTTCTTTTAATCTCCCAATTCCCCTGTCCATTAACAGAATATATCCATTTTTTATAGATGAGAGAAATAGGACTCAGAATGCATTTAATTCTGTGCCAGGTGTTGGGCATGCAGTAATAAATATAACAGGCATGGTCCCTGCTTTCATGGAAGCTTGGAGTCTAGTGGGAATAACAGGTACTTAAGAACTCCTATGGAAACAATGATGAGTGACTCAGCTAGGAGGGAACTGGGGAAGAATTCAGAAGATAAAGGAGGAGGGTAAGAGAACAATTTCCTGTTTCTGGAAAAGGAAATGGCACTTAGAGGACTTGAGACATGAGCATTAAGTTCTGTGTTCAAGATAATACTTTCTTCTATTACAATATAGCATTACTGATCCTGTTTAAATCTAAAGAAGACAGGCAAAAAAAAAATGACCCAGTTTCCAGCAATGAGTCTCAGTATTTCCCAAACTAGTCCAAGAATCCACTAATGAGGCTTGTTAAAAACAATAATAGCTAGACACCAGTGGCTCATATTTGTAATCCTAGCCACTCAGAAGGTTAGATTTGAGAATTTTGGTTCAAAGATAACCCAGGCAAGAAAGCGTATGGGCCTTTTACCTCCAATTAACTACCCAAAAGATAGAAGTAAACCTATAACTCAAAAGATAGAGCCTTGAGAAAAAATAATCTCAGAGATAGCACCCAGGCTGAGTTCAAAGCTCGGGACTGGCACCAATAAAAAATGATGTTGATGATGATGATGATCATGGTCATGATCATGATATGATAATGATAATGATTCTACAGGTCTCACCTTATACCCAGAAATCAAATTTTAGCAAACTCCCTCAAGTGATTCTTAGATCAGACCAGTTTGCAATATGCTTAGTCAAAATTTCAGAAAACCTAAAGCATTAGGTTTTAGGAGACATGGAAAAGAGAAAACCTAAAACATTAGGAGTTTATTTAATGGCAGTCCCCTGCCCATGTTTTAAAACTGGGAAGAGTTTCTTAAAGTAATTTAGGTGTCCAAGAAGAAAAAGAATGGGGAAAAGAAAAGGACCCTCTAGAGCTCTGTCAGTCAACCACAAAGGCTACCTCTCCCTCCTTCCAGGTTTCCTGTGGATTTTACCTGCTCTCAGTCTGGAGTAAGCAGTGTCTTCTCAGTACAGGCAATGTGACTGCTGTCAAAACAAAGCCTGTTCCCATGCCAGAGGGCTCACGAGCATGCCACTAATTCACAGCCACTGCTAACTAAGGAGTTGAATTGCATGACTGAAGCAGCAAGATAATAACAAACTGCAGCTCTGGCTTTCTGAAGGAGGAGGTTATGGATTTAGAATGCAAGCAATCTGGGTTCAAATCCCAGACCTACCTCTTATTACAAGATGAAATATGAGCACATTAATGAAACTCTCAGAGTCACCTTTTCCAAACCACTGGCAAAGGGGCTAATCAGACCTCTTGCAGTGACTGTCAACAAAAGGTGAGATGCTAGAAGCAGCGGCTTGACACTGTTCTTCTTTTAACAACTATTTTCCAATAAATAATAAAGCAAGAGTAGATTTAGTGTCTGATAAGAGGATTTTTGCCAATATGGAGCCAACAGTTAATAAAGATATATTAAATTTTTAGGCTGCATTCCTTTAAAAAAAGATACTATGCTTTAAAAAAAAAATAATGTACAGAAGCAAAGCCCCGTTTCTAAGCTACATTGCAGATACAAACAGGCCTTGTCTGCTTTATTCCTGTGAAGTGAATTATGACTGGAGCCCCACATACAAGTACAAAGGTGGGAGAAAGAGCTTCAATGCTCTCATTTTTACTTATAGATAATAGATTTCCTAGGAATCATGAGAGCTGAATCTCAGTTCCACAAACAACAGCAGACTCCAAATTGAGGTGACACCAGCTCAAGGGCTAAAAAACTGGGGGGGGGGAACCATCTGCAGACCACATCCCTAATGATGCTGTATGATTTAGAAGGTGCTTTAAATGACTGCCCTAAAAGAGAGGAAATACATAAGAGAAGCCTGATTTTAAAAAATAAATAAAAAAGGTGGGCAAAAAGGGTGGGGTCTGGAGGACATAAACCCCTGAGGATTGCTAGAAGTATTTGGGTAGACAACCAAAGCATGCTTCCAGCCACAGTGGACTCTGAATGTTCGCTCCCTTCCATCTCCCTGTAAGGAGGGAGCCGTACATGTGAATAGCCTCTTTACTATTTTATTTCCACATGGCCTGAATTTGATTTAACTCTGCATCTTCCTCCTCAATGAGGTTGAAATATATCATTGGTTGCTTAATGGTCCTTCAAGCAATGAGGCCTTTATTAAATAGCAGCGTGATGCCAGGCATGGAGGAGCAGAGCAGCATACAAATCTCTCCCCACTGAGTTGGGAAAGACAGCTCTCAGCCACCTACAGAGCCTCCATCACTCTGGCTGGAAGGAGACTTGGAAAAGAGGCTCTGTCACTGGGAGGGGCCTTTCGAGGCTGGACCCTAGGAGATGCCTGATCCCCAAGGAGGGCAGGGCTCCTTGGAGAGAAGATAGATCAGTTAACCATTCTTTTCCCAGCATTCCCTGGACAAAGCATGGGACCCAGGAGAATTTACTTGACTTGGCACTAACAAAGATCCAGGCTTGAATCCTGATCTTTGTCTCTTGTAAAACACTGTTTGGGGCTGGGGGTGTAATTTAGAGGTACAGTGTCTGTTGAACATCTGCAAGGTCCTCCATTCTATCCCTGGGACTGAAGGAAAAAAAAACTGTATTTAATAAAACATTTAATGTTTAAACAACAACAAAGCCGGGTGCTGGTGGCTCATACTTGTAATCTAGCTGCTTTGGAGGCTGAGACCTGAGGATCACAGTTCAAAAGCAACCTTGGCAGGAGAGTCCATGAAATTCTTTTCTTTTTTCTTTTTTTTGCCAGTCCTGACTCAACGCCTGCCCACTTGTCCTGGGTTGTTCTCAAGGCTAGCACTCTACCACACTACCACTTGCAGCCTTTTCTGTGTTTGTGATACCAAGGAATCAAACCCAGGCTTCATGTGTGATAGGCAAACACTCTTACCACTCGGCCACACTCCCAGCCCAAGAGTCCAGAGATTCTTATCTCCAATAAACCATTTCCAAAAAAGCCAGGAGTGGCACTGTGGCTCAAGTGGTAGAGTCCCAGTCTTGAGCAAGAGAAGCTCAGGGACAGCGCCCAGGCCCCAAGTTTAAGCCCCAGCACAATCAAAAACAAAACCAAAAACAACTGTGTGATTGCAGTAAGTCTCGTTGGCCCAGCAAAAGACTAGTACCCTACTCGGCCGGAGGCTCAGTGAATGACAAACAAGATTTTACTGATATTTGGATGAGCGCCATGAACCCCATCTTCTGGTTTCTGCACACTGACTTGATAGTTATACTTCTACCAGTCCTTACCAGACATTAAACCCCTGGAAGAGGCCACTCTGCCTACCCTGAAGGAGCTTTTCCCCACATGCAGTTCCCTACCCTGACCCTTTCTTTGGGGGCTCCCCAGAGCTCTCAGTCTGCAGCTCAGACCTCTATGGTTCAACCCTCTGGTCCATCCTCCTCCTCCTCTCTTAACCTTTGCTCAGCCTGAGTTAACTGTCTGCAATGCCCACATGTCACCCTGCCACCAAGTCTTCTGAGCCCAGTATTATTCCTAACACCCCCACCTCACCCCTCCTTGCTGCTCAGGCTCCTCCCAGAAGAGGCCTCAGTGGGCCTGAATCCAATCCTTCTCCTCCTCCCCCCTTCCCCTGCTCTTTCTCTTCCTCATCACCACCATAGCCAGGGAGCACATCCTGAGGAAAGCCCCAAAGGGCACCATTGCTTTTTTCACCCTGGGTCCCTGGCACAAAATATGGGCTGAGGAATGTTTGAAGCCTGAAATTAAAGCCTTATTCTAGACCATATGTATCATGATTTGACTACAGAACATGGCAGGCCTTTGCACTGGAGTGTGAAGATTCAAGACTAAACAATAGTTAGCAAGACAAAGATGTGGCCCTTGTACTGATTGAGTTTAAAATCTGGTGGTAAAGACAGTAATAATAATAAAGGTGATGCGGACTCCAAAAGGAAGCTCAAAGTAAAGACCTGGGTGCCACCAGGGAAGGGAGGCTTAGGGAAGGCTTCCTGGAGAAAATTATAGCTGATGATTAAAGATAGAGAAAGTCGTGGGCAGGAGGAAAGTAGCACAACACAGTCTGTGTAAACATAGCTCCACCTCCACAATCACAAACCCTGCTAGTTCACTCATTCAGAATGCAGCTGGATTTGGAAAGGAAGCTTTCAGGACCAGATGATGCCAACCAAAGGCTCACTCCTTGCTTACCCAGAGTCTCTCATTCACACAAGTCTTTGTCCATACCTCCAGCTGACCTCATTCGTACCTGATTTTATGTAGCAGAACCACACTGGACTCAGCCATCACATCTGCACACGCTAGGCAGGACCTCTGAGGCCGACCTGCATGGTTCCTCAGGTCATGCTGTTCATATGCAGGCATTTATACACAGGCTCTTGCTATGTTGTGCAGGCTGGTCTTGAACTCCAACCTTAAGCAATCCTTTCATCTCAATATCCAGAATGGCTGGGACTAGACACAGCCGCCCAAGCCCAGGTTGGAATATTTTTTTATAATTATATTTAAATCTACAAGTGAATTATTATTCTTAACAAATTGTAGTTATTGCATGGTATCTATGTATTATCATACAAAAAATTTAAATTGGTTTAAACTAGGAACTGAGAAATACTCTATTTCAATAACTAGGTATCAGGTTACTTTTACATTTCAGTGGTATATTTACCATAAAGTCAAATTTGATAATCACAAGAAGTCATTGATCATTAAACAACCTTTGTATCCAAAGATGGATCTTCTTTTGCAATTGATAAATTGCTGAGTAGCTTTAATTTTTAAAAATCCTTCCTTGGAATTAGTGCAAAGTTGAATCTGAAATCTCATTCAATCCACTCTGTTTATTGTACTTCTGAATTCTGAATTCAAATCAACAAACATTGCATAATGATATTATGCATGTATTATTTAATAACTACTATCTCCTTATCATTAATAGTCTCTTGCTATAACAAATTTATTAATGATATATTAGTTATATATTAGTTATTATATATATTATTTATATGCTATTTGCATATTGACTGACTTAATATTTTTCCTGGAGGAGTGAAAACATTCACTTCTCCTTCACACAAAAGGACAATAAGGGTCAAGAATCGTTCTGGCTCCAGAACAGTATGGTGTCTTAAAGTGTCTTCATCCTTGGTATGTGGCACAGGCCTAAGGAACGTAGACATTGAACACATGTTTGCTGAAGAATAATGAGCACGGCCCAGGCCTTAGAAATTAAGAGTTGTCAGAGTATGGCTTTATTTCACCCATGTTTTCTAGAAAAACTTCTTGTTTTTGGAATGGTACTGCATGAACTCATACAGCAACAGTCCTTCATGACTGAATGAAGCTTATTAAACTGTCACACAGCAGGGACTATCTGCCTTTCCCTTTGTTCCCTAGACATAGAGAGATTTTTCCCAACAAAAGTGCCTTTGGAGTAAGGACTATTCACAGCTACAATATGCCATTAGATGAGCATCTTCGCAACGTGCCTAGAGGGTCATAAGGTTCAGTAATTTCTGAGACAATATTTTAGAAATCCAGAAAGATGGAAAGGCTTTGTCTCAACAGAGCCTCAGACTCCCTCGGAAAGGAGCAAGTACACAGGCTAAAGAAAGCTGTGCTATCATGGAAACTAACCCCTGCCAGGCCTAAAGTTTCTAGGGGCTTACCAACAGCTGGCTTTTTATTTCTGGCTTGAGCTTTGCATGAGGTCATTGCCTGGCATCTCATTTCCCTTCAAAGAAAACAGTCACTTTGAAGGTAGTCCAAAAAATAGTGCAAGAACCATTAGTGATGCCATCATTCGATTTAATTAGCATTGTGAATGCCTCCTCTGTGCCGGGAAGAACAAGCTCCCTGTTGATGAATATCTTACATTCTAGGGAGGAGACAGGCAGTAATCAATAACCTTTCCCTCCCATCATCATCATGTCCAGGTGATATCACCATTCCTCTGAGGTCCAATCAGACATCCTACTCTACTGCCTCTACTATTAAAGCCCTTTCCCATCCAGTCCACAGAGCACCAGACTCATCTTTTCAAAGGCAAGTGTAATTGTCTCACTTCCTGTATATTTAAGCAATTGTCTGGCCTTGCATGTGGACTAGCTCCTGAATGCCTGCTGCAAAGTGAAAAATCATACTAGAGATTCCCATACAAGCCAGGCCCTCTGAAAGGTCACATGCTAAGTAGGTAAAGTGAAAAAAACCTGCTTTAGCTGGCCCTTGGCTCAGGCAAGAGAGAATATAAAGGGAATGTCTAACTATAATACTTCCCCTGACATGAGTCTGAAGTCAGGATTCATACTTGTGCCCATTACCAAAAAGTCTGACACCCAAAAGATTAGTTTTATGGGTCCTGGTCTATAGAACCCTCCAACATAAATGCAGACAATGAAGATCCTTGCTCTAGACCCTGGCCTCTAAGAATTACCAGAGACTAAATTTACAAAGGACATGCGTACAACATCAAAAGATGTCTAACACTTATAGCGGCATTCCAAAGAGAGGAACAGGAACATAGCTTAAGTAACAGAACACTTGCCTAGCATGTAAGAAGCCCTGGGTTTAATTCCCAGTACCACAAAAAAAAATCTAAAAGGATAGACAAGAAATGCTGGGTGAGAGATGACATTGAAAGAAAAAAAGTGGGAAAATGTCAAAATCTATTAGATATCAACCTTCAGAAATAAGAATTCCAACAAGCCAGCTGCCAGTGGCTTATTCTTGTAACCCTAGCTACTCAAGAGGCTAAGACTTGAGGATCAAGGTTTGAAGCCTTCTGGGAAGAAAAATCTACAAGGCTCTCATCTTGAGTTAACCTACAAAAACAAAAAGTGGAGGAATAGCTCAAGTGGTAGAGCACCAGCCATGAGCAAAAAAGTCAAAGGAGAGCACAAATCTCTGAGTTCAAGCACTAATGTCAACACACACACACACACACACACACACACACACATACACACACACTCTCGCAGGCAATAAATTCCAAGCCGAATAAAATAAACCTTTTTCCTAGATGTATCTTAGTAACACTGAAGATTATTAGTAACAGAAGAAGATTTTTAAAGCATTCATAAAGAATACCATACCTAAATGGAAAAACAAGAAATTAGCCTGGCAGCTGGCTTCTCAACAGCAAAAATGGAATTGGGGAAAAAATGATATCTTCAGATTATTAAGATCTTAAAACTAATAACACAGAATTGCATCAAACGACAGGAACTACAGTACTATTCCTCAAGCATGAAAACAAAATAATAGGTAACTTTTGACAAAGAAAAACTGATAGTTTAATACAAGTAATGGCTTACTTAAAAGAATTCCTAAATGATTACTTCCAATAGAAAGAAAATAATCCACAAAGGAAGGGATGAGTTGTGCAATAAAATAAAGAAGAAAAATTGAAAATATAGTAAATCTGAAAGACATTACAATTTTATAAAATAATATTTAACTTTTCATTTTCAATAAAAAGACAAATAAGATAGAACAAAAAGCAGGTAAGAAGATAATGCTCAGAATGAAAATGGTTTAACTTTATTCTCTTAATAGAAAAAAGTAATGACACTAACTTTAGACTTTGTGAAATTATGAAGCTTACTTAATTTTCCAGGGTAAAATTTTAGAAAACTAAAATTAGAATAATCAACTCTTAAAGGAAAAAGTAGGAAAATAATAGCAATGGGGATTTCACAATCATAGAGGGAAATGTTAGCATAACTTTTAAAATAATAGATTAGACAAAAATTAAAGCTATGTAAAATATATGATAAATTCACAAGTTAATCTAATGTACATCTATAAAATATTGTATTCAATAACTAGAGAATTTATTCTCCACAGCCTTCAGTGGATATGCATGAAAACTAATACCATATTAGGATATGAAACAAAAAATTGCAAGGCAGAGAATACAAAGGAGGAGGAGGAAGAGCAAAAGGAGGAGGAGAGAGAGGAGAAAGAGACTGAAGACAAAAGGAAGGTGAGAAGAGGGAAAGAAAAAAAGAGGAGAAAAGATAAGAAAAGACAGAAGGGAAAAGAAGGGGGAAAAGACAGAAAAGAAAAACAAACTTCCTCTACCCATATGCAATGAATTTAGAAATTAATAAAAAGACGAGTAGAAATAGTCTCATGTGTTTAGAAATTTTAAAGGAATAAACATAAACAATCCATATATCATCAAAGAAGTCTGCCTGAAAAATATATAACAGAACTATTTTAGTGAACACTATGCAACAAAACTCATGGTGCGGCCAAAGCAATACTCAAAAGCAAATTTGTAGCCCTGAATGATTAAGAGAAAAGTACCCAAATCAAAGTCAGAAAAAAAACAACAAAATAAACCTCAAAAACTGGAAGAAAAAAAAAAGTAAGGAACAGAAATCTGTGAAACAGAAGAGAGCTACTCCATGAGGTCAAAAGTTATTTCTTGGGAAGGAGGAGGGAGAAAAAGGTAGCAAATTGAGATACATATAAAATACCATAAGTAACTAAGAAAAGGCAGTTAACTAAACTTGGAGTGTTGGGAGCCAGAGTGGAATCAAACTGTACCTTGATTTGCATCAGACAATGTCTTTATTGTCTTATTGTTTTCTGGCCTTATTCTGTTTAAATGACCTGAGATTTACCATATGAATGTAACACCTGGAAGTTCCCTGGTTTCAAGAAGGGATATAAGCCTGGAGTGGACAATAAACGAGGGGGCAGTTTTTACCTGGGCTGCAGACCTCCCTGACCGATGTGTTTGTCTCTCTTCTATTTTTTCCAGTCCCTGCCCCCTATTTCAGGAACCCCAATTTGCTGCCGGTAGGCCCCGGCACTGGAGTATGTGTAGGAGTCATGAAAGACTTGTGAAAAAGATGAGCCATAAGCTGTTCTTAAAAGACAAGCAAGAGTTAATCAGTGAAAGTGAGGGAGCACTCTAAGGAGTTGGGGGAAATAAACAATAGAACAGGGGAATGGTACTGTATGAAGCTCAAGACAAGCACACATGTGTGTTGACAGCGTACAAAACACAAGGCAAGGATGTGAGAAGTAAGTCTAGAGAATATATATATGTATATGCGTGTATATATAAGTCTATATATAGAGAATATATATATGTATATGTGTGTATATATAAGTCTATATATATATGTCGATGTACATAGATGTCTCTCGATATATATGTGTGTCGATCTACTCTGTAGGCTAAGTACCTTTTTCATGGTTTTATCTTCTCATGCTGCTAAAAAGAAGCTTCAAAAAATGTGATTAAATGATGCCCATTTTATTAAAAAAAGAAACTAAGGCTAAGAGTAAAATACACCAAAAGCTATACAGTGAATTGTATATCACCCATATCTGCATTAGCTCGACAGCCATACTTCCACGCACCACAATACATTGCATCTCCAGTCACTGAGATGTTGGAACTTTACTCATGAGACAAATATTCAAAATGTAAAGCCTCCTCAAAACTCCATGAACACCATATCATACTGACAGCCACAAAACAGAAATGAGATGTACCATACTTACTGCACTAAGTAAAGATAAATGAAAGTAAAAACTCCAGGGAAAGTTCTCCACACAGCCTGTAAACTCATTAAACAGCACATAGAACCTGATGTTATAATTGTGTGATTTTCTACCCTCTTGGGTTAACAAGTCAGTAATGATTCAGGACTGCTTTTAGTAAGTGAGAGGAAAAGGTTATAATTATAATAATGTAGATGATGTGAAGCAAATGATCATTTCTTGTTTAAATAACCAACAGAGGAGTGGTATTTACAACACATGAGATAGAAAAGTAACTACTCATAATATTTATAAACCATTTAGGAAAATCATGAATGTAAACAAAACATAAGCCAAAAACTGAGTGAACAAAGAAAATAGCCCTTTCACAGATGAGCCACACAAATAAATGACTAGCAAACTTATGCAAAAGCTCAATCCAGTTGACAATCAGTACATTAAAAACCTATTTCTGCTTCTCAGCTTGGGATACAGTATTGATGAGATTCTGAGTGGATTGGCACCTCCAAACAGCTAAGGACTACTGTGCCCCAACTCTGAGAATACAGTACAAGCTATATCCTTCCATACGTACAAGCACAAATACATACCTCAAATGCCTGCGTGCTTGTTGCTGAACTACCCCTTGAAAACAGTGAAAAGTTTGGAAACAGGAAAAAGTATGGAAACAATATCCATCTATAAATCACAGTTCATCCATAAAATGAGTATCCTGGCTGTTATTAAAATGAAATTAATCTGTACACAACAGAGAAGGATGTCCATGAAATTCTGATAAAAAAGCACTGGGAGCTGGGCGCGTGGCTCATGACTGTAATCCTAGCTACTCAGGAGGCTGAGCTCTGAGGATCAAGGTTCAAAGCCAGCCCAGACACAAAAGGACCTAAGATTCTTATCTCCAATTACCTTCTAGAAAATGGGAAGTGGAGCTTGGCTCAAGGGTAGGGTGGTAGCCTTGAGCTGAAGAGCTCAGGGATAGTGCCCAGGCCTTGTTCAAGCCCCATAACCCAAAAAACAAAACAAAACAAAAAAAAAACCAAGACACTGGGAGTGTATGCCTGTCTAGGATCCTAGCTACTCAAGAGGCTCAGATCTGAGGATCACAGTTGAAGTCAGTCCAGGCAGGAAAACTCATAAGACTCTTACCTCTAATTAACTACCCAAAAGGCCAGAAGTGGAGCTATTACTCAAGTGGTAGAGTGCTAGTCCTGGGTTCCATGGACCTGAGTTTAAGTCCCAGGACCGGCACAAAAAGGGGGCAGCAATTTGCAAACACTAAAGTTATTATATAACTGTAGAATTTAAACAAAAAATATAAATTGCCTTGGGGCCTGGAATGTGGCTCCATAGTACTTGTCTGAATTCTTGAGGTCCTTGGTTGAATGTAAAACACGACATTTTAGAGAAGTGTACGTAGGCATTTAGATATGTCTAGCACCTCCACATGTTGAGTAACCCAGTGCTGCTGAGCACAGTTCCCACAGTACTCCGAGCCTCGTCTGTATCCTGGCATGGTAGTTCTGAGAACTCCAGAGCCATTCAGGATAGACATGGATGTGTAACTGCTTCACCGAATTGGCTATGACAGAGGTGATACATCAGTTCTGGAAGAAGCTTCAAAAGCCAGCAAATATACCATGTGCCCCTCTTTTCCAGCATGCGTATGTACAGGTGTCAAGTGGAAATTTGGGTCTTTGAATAACCAGCGTGAGGGACTCCAGTGTCTATCCTGCCAAGCCACCAAACCCACAGTATGTTCAAGAAATAAACTTCCAGGCTCCAGTGGCTCATGCCTATAATCCTAGCTACTCAGGAGGCTGAGATCTGAGGATCACAGTTCAAAGCCAGCCACGACAGGAAATTCCTTGAGACTCTGATCGCCAATTAAGTATCAAAAAAAATGGAAGTGGAGCTGTGTCTCAAGTAGTAGAACGTGATCCTTTAGTACAAACGCTCAAGGCTAGCACCCAGGCCCTGAGTTCAAGCCCCAGAACCCACACAAATAAAGAAAAGAAATTTGTGTTTGTTAGATGAAGCCACCAAGCTATTGTTACAGTCTGTGTTATTTGTTTCTATTGCATAAACCACAGTTATCTCTTGAGGAGTATAAAGTACAAGATATGAAACTGGCCGCTTTCCCAGTTCTAGGCACATACATTGACTTTGAAAGCAAAGCTCCACCCAGGGCAGACTGCACAGGAGTTAAGGGCCGCTATCTGTCCAGCTTTATGAAGGATGAGAGGGTATTATACAAATGACACAGAAACAGATGGGAGCAGAGAGGCAGCTGCAAGAAATACCTGCTAACACTCACAAAGCATTTATAAAAATTACTAGATGGCCGAGAGTTTGGCCTAGTGGTAGAGTGCTTGCTTAGCATGCACAAAGACCAGGATTCCTCGGTACTACATACATAGAAAAGAGCCGGAAGTGGTGCTGAGGCTCAAGTGGTAGAGCTCTAGCCTTGAGAAAGACCAAGGACAGTGCTCAGGCCCTGAGTTCAAGCCCAGGACTGGCAAAAAAAAAAAAATGGTAGTTGAATGATTTTGGGCCGGGAGTTTGGCCTAGTGGTTAAAGTACTTGCCTCGCATGCACAATGACCTGGGTTCGATTCCTTGGTACCACATACATAGAAAAAAGCCGGAAGTGGTGCTGAGGCTCAAGTGGTAGAGCTCTAATCTTGAGAAAGTCCAAGGATAGTGCTCAGGCCCTGAGCTCAAGCCCAGGACTGGCAAAAAAAAAAAAAAAAAAAAAAATTACTAGATGATGGTTCCCAAACACCCCGGGAAAGTAACGCGCACACACAGGACAGCAGAGGGAGCTGCAGAGGCAAGGCTCAAGGTGATGTGAGGCAGAAATGGGAGGAGGGATGTGAGTCCACCTGGAAGAGACAGATATGGATGCCCTCTCCATAAAACAGCCACCTCTGTGGCAGAATCTCAGGGACACAGCTTCAGAGGAGCAGCCATAGGGAAAGGAGGTTCAAAACCAATTAAAGGACTAGCAAGTTTGTCTGTCCATCCTTTTGTCCAGTATACAATTTAATTAAGATGTTAAAAAAATTCCTTATAGCGAAAGTGAAGCAATGTCCACTCTTACCCAAGAGCCAGGCAATTTGGACTATTTTATGGCTTACTCCTCACAACAATCCTAAAAAAAATATGTTATGCTTATTCATAGAGATGAGAAACCCATGGCTCAGAGAGATAAAGCAACTTGTCCAGGGACACACAGCCCCAAGATGACAGAGACATGACTCAAACTCATGTCTAAGCTCTTCCAGGACCCTTGTGAGTATTGAAAGGAAGGTAAAAGAAATGTATGACTCTTGTCTGTGAACCCAAAGAATGGAAGTCACACAACTACAGTGGGTTTCCCGTGGTGATATATATATATATGGATATATAATTTATACATCACAGTACAAATCAGGTTTCTACTCAAGACAAACACTCACAAAAATTCAAAGGGGATTTATGGCACCTTGAAAGTATAATTGATCTTGCCAAGTACCAGTGGCTCACGCCTGTAATCTTAGCTATGCAAGAAGCTGCGGTCTAAGGATTGCAGTTCAAAGCTAGACCAGAGCAGGAAAGTCTACGAGACTCAATCTCCACTAAATTAACCCAAAAGCCAGAAGTGGAACTGTGGCTCAAGTGGTAGTGGACTAGCCTTGAGCAAAAGAATTTCAGGGACATTGCTCAAGGCTTGAATTCAGCTCCAGGACAAAAAAAAATTAAGTATAATTCATCTCAAAACAAAACCTGAAATCAGTGTTATTATTATTGGAGATGGTGCTGGGGCCTTGTGCTTTCTTGGCAGCCTTGCTTCCTCCTATGCCACACCTCAGTCCTTTTTTGCCTTCTCTATTTTTCAAGTCCTGTGTCACTTTGTGCTTCATCACAATTCACCTTTGTATGGTTCCTGCATAGTTAGAGTGACAGGCATAACCCCCACATGCAGTTACTGAGATGGAGGTTTCAAATTTGTGCCTGGGCCGGCCTTGAACTGTAATTCTCCTGATCCCAGCCTACTGAATTGGTAGGATTATAGGCATGAGTCTCTCAGGCCTAGCTAACGCAGTGTTCTTTTGAAATTATTAATCCTAGACTATATCAGGTTGATGCCTTCCCCCTAAAAAGCAATAAATCTCTTTTCTTACCACCATCTTTGAATGTTTCTTAACTGCTCTCGGGCTGACATCTGAGGAGCACAGTTCATAGCCAGCCCAGGCAGGAAAATCTATGAAGCTCTTATCTCAAATTAAGCACCAAAAACACCGTAAGTGGAGCTATGGCTCAAGTGGTAGAGCACGTGTCATGAGCACAAAAGCTTAGAAACAGCACCCACCTCAGACTGGCAAAGAAAAAAAAATCAGATAATCAATGTCTATAAGATATCAGATAATCAATATATGAAAGAAAGAACTGACATTAGCTGAATTACCAACTGTGTGCCACACACATTTTTCTCACTAGCATTCTACAAGTATCAGGATCTCTACCCATTGTTTCAGCTGAAGCACTAGGCACCAGTGTCTCTTTTTATTTTTATCTGTGTATCATTTTTTGTGTATCATTTTTTGAATTGAATTTTATTTTGTTGTAAGGGCACAGAGGGGTCACAGTTACGACACCACTGTATTTAGTAATAGTCAAGCTTAGTCACATAAGCAATTAGGGACAAGCATTTTAGTATTCATCTGTCTGATTTCAAATATTGGGCACAAAGCATCCCCCCGCCCTTTATAGTATGCACTTAAAAATGGTCAATTACTTTTACAGGGTGTTCTTCTCAAGGATCTGGTTTGAAAGAAAATAAAATGTATGGACTCTTTCATTTAACTTTGGCTGACTGAAATATATGTACGTGTGTGTGTGTGTGTGTGTGTGTGTGTGTGTGTGACTATTAAAGCAAGCTGGACACCAGTGGCTCATGCCTGAAATCTGAGCTACTCAGGAGGCTGAGATGTGCAGATCATGGTTCAAAGCCAGCAAACGCAAGAAAATCTGGGAAGCTCTTATCTCCAATAAAGTATTTGGGGGAAAAAGCCAAAGTGAAATTATGACTCAAATGGTAGAGTACTAATCTTGAGCACAAAGAGGCTCAGGGACTTTACCCAGTCACTGGATTCAAGCCCCAGGATAGCCGGGGGGGGGGGGGGAGGGAAGGGGAGAATCTAAGGAGGCTGACGTCTGAGGATCATGGTTCAAAGCCAACCTGGACAGGAAATTCCATGAGACTTTTATATCCCTAAGAAAGTCAGAAGTGAAGCTTTGGCTCAAGTGGCAAAACAGTAGCTTACTATTATCTCAGACCCCCAAGACTGGCACCAATAAATGTTTTTGAAGTACAATACACAGTGTATGTTTTATAACACAGAAAAAGAAATTATATCTGCTTCCAAAAAAAGAATTTGCATGTTGGGAGCCAATGGGTCACACCTATAATCCTAACTATTCAGAAGACTAAAATTCAAGCATCTCATCTCGAAGTCAGCCTGGGTATGACTTTGTTTTGGTTTGGTTTTTTTTTACCAGTTCTTGGGCTTAATCAGGGCCTGAGCACTATCCTTGGGCTTTCTCAAGGCTAGAGCTCTTCCACTTGAGCCACAGCACCATTTCTGGCTTTTTTCTGTGTATGTGGTACTGAGGAATAGAACCAGGATCTTCGTGCGTGGTAGGGAAGAGCTCTACCACTAAGCCAAACTCCCAGCCCCTCTATGAGACTCTTATCTGGTGCTCAAGTAGTAGAGCACCAGATTTTAGTGGACAAAAGCTAAGGGACAGTGCCCAGACCCTGAATTCAAGCCTTAGTATAAGCACAAAAATAAAAATAATAGTTTATAGTAGTTATAGATGTTGACTAGAATTTACTATCTTGAAATGACTGTTTAAGAAGTTACTATGGATTCATGAAACTATTACATTTATTATTCAAATAACAGTAGTGAATTGTGATTTTTGGTTATGACAAATTTAACTTGCAAAGAGAAAATTCCAGTGGATTAGATGCTAAAATAACATGTCTATTGAAGGAGAACATTTGATGAAGTAGGTATAAACCATTCTTAAGTTTAATACTATGTTCCCCAAATGGGATATAAATTGCCAAGGCTATCACAGAAGCTAGAAGGGGAGGGAGAATTTTACTTCCATCTTTCATTTCATACTCTGCCTTCTGCCAGAAGGAATCTGAGACAGATTCAAACCACAGTCTCACATTCCACAGAAGAGTTATGTGGCTTGGGTGACTAAAATGACCCAAGAAAAGTGTCTCCTCAGAGGCAGCAGCCAGCCAGGGCTAGGAAAGCACAGGTGCCAAATAGGCCTCTGCCAGGCAGGATCCACTGCACTAGGTTTTATTCTAAGTCCTGTTTGCTGTATTGCAAGTGACTCCGCTGTCACTTGAGTCATTGGAGAGATAAGAAGTAGAAAATCATTAAAAACATACCTGCAGTGCACTGGTGGCTAGTGCCTGCAATCCTAGCTGCTTAGGGGGCTGAGAGCTGATGATTGTGGTTCAAAACCAGGCTAAAAAAATGGAGATGTGCTCAAGTGGCAGAGCACTAACCTTCCACACAAAAGCTAAGGGATAGCACCTAGGGTCTGAGTTCAAGTTCCAGGACCAGCAAACACACACACACACACACACACACACACACACACAGAGTCACGCCTGAAAAGAGACCTTGGAACAAAGCTGTTAGCCCTGACTTCTTTGTTACTTATTGTTGCCTACCTCAGCTTCCTCAGTTGCTATCTGGGAATGGTGATGATATTGGAGTGATCATGTAAAGATGACCATGATGACAATGATGCTAGAAGAACCCCCTGCCGGATGGTTTTTAGCAGAGAAATGGCAAAGAGGGAAGGTGGTGTGTGATTGTATACTGGCTCTAAACTAAGCTCCTGGATGGTCCTGTCACTTGTCTCCTGCAGGGCTTGTATCAGTCTCTCTTTAACCTGTTTCCTCATCTGTATATTGCAGGTGATAACAAGATCTACCTCAGAGAGTTGCTAGGAGCAGGAAAGAAAAACAATGTATAGTTAATGGTCAGTATAATTGTGTATACACCTGTGTGTATGCGTGCCAGTCCTGGGGCTTAATCTCAGGGCCTGGGAACCTGTCCCTGAGCTTTTTTTTGCTCAAGGCTAGCACTCTATCACTTGAGCAGTCCCTCCACTTCTGACTTTTTGGTGGTCAACTGGAGATAAGAACATCCCATGGACTTTCCTGACCAGGCTGGCTTTGAACCATGATCCTCAGATCTCAGCCTCTGAGTAGCTAGTATTATAGGCATGAGCTACTGGTGCCTGGCTTCAATATAATTTTTTTTTTGCCAGTCCTGGGCTTGAGCTCAGGGCCTGAGCACTGTCCTTGGACTTTCTCAAGGCTAGAGCTCCACCACTTGAGCCTCAGCACCACTTCTGGCTTTTTTCTATGTATGTGGTACCAAGGAATCGAACCTGGGTCTTCATGCATGCTAGGCAAGCACTTTAACCACTAGGCCAAACTCCCGGCCTCAATATAATTTTTAAGAAGCACAAAGCACTTAGTTCAAGACCTACCACTTAATGCTCAGTAAATAGTGACCTAATGTAATATGCAAGTAATCAGTAGCACCATATAGTAAATGTGCATGTTTTGAAGGATGACTGGATAAATTTCAGAAAATAACACATGGCTTGGAGTCTCTGAAACAAAGAGCTCATACTGAAATAGGTTTCAGAACAGAGTCTTACATAAACTATCACCAACAAAGATTCTATGATGAAATCTCTCATGCCCTCATTCGCATTAGCTGGTGTCCCTGGCGCCCCAGTCCTGTCTCTCCAGCCTACACAACACTCAGCCTCCCTCCCCCAGGAGGCAGCTTGACAAGCATGGCATATATTCTCTGTGGTGTCTTTCCTCCAAGGTTTTAATTAATGAGGGAAGAAAAGCTGCAGAAGAATACACAGGTACTGGGTGCCCGTGGCTCATGCCTGTAATCATAGCTACTCAGAAGTCTGAGATCTGAGGACCACCATTCAAAGCCAGCCTAGACAGAAAAATCCAAGACTCTTATCTCCAATTAATGAGCAAAATGCTGGAAATGGAGCTGAGGCTCAAGTGGAAGAAATCCAAGAGGCTCAAGTAGAAGAAATCCAGCCTTGAACAAAAAAGCTAAGGGTCAGTGCCTGAGCCCTGAGTTCAATCCTCAGCATTATATATATACATTCCATGCAGAGGTTAGGAGACATTCACACAATGGGAAAGCTAGACAGTTATGTGAGTAGGGCTGCTGTGAGCCAGGAACCATCCCTCTCTGTTTTGGTTAAACTTCAGTGGTGACTCTACTATTTGAGAATAATTCTATTCTTATTTCCATGCATCCAGAGATACCATCTGTGAAGTTTCCCTTTAAGAAACAAATCTAGCATTGTAGATTCAGTTGAATTACGTCTACCGGAAATGGATGTGACTAAAAACTAGATCAACAGAGAGTCAGCATGGGACTGAAGTAGAGTGGGCAAGAAGCTGGTCTATATATGGCCAGCGAGCTGTGGGCAAATGCAATCAGGAGTACAAGCTTCTTGGCCTGGCCTTCGATGTACTCCATGAGTACATCATCTCCATCTCTCTATGGGTTCCAGGTTCCCTAAACCACCAGCATCCCATCCTGCACTGGGCACCTGATCCACCCTCCCTGCCTTTGTTCCTGCTCTAAGTAAAATACTCTTTGCCCCAAAAGGACTGCGATTGTTTATCTGCTGGAGACTCCCAGAGAGCAGTGTTTTCATCCCTGTAGCTGCAGCCCCTCATCTGGCTCTGCCAAGAGGGCCACTGGGAAGCATGGGACAAGCACGGAACTGAAGCCTGGTGTCAGATGGAGGACTTTGGGTGTTATTTTCTCTTCTGTAAAATGGACACAATAAGGTGCTACTCTATTAGGTTGTTGGGAGACAATGATCTCTAAGCACTTGCAATAATCTGTTTTGTATAGTGAACAGGTTCATTTTATGGTGGTTAAATATACATGGAATGAAGAAAAGCAAAAATATTGTAAGAAAGATAAAAGGGGATGGAAAAGGATAAACAAGAATACTAGAGAGGTGAATCTGACCACAGGATATTATATGCGTTTGTGGAAATACCACAATAAGATCCCTTACATTGAACAATTAATGTGCACTAATAAAAATGAGAGATGGGAGAAAAGTGAAAATGTGGGCTGTGATGCCGGTAGCTGGCAAACCTCTGGACTCATGGGGCTGGCTCAGGGGTGCCTGCGTCATGGTGCTCCTTGGGGCTTCCACTCTAGTTGGTGTTCATGATCCTATTTTGTGTCCTTCTGTTTTGTGTTTTGAATCAGGGCTCTGCTATGTTGTTCAAGCTTACTCAAACTCATGATCTTCCTCCCTCGCCCTCCCAAGGGCTAGAATGACAGACACGAGCCATCATGCTTAGCTTTCCTGGGCTACCCACCTCCAGCGTCCAGCTGCAACTCTCAAGCCTGACGCAGTAGTAGCACAGCACACCATGACAGTAACACTGCTGCCTGATTCCTTGCACCCCGGCTCCAAGCAGAAGTTCTGCTTCAAGAAAGTCAGCAGTAGAAGTTAGACGTGATCTTGTAGGACATAGTTCCCCAAACATGCAGAAAGCACCATGTGCTGGGGGCTCAAGCCTATAGTCCCAGCTACTCAGGATGCCGACATCTAAGGGTCACAGTTTGAAGCCAGACCAGGCAGAAAAGTCCATGATTCTTATCTCCCATTGAGTACCAGAGTAACAGAAGTGGAGCTGTGGCTCCATGTGGTAGAACACCTAGCCTTGAGCACAAATGCTCAGAGACAGTATGTAGGCCCTGAGTTCAGGCCCCACAACCATCACCACCACCAACAAAAACCTAGGGAAATCTGAGGTCTAGAGGGGTCATGTGGCTGTACTTTGTTAGTTCTACGTTTATATATATGTTACTTGTCATGTAGTCAATTTGGACATGGGTACTAAGTCATAGATTAAAGTTGGAACTTGAAAACGTATCTAATTTGACCCATTTAAGACTTCAGGATGACATATGAGCTCTGCTACAATATTTCATCACTCATTTCATGGATATTTCTTGAATACCTATGATGTGCCTTGGATTCGGGAGACAAGTCAAGTTCCAGCCCAGCTCTCAGGACCTCGGAGACTAAGGGGAATGCTGGCATTAAATAAATCATCATATATCTAATAGTAAAGTCTCACCACTGTGAATAGATTATGTTCAAATATGCTAGAATGAACACCTCCAACTACATAGTCGGGGTGGAGAGAAACTTCACACATCAGGGCCCCGGAAACTGCCAACCCTACAGAGCTCACTGGTCTGGGTCTCATGAAAGCTGACAGTGGGCAACACTGAATTTATCAGTTCTACCCCACAGTACAGATAAGCAAACTGAGGTCTGAAGAATTTAACTCCCTGGCTCCCAAGTCACACACCTCATAGATAGAATAACCTTAAAGTTCTACTGTAGCTCACACAGGCCTCCTTCCAAGTGAAAGCCCAACCCAGAATGTGGCAGATGATCTGACCCCCTGCTCACTTCTGTAGCCTCATCTCTTACTAGTCTGTGCAAGTCCCAAATGTCACTCCTTCTATCAGGGACTGAAGTCTATGTCCCCAAATAACTCTGGCCCATTTTCAGCACTCAGGACTCAGATGGGGTTTATATGATCCAGGAAGCCCTGCTGGAGGTAGCCTCCTGTGTTCTGACACCTTCACAGAGAGAGAGAGAGAGAGAAAACACTCATCACATAATGTCTTCATCCATTCAACAAATATTTATTGAGCAACTTCCATAAGCCAAGCACTAGCAGGTGCACTGCACTGCAGTCACACACAAAGCCCCTGCCCTCATGGAGCTTCCATTCTCGGGGAGAATAATGAACAAACAATACAGGATACAACGTCGACGCGTTTAGTGCTATGAAAAAAAAATAAAAACAGCAAGGACTGGAGACTGGTGGGGAGGTCACTCAGGACTCTCTAAGGAGATGACATTTGGTTAGAAATCTGAAGAAGTAATAGGGTAAAAGCCATGCAAACAACTAGAAAATGAGAATTTTAGGAAGCAGCAGCCTTATGATTAGTACCACTGTTTGCTTGTGTTTATTCTCTACTGACTTGTGAGGTCTATGAGGGCACGGGTTCATCTTAAATACGATTCCCATAGCCTAGTAATAGACATAGTACCACCATAGTGGACATACACGAACGAATGAATGAATGAATGAGCCTTGGCTGAGCTGACTGAGTCTATCTGGCCTACCAAGATGTAGCCTGCTTTGTGTCTCTCTTCCCACAGGGTCAGGCTGAACACAGGCCTTCTTGGGCCAGCTCCCTCGCCTAACTCTGTGGCTGGTTTCTGACTCCAGAATTAGGACTACAGCACTGACACACTCCAATTCATCTTTCTGGCCATCATATCTCTTCCTTGGACTATAATCTTGTCTAGAAGTGTCCAGATTTGGAACTGAGACCCTTACCTTGCCTAGCCCAGTTTTCTCAGGCATTAACCTTCCGTCTTGAATCACACGCACCCAAGATTAAGGTCCCTGATATCTGAGTCAGACTTCCTCCGAAGCTAACTACTCTTGGAAATCCTACCTGCACGATCCTCAACTTCTCTCCCGACCAAGTAACTCTTCCTTGAGTAGGACATTAACTCTCGAACCACATAAATCCTTTCTGTAACCATCTCTGTGCAGGTTCTAATTTCATGAAGTCATTATCGAATGCCTATGATACCCAGGCCCAAGGCTAAGTACCTGGGACTAAGTACCCAGACCCAAGGCTAAGTACCTAGGTCCACAGGTTGTCTGCTGCAGACTTCTCTTACTTTCAGCAGACCACCAGGTCAGTCTCCAGACCTCTGACTATCCTAACTCAAAATCCTGAAAGCACATGAAATAGTGTCCTATATTGCTGAAATGAATGGCTTTATTCATTTAACTGCAACAGAAACCTCTGGAAATCACTGGTGCTTCACCTCAGATTCCAACAAGACTAAAATTAGCTCAAGGATGAGCAACTCAACCATTAATCACCCTTCCATCCACCACTTACCGACACCTGCTATATGCCAAGCCCTGAATCATAAAACAAATGCCTGCACTGATGGTGGCAATAGCTGCTGGTGATGGTGGTGATAATGGTGATGGTGTGGAAGGTGGATTTATATTAAAAAAAAAAAAGGTAGAAGCCTGTTGAATGTGTGTGCTCTGCAATAGTCGGAAAGTTTTTTGATACTATAACAAAATGATATGGTAGGTATTATTGGCATCAGAGAGGACAGAGGACCAAAGAGGGAAGGCAGCTTGCTCTAGATGGGTCTGCTCGATAGCTGGGCTCCGTGAGATCCCTCTGTCTGCCTCCCCAAAACCAGCTGTTAAGTTGCCCAAGAGTTAGACTGCAAGCGCTGAACAGATAACCAAGAGAAGAGCGTCTAGCCCCTGAAACTCAAAGGTGGTGCGGACAGGCAGGCAAGACAGGCAGGCAGGCAGGCAGACAGAGACAGACAGACAGACAGACAGACAGACAATCAAACAGGAGGAGCAGGTGAGTGCTGGGGGCTGAAAACAGACAAGAGTTGGAGCCTGAGGAGGGAGTGGGCAGCTGGGCCAGAGTGGCTCTGAGGGCCAGGCCTGGCAGGGCGGCTGACCAGCCGGCGTGGCGCGGTGGCCGGCCGGCCAGGTCCTCGAGGTCGTCCTGTCCACCCCCCCGGGGGCGCCCCGCGGCGGGGGCCGGGCCTCTCACCTCCTTCCACCTGAGCTGGCGGATGCTGATCTTCAGGGCTTCCAGCGAGGTCTTGGCCTTGGAGCTGTCCACGGTGACGGACCGCTGCCAGCCGCCGTCGTCGACCCGGCGGCCGGAGCCCCGCTTGCAGCCGCGGCCTTTGCCCCGGGGCTTGCCCTGCTGGCCGAGGCCTCGCGTCGGCGTCCGCGCCGCGGCCGGCTGCGCCTTGGTCGGGAGCAGCGCGGGAGGCAGCCGCGGGGGCACGCGGGCGTCGCCCTCCTCGGCCGCGCGGGGCCGCGCCGGGGCCCCGGCCCTGGCCGCCTCCTCCTCCTCCTTCTCCGCCGCCTCCGCCTTGAGCTCCGGCTCCCCGGCCGCGCCCGCGTCCACGCTGACCTGCGCCAGCGCCGCCAGCGCCCTGGCCTCCGACTCCCGCCGGGCCGCGGCCACCGCCTCCACCTCCCACCGCGCCGCCAGCTCCCGCTCGCAGCTGCCTCGTCTTATGGCGCTCATGGCCGGTGCCAGTGCCTCTGCCGCCGCCGCCACCACCACCGCTGCTCCGCCGGCCCGGCCCGAGACCCACTGGCCGCCGTCGCCGCCGCCGCCGCTGCCGCCGCCGCCACGCACTCCCCGCCCGAGCCCGTTGCCATGATCGCCCCGGCTCCCAGTGACAGCGACAGTCGGCGCCTCAGACGGGGCCCGGGAAGGGACAAACGCCGGACGGAGCCGCTGCGACCTCATAGGCGGCGGGCGCTCACGTGACCGGGCCTGTCACAGAGGCGGCGGCGGCCATCTTGGAAGTGGGCCAGGCGCTGCGCGGGCCCGCCCACCCAGGAAGGCGGCTCGACCAGAAAGGCGGGGCTCGAACGCAGGGCCGAGGGCGCTCCGGGTTCCCTGGTAGGTTGGAGATGGGAGTCTCACGGGGGGGGGGGGGGGGGGGGGAGGGGATTTCTCTGCCCGGGCTGGCCTCGAACTGCGGTCCTCACCTGTCAGAGGAGGAGCTAGGCTCCCACGCCTGAGCCAGCAGCGCCGGCCGCCCCTTCCCGCCGTCCAGCAGTGTGGTGATGATGGCTGTCTGTTGGGTGCTGGGGTGGGGGGGGGGCCCTGGGAGGCAGCGGCAGGCGTGTGGGTGGGACAGGGGCTGGGGGCGGCTCTGGGCCCAGAGCAGGGCCCAGGCCTTCCTCTGTCCCGTGGAGAAGCCTTCCAGCCTCCCAGTGGCATCAAGGACATCAAAACCCCCGTTTTGTGGTGTTCTCACTGTTACTGTACTGTCAGATAAGAAAACTTAGTGCTTTGACAAATCAAACCTTTTCTTTTTCTACGTGGCAACGCCAACTTGTAGTTCTAGGGAAAATAGTAAACCAAAAAAAATGTGTTGTTTTTTTTTCTCCTCTTTGGACTATTGAGTTCTTTGGAGTCGAGGACTCGTTTTCTTCTTTGAATGTCTCCTGGCTTCCAGTTCCTTTCTTCTCAGCACCTGTTCAATTGATGGGTGAACTTGTAACAAGCCAGGATTCTGCCTCAGTCCACTAGTTGCTAATACACTGTAATTCTAGGGATGGTCAGGATTTGTAAGATTAAGAATGACCAGTTAGGCACACCAAATGGTTCTGTAGCCAGCTACAAAATATTATTTTGTGATCCCTAAAAACATCCACTTTTCTATCATTTTGAGTATTTGGAATGTTTATTCAAATCAAGTTTTCTGTCTAAATATCACCGTGAGGTCTCACACTAAGGGAAGTCTCTCAAAGCTCACTGAACTTGTTTCTACCTCTCAGGAAGAAAAAGAACAAAATGACTTCTCATAAAGAACTTAGGTTTTTTTTTTTAAGTCTTGAATCTGCTCTTAATGAAAGTTTACTGCTTTAACTATTCTTATTGCACAGTTCTGTGGTTTTCAATATAATCACACAGTTGCACAAATACCACCACCACTCACGTTCAGAACTTCTATTTCTCATGCTGAAATGTGTCCATGAAATAAGAACACCCAGCTAACGCTACCCTCATTCCAGCTCCTGGAAACCACTGCTCTATGTTCTTCCTTGATGAATTTCTTCTCTAAGTACCTCAGCTAACTGTCATTTACTTTAATTTCTTCTAACTTCTCTGATGTTCTAGAAGATGTCAGAATTCCACTCCTGTTGAAGGCTACTATTCTATTGTAGTCAAACACCCTATTCTCTGTATCCATCTGCCCTGGGAGATTTGAGTTGTCTAAGCCTCTTAGCTATTGTGAAGGACGCTGTCATTAACATTGTTGCAGGTACATCTTGAGCCTCTGCCTTGAGATTGTTGTGCATTTTTTTTTTAAAAAAAAGCTAATTCAAAGAGGGGGCTCTCCTCTTTCGCTGGAAGGACCCACATTTGTCTTGCTTTGCTCATATTTTAAGCAAATGGAATGGCAAAGAACAGTGCAGACTGATCACAGTGCTTGTGACTGCCCGAGTGAATGTCGTGAAAGGAACACAAAAGTTGTAGAAGGAAGAGGCTCCTCTTCCCCTCCTGTCTTTATAGGAATCTTGTTGCTGGACTTGGTCCAGGATCTCATTTGGTGAATGGTCCTTAAGAGGCCCAGGCCTCCTTTGAAGCAGCACTGGGGACTCTCTTCCTTAGACCACCACATGACAGGAAGTGCAGTGTCTTTTTATGTCTGGTCATCTGACACACCAGCGAGCCCGGAGCGCTTATTTAGAATACAGGCTTCTGAACCCCAAACCAGACATAGATGCAAAAAAAAAAATCATCATCATCATCGTCTAGGAGTCCAAACATTAAAGGAGTTCCTCTGTGGATGCTGAGGCCGCCAGGATCAAAGTTCCACCTAGGAATTCTACTTCAAGCCTCCCAGGAACCTTTGGAGCTGTCCATGGTACCAAAAAGAAGCCCTCACTGACCCCTCCTAATCACCCTTCTTCACCCTCCTCCCCAAATGCTCTCCTTCCTCCTGGTGTCCTTGGCTTAAGTCAATGGCATCATCTTCACTCAGCCAAATTTAATCCTTCTCCCTGGCTTCATAAAAACAGATTGTCACCTAGTTCTGTACCTTTTACATGGAAACACAGCTCTGCTCGCTCTCCTCTTACCCTCTCCTCTTATTACAGGTCTTACAGGCCTCTCTTCCTTCAGTCTCTACCATATCCACATCCACTTTCCACTTTAAGCCAGACTTTTCACCTGCTGTCTTAAAATTCCCCGCAACTTCCTACCATCTCTTCAGCCCAGCCATGCTAATTGTCCTAAGAAACCCTTCCTGATTGCTCTTCCTGACCTTGCCCCACTTCTCTGTCTCTGTACCTTTGTTCACACTGTTCTCTCTGCCTACACTTACCCTTCTGCCGTGTATCTGCCAACAAAACTTGAGCTCATCTTGGGTGTCTTCTCACATGAGTATTTCTCAGTACCCTCTGGCAGAAATACCTATACTCTCTACACTTCTCCTGTTATAAGTAATAACCTTTCACCATGATCTGTCACGCTGTGTAGAAACTGTCTCTGCCTTCCTCATGAGTCTGAGCAAGAGGAAATTTGGTCTGATTTATCTTTATCCCCACCCATCTGTGGTAGCCAGAGCACAGGAGTTCCCCCCCAAAGCCAAATGAATGAATGCATTGATTAATGAAATATTTTCAGCTTAATATTTACCAAGACTTTGAAGACTCTCTCACATAGTCATTTTGACATTATGTCCAAAGACTTCTTCTCCCTCACGGTCTTTGCCAATGCCTTTCCCTCTGTCTGGAATATTTTTGCCCTCTACCTCTTTGACGTCTCTTTCAGTGTTCAGTGATCTCTGATCACTATATAAATTGGACTCCATCAGATGAAATAATGATCAAGAGAGGAAAATGATGAAACATTAAATATTAGAAGCCAAGAGTAAAAAGGGAAAAATTTACTTAGAAGTCCAAGGAATGAGCAGTTTTCTGTGCATTAGGAAGACAGACCAGCCTGTGCATAAAGCACGGGCTTTAAGAAGATAGAGGAGAAATAGGGCCATCATGGAGTGGTGTGCCAGAAGCTGTGGGCAGAGCTGCTATAGTCATAGCAGGAAGCTGGAAGGTGTGTAGGGTGAGAGGAAATCCAATGAAGGCTCACAAATGAGGGGAACGGTCCACTAGGCCCTGCCCCTGAAGGCTTGGTCCATCTATCAAGTGGGGATGCTTTTACCTTCTGGCTCAAAGGCTCCCAGAGTTAGCGGACGTTCTGTACTGAGAAGGAGGGGACACAAGGAAAAGGCACATCACAGGTGGATACAAGGAGGCCATCCGTCTCTTCATGGTGGTAGGAGAGACCCGGAAGGGTTGAAAGACAAGCCTTGAAGAAAGGAAGAGGACAGAGAAATCCCATGTGAGCTCAAATGCAGGGCTTTAGACACAACAGTGGGCATCCTGAAACTTCTCTTTTAGGGAAACCCTAAAATGTGTCCATAGAAAATCTCACCCAAGCTACATGCCATGGCTCACACCTGTAATCCTAGCTACTCTGGAGGCTGAGATCCAAGGATCATGGTTCAAAGCCAGTCCAGGCACTAAAGACTGTAAGACTCTTATCTCCAATTAACCACTAGAAAATCAGAAGTGGGGCTGTGGCTCCAAGGGTAGGGTGGTAGCCTTGAGCTGAAGAGCTCAGAGACAATGCCCAGGCCCAGAGTCCAAGCCCCACAACCGACCCCCCCTCCAAAAAAGGAAAGAAAATGTGCCCCTGAAATGGGGGCTCCTCCAAGAGAAGCATATGGTGGATACTGAGTAGCAAAAACCAGGCAGGGATGGAGACTAGGATTATAGTCACCCCATACACAAGACAGCACAGGAAGCTTTCCTCTCCTCTACCACCATACCCCCCACCCCCAACACTCACCACAGCCTAGAGCAAGACTTTTATGTATTTCTTGTTTGTCTCATCCACCAGAGTATAGGTGTCAAGGATAAAGAATGTGCTGTTCTTGAGGAATGCCCCCTCCCAGTGCCTAAGTTCAGTGCCTGGCAAAGAGTAGGCACTCAATAATTGTTTTCTGAATGAATCAGTGAAAAAAATCAGATTCTTAACAGCAAGGAAACAGGCAAATTATGGCAAAATGCTAATCCCTGCCAGCTTTAGCCACTGAGGAAAATGGTAGTGATGTCATGCAAAGGGAACTGGCGCAAGCATGGTAATTACATTGCTCAGAAACAGCTCTGCATAAACAGGGCCTGGAAGAATATAGAGATAAATGAGAACAGCTGTGGTGCTGGGAACCCGGGGGATGAGATCTTTCTTGAATTTGTCCTCACCATTTTGGCACACTGTAGCAAGCATGTGTCTCTTCAGATCCTTGAGCCCAGAAATCTGTCCCAGTTCCAAAGTTACAAGTTGTGATTGCTAAGAAGACCTTCTGCAGTAGGCATAATGGACGAAACATTTTGCCTACTGTGTGATCTCTTATCTTCACCACACCTGAGGGGTGAGTGCCTTTATGAATCATATCTACAGATAAGAAAATGGCTGCTCAGCCAAGTCACTTTCCCAAGCCACACAGCAAAGGCAAAGACAAAAATCTAACTCAGGGTGATATGTTGTTGCACCCTGATTCCCAACACCCGCTCCCCTACACACTAAACCCTTTTCCACAAAAATATACTGCAGGTGATTAAATATAATTAAGTCCAGATATATGTCTGTATTTAAATATATACATACACATCAGGCCCCGTCTATGAGAAATATTACACTCAGAGAAAAATCACTGGGAGCAAATATGCTTCAATAGGAATAGTTATTATTTTAGGGGCTCACACTAAGGTGTTTTACTTTATTTTCTGTTTTTCACATTTCTATAGTGCACATGTGATTGCTCTATGGACTGGAAGATCTCTATCTACAGCTCACCTTAGCTGTTGTCAGATCACTTTTGTAGCCAGTCTGTATCCAACTCTACCCAGAAAGGCCAGCCAGGGAAAGCCTTTGCGCACATTTCTGCCTTGTTAGTGTCAATATCAACCACCAGGTGGAGCCCAAGGTCCAGTTTTGAAGTGTTGAATCCAGTGGTGGGTGCATAGACACAGAGCCATTGCAATAATGTCTAACAATGAACAGCTCCCACCTGATTTTATACACACACACACACACACACACACACACACACACACACACACACACACACAAACGCACGCACGCGAGCACGCACGCACGTGCACTTTTTTGGGCTTTCCATATTATTCCTTCTGCCTGGCACCTCTCCCCATCAGGTCTCATTTGACCTCTTGCCTACTCAATTTGCCCTTGAGGAAAGGCCCATATTACAAGGACATTTGGCCTCTAGGAACAGTATTGTTTTAAAATAAATTTTAGGTGACTTCACGTTTTAAGAACCCTTCCTGGACTTTATCCTCTTGTGAGGAAGGCATCAGAAATATTTCTAACATAGCAAAGAACACAAGTTCAGGTTGGGGTGGGGGGCAAACCTGCTTCATGGCAGGGGCTTGAAAAAAATCCATGTGATATTTGTACAGTGATATCTGCACCTCATCCCAGCCCTACCATCGTACATGCGTGCTGTGAATAGGGGTTGAAAAACTCTACACATTAAAAATAGGAAATGTAAGGTATACAATGATCTTTAATAAAGCTGTTAACAGAAAATTAAGGGGCAGGGAGTTGACCTACTGGTAGAATGCTTGCCTAGCATGCATGAAGACCTGGGTTTGATTCCTTGGTACCACTACATAGAAAAAAGCTGGAAGTGGTGTTGAGGCTTAAGTGGTAGAGTTCTAACCTTGAGAAAGTCCAAGGACAGTGCTCAGGTCCCAAGCTCAAGCCCAGGACTGGAAGAGAGAGAGAGAGAGGGAGAGAGAAAGAGAGAGAGAGAGGAGAGGAAGAAAGAAAGAAAATTAAAAATCAATGGGCCAGATTTGCTGACTCCTGTGAAGTCATCAGTCCTTTTGAGTTGGAATACATACTCTGATTTTTTTTAATGGCTTTCCGATCTCCCCATATTTCCCTCATCTGAGAAGCAGACCTATAATCGCATCTATCTCAGAATGTTATGAGTGTTGTGAAGTGCCTAGCCTTGGGTGCTCAATAAATACATGTGGGCTATTGTCATTCCCATGTAGAGATGAGGAAACTGAGGCTGGCTGGGACAGAGGAGGGATCCCCACCCAGAGCATCACAGTTGACTAAACAGTTGAAGTGGAATCAGGCTGGTGGTGCTAAGCGTACATGTTCTTTTTATCCTTCTCTTCTAGCATTTTGGTCAACTCCTGAGAGATGTGGCCTGGCCCTGTACCTCCTGGGTATCTATTCCCCTCTGCTAATCACAGCTCTTCTATTACTGCTATCCTATTTCAAACATCAGTGAAGTCTTGGTGTCGACATGTTGGGACATGTTCAGGGTCCAGTGTCCCATGCATCCCTGTGCCAAGGATGGATTCTTCCTTGCTGGGCTCCCATTTCTGATCGAGGAAGTGGGGGTGGGGGGAGGGTTGCACTCCACTCACAGGTAATAGCACAACATCCAGGCTTGTGTTACTCGACAACATGAGACTATCTCAGCTTCTCTGAGCACTCTGGGAAGACAGAGAATAAACACCAAATTTCAGATCACTTTTCTGAAAAGGTCAAGAGAAATTGAAAGCCTCTGCACTTTCCTAACAACTGGTTTCTCTCTTGGAGAGCTGTCGGGGTTTAAAAATATTTGATAAAGCAATCATCTGTAGGCAATCAAGAGAACGCATCACCCAGGTCAAGAAGTAGGGGCTGTTGAAATGTATCAGTGGATTTGTGCTAGAGAGGGGGAAACACCCCCCCACACACACCACCATCACCACCGCTAATTACTCAGTATTAGCTTAACTTTGGAAAGCAAGTTTTAAAATAAAAATAAATCTCAAATATTCCCAAGTGATCTAATCTGAGATACCCTTTTGCTTCCCAGTTTATAAGGGGTGAGTTGAAGGATGGAATTTTATTCCAATTTTGAATACCTGACCACACATCACACACATGCACACCACAACCAATTAGCCACCATGACCCATATTGGATTCTGCTAGAATTGACAACATGGATGTGATAGTTTGAAGAATGTCTTGCCAGTTCCCTAAAAGATTGGTTATAAAAACACAACAGATGGTCTCTTGTGTTGAACTTGAATGTATGTGTTAGTCAGGGCAGGCTATTTTATGCTGCAGTGATAAAGAGCTCAAAGTCTCGGAGATTTAATAGAAATCTACTTCTCTGTCACACTACACATCCAGGATAGGGCACTATATGTGCAGCAACCACCCAAGGCCACAGGCTAGCAGAAACTCCATGTCAATATGACTACCTTGCATGTGAAAAAGCCAACACAATGAAGTATACACTGACTTTATTTCCCTAGATCTGAGGATTGAACCCCAGGCCTGGCTCAGTCCAGGAACCAATCATGAAAGAACAGTAGTATAGGACCCAGGGACCTGTGCCGCATTCGCACACACCTGAAGTGAGAGCAGACCGCTTGGCCAATGAGTAGTTGGGTATATGGTGGGGACATGGAATAAACATGGCATTATAAGCTTATAAGTGACCCAGATGTGAAAATATGATAACAGATGGAGAGACGTGAGGCCTGGAGCTGTGTGCAGTGGTAGAGCAAGGCCTCAGACCCATCTTCAGCACAAGAAGAAAAGAGGAAGAGGAAGAGGAAGGAACAGCACAAGAAGAAAAGAAAGAGGAAGAGGAAGGAAAGGCGGGAAAAGAAGATACAGGGTGACAAGAAACTTAAAGGTCATTTAGACCATGCCCTGAAGCAGACATAGGAAAAGAGAGAGTGAGACAAGGAAAGGACAGATAGGAAGTGGAGAAGTAGCAGTGGCCTATTTCTTGAGGGAATTTTCTGATTTCTTTTTTTTTTTTTTTTTTTTTTTTGCCAGTGCTCAGGGCATGAGCACTATCCTTGGACTTTCTCAAGGCTAGAGCTCTGCCACTTGAGCCTCAGCACCACTTCCAGCTTTTTTCTATGTATGTGGTACCAAGGAATCAAACCCAGATCTTCATGCATACTAGGCAAACATTCTACTACTAGGTCAAACTCCCGGCCCATTCTCTTTTTTTTTAGTAGAAAACAAAGGACAGCATTCCCCATTCCATTGTCAGTGATATCAGGTGCTCCTTGAGAGAAGACTCTTCCCACATACCCACCCTCCTAAGGGGTAAAAGAAAGTGACATCCAACACAGAAAGGTGGAGACTGGGTGCCCCCCGCTTTAGACCCAGCCTTGGTAGATGAAGCAAGGCCCTTTGGGAGCCGAGTAGGGTCAGGTCCCACTTGAAACTGCCTTGGACCCAACTTGCTCTTGACCTGCTGGGTCACATGGATACTGGGTTGTAGGCAGGAACATTTTTGAAGAAGGAAATGTGATCATGGATTACAGTTCTCTGACAACTCCAATGACCATACCACATCTTCAGTCATGGCCATGCAACTTGGTTTGGCCAATGGAGCTTTTTGACATAAACAAAGATCTAAAAAAGCTGTCACACTCTCAGACATGTCCTTCTGAAATGTTCCCTATAGGAATCCAGCTTTACTCAGGTGCAACTGCAGAACGATATATGGTAGCTTGGATAAGTCTCTCCAGAATGAGACATTCTGGCCTCATCCAAGTTCCCAGTCAAATGCTATCACATAAGCAACCTCATGACACAGAGCAGAACTGGTTGGCAGAGTCTGTCAACTCCCAGAAGCAACAGAAATAATAACCTTCCATTGCCTTACAAGTGACTGTGCTTCAAGGCCATCTGCTGGGCATCAGTAAATAAGTGGTACCATAATTCCTTTTCAGTCAAGAAAAATAGCAATGCAAGGAAAGGCACACAAGCTTGCAGCTGGATAGGGCCCTCCATGAGCCTTGGGTTTAATCACACTATGAGACATCCTTCATTCCTGCTCCTGTGCCTAGCTCTGCCCTGAGCACTCCATGAAAAGAATTGGAAAGAATCCTAAAGTAGGGAATAGCCATAAATGACATCTGAACTTAAGTGCTAGAATATCCATGGAGAGTGGTCCAGTTGGGCCTCTTGGCTAGGGTGACTATCTTTTGGGGGGCAAGGGGCCTGACTCAGGGCCTGGACACTGTCCCTAAGCTTCTTTTGCTCAAGGCTAGCACTCTACCACTTGAGCCACAGTGCCACTTCCTGCTTTTTCTGTTTAGGTGGTACTAAAGAATGGAACCCAGGACTTCATGCATGCTCGGCAAGCACTCTACCACTGAGCCACATTCCCAGCGGCCGGGTGACTATTAAACCATATTCACTGGGCAGAGGGGATGGAATATGGGGGAGGGGGGAGTCCCAGGCATTGGGAACAGCATGAACAAGACACAAGTGTGAATCAGCTTGGTGCAGTGAGCCGCCTACAAGAGCTGTGTTATGGCTGGAACATCTATATATAGCCGAGTGTGCAGAGAGGAGGTGGAGGAAGCAGGCAGGGCCTAGTTATTTAGGGTCTTGTAAACCAGGCATAGAGGTGGGGAGAATGCATACCATCCGAATCTCAGTGGGAAAGAGAGGGCTTGGCTGGGACTACACTGAAATGATCCTGTCCCTCTGGCTTTTAGAGCAGAGACAGAATTAGAAGGGCTGAGAGACTGAAGGCAGCTGCAAAAGCCTGCACTATACATTCATTCCATCCCTCATTCACTCATTCAACACACTTTCACTGGCCACTTAAGTACCATGCATTGTTCTGTTGAGCACCGTGGCTGACAGTGAGGATGGAAAGTGGTGGTCTAGAGAAGTCTGGGTGGGGGGGTCCCCAGCTGTGATCACCCCTCTGAGGGATAGATGGGGGTATCATTTGCTAAAGTGGGACCTGAAGGAGACTTTGGAGGCCAATGGTGAGATCGGTTGTGGATATAATTGAGTTTGAGATAGGTGAAAACCAGCACACACTTCCAGCTATGTTGAGACGATAAGTCTGGAAGCGAAAATCCTTGCCTTTCACTGTTCCTGCTGCAATTTCCTCACCCCATTGAGTGGTGGGGGAGAGGAGATTATAAGAAAGGATGTCAGGGGTGGGTTGAGGGATAGGGGAATTGTCCTAGTGATCTGGGAATCCCTGTGATCCCTGTGAGAATTTGCTGTTCAGACGCAGGCTGGGAGAGGGGACAGTAGGTGTGAGGAATGTGGAGGGAGGGAGGTAGAGGGGCTTCCATGTCTGTGAATCTCCAAAGGCTGCCTGGAGAAAGTGGGGTGGATGACTTTCTAGCCCATTTTCTGTTTGCAAAATGAGATCCACGAGGGAGTAGAGGTGTGGCTCAGGTAGTAGAATACCAGTTTTGAGGGGAAAAGCTAAGCAAGAGTGCAGGACCCAGTGTATGCACACATGTGCATGCACACATGTGTATGCATGTATATATGTGCACATGCACACACACACACACACACACACACACACACACACACACACACACACACACACACAAGAGGATTAAGACAGGCAATCCAGATCAAATTCTTGGCAAGAGGCCAAGCCAGTGACACCACATGACTGATATATTTGGTTTTATTAGCTTCGTAGAGCCAGGAAGCAGACATGGTAGGAGCTGGGTTAGAGGGATCTGGGGAAGGGAGATGGCCCAGAAAAGAGGAGCCTGAGAAAAATGTCACCTCCAGGGACAGGCAGTGGCCTCCCAGAAGACCTCTACCAACTCCGACCCTACCCTAACCCTGACACCTATTCATAGTCCAAAACTGCCACTACCAGCTCATGACCAGGCCATGGCTCTCCTTTGCAGGGAGCCAGCACTGCTAATTGGAAAGCCAAGAGACATGAGGCCATTGTCAAAAGGAGGGACATGTGGATACCCCAGGTAGGTGGGAGGAGGGAGCCAGCGTGGGCACCTTGAGAGCAGGAGGGCAATCAGTCTCTTCTGGTCTAGCCGTGGGCTTTCCTCAGGCAGTCCACTCATCAATAGTGTAGAAAAGTGTAGAGCAGATGAGTCTCCACACACTGGCCCCTCTGCAGAGGCTGAACACCCAAGTAGAATTAGATTGGCCAGGTCAGCCATACGCCACTACCACCACTATCTCAAGACACAACCTTTCCAAAAGAAACTAATAACAAACTTAAAAAAAAAACTCCCAAATCTGATTCTCCAACTAGCAGGCATGGCATTGGTTATATCCTGGGGACATGGTACTACAATATCTTTGTGATTGTTGTTCTTAATGTACTATGTGAAGCTATTTCTTTTCTCTTCTTTTCCCCTTAAGGCTTATCTCATGCTGTTACTGTACCTGACTTTGGTACCTGGTATTTTGTATATACATTTATTTGTTCGTTTGAAAAAGGAAAGGTAAGAGAAAAGTAAGATAAGTTGGAGGGAAAGTGGGAGAAAAACATGGGAAGGGGTAACAATGGTCAAGAAATAATGTACCCACTACCTGATGAATGTAACTGTAACCCCTCTGTACATCAGCCCAACAATAAAAAGAAAAGACAGACTTAAGTCAGCACCTTTCTATCACGGGCCTGTTAGTCTCCCCGGGTAAAGGGAGGGCTGTGAGAGGACCTTGCCTCTCCTCCCTATCATATGTCTGTCCATGCCTCTGCCCTCCTTCTTTACTGCTTCCAGCCAGAGGGTTCACTGTGTTTGGAGACTGTTCTTGTTTGAATAGGAAATGTGGTCCGCACAGTGTCATCCTCATTTGATCCCCAGCGAAGGGCACTGTATTTGGGAAGTTCTGGAAACTAGAAGGTGGGCCCTCGTTGAAGGAAGTGGGTCAGCAGGGCTGTGGGGATGCTTTTGAATACTATATCAGATCTGGAGTCTCTTCCTCTCTGCTTCTCTCCACCATGAGAGCAGCCTCCTCCTCCGCGTATTTCCAGTGAATTGTCTTAGATGCGAATCCACTGAGTCCCTGCTGCTCTTCAGATTGAGGAGCGAGCCCTGGACTCCACGGTAGATCTCACAGCACCTGGTTTTGCTCGGGGTTCTCATCACACTTCAGCGTCAGCCCCCTCATTGGTCTGAGAGTGAGCTCCATGCAAACAGAGTACCATCCTCTAAGCCCAACACTGTGCCTGGCTTGCAGGAAACACAGATGAGCTGAGAACACAGGTGCAGCCTTCCCAGAGTGCAGAGACGGAGAGAGGAAGGGAGGGAGAAGACATGCTTAAATGAAGCCCAAGGCTTCACAGAGTCCATACCAAGACAGCCAAGGTGAGAAGGGAACAGGCCAGAGCAGAGGGTGTAGGCCCAGTTGCTGTCCTCAGTGGACAGGCAAAGATCCCAGGCTCAGATGTTGGCACAGCTTGATGACTTAGCAACCGAATCTGAGTTCAAATTTAGCCTCCTGTATCCTCTTTATCCCCTGGATGGAGGCCACAGACCTGGCTCACCAGAGAAAGCATGAGCTTTGGAGTCAGCCAATGCCCTGTGCAACCCTCAACATCCAGTAATTCAGGCCGGACCCCAGACCACAGCTGCCAAGAAAGTAGACAAAAATACAAGAATAAGGGAAGTGATGGTCTAAGCCACAGGACATGGAGTTCTGTAGTTCGTCCCCATCATAGCCCTTTCCCCCAGAGCTAGCTCCTTCCTTGGTAAATGGGAACCTTGAATAGTCCTTATCAAATGATATCAAAATAAAACACCAGTGTCACAAATGCAAGTTGCTAGCACATTCATATCCTTATTGCGATTGTTAGGAATACTGTGGGTTCCTGATTCTTGCTTGGTTTTATGCTTTTATTGTTTGGGGGGGGCCTATCAAGAATTAGGGGTCCCCACCTGGAAGCAACAGCCATTGTCCAGAGGCTACTCTAAAACCCTCAGAGGAGCATGGCTCAGATTCTTTCACCCTGCAACTGACCTTTCTAACAAACATCCTGGTTTTCCTGATGACTCAGGATTCAAGACTCTGCCATGCTTAGCAGTTCCTCCAGACATTCTATCCATCACTCTTCCTGTCACCCCATGCTGGGCTTTTGCCCTTTCCCAGCCTGGTATGGTCTGGAGCTACTGCTTGCCAGGTTCTCCTTCTAGAACCCTCTTCAGATTTTGCTTCTTCAGCAGCTGTAACTTGAATTTCTTGTTCTACATGTCTACAGGTGGCTTTGGGGACCAGTGCTTCCTAATTGACTCTAGAAATCCCTCAGCATCCCCTCATCCTACTAACACACACACACACACACACACACACACACACACACACACACACACACACTCACACACTGCAGCTCCTCTGGGGGACCCTGCAGGTGTTCATCCAGAAGGAACGAATCAGAACAACCTTGAGGGAATTCAGTGTCAATAAACATTTACAATCAGATTTGGAGTGTGGGCATTGAGAATTGGGGAGCGTGCACACACACACACACACACACACACACACACACACACACTTTGATCTTAGCTACAGCTGCCCTGAGAACTGTAACTAGTATTCAAGTCAAGGACCCACTCATTCATTTGTCCACTCATTCTCCGCCTTGCTGAGACCATGCCATCAGAACTGCTGGCGAGGCCCAGGGCCATGAGCGAGCCATTGTAGTGGGAGCCCGGATGTGGAGGGTGTGAGGGAAGTAATTTACCCCATCATGAGCCAGCCAAACGACTGGATCCCTCTGGGCTGTGGCCAATGCTCTTCCCAGCCCGAGTCGGGGCTGGCTGGGCAGGTGTGGCACGGTGGAGATGGTCGTGTGCGCATATGTGCACCGTGCCAGGAGTATCGAGGTAAGGGCACTGCTATGGGAACCCAGAGGAGTGTGTCTGCCTAAAGAAGAGCGAAGGCCTGGGGGGCTTCACCTAGGAGGCAGCGAAGGACATGGGGCTGTGGAGGGTTGGTACAAGTTGACTAGATAGGGGAAGTTTGTTTGTGCAAAAGCATGTGAGGCTGCTGCAGCCCAGAGATGACAATGCACCCAGCATTAGGAGCTTCGCCATGTGGAGAGTGAAAGAGGGAAACAGGCCGTCCACCCCCAAAGCTCCCGAGATGTAGGAACAGGCAGAAGGAGAAAGCACTGGAAAGGACAGGGCTCCGGGAGTGGGCTCTGGGGCTGCCTCACCGAGAGAGGACCAGCTGCCAGTAATTGAGGCCTGTTGTTGGCTCTTCCATTCATTCCAGCGTCTCTCGGAAGCTGATTAGCAATTGTTCCTCCTGTTTCTGGAGAGGCCAGAGGATTGCAGCAGGGAGATGGGAGGGGGCTGGGAGCTCTCCAGGCTTCCATGCCAGGATCTAGACTCAGCTGTGTATGTGTGTGGGGGGAGAGTAGGAGGGCCAGTGGCCTCAGATACATACCTCCATCCTCCCTCCTGTGCTTTCTTTCTAACGAAACCTGAGGGAGGAACAAGAAAAAAGACCTGTAAATCCTGAGCCACGCGCGAGGCACCTGCTGAGACAGGCGTTGAATGCTATGGGCTCAGAGGACAAATGAGCTGGATAGACTCAGACGTGAGTTTGAGTTTTATTGTGGGACTGCTTTTTGTGTGACCTTGGGCCAGCAGCCTAACCTATCAGCATTTCAGGTTCCTGGTTAAGGTTGTCGAGAAGCTGTTAGGAGCCAGCTTTGGCCCAGAGGGTTAGTAAATAAGAGCTCAAGAAACATGCAATGTCTATCTTTACCGGGGCTGACTTGGAGCAGTGAATCCTGAGGAGGGAGAGGGTCTGATGAGGAGGCAGATCAGGAGGCAGGTGGGTGTGACTGGAATTATGCAGTCTAGGCCTAGATTTGGGGGCCTCGGGACAGACAACGACCTACATTCCCTAAGGTCAGGTTGCCAGCACTGGGCTCAGAGGGATAAGAAATGGAAGGAACAGCAAACACAAGAGTCGACAGAGAGCTGACGGTGTGTGTGAGGCTTGCTGGACATCCAGGAGCCACCCAGAGGGTGGGTAGTGAGAGGCCCGCTGGTTCCAGGAAGGAGGTGTGGCTGAGTCCAACATGAGCCTGGAGCCTGGAGGAGTGAGGGTGGGATCCTCCATCCCCTGGGGTGGGTGGGGGGTGACAGGCACCAGACACGAGTCTTAGGACAGAGGGAGGCCAGAGAGAAACAATGAGGAAGATCCTAGCCAGGAAAGAGCAGGAAGAACCAAGTTCAAGTTCAGAGGACTTCAGGGCCCATTGCTACAGCAAGGAAGGAGTGAGCTGGGGTCCCTTCTCTATGGGAAATTGGTAGTCACATGCAAGAAATGAGGTCATGGAGGAGGGTGTGACTTCTCTCTGGCCACTCTTGGGACTTAGATGCTAGCCTTGATTGGAATGACTCAAACCCACCAGTGCCTTTGCACCTGAGCATGTTGGAGTTCAGATGTGGAGGCTCCCCTCTCCCCTCCCCTCTCCCCTCTCACTCCTCCTTTCTCCTCTCTCTGAGGACTGATGAGACCTTTTTCTGCAGCTGCTTAGCCAATGCACGTCTTGGGCTGGTGGGTCCTGGCACCCCTTCAGAGTCAGCCCAGCCCTGCTAATCAATGGATCTGAAGGACATATCACTCTTGTTTTGTAAAGCACAAGAATCAGGCTTGGGGTGCAGGCTGCAGGGATGGGATTTTTAAAGATTGCAGTACACCAGGAATCCCATGAGCCTTTGCTCCCACTTATGGGAACCTCCACTCGCTGGTGCCCATTGTTCATCACAACAGGGGCAGAGGACTATGGGGAAAGGCTGAGGCAGGGGTCCCGAAGCTGAGGGTCCTGCCTTGGTTCTGCTCCTGACCACTGTAAGAACTTCTTTCAGAGATCTGTTTCTCTGCTGTTGCATGAGGAGCTGGGGTCTGATGGCCTCTTGACCCTAAAAGTTCTGACAGTGGGGCCATTACGCTCCCTCCCTCCACCCCCCCAAAGAAAAAGACAACCCTAAGTAGCCACCTTGTGCCTCACCCAAGCCCATGATGCAGGAGTAAGCAGTGCGGGTGTTCCCAGGACGCCCCCTGGTGGGGACCCCAGGGCACTACAACAGCACGTAGGATGCATTCTAGGTTCCCTCTTCAGTCCCACCCACTAGTAGAAGACAAGTGCCATGGCTACAAGGCCAGGGGACCCTCAGGAGTGGCTCAGGCAAGAGTCTGCATGTCCCAGCCTTTACAGACTTACCAGTGGTCACATGGCAGGTCTAGGAGCTGAGGATGGGGGTGCTGCTGAGGTGACATCCACACCCACTCCCACCATTGATCAGATGGGCTCTGAGGCCCAGAGGGGATGACTAGTGGTACCTATGTCCTTGCCTTTGATTATCCCACTAGGCTAAATGGAGTGGGGAAATACAAAATAAAAGGCCCAAGAGATTGTGGCCATCTTGCAGGGAAAGAAAATGAGGTCCAGAGAGTCCGTAAGACTCACCACCAATTAAAACAGGCTCTGAAAATATAGTCCTTGTATGCAAAAGCCTGGGCAAGGGCAAGACCTATTCTTTGGCTGCCCACTTGTGGTCAGAGGAGGAACTGCTACCCAGTGACCTGTTTCACTGGCACCGTGTCCAACCCTGTATTGCTGGTGAGTGTGTGTGTGTGTGTCCTGGGGCTTGAACTCAGGGCCTTGTGCTCTCACTTGCCTTTTTTCATTTGAGGCTAGGCCCTACCACTTGAGCCACACCTCCACCTCTACCTTTTTGCTTGTTAATGGGAACTGAGACTGTCATGGACTTTTCTACCCAGACTGAATTTGAACTACAATCCTCACATCTCAGCCTTTGGAGCAGCTAGGATGGCAAGTGTGTGTGCTTAGAGTGCATTAGTCTCCTTTTTCTGCTTCCCAGGGTGGCTGGCCTCTCCCCAGCCTGAGGTCAGTCCAGTCCCCTCCATGTTTCTCAGTCTGGAAAATCCTCATAGGCAAAGGGCTTTCAAGTGTCCCTGCTCAAAGCCGGGCCCCTGGGGCAGAGACACCCGGAAGGCACCAGGGTAATATTGTTGAATGAGCATCAATCCTAGGGCCCACCTGGCAAGCCACCTGCCATGGCTGACTTCTGTCCTCATCCCTCTTCTCCTTGCCATTGATTTCATTGTGGCTGATCACAGTCTCTTGCTTGAAGCCTCTGGCTTCAATGTTCAGGACTCCTTTGTGTACCTCCTGCCTTTCCAAATGCTCCTTTTCAGCCTTTCATGTGAGCTTCTTGCTCCCTTTGTTCAACTTTTTTGTGGGGAACCTCTTTGTTCTTGCCTGGACTTGGAGCTGAGGGCAGGCATCCCAGGGCATCCTCAGACCAGAAGCATCAAAAACACAAAGATGGGAGGAAAATGCTGGCTTTCCACAATTCCATCCATTTGGCAATATTGACATTTTTGTAACACAAGTGTTCTGTGTTACTATGTCGTCTCTTCTTAGATATCCAGAGGTGGGGTGAACACCAACCCCTTTCAGGACTTAGGAATTCTCAGGGCCCTGCCTATATGACTTCATCTCCCTTCTGCCCTTCCCACAGTGCACACCATTTTCAACCATTTGTCAGTTAGCTTCCATCTCACATGAGGCCATCTCCAGACCTGATTCCACCTGTGTTAGACACTTATCATTGTGGTAAAATACTGGGGATGGGGAAATCAATGCAAGGCAAGGAAGATTTTTTTTCCTCTTGATTTGTAATTGTAGAGGTTTCAGTCTGTGGTCAGCAGCCTCCAATGCTGTGAGTCTGGGGTGAGGCTAAAACCTCAGGATGGAAGGGTGGAGGAAAGTGGCTTACCTCATGGAGGCCAGGAAGCAGAGAGACAGGAAGGAGCAAAGACAAGCCACACCCCCAGTGACCTACTTCCTCCATTCAGACCCCATATGCTCATAGCCCATTCAGCTATGAACTTAGTCACAGATTGATTAATGGATGAAGTTAGTGTCTTCCAGTCACTAGCTCTGCTCTGCCAGCTGGACACTGAGTCTTCAGCACATGAACCTTTTGGGGAGGGCACTTATATCTGAACCCTGACACCATCCATGGATGTCCCCTGGTTCTCAACAGTCACCAGGGCCAATCAGGCACATCAATGCTCTCATGCCACGTTCACCTCCTTTGAGTCCCTATCCCTTTCCCTCCCCCCTCCCCAGCCAATTTGTCACCAAGGCCTGGTAAGTTAATCTTTTCCACAGCTCTTATGATCTACTTGCCCAGGCCCTGGTTGTCCCTCTTAGCAGGCCCTTCTTGCTCCAGTCTCTTCTCCTTAGCCAGTGCTCACAGCCCATCTAATCTTCCTTGTCTGAGCCTGTTCCCGGTCCCTGTAAAACCCAGGACAGAATCCATGCTCCCAACACTGGCCCAAATGTGATCTTGCTACCCACTGAGCTCTCATTTCCCTCACTCAGGATCTTGCCCCATGCTTAGTGCTAAGAAGGCCCATGACCCTGTTAGCTGATGAACAAGCCAAACAGAAGTGGTAGAGCCAGGGGTTAGGATACAGGTGGCAGCGAGCAGGACATAGATCCCAGAGTGCTTCATGCTGGTGGTACCCTCCTAGGTTGTGCACACTGCTATGGAAGGACCTCAGTCTACAGGTGGTTCTAACTCAGTGTGTATACCTACCAAGATGAAGAGTGCCCTCCCCATTGCAGTGCCTGACTGGTGCTACTGTCAGCATGGTGATTGACTGGAGAATGGGAGGTGGTGACAGGGGACTGGAATGGAAGACACCCTGGCCCTTGGGGATACTTAAACTGCCTTTCCTTCCTACAACTTCAGGAAATGTGTCTCCGACATATAGTTCGCTGGGTCTAGCTAGGCACTTCACTGTGACTCTACTGTCAGCCTACTCGCAGCCAGTCTGGACTTGACCAATTTCCAGAACAACCGCCAGAGGGCAGTGCTGCCACACACACAGCTGCTACACGCCTTTGTGTCTCAGCTGTGTGGGACTCTCAGGAGAATCTGTGTAGTGTCTCCGCCTGGGGGTGTTTGTCTCTTAGCCAGTTGATGTCCATTTCAGTTCACATCTGTGTCCTTCAATTCCCACCCCAGGAAGGGGTATCCTGGTCACTTTTTGTAAGAGCATCCTGGATAGGATAAGGAAGGGCATAGCCTCCACCATCCTGCCCCCCACCCCCACCCCAAAGCCTCAAGGCTCACCCCTGGGCCTCAGGCATCTGTCAGTCAAGGCCAGGTCCTGTGAGAAAGTCCAGGCCTCTCCTGGCCTGTGGGAAACTATAGGGGCTGGGGACTCTGCAGTTTTCCCAGCCTCACACCCACTTGCTGCTCATGAGCCCAACTCGCAGGAGGGGGTACATGCATTCCCTTGTCACAGAGGTGTGCTCATTTCCACACCAGTCCCGGACTCAGACCCCTCTGCGGGGGCTCCCAGGCCGGGCCTGGGAGGAGGACATGAAGTGCTGTTTAGCCAGTTGCTATAATGGACCTGTCCTGTCCAGGGGAAGATGCTGCCCTGGGGCCCAGGGAGGGGAGGGGAGGGGAGGGCTTTGGAGGGCAGGGAGGTCCTGCTGGCAAGGCAGGGAGGTGTGAGACCCCACATACTGATCAGCCAGGGCTCCAGGACAAGAGAGGAATGGGGAGTGCCAGCATGGGGGAAGTGGGGGAGGCAGTTGACCAGAGCTTTGGGGAGGATTGCCCAGCCAAGGCAGGGGTCTGGAGATGCCCTCACAACTCAGTGGCTTCCAGAAAACAAGCATGTCCCCCTTCACTGTCACTGCTGTCCCTGAGGACCCAGGAGCTGAGGGGATTTCTGCAGGGGGGGAGGGAGAGGTGACTGGAATCGCACTCCGGTCACACCCCAGGGCCCCGTGGTGCGTGTTAACACCCAGCTCCACCACCCGGCTGCGCCTGTAGCTCCGGTCAGGAGAGAAGAAGAGACACTGGGGAGGGGAGAGGGGGTGCTAGTCTAGATCAGGGGAAGGGGTGGACGACAGGGAGAGGAGGGAAGGCCAAGAGCTAGAGAAGGGGTGCCAGGAGGAAGAAGGGGCCTGGAGAACTTTCTGGACCTCCCTCCCCGCGCCCTCGGGGCAATCAGGCCGCTGGGGGGTGGGGCAGGTGGTCGGGGCAGACAATGGCGCGGAGGGGAGCGGAACCTGGGACTAAACTTGGCGTTGCCTGCGCGGGGCGCGGGGCGCGGGGCCGCCCGAGCGTGGCGGGGCCGGGGAGACGAAATGAATATGCAGCGCGGGGCTGTAATTGGGCCGCCGCGGCCGCCACCGCCGCCGCCACCGCCACCGCCGCCGCCGCCGCCGCCGCCGCCACCGCCGCACTATAATTTTCCAAACAGGATCTTGCAATCAGGGCCTTATTCATTAGCGCATAAACAATTTTGTTTCTCGGCACTCGAGCCTGTCAATCACGCCGAGAGCGAACATCTTGGCCGGAGGCGCGGGGCCGCCGTGCGCGCGCGCGCCCCCCACGCGCGCCTCCTCCAGCGTCGCCAGCCCGGCGGCGCTGCGCACCCGGAGGGGGGGCGGATTTGGGGAGGAGGGGGTGTGGAGTGCGTGGGGTGGAGATGGGAGTTGGCTGAGGGGTGGGGGGTGCCACCAGCATCGCGAGATGGCGCGGGGTGGGGGGAGGCGGGAGGAATATGGGTTTGGACTCCTGTTCTGCCATCATCTCGCAGGCCTTGTCCTGGGGGCAACCGTCTGATTGCCTCAGTTTACCCTCTGTGTAACATGTACAGCCTCTGGTTGGCTCTCAGAACTAGAGGGGCATGGAGGATTGGTTTGTGTCCTGGGGATGCTGAGGGTACAGGGGCCTATCTATGGTGCTTCATCACAATGCCTGCCCCCCTCCAGCTCAGGACAGGTGTGGGGGGGTTACCTGAAAAGCCTGGCCCAGCCCTGGGCCACCCCAGGAAGGGGCATACACGCAGGCAGGAGCTCCTGGGCCGGGGGAGGGGGGGTGCTCAGGGTACCAGCAATTCTCTAAGTCAGTGTGGCAGCATCTGAAGGGCATTGGGCCTATGTGTCATACGTGGGTGTGTGCCAGCGCCAGTGGCACACACGTCCATCTGCAGACACCCAGTGTGGGCAGTGAGAGGCTTTGTATCTGTGTCTGTGTGTGCAGAGCCGTGTGGACTGAGTGAATGACTTGGGGTGTAGTATCTTTGGGGGCCCAGGTGACCTGACAAGACTCAGTGTGAAGGGGGCCTAAGTAATGAGAGACTCCCCCCATTCCCCACCCCCAGGACAGAGAACAGCTTTGTCCTCCCACCTTTCCTGGCCACCATCCTTTCCAGCACAACCACAGTTCCCAGGCTGGGCAAGGAGAGCCTGGTTTTGTCTTTGAGGCAGGTTCTCAGGCCTCTGACCACCCAGTGCCCTCAGTGCCCTTCTCAGAGAGAACCCACTGGGCCAGGCTGCTCCTGCGGTCAGAAGCCCCGAGGCCTCTGGAATTTCAGGGTCAAAGGTTCACAGTAGCTTGGCTTTATGGAAATCACAACATGACAAAGTTGGACAGAAGTGTTGCTCTAATGGAGGTACAAGGCCACTAGAAAGAAGTCCCCTAGTGGATGGGGGACAGAAGTCAGAGCTGGAGACCAGAGCCTGACTCCCTCAGACAGACAGACAGACAGACAGACAAACAGACACACACACACACACACACACACACACACACACACACACACACACAGTGCCTTCAGGCCATGAAAGTGGCCCTGACCCTTCATTTCCCCAGCTCAGTCCATACCCCTGCCCCCTCCCCAGTCCCCACTTGCACAAAGAATTTGAGGATGTGACAGCAGCCAACTGACAGGCCATCAGTCTCTACCCAGACACCCTCTTCACAGCTCCAGGCCGGATGCCACCCCACCCTGATGGTCACCCCCAGCACTGGGCCAGGAAGGGAGGTGGCCTGGGGAAGGGGCTGGGGGGGAGGAGGAAGACACAAAGTCCGGAAGCCCAGAGGAACAGTCTTCAACCTGCAAATCCGGCCTCGCCTAGCCCTGCAGCCTCTCTGCTCCTGTGTCTCTCTGAATGGATGGCTAACACCAGCTTCAGAGGGAGGGACAGGCTATCTGAACTGCAGCACGACCCCTGGGGACAGCCCATCATCACCTCCATGTGCTGGGCAGAAGCCAGAGGCAATGAGAAAGTCAAGGTTAAAATCCTACACAGCCACTTCCTGACTGGGCTACCTCAAGTATATTACCAAGTTCCTTAGTGCCTCAGTTTCCTTATAGGTAAAGAAGAGCTCTTTAACACACCTGGCTCTCTATACTTAATTCCTTAGAGGATGAAGGAGATTGTAAAGGACCAGACTTAACCCTGCAGAATGGAGACTCCACACACGAGCCAGAATTTTCACTCATGAAGAATCCACCTGATAGAGACAACCATGTCAATGTTTCTATACAACTTATGAGCATGTCTTTCTAAACAACAACAGAAACAGGCCAGGAGCTTGGCCTAAAAGGAGTAGAGTGCTTACCTACAATGCATAAGACCCAGGTTCAATTCCTCCATACCCACATACATAGAAAAAGCCGGAAGTGGTACTGTGGCTCAAGTGGTAGGGCTCTAGCTTTGAGAAAGCCCAAGGACAGTGCTCAGGCCCTGAGTTCAAGCCCCAGAGCTTGCAAAACAAAAAAAGAGAGAGAGAGGTCCCTTTCCATTCTTGTGCCACTTTTTTCTTATGAACTATGTGCCTTTGTGGCCCTCATGTGGCCCCTTCCTGAAAAGTCAGCTCCCTCTGTCCATTACTGAAAACCTGAAACGTCAAAAGGTCTTCCCCAAGGTCATCAACTGGGAAGGAAAAGAGTCAGGGCTTAAACCTGTGTCTTCAAGCACTGAGAACCTCCTTCCCCAGTCCTTTTGTTGCTTCGTTAGGGGATGGGCTTCCAGGATGGGAATCATCGTCTCTACATAGGTCTAGAGGTCCAGAAACACTTGTTTTTTTTTGGGGGGGGGGACAGGGGAAAGTCCCTCTGTAGATCTCACCAGGTCCCAACTTTTTCTTTTAATTATTTGTTATTTTTTGCCAGCCCTGGAGCCTGAACTCAGGGCGTGAGCACTGTCCCTGAGCCTCTTTGTGATCAAGGCTAGTGTACTAGCCCTTGAGCAACAGAGCCACTTCTGGCTTTTTCTGAGTAGTTTATTGGAGAGGAGAGTCTTTTTTTTTTTTTTTTTTTTTTTTTTTTTTTTTGCCAGTCCTGGGCTTGAGTTCAGGGCCTGAGCGCTGTTCTCGGACTTTCTCAAGGCTAGAACTCTACCACTTGAGCCTCAGCACCACTTCCGGCTTTTTTTTGTATATGTGTGGTACCAAGGAATCGAACCCGGGTCTTTGTGCATGCTAGGCAAGCACTTTAACCACTAGGCCAAACTCCCGGCCCCGAGAGGAGAGTCTTACATGGACTTTTCTGCCCAGGCTGGCTTCAAACCTCCATCCTTAGATCTCAGCCTCCAGAGTGGTTAGGATTATAGACTTGAGCCATCTGTGCCTGGCCCAACTTTCTCCTTTTTTAAAAAAAGAAACTTTACTTTCACCTCAGTTTACTCATGCAATTGGGACAGAAGGAAGAGCTTGGTTACAACCTACGTGCCTCCAGAGAGTCAGCTCCCTCGTGTATAAACTAGAAATGGCATTCTAGTAAGAAAGATGTCTCCATGCCCAGTGTACTGTCCTAGCACGTTCCTAGAACGGCGCCTCACACATTCCGAGGAATAAAGGGCTATCAAGTAAGTGAGCGGATGAAAGGCAAGGGCTGAATGGAAGCAGACCCATGCAACTGACTGCTACCCCGGTGCCGTCAGAAGGTTCGTGGGCTCAAAGCCTAGCACTGTACTTTCTAATGAGTTGCCCTGACCACTGGGGGCTACTGACTGACTGGTGTGTACTAGTCCAAACACATGAGGTGGGTGTGAAATACACACAGGTTTTGAGGAGTTTGTACCCATAAATAGGAAAGTAAAATGTCTCCTCAATAATTTGTATATTCATATCCTTTTTGAGTTTTGATGCCACTGGGGTTTGAACTCAGGGCCTTCTACTTGCTACCACAGAATTATGCCCTAGCCCCTGTTTTGACTGGTTATTTTTGAAATGGTGTCTTGTTTCCTTCCCAAGCTTGTACCTGGACCAAGATCCACCTATTTTAGGCTTTCCTTGGCAACTGGGAAAACAGGCTCACGCATGGTGCCCAGCTATTGGGAAAGAAGGAATCTTGCCTATATCCCCACACTGTCCTTCAATTGTGATTCTCAGTCCTCATCTCCAAGTAGGTAGAATTACAGATGTGAGCCACTATCACCCAGAAACAATTTGTAGTACTAACAGCCTTTTTGAAATGATAATGTGGATATGTAGGGTTAACTTAAAAATATATATTTAAACTAACTTTATGCTGGGCATAAAAATCCTAGCTACTCAGGAGACTGGGATCTGAGGACCATAACTCAAAGCCAGCCTGAGCAGAAAAGTCTATGAGACACTTATCTCCAATTAACCACCAAAAAGTCAGAAATGGAGCTGTGGCTCAAGTCATAGAGTGCCAGCCTTGAACAAGAAAGCTAAGAGACAACACCCAGGCCCTGAATGCTACCTTTTTCTTTACATGTTCTTAAGATGTTACTAGAAAATATAAAAGGAAGCCGGGCATGGTGGCTCAAGCCTGTAATCCTAGCTACTCAGGAGGCTGAGATCTGAGGATCAAGGTTCAAAGCCAACTTGGGCACAAAAGGACCTGAGACTCTTTTTTTTTTTTTTTTTTTTTTGCCAGTCCTGGGCTTGAGCTCAGGGCCTGAGCACTGTCCTTGGACTTTCTCAAGGCTAGAGCTCTACCACTTGAGCCTCAGCACCACTTCCAGCTTTTTTCTATGTATGTGGTACCGAGGAATCCAACCCGGGTCTTCAAGCATGCTAGGCAAGCACTTTAACCACTAGGCCAAACTCCCGGTCCCAGGACCTGAGACTCTTATCTCCAATTAACCTCTAGAAAATGGGAAATGAGGCTTGGCTCAAGGGTAGGGCAGTAACCTTGAGCTGAAAAGCTCAAGGACAGCACCCACACTAAGTTCAAGCCTCGTGACCCACAAAAAATTATATATATATATATGTATATGTATATGAAAGGACCCATAGCTCACACTGGTGGCTTGTGTCACTTGGACATCAGAGGTCTGGAAGATGCTGCAGACTCCATCTCCAGAGGAGTCAGGGGCTACCCTGACGGGAGTTAAAATGATCCCTCACAGCCAGTCAATACACAGGTCCCGCACCCAGCATGGAGTATCCATTTTGCCTTCCCCCATCCAGCTCTCCCTGTCTTTCTTGGTCCCAGCATCCTGCATCTCACCTGGAATCACATCATACCCTGGTACCTGACCACTTCGACCTTACCTCAGCCAGTCACTTTACCTTGAACACCTCTCTACAGGCCTCTGCACATTTCCTTCCTGGCCACCAGTGCTGCACCTCTCTTCCAGGCCTCGTTCATTCACTCAGCAAATACCTCTTGAGGACCCATCTCCAGGCTTCTTTTTGGGCTTGAAGTCCATCAGTGAAAGAAGCAATCAAACTCTCTGTTCTTGTGAGCTGATGCCTTCATAGAGAATTAGACAAGGAATGAGCACAAAAACAAATAAATGGCCTGTGTTACGAGGCGTAACTGCCCATGGGGAAATAAAACAGCTAAAGACAAGATCACAGGAGCAGCGTCCACACAGGACCCATGCCTTGTCTCCATGGGCCGCTGGAGGGAGCACTCACAGGTCTAACCATGCTACCTCCCTGGTCTGGGGCTCCCTAGTACCCCACCATCTCCTTCCAAGCAACTCACAACCCTTTGGGGGCCACCTGAGTTTCTTGTCCTATTGTTATCCTCACAGGAGCTTCTGGCTGTCATCAAGGATCCGTGCCCATCCTGGTACGGAAATCCATATCCCAGGTCTCTGTGTGTGCCTGATGCTGTCATAGTTTCCTCATGTGTGTGTGAATTGGCATGTCACATTCCAACATGTCCTCTCCCTCCCCCCACTCCTTGGAGAAATGCAGTCAGGCACACAGACTCAGAGGCTGCCCAGGTACATCTGACTTCCCACAGCCTCAGCAGGAACAGGCATTGCGAGTCAGGAAGTTGCCATAGCAACCGCCTGGCCCTCCTGCCATCTCCTGTAATCAGTGCTGGGACCTCACCACCTGCTGGGCTTCCTGGAGATTCGTCCCTGTGGTGGGAGGCAGGGCTAAGGGCACGAAGTGAGGGGGGGGTGTCTCTAATCTTTCTCCTCCTCCCTCCTTTTTGTTTTCCCTCTCCTTATCCAGTACAGCAGGACTGCCAGGCTGGGACAGTGTGGTATTTGTAAGAGTGCTGCTGGAGGAAGCAGGGTTCTTCCAGTCTGGTTTGTCTGAACCGACTGGTTCCATATAAGCCATTAACCATGTGACATCTATTAGATGCTCAACCAACACTCTTCTGGAAATGGAAGATCAAGAATGACCCCTTGTGGCCGGGAGTTTGGCCTAGTGGTTAAAGTGCTTGCCTAGCATGCATGAAGACCCGGGTTCAATTCCTCGGTACCACATACATAGAAAAAAGCCGGAAGTGGTGCTGAGGCTCAAGTGGTAGAGCTCTAGCCTTGAGAAAGTCCAAGGACAGTGCTCAGGCCCTGAGCTCAAGCCCAGGACTGGCAAAAAAAAAAAAAAAAAAAAAAAAGAATGACCCCTTGTTTGCACAGAATTTCAAGGTTCTTTTCCACCTGCAGTTAGGACAGGTGGATGTTTTAATAGTTTGACAGAGAGAAGCCTAAGTCCAGAGGGGTAACACAAAGGATCAAAATTTCCAGCTCTGGCTGATCAGAGGGAGCCAGGGAGAAGGTGCACGAGAAAAGGTCCACCCTTCCTCTGCCAGCACAGATCGCTCTCCGATCATGGGCTGGAAGCCGGGAGTGGAGAAGAGGTCTCTGGAACCTTAGGACCCTCCCACCCGCTGCTGGGAGACAGGACTTTGCCACCATCCAGTCTCTCACCTGGTGCTCTGGAGTAGATGAGTCAGATGACCCCACGGGCCATAGCTCACTTGCCTGGGCTGTGGTTCTAGATCTAGATGGACTCTCAAGAGCTGGCAATCCTAAGCCTTAGGGATCTATGAGTTTGCCAGATTGCATGCAAAGATTCCTGCCACTGTGTGATGGGAGCTGTTCTTCACACATTGCCAGACAGGACTCAGAGGGCATCTGCTAGTTCTTGCCAGAAAAGTCACTCACAGGAAAGAACCATGTGCTTGCCACATGCTCTGTGTCCTTCTATGTGCTCAACACCATTTAATCCCCACAACCACTCTGCAAATTGATCTGATTGCCTGCCATCGTATATAGGTGAGGGGAACAAAGGCTCAGAGAAGTAGAGCAAATTGCTCAAGGTTACACATAAAGAGGTAGAGCTGGGATTTGAACCCAGGTCTCTCTGATTCCAGAACCCAGGAGAAAGAACATTTTGAATATTTACTCTATCTAGTTTTGCCTTGTTACAGACCTCTATGACAGCTCTATTGCCTGGCTCTTCCTCCTCTTCTGGGGGTCTCGAGTGCTACCACGTCGACATGGTCCACTGAAGAATAATAGCTAGACTCAGGGCTGTAAAGGTATAGGAGCCCTCTGAGAAAACCAAGACTATCTTGACATTCCACATCCATACAGAGGTGGAACTGAGGCCAGGCCTGGGACCTGAAGTTCAAGGTGCAGAACTCTTCAGCCTTGGGGTCTAGTGGAAAGAAAGTTCCATCTACTAGGACTCTAGGGCTTCAGGCTGTTAGAAAGGGGTGAGGGAGAGAGTGCTGATGCTTCTAGAGAAGGAAGGCCTGCTGGTTAGAGCTTAAAGAGTTTGGAATTGGGCTGCTGGGGAGGAAAGAGCTGGCAGGCAAGGGTGGGGGCTGGATGGCCTGGCTGAGCAGAGGGTCAGGCAGCCTTGGCTGGACTCCCATCTCCAGCCCCAGGGCCAGCGCGTGAGGTGGAGCTGCTACATTCAGGCAGCTTCCTCTCCTTTGTTGGGAGTGATGTCGCCCATTTCCTGGATGTCGAAGAACCCGCTTCAAACAATAGCACTGTCAGGAAGCCAGGAAGGGGCTGCGGCCCTGCGCTGAGTCCTGCCCCATCCCTCCCCACCTCCTGAGACCTGGCCAGGCTGTCCTTTCTGCTTATCTCTTCAAGTCTGATGTCTCATTCTGCCACAGGCCAGCTGTGTTTCTGTGGATGGGCCACTTGGCTTATCTGGGCCTCAGAGGACATTTCCTCACCTAGCAGGCTAGCCTGTTGATCAGAGGAGATAACCAAGCAGGAATTACCATCGCATCCGACACACTTCTCACACATAATACACGTGCAGCGGCTTAGATAGTTTTTTTTTAAGTAGGTATTTTGGAAGTCCGAGTTTGTTCTAAACGATGGAAGTTGTCAATTATCTACGTGTAGTATGTTACGACTGGTTAAGTCTCACAGTTGAGGAGTCAAATGAAATTGGGTTTCAACCCCCAGATCAGGCACTTAGAATAGCTGTACAACTTAGGACAGTGATGTCTCTTCTCTGAGCTTCAGCGCCTTCTACCTATGCAATGGGAATAAGGATAATCCCTCTGTCAGGCATGACTGAGAGAGATAAATGGTCCAATACATGTAAACCCAATGTCTGGCGAAGGGTAGGGACCCAGGAAATGTGAGCTATGATTGCTATTTCCGTGGTGGGACTCCTCAGTCCCGCTTCCCTGTCACTGTTCACCTTGCTCCCCTGCTTCCAAGCCCTACCCCCAGCAGGGGCCAGGCACCCAGCTCTGCACAGCTCCAGAATATCCAGTGGTCACCCCACAGGAGCTGCAAGAACAAGATGTCTAGGCTCAGTCTGATTTCACTAGTAACTGAGGCTTTTCTATCTGTGAGGCAGTCGTGCCCATCTGTGAAGGACAAAATGGAATGAATAAGTCTCCATGGGGCAGGGGTGGGATTGTCTCTCCATTTTTGACCAATAAGTCAGAGTCCACACCCTGTGCTAGGGTCATCTGTGTCCCCAGTTCATTGACAAATGGGGAGCTGCACCCCGGGTTCAAGCTGACCCAAACATGGTCTTTTCACAAGTGTCATTGTCTGCCAATAGGAAACCTGGTGCTGGAGGCCACTGTTGGGTGGTTTGTGACTGTAGCTCTGCTCCACTGCCCCTGAAACAATCTCTATCCTGCACAGTGTGTCTCAGCACCCACTGCGGGTATACCTGTGCCCTAATGGAGTCACAGGTGTTACCATCTCCTTGGCAGCAGACAATGTGCCATGAGCTTACTACTGAATCAAGGGAACCACCTTGGAAGGCCTACACTGGCATTCCCATGCTTTCTCAGAGGAAATGAAACCTCAAGGAAGTGGTGTGTGTTTCTTAAGCCCCACAAAGGAGAAAAGTTGGTCTCCGGACAGAACCTCCTAGGACTGTGTAGCCTTCCGTGAGTCACTTTACTCTCCATTTTCTGTCCCCACCTTCCATCACCAGGTGTCGAATTTACCAGTGTTTCAACTAACAACTCAGAGTGGAGGAATGAGCACAGGTCTGGAAACCAGTCAGGAGTAGGCTTATTATAGTTATGCCAAAAAAATTAAATAGCCACAGTGTCCCTATTGAGAAGCTCAAGTCAAAAAATAGCTCAAGTCAAGTTAAAAAGCAATATAATCACTGTGTAGCTGACACATAAGGGAGCCACATTACACAGAAATCCCATCAACCTAGTCCTTCAGTTCTTTTCACATCTCGTGTGTAGATATGCTGCAACTTGAGTAGCTTTTCTGCTACTGATGGACAGACCCAGGCAGATTCTGCCTGCCTGCCTGCCTGCCTGCCTGCCTGCCTGCCTGTCTCTCTCTCCATATCTGTCGGCCTCCTTCCATCCCTCCTCCCCTGTCCTTTTCTTTCTTCTCTTTGCTTTATCACTTCTGGTTTTCCCCCACTGGCTAATTGGAGATAAGAGTCTCACAGACTTTCCAGGCTGTGTCCTCAAACCATGATCCTCAGATCTCAGCCTCCTCTTGAGTTGCTGGAGTTACAGGCAGGAGCTGCTGATGCCCTGCTACTTTTACTGTTTTTCTAAAATAATGCTTCAATGAGACCTTTCCATCCCTCAACAGATCAGAAATAGCACTTCTGCAGTAAAAAAATTAATATGCATGTCATGGTCTATATACACACTTCGTATTTTCATAGATGGAGCAATCTACCTCCCAAACATCAATATATCCATTTGTGATTCCACTATTTGTTTCTCCACATCTGAGTCAATAATTGATATGATCAAGTATTTGCATTCTTGTTAAGTAAAATGGAATCTCATGGGGGTTTTACATTTATTTTGATTGCTAGTGAGAAGAAACATCTTTCACATTGGTCATACTGATGTTTTCCACACGTGGTGTCTTTATAGCCTTTATTGAATTCCCTACCAGGGTGTTTACCTCTCAACCACTTTGTGATTCAGTTCCGTCTCAAATTTTCATCCCACTGCTGTCTTTTCTGATGCTAATGCTCAGATCTCCTCTAGAATTCCACCTCCTGCCCTTCCTCAGCCCCTATAGGTGAATTTTCCCAACCCAATCCTCTCTACAGGATCAGGCTCTAGGTTTAGTCAGCCTGAACCCAAAAGGGCAAAACCTGACTCAGTCAAAACAGTTCAAATAGGATATGATTTCCAAAAGATTCCTTCATTAATTTTAAAGCTAATGACTTCATAATAATCTTCTTAGCCAACTCAGCCCTAAACATTAATAAAGCTACATGAAATAAAATTCTAGTGAAGGAAATGAATGATCGTCTTTGATGGGTTCTTCCATATCTTGTCTTTCAAATAGGAATGTGAATGAACTGAAACAGAGGCCCAAATACCCTCCTCATTCTAATGAAATTTCCAAAACGAACCATCTAAATGATTAGATCTATTTTAAACCCCACCAGTATTCTCTCTACAGAAAAAATATGTTACGCAGAATTCTCACTATGGAAAAGAGCCAAGACGTCATTTTGATCCAGAACTTTATTTCACAGGTAAACAAAGTGACTGAGAGCCAAGGGTGGTTTGTGGAGATCATGCTACTGAGAGATGAAGCAACATAGCACCTAACTACTCTTCTTTGCCTGGCTGCCCATGACACTGATATGAGAGATCAGATGCTAAAGGATTTTCTTAAAAGTTCTTCCACTTAAGCTCAACCCCTGAGACCTTCAGATCCTTATAAGTCACTAGAACTACACAAGGTGCTATTTGTTCAACACATGATTAGATGCCAGAAATATAGATGATAGAGAAGAGTGATAATAAACAAGATTGATGATAGATGGATAAGACAGTTTCAGTGACAAGTAAAAGGAATAATATTTTTTTTTCACATCAGCCCTTCTACCAGAGCAGCAGAACTGACTAAAACACAGCTTCCAGAAAGGGCATGCCTGCTTAATTTGCATTCAACTTTCAAATTAAAGAAATACTGACATGCAATTATATTCTTATTACCATAGTCTAATTTGACCTTTTATGCATCCTCCCTTCATTTCACGGGGAACATTTTTCCTGAGATTGTCACAGGGATTTCTTGGCTTATATGTGTATGTGTAGCAAAAATGAAACAAAGCATAACAAAAATACCCTGAGGGTTCTCCTTTCTGTTCAGTGGTGAGCATCCCTAAGGCAAAATCTCAACTTCCATGGGGAGACTTGTCCCACTGAATCTGTGCTTTATCTTGTAGACTGTGAGGACACCTATGACAGGAAATATCCCCATCAGGTCAGAGGCAGCAGTAAGCGAACTGCAACCTGCGTGAGGCTTTTGCACACAACGCTGTCCTCTAGCCAGTTTTCTGATTCTTGAATCAGAGTCTGCTGTTCCCTTTAGACTGAGACTCTCCTCCATTAGCTCTGTTTAAATGACCATTTGCAAGACCTGTCTTCCTAGATACACCTCCATACTGCTATCACCCAGAAACTCAATCTCAGGTCACCGGTTTAGTTCTTCTGAGTTCATCCCACCTGAGATCATCTTGCTTCCCTGTGTAACTGTCCACTGACACTACCTTGGAAACAGAAGCTCTTTGGAAAGAGTTCCTGTCTGTATGGTTTTATTGTTCACGCCTACATGACAACTAGCACATAGCAGGCTGGAAGTGCTAGATGAATAAATTCATTACCTAGCTAATTGATTAATAATTTTCTAGCATTTTCGCTACAACTAAACCCTCTTTTCTCCCACTGAAGGATGAATGTAAATGGGCAAGAATGACCATGTTTATTATAAAAGATGAATGTCCAAGCTGCACATTAGACCAACTAAAGCAGACTCTCTAGGGGAGGGATCTGAATGGAAGTGTCCTAAAATCTCTAAGTGTCTTCTACATGCATCAAAGCTGAGAACCAGATGATCTCAAAAGGACAGAAGTGTGGCTATTGGAACCTAGAATCATTTTTTGTTTCTCTTATGTTTCACCACCCCTATGTGAAGCAAAGTACACAAATTTGCAAATTTCAGTATCTTATTTAAACAAATTACTTGCTTCACACATTAGAAATGCGCAAGACCCATAGAGACATTACTACATCTAAACTGAGATTTTTCTGGATGGTGGAAGCAACTTTTTAAAAAGCCAAAGCACATCACAAGCTATAGTGGGGCATAGATAATATTATATCCAAAGCATGATAGCTTGGATTTGATAACTCTGAAGATGACAAAGAGTCACTCCTATCTTTATACAGAAGGAATTTGCTCACTTGTGGTTGTGTAGCAGGGAGTTCTCCGGAAAGATAAATATTGGGGACAGTCATTTCCTGGATGTCTGATATGTAGTGGGTATTAGACTACAGAAAGTAAAATAAAGCCAGGTATTGGTGCCTCACACCTGTAACCCTAGCCACTCAGAAGGCTGAGATTCGGGGATCACAGTTCAAAGACTGTCCAAGAAGGAACGTCTGTGAGGCTCTCAGCAGTTAACTACCAGAAAACCTGAAGTGGAGCTATGGTAAAGCACTAGCCTTGAGCACAAAAAGCCCAGGCCCTGAGCTCAAATTCTCCAGTTGACCAAAAAATTTAAAAAAAGGAAATCACACCTGCCAGTGTTGTTTGTGTGACAGTGCAGCCATTTATCAACCCCACAGCATGCATTCCATGTGTATAGTTCAGGAAACATTCATGACCCTATCAGAAAGCCAACACTATAATTTTATCCCCTCTCCCACCTTAAAAATTTTTAATAGACAAGGTCTAGATAAGGTACAGAAAGTCTAAGTAAGCGGTCTAGGATCATACAGCCACTAAATAACAGTGCCTAGATTCAAATCCAGACAAACCAACTACAAAGCCCTTTGTTTAGCCATCATGCTGTATTGTCTCATGGTGCAATGGGGCAGGAAAAGTCATTCGTGGCCCTAGGAAGTGGAGGTTTGCTGGGGAAGACAGGACTCATGTTTGCCTTGGAAGATAGGTAGCGGTTCAAAGGACAAGAAATGAAGAAACAATGGTTTTCTGCCACTAGATAGTAGTATCCATTTAGAAGTTGGAAAGCAATTTCATAGAGGTCCTTGGTAGTGTAAGGTACATGACAGAAAGTGGGCCATGCTAGGACCAGATTATGGAGGGCCAGAGAGCCAGTAAAGATGTGAACTTTCATTGGTATGCTTTTGGAAGCCATGGAAGGTTTCTAAGAAGCAGAGGCACATGCAACGATCTGGAAGGTGGGCCACATGCTTGGGGAGTTGGCAAGAGGAGACCAATTAGGAAGCAGCATTAATAATCCAGGAAGAACAAAAAACACCCAGGACTGGGATGAGATAAAAGGGGAAGTAGACATGTGAGAGGTTAAAGAAACTCAACAGGACTTAGTACTGGATTGCAAGTTGGAGAGGAGTGACTGAAAGGAGCCAAAGATGCATTTCATGTTTTGACACTGAGAGGATAGAGGCGCCATAAGCTATGATAGGGAAGATAGAAACAGGCTTGGCAGAGGGAAAGGGGTGGATAAATTTCCTTTGGGAATGTAAGGAATTAAGTGTCATTATTATCAAGCCAAACCAGTAGGAAGATTTTCTTATTTGAAGTCAGCTCAGGGATCCTTTACACTAACTTTTTAAATCATTCTGTGACCCTTTACCTACTGACATTGAGACGTGTATTTGTTGTAAGAAATTATTATCTTTAATTACTTAACTCCTTCTGTCCTCGAAGTCTATGATGTCGTGTAATTCCATCAAGAGTACAGGAAAACGAGTTCCTTTGTTCAAGGAATTCAAAGCAACGTGGAGAGAGAGGAAGACAACTGCTGTCCAACTTGGGGAAAAGTTAAAACATCCTACAATTGAATTTGAAGCCATTAGCAGGTCAGGAATGTGCTGCTCGGATACTAAAGAGGTGAATTAACAGTTGGGTGGTGACAAGTGCTGGACACTGCAGTGAGACAGATTAGCCAGGCACGGTTTCCCCGCACTCAGATACAAGTACTTTATCCCGCTGTTACTCAATGTGTGGTTTTAATGAATCAACATACTGACTACATTTGTCACATCAAGACATAGTCAATCAGAATTTTCACTTTAGAATCTCCAGAGGATTTATATGCATTGGTGTGTATTACATCCTTAATATTATATCCTGGTTAATATTATATCTCTAATATTAAGGACGTGGGATTTGCCATCAGATTTAATGAGGTAAAACACTTACCACTTAAACCACTAGTTCATACCTGCTTTCTCATACATAAAACCAGGCCATGGTCTGAATCCTTGCTGCAGTTTGAAAAGAGCCTGGGAGCTTTCAAAAGCTCTGTGGGACAGTGGCCAGGTCGAGTTCAAGCCCCATGACCCACCCAAAAAAAAAAAAAAAGCTCTACGTGAGATCAAGCTACAAATTAATTAAACCACTTTCAGCCAGAGGCCAGTGGTTCACATGTGTAATTCTGTGAGTCAGGAGGCTGAAGATCTGGGGGATCAAAGTTCAAAGCTAGCCTAGGAAGAGATATACCAAAGACTCATCTCCAATTAACTAGTAAAATACCAATTTGGAGATGTGGCTCAAATGGTAGAGCATCAGCCATGAGTAAGAAAACCTAAAATAACATGAGGCCCTGAGTTCAAACCCTATTACTGGTAAATAAATAATAGACAATAAAAGTAAAAAATCAGGTCCACTGAGATGGGAGCAAGACATCAGTATTTTTTTTTTTTTGCCAGTCCTGGGCTTGAACTCAGAGCCTGAGCACTGTCCTTGGACTTTCTCAAGGCTAGAACTCTACCACTTGAGCCTCAGCACCACTCCCAGCTTTTTTCTATGTATGTGGTACCGAAAAATCGAACCCGGGTCTTCGTGCATGCTAGACAATCACTAGGCCAAACTCCTGGCCCCAGGAGTCCCTGGCTCAGGTGAGTCAAATGAGCTGACAAGGATGAGGCCCACCATTACTGGTTTTGAAGGACAACATGGCCGTTGAGTTAGACAATTCACTAGTATCTTCTATCTACACTTCTCAGGAAGCGGGAGTCCCTTAACCGCTTCCTATGCCTCAGTTCCTTCATCTGTGAAATGGGTTTGACACAAAAAGGGTCTAACTTTCAAAGGGCTCTGAGCATGGAAGGAGTTGACACAAACTCTTAGCTCAAGACAAAGTGTTCAGTGAGTGGTACTGTTTATATAAGACCCAACTTCTTTTACACAAACAACCTGCAAAGTGCTATGTGGCTTGACGCATTGTATACATGCCCATCTGTAGCCATGCTCATACCTTTCTCACCAGAAGAAACTCTGGATTAATGACTTGCCACCCAGCAGTTAATTGGACTTGACTTCAGCTATTGAAAACTGCAGTAGCCTAATAAAGTTGGGAGAATCTAAGGCAAAGCACCTGGCAAGAACTTTGGCAGGCAAAGTGGCGTTTCACCCACAATTTTTTCAGCTGTGGGGTCTGCAGGAGGCAGGGAAGGGGTATGGCAGATCACACACAGCTTTTCTTTAAACAACCGTCCTCAAACACTTTGGACAATGGACTCTGGATCTCATCTACCTGATATTTTTCAGCAATCCCCTTACCTAGAGAATTTAGGACAGTCATAAGACATTTAGCCATCTCCTTTACTTTTTATAGCCTAGCAAATGAGAAACCAAAGCCCAGGGTCATTCCCATTCACGAAGGGCACTGTGCAATGCTAAGTCACAGCCAGAAGGTGTAGAGTAACCTGGTCTGATGGAGAGGAAATAGCCCAGTAGTGAAATGAGAATTGAACGAAGGGGGCTGGGGGCCCAGTGCTTTGAACTAAACAGCTTTATAAACACTTGTGGCTCTAACCTGCGCAGGAGGTAGATAAGCATGTACCCTTTAGTTTGTCCTCCAACTCAACCTCTCACAAGAGGTTAAGGAACACACCCAAGGTTGGAATTGACACTCGGACCTCCCCACTTCCTGCCTTTGGAGCTGGGAGCTCAGCCTCCACCTCCCTTGTCTATCAGGAAAAACATCTGGGTCATAATGCTTGAGGATGGGAGACCGAGGGGAAATGGTGGAAGTTAGGTTCTTTAAGAACTGGAGCAAGACTCCATCAGATGCAGCCAGGAGCCCCTCCCATCCCCTGGTCACAAGGCTCTTTAGACCTATCCTGCATGATTCCCTGGAATGACCTTTAGGGAAATACTTTGCTTAAAATGTTGACCGTGAAGAAAGAGTTGAGACTTCAGAACATATGGACACAGTCATATCCAGAGGAGTTGCTGGAGAAAACAAGCCATTCCTCCATGACTCCCCTGCCACACGGGTGAGTCCTACTTAAAGCAAAGCACGAGCAACAGGCAGGACCACAAGAAATAAAAGCAAAGGGAAGTCATCTTTAAAGGTCACAAGGTTACGTAAAACATAATAAAATACAACTGTTTCCTTTAAAAATTTTAATGGACAGGAAATTGTATAGAATAACTGCCAAGTCACATAAATTAACTTTTTTGTTAATGTTTGTGATCCAGGAAAGAACACACTATCGGGCGACACAAACCCCATGGGCGTTTGCATCAGTCGCTGTCTGGGTGCATGACTGAGTGTGGGCCTGGATGCAGCCTTCCTTACATGGTCCAGAAATAAAAGCGGCTGCCGTGCTTGGCAGGCTTCAGATCCCCTTCTATCTCGGGGTTGGGCTCCGGTCTTGGTCTTGAGTGATAGGGATTCTCCGGTAAAGGTCGATCTGTTTTCACTTTGGTGACCTGGCAAGGGTGAAGAAGGAAGACGCAAAGGTCAGAGTGAGACTGAGTGAGGCCCCAGGGCATTTCTGCTCCTGCTGCCCAACTACTCTGACTCCAAAGCTCCAACTTATGCTTAGCTTCACTTATCCTTAACTCAACACTTATAAAAGTCTACTTGACATTTGGTGCAGTGGACGGCAGTACTACAGAGGGAAACAAGATCTACGCTGTTCTCTAGGGGCACTGTCTAGTGCGGGATAGACTAGAAAATCAGCCAAGGTGTCTTCACTGCCAGAGTACCTAATGATTATAACTGAGACATGGCGAGGACTCTGCAGCATACTTCATCCATGCGGAAGGTGGGAGGCCTGGACTGTTTTCTGAAGAGCTAACAAGTGGTTTAATCTTGAAGGAAGAGCAGGAAGGAGCCAGGAAGATTAGAGAGGAAGACACTGCCAGTGAACGTGGACAATGACATGTCTCTACTGTGGCCAAACAAAGTAAAAGGCTGCAGGAGGAGTGGGGGAGGTGCAGCATTTAACCTGGCTCTTACTGCTGTTCAACATAGCGTTTCCACCATCCTCACTCTCCTATGAGGTCAGGCTGCAAAGGGCCACCAAGGTTACTTCACGAATAGTAGAACTGGGGACAGAAAACCCACGGAAAGCCTGCATGCCTCAATACCATGCAACACTGGGCACCCAGGACTGAAATCAAAGGACAGGAAATAATAGACAAAGGTACCAAGATGATAACCAGACAGTAATTGGGACACCAAGGCAGGGAAGTAACCAATTCTATTTGTAGTCTGGAAAGTGGGAAACTAGCCTGGAAAGAGACAAGACCAGAACCAGAAAGCTGAGCCAGCAGGCCAAGAGAGATGATGAAATACTGAAGTCCCTGTTGTCCAAAAATCTCAAATTTTCATTTCAAAGGTAAGGAAACCAACCTAGACAAGAGGGCCACAGTGATCAACCATCTTCTGATCGTTACTCTAGTGGTATGAACGCTTAAGTCACTTCACATCACCCGACCACATATAAATGCAGAAACCATTTTTGAGATCAAAATGTTCAGGTATTCAATTATAATTACTATAACCACCATGAGTTACATTTATTGACTATTGATCACAGGTGAGGGCCCAGGAGATGGGTTCAACTAAGAGAAAGATACTCAATAAGAACAGAACTAGAGCTGAAACCAGTTTTCAAGTCCAGAATAGTCTGCTATTTGCTTTGTCCCTTCCTACTTAAAATTCCAAACACCTCTAGCTGGTATTTGAAACTCTCTTTAGGCACTGAAGAGCTGGGGGATTAGTTCAAATGGCAGAGCACTTAGCATGCAAGAGGTGGAAGGATCCATGCCCACAACCCTCCACTGACTGATGAGACAGATCAAGGTGCATTACATACATAAATTACTTTGTTAAATGGCAAAAAATTAAATACATAACCTAAAAATTAAGGAAAGTGAGGGAAGGAGTGGGGTACAGGAGGCTGGGTGAGAATGTTGAAAGGGCTGACACTGGTCAGAAGGCACTGTGTTTACAGAATGGCAACTCCTCTGGACAACTACATGAAGAAAATAAAAATAAAATAAAACATAAAATAATTGCTTGCCTCTGAAAAGGTGCTAGTGGCTCATGACTCAGATCTCTGGCTCCTGAGAAATGTGGTTCAAAGCCAGTCTGGGCAGGAAAGTCCATGAGACTCTTATTTCCAATAAACAAACCAAAACAGCTGAAAGTGGAGCCATGGCTCAGGTAGCAGCAAAAGAAGTTCAGGGTCAGCACCCAGACCCTAAATTCAAGCCCCAGGAGCAGAACAAAAAAAAAAAAAAAAAAAAAGATGTAAGTCTAAAAAAAATGTTTCTCAAACATGAAATAATTAAGGAGAACAAATTATTAATAATAAAGCAACTTCCTCTTCTGGACCACCTCTAAAATGATAAGGAGCGTGTGGTCAATCACTAAACCACTTGGAGCAGGTTGCTTAGTATTCAACACCCCATCTGCAAAATGGGGGTCTGAATAGCTTAAAGGATTAATGGGGCAAAGCTGGAAAATACACATTAAAGATCAGATGTACATTATGTACTTCCTTATGTATATTAGAATGGATATCATGGATTCCATAAGACTTTTTGCTGCTGTTGTTGGTCGTGGGGCTTGAATTCTGGGCCTGGGCACTGCCCCTGAGCTCTTCTACCACACTGAGCCACTTACAGCTTTCTGGAAATTAATTGGAGATAAGTCTTATAGACTTTGGTGTCCCAACTGGCTTTGAACCAGTCCTTAGATCTCAGCCTCCTGCGTAGCAAGGATTACAGGCATGAGCCCAGCTAAGATTTTTTTTTAATAGTATAAAAATGATGAGATTACAGGCAAGAGAGTACTTCTGCCTGGGAGGGTCAGAAAGTTTAGGAAAAGACATGACCTAGAACTGGTACCAGAAGAAAAACCAGAAATTTACCAAGGAATGTAGGAGGGAAGAAAAAAAAATACAAAAGTGAATGAAATAAGGCTTCACTCAGCTGACCTTTCTAGAAGGGGACTGGATACTATTTTGAATTAGAAGGCTAAAAAAACTAAGGAAGAACATGGGACCTTGAGTTCAAGCCCCATTGCCAGCACCAAGAAAAAAAAAAAAAGAGAGAGAGAAAGAGGGGGGGGGAAGAAGTACAATTTTGGAAGTTATAATTATGATAACTTTCTTATTTTTCAAGGTTTAAAACATGTTAATACAAAGGTTCTAGAGTAATACATTTTGTCAACCAAATAACTTGTAATTCTCTTGTCATAACTGGGAAAGATAATTCCCCTATTTAATATAAGCTGGTCCAGCATAGCAATAGAAGTTATCTGAAGTAAAAATAATTTGTCAGATCTAGCAATAAATGTATAAATAAATGAAGACTAAGGTAGTCTGTTACTTAGGACCCTAAGCTTCTGAGCAAACTATTCACAGATGCTATATATAAAGAAAAGGGAACTAGAACTAAGGTTTGACTTGGTGTCCCAGTACTACATCTGGGACACACAGGCTTCTGGCATAATTCTCAAAGAAAATAAATCGCGTCATCATCGGCTCAAGATGCCATAGCAATTACAGAGTGGAGCCAATTCAAATCCTGTGTTCACTCAAGCCTTATTTTCAGCCTCCATGTCCTGCTACTTGTGCTGCCTCAGGGCTAAAGGCCACTTAAGATGAAGCAGCAGGGACAGGATGGATCATTCAGGATGGAACCTAAATGCTGTGACACAGAGAGGGCGATTTATCTTACTGAAATGGGAGTCCCTCCTGGGGTTTTAAAAAGAGACATATGAGGGCCGGGAGTTTGGCCTAGTGGTTAAAGTGCTTGCCTAGCATGCATGAAGACCCGGGTTCGATTCCTCGGTACCACATACAAAGAAAAAAGCAGGAAGTGGTGCTGAGGCTCAACTGGTAGAGTGCTAGCCTTGAGAAAGTCCAAGGACAGTGCTCAGGCCCTGAGCCCAAGCCCAGGACTGGCAAAAAAAAAAGAGAGAGACATATGATTTATTTTCCACAGAGATCACCCTACAGTGAAGATGTCATTTGGGGGGGGGGGTGTTTGTTTGGGTTTTTTAAAAAATGTAAACAGAATGTAAAATATAAGTTCATTTGAAATTGAAAAGAAAGTTGTGAAAATAAGAACTAGCGTCTCCATGTGATGAGAGGTCTAAAGAGGAATCCAATCCCAAAGATGTAGATTTTGTTTTTTTTGTTTGTTTTTGGTGGGTCATGGGGCTTGAACTTGGCCTGGGCATTGTCCCTGAGCTCTTCAGCACAAGGCTACGCTCTACCTTTGAGCCAAGCCCCACTTCCTGCTTTCTAGAGGTTAATTGAAGATAAGAGTCTCAGGTCCTTTTGTGCCCAGCTGGGCTTTGAACCTCGATCCTCAAATCTCAGCCTCCTAAGTAGCTAGGATTAGAGGCGTGAGCCACCCACTGGCTCCAAAGATGTAGTTTTATCCCTAGATTCTATTTCCAAGAATGAATGTAATGTCTAGGGCTCAAATGGATCCACCGTCCACCCCCAGACATGCAGGCAGCTCCAGTTAAAGAAAGTAACCTCCACAAGACGGTAATATTAGTGCAGCCAGTGAGAGGGTTAAAGGATTCCAGCCAGTCATGGTGGCTCACATCTGTAATCCCAACTACTAAGGAAGCTGAGATCTGAGGATCTCGGTTCAAAGCCAGCCTGGGCAGTGAGGACGATGAGACTCTTATCTCCAATTAACCACCACAAAACCAGGACTTGGCTCAAGGGGTAAGGTGGTAGCCTTGAGCTGAAGAGTTCAAGGACAGAGCCCAGGCCCAGAGTCCAAGTCCCATGATGGACAAAAAAAAAAGAGGATTCTAGAAAATACTAACACACTAATGATCAATGAAATATAAAAGTTTCAATAGATAGTAGAGTCATGACTCAGATAAATGATGTAGGATAAAGAGGAGAAAAACATCCATTGTAACTACCACTGATACCCTTCTGTATCTTAGATATGTTCCCAAACACCTATACAAGCATGGTCTGGTTTTCCCATGGAATCCTTGAGATGACCCAACAGTGCTTCACTAACATTTTGCTTAGCCTCCTCCACTCTCTCAAGATGGTTTCATAATTAACCCAAAACAAATATGCATGTGCTCGTGTGTCTATTTTAAGGAATATTTGCATTAAAAATACTCTCCCTGCATTGTGGATAACCACTCAATAATCAAGCTGTATGGCAAATCTGACTTCTCACATTTTGCCTGTCCTCAGAGGCCCCTTCTGCACCTCCAGTCTTTGCCCTGCCACTGGTTCAATCAGGTCCCCACAGACAGAAGTCTCTTACCTTGGACAGCTCTCCCAGGTCAGGCCGCACCCAGCCCAGTTTCTCCAGCACACACTCATCAAACTTTGCCTGCTGTTTGCGACAATAACGCAATGACTGCAGCCTGGAATAATCGACGCATGTCCAATATTCTGTAAAAGGCTCTGCACAATGACGCTTTATCTGCCTGGAAGGAAGGGCTACAGGTTAGGGGGAGCTGGCAAATACAGTCTTGCTTTTTGAAAAGTATAGGAGCAATTACTGCTACCTTACAAGGCAACTTCAAGACACTTCAGTCAACAAAACCTCCTTCATGCCACAAAGAGAAAGAATTGTGTACTTTATTTCATAGAACTCACCTGGCACCGATTTCTTTTCTTCAAATCCAATCCTCAAAAGAACCAGCTGAGCAAACAGAAGAGCAGCAGCACAGGCAGAGCTGGGTGTGTGGTAAGGAGCCCGAGGTGTGCTTGTCACACAGCGGCTGGCCTATGGGCCTGCCTCAACACCTGTCTCCCCGTTACAACTTTGGGTTCCTAAATCAGTAGCCCTCTGGTGAATGGCTGCCATCAGGACTGTGCTGAGATACCTTGGTATCTTTTCAAGATTTTCACAGCACTGCACTAGAGCACGTCGATACTGCTTTACAGAATGGCAACTGGTCTACTGACTTCAAAACCTTCCCACTGCCTAGTAAAATTATCCTTCTACCTGCATCAATTAGATGAATGTTCACTTACAAATTTATGGATACCACACAGGCTTCAATACTAAAAGATGCTTACCTAAAGAAGTCCAGAGCGCATTTGTTGACCAGCTTGCCTTCCTCGAGACACCGCCTGGGATCTTTCTCTTCCCAACGGCAAAGCATGAATTCTTTGTTGGGTTTATCACACTGGGCCCCATAGTGATGAGCCGCAGCTTTCAGCACACCAGAGCTGACTTTCACCTGGGAAAGACATGGGAGAAAGACTGAGCCAGAGTGCCACCTCCTCATTGTTACCTTGTGCCAGTCAAAGCTGAACACCACCAAGACTGCCCAGTTCTGCTTTCACTGAGAAACTCGGATGGGCTGTCATAATCATTCTCTACAATTGCTTTCAACACCACGAGCACTTCCACATGTATTGTTCTCTTTCCTTAGCATTCAAAGCTGACATCACTATTCTTATTTTAAAGAAGAGATGGCAGTCCGAATCCTAGTCAAATCTAGCTTAAGAGTTTGGAGACTTCTGGGATCCAGGGGGAGGAAACAACTCTTGAGAACTTTGCTAAACTTCCAAAATGAGCAGAAGATGCATGAAAGTTCCAGAGAACAAAGAAACACATAAGAAAAGAGTCCCTTTCCTAGCAAATTAATTAAGCACTAGAATCTGTTTTTTTTTTTTTAAATGTAACTCAGAGCAGATGACTACCAGAGGGAAATCTCCCTCACTTTCCCTCTAGGACTTTTTCTTAATTAGAAACACAGCAGAGCCACCCCTAACCAATCTACCCAATAGCAGTGCAGCAAAGGTCCATAGGCCTCTATTCTGTATTTTTATGTCACCACCACAATGTTCCAGTCAATCATTGTAACTTAATCTAGAATTTCTCCTCATTCTTCCTTTTCATAACCATCTTGGCTATTCTCTCAGATAAATATTCACACCTCGTAATTTGTGTTCAAATTTATTAAATGGCGAGGGATGCACTTCTATAATACATATTGAGCATCTGCTGGGACAAATGCTGGGACAAGTTTTTTTTTTAGTTTTGAAATATTTGCATATACATAATCAGCTATTTTGGGACCCAAATCAAAACATTAAATTCACCTTACACATAGCCTGAAGATAACTTTTTATACAGTATTTTTGGCAAGGGCATGGGGTGTGAAGAGCCAGTCCTGGGGCTTGAACTCAGGGCCTGAGCCCTATCCCAGGACCCCTTTTTTGCTCAAGGGTAGCACTCTAGCACTTGAGCCACACTTCTGTCTTTTTATGTCATTGGAGATAAGAGTCTGGTGGACTTCCCTGCCTGGGCTGGTTTCAAACCCGGATCCACAGATGTCAGCCTCATGAGTAGCTAGAATTACAGGTATGAATCACTGGTGCCAGCTAAATACAGTATTTTTTTTTTTTTTGCCAGTCCTGGGCCTTGAACTCAGGGCCTGAGTACCACTTCCAACTTTTTTTTTTTTTTATGTATGTGGTACCGAGGAATCGAACCCGGGTCTTTGTGCATGCTAGGCAAGCACTCACTTTACCACTAGGCCAAACTATTGGCCCCTAAATACAGTATTTTTTTTTTTTTTTTTGCTAGTCCTGGGCTTTAGCTCAGGGCCTGAGCCCTGTCCTTGGACTTTCTCAAGGCTAGAGCTCTACCACTTGAGCCTCAGCACCACTTCTAGCTTTTTTCTATGCATGTGGTACCAAGGAATCGAACCTGGGTCTTCGTGCATGCTAGGCAAGCACTCTACCACGAGGCCAAACTCCCAGCCTAAATACAGTATTTTTAATGCACCATGTTTTGGCTACAACCTGTCACATAAGGTCAGATTTTTCTAACGAGTCACAATTTTCTAATTATGGAATCACATTGGCATGCAAAAGAGTTTTGGATCTGTGAATATTTCTGATTTTGTATTTTTGGATGGTGGGTGCTCAACTCCATACAGGGTTTCTGCCCTCAGGGAACATTTCCTTAACCATCTTAATTAAGCTAGCAGCAGGGGTCCCACATGTAATGTGACTCTCTATAATGGAACCTCCAAGAGGATAGGAATTTTCTTCATAATAGAGACTCAACACTTCAAAGGCACCAATTCTCCAAAATGAAGGCACTCAAAATAGTATCTAGCACAAGTAGCTGTTAAGCACCTGCTCTCTTTGCCAGACAATGAAGACACAATTTTTACAAAGGAGATAAGAATATTTAGACTATGCCTTTTTATCTAAAATATAGTATTTCTCTATCACTATTGAAGACATTCTTGTTCCTTAGCTAAAAATAAGTTTCCTTCATATAGAGATATTTGTACATATTTTGTTTATTCCTCAATACTTTAACATTATTGATACTATCTAAATAGGATCTTTTTTCTACTGGGTTTTGAAACTGTATTGTTTGTTTGAATACTTTATAGTCTCTCTAGCCAGCTAACTGAACTCTTATTAGCTCTGTTACAAAACCAAGGGCATTATCAGATAATAACTACAATTTGTAACTATCAACTTGTTTTTTTTCTTTCTCATTCTTTTCCTGACTTATTGCGTTGGCTAAACCGTCCCGAAGAATACGATGAGCAACAATGATGACAGGAAGTTTTAGGTTGCTTTTTGGTACAGGACCTTACTATGGCCTGGAATTCACTAGACAGCTCAGTCGCCTCTAACTCATGATCTTCCTTCCTCAGATTCCCAAGCAAACAGGCAACTTTTCCCTTGTTTGAACTAAGAAGCAGTTTGGTGTGATACTTCCTGATGGTTTCTGGTATTGAGTTGTTTAGCTATTCTTTTTTATTATTATTATTGTATTTTACTGTTGGGCTAATGTACAGAGGGGTTACAGTTTCATTCGTCAGGTAGTGGGCACATTACTTCTCAAACCTTGATGCCCCTTCTCATGTTTTTGTCCCCCTTTCTCTCCCCCCTCCCCCTTGTTTAGCTATTCTTGATGAAGGAGTTGTTTTCTAATTCTAATTGATTTAGATGAGACAAAGATTTTTAGATTGTTTTCATTAACATAGAAAAGTAACCGAGCATTAACAAAAATTTCTAAAAACTGACCCATGTTCACACTAGAATAAAATCTATTGTCTTAATGTACTATATTTTAATACACTACTGAGTTTGATTTGCAAGCTTAAGAATTTTAACGTGAGAAAATTCTATAGTTTTATTTTTATGTACTTTATAGAGTCAGAGTAAGTCACTATCAAGGTAAATGCAAGAATGTCTACATTCTATAGAAAGAGGAAACTGAAGTTATGAATATACCTACTAAAATTACAACTATCAAAGCAAAAGTAATGGTGAAAGTGAAATTTGTCATAATTTAATAAATTCATATTAGATATCTGTAAACTTTTGTATTAAAGTTTAGTAGCACGTTTTTGCTTATTACTTATTAACAGCTGGGCACATCAAAACAAACACTCAAAACATTTTTTGTCTTTTGGATTTATGAGACAGGGTCTTGCCATGTGTCCTAGGCTGCTCTGGAATTTACAGCTTCCCTAACGATGAGATTGAAGGTATGCACCATACGATGCCCTGCTTCACAGTTGTTTTTTAAAAAGCTTACTACATTAAAAAAAAAAAAGTTAGCACTGCTTACTTCGCTGCCAAATGCATTAAAATATCTTACAGTGATTGAGTTATTTACTCATCTACCCATATCAATCTTACTCAAAAAGAAGCCTACAGTATTATCTGCTTTGCTTTCTTACGCCAACATAGAGGTCCTATTTATTTTGAAAGATGCAGTAGATCCATGTTGTTAAACAGGTAAAACATAATCCTTCATAGGGAAATAAAGGATGGGTGACAGCCATCCATCAGATCTATCTCTTAAGTGATGAATGTTTGGGATGAAAAGCTGATCATCTGCAGAATTAGAATTCAGTCAGTGACTTCCAGTACAGCCTTTTCCCATGACATCAACATCATTGTTAGAGCAAAGAGCTTGGGATGTCACCACGTCCCCGTACCTGCTTCAACACTAAGACTGATAAACTCCAAGAGCGATGGCATTCTTTCACAGCTGCTAACCATGAATACACTCTTAAATTCATCCAGCTCCCTTTGTCTCAAGAACACCTAATTCAGTATTCTTCCTCATTTAGCCACACACAGCCACCCTGAACAGAAGGATTATAGCCTGCAGGTGTGGAAAGTAAGGTAGAGAAAGCCACAATATACAGTCTTCCAATTTTGCAGTCTGTTCTTGCTTCCTTAAACAGTATCTGCAGTTCTTCTCATAACTAATACTATTTGCTGTATTATCTTTAATTTATTTAAATGGAGCATGATATCATTTATTTATAGAACTGTTATGAGGATCAAATAAATTCCTGCATATAAAAAAAAAACTAACAATAGACTGACTATTGGTGGTTCATGCCTGTAACTCGAACTACTCAAGAGGATGAGGGCTGAGGATTTCAATTCAAAACCAATTAGCTGCCAAAAAAAGGCAATAAGGCAAAAGTGGTTTTGTGGCTCAAGTGAGAGTGTTAGCCTTGAGCAAAAAAGCTCAAGGACAGGGCTGGGAGTTTGGCCTAGTGGCAGAGTGCTTGCCTAGCATGCACGAAGACCAGGGTTCAATTCCTCGGTACCACATACATAGAAAAAAGCCGGGAATGATGCTGAGGCTCAAGTGGTAGAGCTCTAGACTTGAGAAACTCCAAGGACAGTGCTCAGGCCTTGAGTGTAAGCCCAGGACTGGCAAAAAAAAAAAAAAAAAGCTCAAGGACAGCGTCCAGGCCCTGAGTTCAAGCCTCAGAATACACAGACACATTAAAAATAATGCACAAAAAGTGCATCATCAAGCTGGACTAGTGGCTCACACCTGTCACGCTAGCTGAGATCCAAAGATCACAGTTTGAAGCCAGCCTGGGCAGGAAAGTCTGTGATGCTTGTATCTCAAATAAACTACTTAGAAAAAGCCAGAAGTGGTGCTGAGGTTCAAGTGGTAGAGCACTAGCCTTGAGCACAAAAAGGCTCAGGGACAACACTCAGACCCTGAGTTCAAACCCCAAGACTGGTTTAAAAAAAGAAAGTGCATCAGCAATATTAGCTATTTAAAGGTATATTTTACTGGTGTTGGTGGCTCACACCTGCTATTTAGCTACTTGGGAGTATGACATCTGAGGACTGCAGTTCAAAGCCAGCCCAGGAAGAAAAGTCTGTGAGACTCTTGTCTAATTAAGCAGGGGAGAAAGAAAGTCAGAAGCAGAGCTGCAGCTCAAGTGGTAGAGTGCTAGTCTTGAGCAAAGTAAAACCTCAGAGACAATGTCTAGGCCCAGAGTTAAAGTCCCAGAAGCCCAGGACTGGCACCAAAAATTTAAAAAAAAAATTATACATAATATAAATTATGAGAGCCAGGAGCCAGTAGCCTAGTGGTAGAGTGCCCACCTACCATGCAGAAAGCCCTACATTCAATTCCTCGGTACCACATATACAGAAAAAAGCTGGAAGTGGCATTGTGGCTCAAGTGGCGGAGCACTAGCCTTGAGCAAAAAGTGTTCAAGGACAGTGCCCAGACCCTGAGTTCAAGACCCAGGACTGACAAAAAAAAGGTAACATACTATATATGTTACATAGAATACATATTATATATGTGCAAAATGCATGATAGTATTTTTTACTCAAATTGCAAAAATGTCAAAGGAATATTGAGCCCAAAGCATCTGAGTATTTTTTGCATGGGAATGTAACGCAATGCCTCATTTAATGAGGCCTACAAGGAGTTTAAGTTCCTCTTTCTTCTGCCTTCATCAGTCCTATAGTAGGTCGCAAATCTGACAAGATTCTTCAAGGTTCCCTGCTAACATTACTAATCCACTGCTGAGCCCAACTAACTTCACACACACATATTTGTTCTTTCCTCTCTGTAAGCACATTAAGGTCATTAATATCTTTCTCAGTTTTTTCTTTTTTTGCCAGTCCTGGGCTTGAGCTCAGGGACTGAGCGCTGTCCTTGGACTTTCTCAAGGCTAGAGCTCTATGGCAGCATCTCTCTTGGCATCTTAGCAAATGTCACTTAACTAAATAGTTCCTAATAATTTCTTCAACTGAAGAAAGTAACAGATGTTATTGTCATAGGCATTTAAGACTAAATAAAGCAATGCAAGTAAAACATTCAATGTAATGCCTGGTAACGTCGTATTCTTCTTGTTTACCTCCTGTCCACCCCTGCCTCAAGTCTTCCATTTTAACATCTTCCACTTGTCCTCCACCACCTCACTTACAAAATAAAGTCTAAACTGCTTGGTCTGGTCTTGTGAAAGTTACTTCCTGTCTCAGCCCAGTGCCACCACCAACATTAGGGTCACAACAAATAGCACTTGGCTTGTTAAACACACAAGAGTCTACCAAGCCTCCTCCTAGCTAAAGTGCTTTTGCCCTTATTACAGTACCTTAAAGCAGACAGGGGGGCCAGGAGTTTGGCATAGTGGTAGAGTGCTTGCCTACCATGCACAAAGACCTGGGGTCCATTCCTCAATACAACATACACAGAAAAAAAAGCCAGAAATGGTGCTATGGCTCAAATAGTAGAGCTCTAGCCTTGAGGAAAGCCAAAGGACAGTGCTCAGGCCCTGAGTTCAAGCCTGAGGACTAGCCAAAAAAAAAAAAAAAAAAAGCAGACAGGGATTCGTGTACCAACTCTACCACCCATTACCTATGTGACTTTGGGCAAATCCCCTGAACTCTCAGGGCCTAGTTCTCCTCTACAACATGGAAAGCTCCATGATACCCTACCTTACATGGTTGTTAGAAGGATTTGATGGACTGAGGGGTTCACAATAACGTTCAGCATCCTGTCTGGCCTGTCTGGTCTGCCTTCAGAAACGGCTGGATCAGGCTACTAGCTATAGAGCCCACCGTCTGTCTTTACTTCGTCTTCCAGAGCACTATCTACCCTGTTCTTGGGCTACCTTCACCTCCCTGTTACATTACCAAGTCTATGGGAGCAGAGATTTCATCTCACTTTCCGCCTATGTGTAACAAAACCACTCAAGCATCTCTCAGGTAAATGATTTTAAAGCGTCCAGTTGACAAACACGCGGGCTGTCAGTCAGTTTTCCACAGGCTCTGCACTCTCAAGCGCCGTCCAGCGACCACACGAGCACCTGGGGCGGGACACCCACCTCCCGGAGAGGCTTCAGCGACAGGAATGAAATGGCTGACACTTCATCATTATTTGCAGGAGGTGGCTTGGGAGGAGGGCGCTCAAGCCACAGTGGAATTGGGACTGGGGAGATTACCGGCCCAGCTCAGGGGACCTTCGGGGGTCCACTTGTGAAGGGGAGAGGGAAGAGCGGAGATCGGGGGGTCTGCAGAACTAAGCGCGCTGGGCCCAAGCCCGGGGAGCTGCGAGCCGGCGTCCCGCTTGCTGGTCCTGCGGACGAACCTCACCTCATCCACTTTCAGCTCTTCCAAAGTGGGCAGCTCCACTATCCCCGGCATGACCGCGGTGGCCTCAGCCCTGACCCGGCGCCCTCCGCCGCGTCGCCCCCAGAGTCTCCTTGAGTTCCCCTTAGCCCCGCCGGGATGGCCTACACACCGCAACTACGCATGCGCAGCCAGCGGCACGCAGGCGCGCAGCTTCCCCCAGCCGCAGTGACGACAGAGCGTGCGCGCCACGCGAAAGTTGGGCGTCTCGGTGAGGGGCGTGGCTTCGCCTGGGCTCCGCCCACCCCCTCCTGGTTGTCATAGAGAGGCGGTAACAGGCGAGATCGGGATCCCAGAGGCTGGAAGCTGGCGTCATGCAGTACACCGGGAGCCAGTATATCGGGGAATATGTAGATGGGAGGTAAGGTGTCTGGCATAACTGGGGCCTGGAAAAGACGGCCGTCTTTTTGGCCTCTGAGACTTTGTTCCAGGCACTTGCACAAAGTGGTTAGAGTAACTTGTTGAAGAACACTCGTCTGAATTAGAAGCAGAGCGCGATGCATTCATTCCGTGTGTGTGTGTGTGTGTGTGTGTGTGTGTGTGTGTGTCTGCGTCTGCCATCTACTTTTCTTTTTTAACTTATTATAAAGGTGATTATAAAGGGGTGACAGTTACATTTCTATTTGGGTAATGTTACCCCTTCCATCCCTCTCTCCCAGTTTTTCCTTCCCATCCACACAAGTTATGGAGTTCATTTTCCACATAGTGTCTACTGAGTACCACTGCTGCATTTTGTGCCTTCCCTACTCTCTCAAAGAGAGTTATATAAACAAGGCAAAAGAAAACAAAACCCAAACATCTTGGAGCCATCTGCCAGTTTTATGAGCTGGGCCCTGATGATTCAAACCTGTAATCCTAGCCTCAAGGGCTGCATTCTGTGGATACCAGTTTGAAGCCAGCCCGGGGAAGGCAAATCCAAGAGACTTATCTCCAATTAATCCAGCAAAATGCTGGAAGTGATGGTGTGGTTCTAGTGGTAGAACACCAGCCTTGGGTGAAAAAGCCAAGCAAGAATGTAAGTCCCTGAGTTCAAGCTCCAGTACCAGCACCAGAAAAGGTACTAACAGCATCAAGATTCTACTGTCATGAAATATATAGTATAGTTGAGGCCACGTTGACAATAAATAAGTGAAAAGATATCACATAACTTTAAAAGGCTATAACAAACATACAGATTGAGGATGAATAATTGGCTAATCCGGGTCTAATATACAGATGTTCTCCAGTATCTACTGAAGATTGGTGCGAGGACCCAGGAAGATTACCTTCCCTGATTACAGTTCCACACAGAAAATGGAAAATATATGGAGGGGGGAATTGATTCTTTACCGAATATACATATAGGTTTTATTTGATCATTATGAGCATGTGCAAATCCTAGAACCAGTCCCTCCATACAAAGGGAGGCCTGTATTTTCAGTCATGGTTGATATATGATTGACAGATATTAAACTGTGTGTTCAGAACTCCAGCTGTGCATAGTCTCCTTCATCACGACAGTCCATAATCTACCGATTATTGCAAGTATGAACAAATCATTTTGACTGACTCATAGTAAAGGCTATTCAACAAATGCTGATTGTCCTCCAAGTGTAAGACTTGACTCTGGTCATAATCTCTGCCTCCAGAGAAACCAACTCAAATATAATGGCAAGTGGGCATAATAGATAACTGCAATTAATTGTGGTTGATGCTATGAAGGAGATCAGAGGTCAGGAGCACAGCAATTGGGAGCCTGAGGGAGGAGGATCGTGAGGTTGAGACCAACCTGGGCTCAAAAGAAAGCCACAGAGACAAAAGGAGAGAGAGACGGAGACAGAGAGACAGGGGTGGTGGCTCTTCTTTACTAACAACACTGAATGAAGAAAGTGGAGTCTGTTTTATTGTTGGAGAAGCTAAATCTGAGTCAGGAGAAATCGATTATCAAACAAGTACTAGTTGGGAATGTAATGCACTTTCATTTTGGAAATGTGGAATCCATGCTCTGTATCACAGGTCAGTGTAATTCCAAGGTGTTTACACTTAGAATGTGGGTGGCCAGTGACAGGGGAAAGATTTATGGAGAAGCCAGTAGCATTTATGGAATGTAATCTCTAATCCTTATAAGGAAAGTGTTTATTAGCTCCATTTGCGAGATAAGAAAAGGGAGAGTTGGTGTGTATTCACGACTATGAGACCTTCGGGCTAATCGTACAAATAAAGTACCGAAATTAAACAGAATGACCTGCCCACTATAACTAACACATAGCTAGGAGTAATAGAATCAGAATTTAAATCTAGTTCTGCATTCAAATTACATTATTTCTCTCCACATTGCCCTACTAGAGTGAGAGTGATTGAGTTTTGTCAGAGAGGAGAGCACACGGCTAAATTTCAATGGTCTACATATGAGAAAGACAGATGAGAGGTAGAACCAAAGAGAGAAGTCCTGTGCGCTTTTACTTAGTCTGTTTATTCCATTAATCATTCCCATAGCTTTTGTTCCCAAGAACTTGTTTTGTTTGGGAGTTTTTTGTACCTCTGTATTTTTTTTTCCTTTTAGAAAATAGCTGTCTGTATAGGAGGCAGTTGGTATTTAACTAGATTTATCGCTCCTGGCAAAAATATAAAATAATAAAACTTCTTTGGAGAAGTTCAGCAATTTCTTTAAAAGTTTAACTTCCACTTCTAGATATCAACACAATAAATGAAGATATATATTTATACAAAGACATGTATGTGAATGCTCAGAGCACCATTTGTTGTGTAACTGAGTACCGGAAACCATCCAAACTTGGTAGGTAAGTGAATAAGCAAATTTCAGTATATCCATTGGCTGGAATAGTGAAATTTTTTTAAGTGAATTATTAGTAGATACAGCAAGAATGTAAGTGAATTCCCCTCCTCCCCTCCAGTTTTAGGATTTGAACTTGGAGCCTGCTCTCTGTCCTTGAGCTTTTGGGCTCTAGACTCACACTCTATCACAACTCCACTACTGCCTTTTTGGTAGCTAATAGAAGATAAGGATCTCACAGACTTTCCTGCCTCGGATGGCTTTGAACTGTGATCCTCCGATCTCAGCTTTGCCTCAGTAGCTAGGATTACAGATGTGAGCTACTAGCACCCAGCTCGTAAGTGAATCTTAAAAGAATATTGTTGAATGAAAGAAGCCAGACAAGAAGTACATCCTGTATGACACAGTTTATACAAAAGTCTAGAAAATTCAAACTAATTTATGGTGACAGAAGGCAGATCAGTGGTTACCTGGAGTAGGGGGGGTGGGTGAAGAAAGACAGGAAGGATTACAGGATTACAGAGAGCATGAAGCAGCAGATATATTTGAAGTAGCAGATATATTAATTATCTTGATGTGCAGATGGTTTTTCAGGTATGTGTTAAAACTTACCCAACATTACATTACATTTTAAATACCTGTGGTTTTTCGGTTGTGGAGTTTGAACTCTGGGCCTGGGCACTGTCTCTAAGCTCTTCAGCTCAAGGCTAGTGCTCTACCACTTTGAGCCTCAGAGCCACTTCTAGTTTTCTGGTGGTTAATTGGAGATAAAAGTTTCACAGACTTTTCATTCCCAGGCTCTCTTTGAACCATAATCCTCAGATCTAAGCCTCCTGAGTAACTGGGATTACAGATGTAAGCCACCCACACCCAGGTAATGCCTGTATTTTTCGTGTGTGTGTGTGTGTGTGTGTGTGTGTGTGTGTGTGTGTGTGTGTGTGTGTGTGTGTGTGTGAGGCTGACATCTCAGGATGGCAGTTCGAAGCCAGCCTAGCAGGAAAGTCCATGAGACTTCCTTTTGTCTTCGACCATGACTTAACCTTGGTATCAGAGGCTTGCTTTCTTCACTCATTGGCTGGTACTCTAGGACTTGAACCTCACCTCCAAACCTTCCTTTCTCCCATAGATACATTTATAGCCAATCAGTCACCGAAAGCTGAAAGTGGAGCTATGACTCAAGTGATAAAATGCTAACCTTGAGCCCCCGTAAAAGCTCAGAGACAGCACCCAGGCCCCGAGTTCAAGCCCTAGGACTAGCCCATTAAAAAAAAGTTAATATAAGATCTTTCTGACCTAAAGGTTACATTTCCTCTGGAAGTGTTATGCAATTAGGGCTTAGATAATTCTGTTGTGAAGCACCACAAGATAAGTGTCAAAGGAGCCCTACAAACAACAGATAAAGGGAGACTGATGACCTGTAGGTGGCAGACACTGTGTTTCAGGTGACTTCCCCTCCCTCTCGCAATCCCTATGATACACAGTAGTATCCTGTTTTACAGATTGAAAAAAAGGCTCAAGATAACTTCCCCAAAGTCTTCTAGCTAACATTTCGCTGAGCAAGGATTAAAACCCAGGCCTGTCTCACTCTGCCACCCCACCCCAGTATTTCCTGCTGGCCCTCTACTGAGGACAAGCCCAGATGGCTTCTTCCAGATTTTTAGGGAGGAAGAAGATATTTGAAATGTGCCTTGAAGGTTAGATAGGGTATCAGTGGGTATAAGCTGAAAAATGTTTTCAGGCAGAGAGAATAGACCTTGGGGGGGGGGGTGGAGAAGCAGACTCCTATCTTAGCTGTGTGTGAGGGGCTATGGGAGGGGGGGGTCAGCAAAACGATTTTTTTTTTTTTTGCCAGTCCTGGGCTTGAGCACAGGGCCTGAGCACTGTCCTTGGACTTTCTCAAGGCTAGAGCTCTACCACTTGAGCCTCAGCACCACTTCCGGCTTTTGTCTATGTATGTGGTACCAAGGAATCGAACCCGGGTCTTCATGCATGCTAGGCAAGCACTTTAACCACTAGGCCAAACTCCCGGCCCCAAGCAGCAAAACGATTTTGACACTGCACAATTCTGGGGATGGTGGAGCCATGGAAAGATGTTAGTAGGCCCCTAGCATTAGGAAATCTAAATTTTTCCATCTCAGTTTCCCTCCTCATGGTGCATCTGTGTATGATAGACTAAAGTTTGGCTCAACTAATTAATAAGAGAATGACTGGTATTCAAGGTATAATAACATGGCTGAAAGAAAAAGCGAGTAAGTGGTATTCAAGGTGTAGAAATCATGTCCTCATTGTGAATGGATGTCTTCATGAATGGATGGCTCTTCTGTCCTTTTTTATTGCTGTTGTGGGTTGTGGTTGGTGGTGGTTGTGGGGCTTCAACCCTGGGCCTGGGCACTATCCTTGAGCTCTTCAGCTCAAGAGTACTGCTCTACCACTTAAACCACAGCACCATTTCTGGTTTTCTGGTGGTTAATTAGAGGTAAGAGTCTCATGGACTTTTGTGCCTGTGCTAGCTTTGAACCTTGATCTTCCAATCTCAGCCTCCTGAATAACAAGAATTATAGATGTGAGCTACTCACACCCAGCTCTTTTTTTTTTTTTTTGGCAGTCCTGGGCTTGGGCTCAGGGTCTGAGCACTGTCCTTGGACTTTCTCAAGGCTAGAGCTCTACCACTTGAGCCTCAGCACCACTTCCGGCTTTTTTCTATGTATGTGGTATCGAGGAATCAAGCCCAGGTCTTCGTGCATGCTAGGCAAGCACTCTACCACAAGGCCAAACTCCCGACCTGTTTTTTTTTTCCTCTTTTTTGACTTGCTTGGAATCTAGAATGGAAATACTTTACCTTGAATGAGTTTAAAAAATGGAAGAGGAGAAGAAAGGAAGGAAGGAGAGAGGAAGAGAAGGAGAGAAAGGAAAGGAAACACACAAATGAAATTTTGACAGTACCAAAGTATAACCATGAAGTAACTGTGAAATATATGTAATCATTTAATCTCAATAAAGAAATAAACCAAAAAAATGAAACACTGCCTTCCTGCTCCCCCCACCCCTTGGATAGTATTTTTGAGCTTTTGAGGGAAACAATACAGCAATTTTGTTTTTAGTCGGAACACTGCTGGGACAATACAATCTGGGGATATGAGGTTGGAATTTGAGCTTGCTACCCTTCCACTGCCATTCCACACTCAAGAGATTTCCCTGTGTCATTTCAGGATGGAGGGCAAAGCTGAATACATTCTCCCCACAGAAACGAGGTATGTCGGGGAAATGAAGGACGGCATGTTCCATGGCCAAGGAACCCTGTACTTCCCCAATGGGAGCCAGTATGACGCCACTTGGGAAAAAGGATTGGCTATACAGGTGATCAGCTGGGGCTACAGAGGGGAGAACTTTGGACAGGATGCATCTCCACTGCCCTGGAGCCCTATACTCTCCCCACTGCTTCCACTCGCTCTTGTCCCCCCTTCTTGATTTCCTAGGACTCTAGGATCAGGAACAGCCCTGGAGAGGCCATGAGTTCAAATCCTGTTATATAACTTGCTATCTAATCTTTTTTTTTTTTTTTTGCCAGTCCTGGGCTTGAGCTCAGGGCCTGAGCACTGTCCTTGGATTTTCTCAAGGCTAGAGCTCTACCACTTGAGCCACAGCACCACTTCCGGCTTTTTTTCTATGTATGTGATATCGAGGAATCAAACCCGGGTCTTCGTGCGTTCTAGGCAAGCACTCTTCCACTAGGCCAAACTCCCCGCCCCTTGCTATCTGATCTTGACTGTAGTTCTCTGAGACTCATATCTCTCATCTATAAACTGGAGGCGATAATTGTCTTAGTTACCTATTAAGACCACAAATGTAACTGCTCAGCAACAGTAGCTTACATCTATAATCCTAGCCACTCAGAAGGCTGAAATCTTAGGATCCTGGTTCAAAGCCAGCCTGGACAGAGATTCTTATCTCCAGTTAACCAGTAAACAGTAGGGAAGAAAAGATGTGGTTTAAGTGGCACAGAGCCAGCTTGAAGCAAAAAAGCTTGAAGGACAACACCTAGGCTCTGAGTTCAAGCCTCAGTTCCAACACACACACACACACACGCACACACACACAACCACAAATGTACAGTCAATATTAAATCAGCACAAATTTACTGTCTTAACAGTACTGGAGGTTGTTCCACAAGCTCGGTTCCTCGTGGAGTCTCCCAGAAAGAATCTGTTTCCTTCACTTTTCCCAGGTGGTAGAAACTGCCTGTATTTCTTGGCCGATGACCATGCACCATTCCAATCTCTGCTTCCTACATCACACCACTTCCCCTCCCTGTTTTCCTCATCATCTTGTCTTTTCTCACACAGAACTTTCTACCTCTCTCTTAAAAGGACCTTTGTGATTGTGTTGCACCCAGATAACCTGGGATCTTTAACTTAATTGCCCCTACATAGTCCCTTTTGCCACACAAGGTAACATACTCACATGTTCCAGCAGAGGTAGGCATATTTGGCATAGGAAATTATTCACACATACCCCCACCAGCCTGAATTGGTTTGAGAGTAAGGCCAAACACATAAGCTCTTGGTAAAGTTCCAGGCACACAGTAGGCATTCAACAAACATTACTACCACCACCTCTACTGCTATCATAAATCATTCAATCATTCAATCCAAAGGTTTGTATCCTGGAATTTGTAGACCAGGAATAAAATTCAGGGGTTAGTGAGACCCCCTGATTTTACATATAAAAGTATGTAGGACTGTGTTTTCCTCTGGGAAAAAATATCTATAGCTTTCATCATTCTCACGAAGAATGTGTTGGGCTTGACTCATGACCTTAAAAAAAAAAAAGGTTTTATAGCTTGGAGATTCTAAGCCTCAGGAAGGGGATGTGACTTGTCCAAGGTCACACAGTGAACTAATAGTATTGTGGGAATTTCCACTCATATTTCCTGATGCCCAAGCCAATGCAGTCCCTACATCCTGAGACTCCCTTCAGCATTAAAGCAGCAAAAGTAAAGTGCACGTGTTTGGACAAAAGGGCCACGGTTAATGGCTCTGACCTTCCTAGCTCTGATAATAAAAGTATAAGAATAACATCAATGATGTTTGTCTGTGTATTCTTGGTCTCCTTAGAAACAGAACCACTCAGATCTAGGTAGACACATAGTTTTATTTAGAAGAATTAGTTTCTTCACAGTCTGTCCCCTGTTAGCTGGTTGCCTAGGTGTACTCTAGTCCAAACTTGAAGGCCAAGAACCAAGGAAAGTAATGGTGTCAGGCCAAAGTCCAGAGGCCTAAGAAGCAGGAGCACTGATGGTGACAGCAGGAGGAAAAGATGCCCCAGGTCTAGCACAGAGCACAGAGTGGTCCTCATTCTTCAGTTCTATCCAGACCTGTGGGATTAGATGATGCCCACCTGCGCAGGTGAGGGTTCTCATCTGTACTCAGTCCACAGAGTCAAAGGCCAATCTCTCCTTCAAACACCTTTACACAGGCACTTAGAAGTTCATTTTGTTTTGTTGCCAGTCCTGGGCTTGAGCTCAGGGCCTGAGCACTGTCTTTGGGCTTTTTCAAGGCTAGAGCTCTACCACTTGAGCCGCAGTACCACTTCTGGCTTTTTTCTATGTATGTGGTACTGAGGAATCAAACGTGGGTCTTCATGCATGCTAGGCAAGCACTTTTAGGTCAAACTCCCAGCCCAGTTTTTTTTTTTCGGGGGGGGGGGTTGTTTTTAGAGCAGCTATCTGGGTATCCCTTAGTCCAATCAAGTTGGTATGCAAATTCACCATCACAGTGTATTAAATACTTTATAAGTACCATCTCATTGAATTCTCAGTTGCCTATATTAAATATACAACATCTTCACTGTTACTGCACAAATGAGGAAACTGAGGACCGAGAGAGTAAGCAGGTTGTCTACCGTAGAGTCGTCCTGCTCTAGTAGCAGTCATAGAAATTATTTTTATATCCATTCCCCCTAGTCCTCACAGCCATTGTGATAGACCCCACAATTATCCCCACAATGGCAGGTGGCAGTGAGAAGCCACCTCTCCCCTTGACACTGACCTTATTAGCACAAAGGCTTCAGCTTCCACCAACACAGATGTGTACCTTGTCTTCTAGGGCGAGTATACCTTCGCTGATGGGCTGAAGTATGATGACAAACACTGGCATTACTGTGACAGCTATGACAGAAGGTTTTACACGGAGATCTGCTTTGGCTTGAAACCTTCAGGTATCTAGCTCTATCACCTCCCCACTTTGCCTCACACCCAGATTGAAAGGGAAACCACAGGCAGTTTCAAATCAGTGCCTTGGATGCACTGAAGGAAATCAAAGGAGAAGGTGGAAATGAGCAAATGCAACAAAAAGTCAGTCCCCACATCTTAGCTCCACTGTACTAACCAGGGGACCGTGGGCAAGGGAATTTACCTGTTTCTCCCCTTCAAAGGGAGGTGAGGAAGTGGACGTGTGGTGCAAATGATAGAGCACTAGCCCTGAGCAGAAAAAAAAAAAACAAAAAACAACACAAATCCTCGAGTTCAGGCCCCAGTACAGGCACACATATGCATGCGTGTAAGCACGCACAACCCCCCCCCCCCCGCAATAGCCAGGCACAGTGGCATCCACCTGGAATCCTAGCTACTAAGGAGGCTGAGATCTAAGGATCACAGTTCAAAGGCAGCCAAGGTAGGATAGTCCCTACGACTGTTATTTCCAAACAGCCACTGAAAAGCTAAAAGTAGAACGGTGGCTCAAGTAGTAGTAGAGCTCTAGCCTTGAACAAAAGAAGCTAGAGGATAGCTCCTAGGCCCCCCAAAACAAAAACCACCTGCTTCTCCTTATCATTATCAGTACATGATGGCTGTACTTATTTAAGTTACTAGAATCCTAAAAATATAAAGGTACTTAAGAGAGAAGAGGAGGTAGGAGGAAGAGGGAGGACGAAAGATGGAAGGGAGGGGGAGGGGGAGGGAGAGAGGGAGGGAGGGAGGGAGAGAGAGAGAGAGAGAGAGGAGAGAGAGAGAGAGAGAGAGAGAGAGAGAGAGAGAGAGAGAGAGAGAGAGAGAGAGAGAGAGAGATACATGGATACATGGGTGGAGCATGTATCTACTGACCCACTGCTTTCACTAAAGCAGAGCCTCTCCAAAGCAGTGTGGTGGCCTTCCCTGTGCTGTCTAGCCTGAGGCTTGAGTGAGAGAATGGTTAGAAAGCACTTGGCCTGGACTAAGAACGTGGTAACCATTAGCCAATGAACGCTGGGAAAGTTAGGTGCCAGGGTTAGAGAACTCACTGTGCTCAGGACACTGAGCAGCGAGCATGGCACCACCTGCTCTGTAGACATTAGTGCTCCATCTGAAGAACAGGAAACAACTGAGAAGAACTTTCAAGTTATGTATTCCAACCTCTCCCTTTGCTCGGGCAAAGGACATTCCATGTGCAATACAAGACCAAAAAGGCCCACTGCCTCTTCTTTCCCTTCTAGGAGGAGGGGTCCCAGAGCCTCTGTGTTGGGGCTGTCCCCCACTGATGTGCACACTTCTCACACAGGTCCCACAGCCAGCTTGGTTTCTAGCTGGGTAATATAGAACAAGTTATTTGATCTCTCTGAGCAGCAACTTTCTATAAAATGGAGCCACAAGGTTGTTCTAAGGAAGAGCATAATGCACTGGCCATTTTGGTGACTGTGTCACTGTCACCTAACTGTTCCTTTTCTTATGTTCCTCCTTATCTGGTCTCTATTCCACAGGCTCCCTGGGGGAGATAGCCAGGCACACCCACTGGTCATTACCGTAATTTGGATGACCTGGACCTCGCCTCCCCACCCCATCACCTGGCCAGCCTGGAGTCTCCCTGTGGGTCTCTCTGGCCCTTGAACCTCTGCCCTTTGTCAGCATGTCCCAAGAAATGAGGAAGAAGATAAGGTTGCAGTGCCCACAGCTGCACTTTCAGACAGCTCCTCTGTATCTTTCTTGCTGGGTTTGCTCCTTGCCCTGAGCAGGGAGTAAGTCATCCATCAGTGAAGCCAGATAGACACATTAGCAGCCAGCCAAAGGTTGATCTGCAATGAGCACTGAGTTTGGATGTGGCATTGGAGGTTAATAGTCCATTCTGCCCTTTCAAGGTATCTCCCAACTCACCAATATGGACCCACCTAGAAAAATCCCCAAAGGCCATTATGATTGTGGAGATGGCTTCTACAACCCGATCACAAGGATTATCAAGGACTACAGGGGACGCTTCCTGAGAAACGCAGGTAAGGTTTCACCTCCCTGGATCCATGTGAAACAGATTGTGCATGTGCTCATGTCTACATCTGATGAGAAAGAGGCTTGTGCGAGTAAGAGATGAATTCATTATCCATGCTTCACTATTTAGAGTTCAAGCCTGCACAATGCCATTGAGCAAAGTTGAGGACATTCATAATCTCATTGTGACAGAACACAAATATGCTTATACTAATTTTTTTACCAGTCCTGGGGCCTGAACTCAGGGCCTGAGCACTATCCTTGGGCTTTCCTCAAGGCTAGCGCTCTACCACTTGAACCACAGCACCACTTCTGGCTTTTCTATGTATATGGTACCAAAGAATTGAACCTGGGTCTTCATGCATGCTAGGCAAGCACTCTACCACCAGGCCAAACTCCTGGCTCTCATACTTAATTTTGCATGCACTCTCTGATTAGGATTTAACGGACCCCCCTACTGCATTCTAGAGTCTATGCTTGATGCTAGGGGTAGAAGAGAACAAAGCTAGACATAGCCTCCTTCCCCCAATGCTCACTGCCCTAACGTTCCCTTTCCTGGAGTCCCCATCATCCTACTAAGGTAACAACAGACATGCATCGTCTTCCCACACACGTGTGTCACATGTCACTCACTGGGTTTGCATATAGTCTTTTTAAAAATATATTTTTTGTTATTAAGATATTGTACAGAGGGGTTACCATTTCACAATTCAGGTAATGTGTGCATTTCTCTTTTGGACAGTGTCACCCATTCTTTTGCTTCCCGTTTCCCCTGTACATTGTTGTTGTTGTTGTTTTCACCAGTCTTGACCTTGAACTGAGGGCCTAGGCACTATTCTTGGGCCTTCGGAAGGCTAATGTTCTACCACTTGAGCCACAGCACCACTTCCAGCTTTTTACATATATGTGATACTGAGGAACTGAACCCAGGGCTCTGTGCATGCTAAGCAAGCCACAAAGAGGCCACACTCTCAGCTCCTGTACATAGGCTTAAATAATTAATGGAGCCTATAAATGCTCAGGTTAAGCAACTGCAGTAAGAAGGAAACTGCCAAATGGACTGGAATGGTTGCACTGGCTATGGAGAAATATCTTCCCCCTCTAGGGAATTTACTTGGGCAATCAGAGAAGATCAGAAAGTCACCTTTTAGCCCAGCACTTGTGGCTTACCCTTATAATCTTAGCTACTCAGAAAATTGATATCTGAGGATCATAGTTCAAAGCCAACCCTGGGGCAGATCAATCTAAGAGACTCTTCTCTCCCATTCACACGCCAAAAGCTGGAACTGAAGAAGGTGTGGTTCAAATGACAAGAGTGCCAGCATGAGCAAAAATGTTAAGGGAGAATGGGAGGGCCCAGTACCAATACACACAAAAAGAAAAGTAAAGAAAAGCAGTTACCTTGTGGCCTGGCACATTCAGGAGCTATTAGAGGCACACGGAAACACTGGTTCACATGGCCTGGCTCCTGTAGGAAGCTGATTTGTAGAACACTAATTCTGCTGGGTGTTCACAGACTCACTATAAAGTTCTTGACCAAACAAGCTTAGGAGATGTCCTAGCAAACCATGCAAAACAGGTCTATTTACCAAAGGTTTCTGAGGGCCCTTACCATGTGTATCATTTGTGGCTGTTAGTTAAACGCCCATTTCTGTCGCTACTTGCCTAACATCTGCCTTTCTTACTAGCCTGTCATATCCATGTGAGAAGGGACTCTATCTTGTCTCCACTTGGGTCAATCAGAGGCCAATGAGGACAACAAAAAGAACTCTCTACAAGCTCAACTAAATGAACTTTAGAGAGATGAGGACATAAAAGGAGGACATTGAGGCAGCAGAGAAAGCAGCTCCACCTCATGGCTCAAGCTAAGAGTTTAGAGGGTCTTTGGAAAGTCCCAGGATACCACAGGCCAGGCTTTGAGAAGAGAGCACTGCTGGCTCCTGGAGAGCTTGAGAAGGCACTGCTGTCCAGAATTGCCTGTGAAGAGAGAGCAAGGCTCTGATTCTAGAAATGCAGAACAAAGCTGGATATTAGAAGTAATATGGCACTGCTGAGCAGTGATGTGAGCCACTGCAAGACAGAAAGGACTTCAGTCTTCCATGTCTGTCTGCCTTGGCAGCCACTGACAGGTTCCAGCAGGCAAAGCTGCCATATTCTCCACTCAGTTCCAGTCTCCAGACAGCAGGGCATGGCACAGAGGACCTAGTGGGGCTGTGGAAGCTTCCACCTGGCTCAGCCCATGCTTCTCATTCTCAGAATGTTCCTCTAAAGAACATGCCTGCCAAATCCAGGTTTGCTAGACCTAGATTGAAGAAGATTCCTTGCTAAATTAATGTGGGAAACGTGTTCCCCACTATGTGAATCAGACTGGCCTCAAACTCTTGTGTTCAAGTAAGTGTGTGTGTGTGTGTGTGTGTGTGTGTGTGTGTGTGTGTGTGTGTGTGTGTGTGTGCTTGCTTGATCTGGGGTTGGAAAGGCCTGAGTGTTGTCCCTAAGCTTTTTTGGTCAAGGCTGGCACTCTACCACTTGATCCACAGCCTTCCTTCTGGCTTTTGGTGGTTCATTGGAGATAGAGTCTTCATGGATTTCTTGCACAAGTTAGTTTGGTCCTCAATCTTCAGATCTCAGTCTACGATTACAATCATGAGCCACTGGTGCCCAGCTATCTTGTCTTAATAATTGGGATTACAAGAGTGTGCCAACACACTAGGCTTGCTGTGAGAATTTAAGTCCATCCTTCCACCCAGTACAAAGGTTTTGAACATGTACACAATGTGCCAAGGAACTTGGGCAGGCACATTCTCGGAGAATGGCTCTCACAGCCTTTAGCTAACCAGGACTATCTTATAATGGGACCTCACGTACATGTAAGCATGTACAGACAGATATGTACTCATGTACTATGGTATTACGTATTCTGACCATTATTTAAATGCTGGTTGCCATGCACTAAGTTGATCTCACAAGTTTCATGAGAATCGGGATCAACTATCGGTAGAACATTATTCTAGCAGCTTCCTCTGAGTCACCTCCCACCCTCCACTGCACTAGACGACCCTCCCTCTGCTTAGTAATATTACATGTACCTGTAATAGCACTTAGCAGGTGACAGGGACCACGTGACTGTGCCTGGCTCCTCGCTATCCCTGGCATCTCACACAGGTCCCACAAGTTGGAGCTGATTATGCTTGTAAAAGAAAAATTGGGCAGGCAGGCAGAACACCTGCTTGCAAGTCCTTCATCATCTTTTAACTAATTGTACAAACTTCAATATCTAGCACATAATAGACAACTTACTATTTTGAATCATAAAAGCAACTCATTATATTTCTGTACACTTCTAACTTTGCAAAGCATCTAAACAGCCATCGGAGACCTCAATGAGTGGCACCTCAGGCCAGATGTGCCAGGCAAGGTTTTGTTTGGTTGAGTCAATGATTGCAACTGCTTGAGTCCCAGGTCCCCACCACTCCCTGCTTGTATGATCCTCAGCAACATCAGTCATTTCTGTTCTTCCTTCCCTGCCCCTATAAACCTTCTGAGCTTCTGTGCCTGGGATTGCTTGTCCGCTTCCCATACATGAAAGGAGCTGGGAATGGGCAAACCAATGATAAGAACACCAGGCCTCAGTGTGGTATGTGACCTTCTGGTGACAGTCACACTGGGTCTCATACCCATTCCAGTTTCACCACAAGCCCAGCGATCTTTCCAATCCACCTTACTGCTTCCCATGTTAAGTCAAAAAAATCAAACACAGCTACCACAAAGGCACAATGCCTATGTGCCTTTGATCATATAAAATAATTTTTTATAGAAATGAACTCCAAGAAATGGAAACAAACAGGGTTTTTTTGTTTTCTTTTTGTCTTGTTTGTTCATTTACCTGTCTTTAGGAGTGTAAGGGGAGGCACAGAAATGGAGGGACAAAGGATGAACAAATGTAGCAGTGGTACTCATTAGACACGAGGTTGAAAATGAACTATACAATTTGTGGGTGAAGAAGGGAGGGGAAAAGTGGGAGAGAGCTAGGGAAGGGGTAACATTGTCTAAAAAGAAAAGTAATTATTACCTGAACTATGTAACTGTAACTCCTCTGTATATCACCTTTATAATAATAATTTAAATCATATTTTAAAATTATACACAGCTAGTGTATAGTCTAAGCAGCACAGCAAGCATACAACAAAACAGGGGCTTATTTAGAATCTTTTGCCCCACAAGAGGCTAGAGAAGTAAATGAAATTAGAGAGATGGCATGTGGTAATTGAAAGCTCAGGGCCTGGAACCCATAGGTCTGACTGCCCTTAAATTCTAGACCCATCTCAGGCCAGCTGAGTGATTATGGGTAGGTTACATTTCTTCTCAGAGCCTCAGTTTCCTCATCTGTTAAATGTACATTAAAGTAGTCCATTCCCATCTGGAGAATAGGAAAATGAGTTAGGAAAAATGAGGTCAAGTATGCATTTAATATATAACCCAGCACCTGGTCCAAACAGGTGCTTAGTGACTGGCAATTAGGTTGGAAGAAAGAGCAGTGAGATGGGCCAGAAAATGAGGTGGGTCCTAGAAAGACGGATGAGATCAGATGTGCTAGATTTTCTGTCTCCTAAGTTACTGGGAGTTTGGGGGCTGCCGGCTCTTGGTTCCGGCAGTTGGACCCCCTGTCTAGCTTTGATGGTCCACTCTCCCTCCTCCTGTCTCACCTACCTCATGTTCTAGTCCACCTGAGCTAGATGCCATCTATTGGTAAACAGAGCCAGCACTTTGTGCTCTCTAATGTCACCCCACATGTTCCCAAGCACAGACTGACATTCTTCCATTCTCTGCCCATCACAGCGCGCCTCATCTCTCAATGCCTTGCATGAAAGAGGAGGCTACAAGTCTGTGCCAGTAATCACTAAGTCTACCATGTAGCTCCACCTGTGTGCCTACAGCTCAGAGAGACGGTGGGAAGAATACCCACCGGGGAGGAGTCTTTATGAGGTGCCAACTTATCTCATCTGCCCTTCCCAAGTGGGTAATTCGTGTGAGCCACCATTTGCACTGTGATACCTGGCCTCAGAAAGATTAATTGCTTGCTTGTAATGAATGACAAAATTACATTCAAACCTGAATCCTGCCTCACTCCAATGCTATTAGTTGAATAGGGGTATTCTCCACTTTAGAGCCATATATTAAAAGTTCAGTCCCCCAGTCATTCCTTTTGGGAGGTACTGTGGTCCTTTATCAGAAGGTGAGACAACGGGTGGGTGAAGATAAGGATGGGAGGTTTTTAGGTCATTGGTAGCTTGCGTTCTAAGGGAACTGTAGGACTTTGGTCTCAGTCTCTCTGCCTGGCTTTCTGGCTTATGGTGTAACAGTTTGCTCTGTCTTATGCTCCTGCCATGGTGTGCAGAGACCCAAAGCAATTAGGCTGTCAGTCCTGAGCTGGTAAGTCTTACCAGTTTATAAGTTAATTGTCTCGAGTCTTTTGTTACAATAGTTGGAAGCTGGCTAATGCAATGCACAGTTCTTTCCATTCTTCTTTTCAGTTTTCTATACCAATTTTTCTTGTACTTGTAGCTCTCTTCTAGACAGGGGTGGGCCATCTGATTCGTTGTTGTCCTTCTACCAAGCACAGTTCCTGCACCTGGCAGGAGCTCAGCAAGCTTCTTAAATCAACCAAAGGCCCATTTTAGAGTGTTCAGACAAAAAACTCTATAATCCCAGAAATGAGATACAACCTGCTTTGAAATGAGTCCTTGTACACTGCAACCCATACGGAAGTATCTGAAGAGATTTGGAATAATCACATTTCCTATAATGGGAAATGCCCTTCCCCAAGGCATCCCTTTCATTCCTCCCAGGAAGGGCAAGCCAGAGCCATGTTGGCAGTTTGTAGGATGTAGCTCTTTCATGTAGCTGTTGCTCTCCTCAACATTACCAGTAGGAATCATTTGCGAAACAACTGTACCACTGATCCTTCCTCCCTCCCCCCAATTAATGATACCCCATGTGAACGTCTCAGATGAAAGGCGCATTATTAATATTCAAAGAAAAAAACACCCTCGTAACCATTTTAACATGTACAGCTAACAATGAACTAAATTTGCTTTGTGGAAGACAGAGAGTGAGCATCCCAAATTAGTTTATGTAAAAGCTGAAATTCTTCCCCGAAAGGTCTCAGTACCGTCCTCAAAGAATACCCTGATCATCAGAAATGCCGTCAAGATTCCCGCCAACATTATCCCCTTTGTTGTCTGAAATGTCGAATCAAGCACATCTGGCAAGCGTCCTCAAGCTCACAAATCTTTCAAACAGCGTCTAATTCCCAATGGTGAGAGAGAGAACGCCACGGCTCTTCAAAATAGCACCAACTTTCCTTCAATCAGAAACAATGGCTCTGGATTCTTAAAAATATCACACGCCAGTGATTATTTGCAGAGAGGGTCCTTTTGCTGTTTGAACCTGTGGGTTTCCAACAGAATTTAAAAATCAAGACCACATGCCTCGTTTGGATGCACGCTGGGCTAAGTGACAGTGGGACAAGGGTGCGAACTGGGGGGGCCTCAAGAGTGACCAGGCTTCTGGGATTGCAGGTCTTGGGGAAGTAAGTAATGGATTTCCTTCCCAGGATGAAGGTGAGGAGGATGAGGAAGATAATGGTGAGCAGAGCCGGCATTGGCTAAGCAGTCACTGACTGTAAGCCAGGAGGAGGGGAGTCCGCATGTGAGCTGTGTTTGACAAAAGTGAGGAAAGTGAGACTCAGTGAGGTGAAGGGAATTTGGCAGGAGGAGTAGAATTCATAGCCAGGCTCATCTGCCTTTCAAAGTCTTCCTCTTTCCCTTTGCCTGGCCAGCTCTAAGATTCTCTGTCCACAAGGGCATCAGCCAGGTGCCCTCAGATGCTGGTGTTCACCTGCTGTGCAGCCGTCATTATTTTCCCACCTTTACAGCTAATGGAACTCGAGGCATGGTGAAATGCCTTGCCCTAACTCAGCAGGTAAAAAGTGGCACAGCTGGAATTTGAACCCAGATCTGGCTGGTTCCAAAGCTAAAGATGACATTTGAGCTGGTTCTGAGTGAGAAGGTGACATTTCTTAGTGAAAGAAAGGAAGAAAGGGAGGGAGGGAGGGAAGGAGGGAGAGAGGGGGAGGGGAGAGGAAAGGAAGGGAGGGGAGGGAGGGTGAAGAAACAGCTAGGGACATAGAGTATACCCTCAGTATACTCTATGAAGAAATAGCTAGGGACATAGAGTATACACTCAGTAAGTACAGGGTTTTACTGGTGGTTTCCTTTCCCCAGAATACTTCTCTTTCTGTCTTATTACTCAAAAACTGGTCAGAGAGCAGAATCTTTCAATGCCTCTGTTAATCTTGAAGTCACTGCTCTCCCTGGACAATGAAGAATTCTAAGATTCAGAACGAGCAAATCACTTGCCTGACCCCACACAGCCCTATCTATGGTAGAGCTGAGTCTGGAATCCCATATTCCCATTACCAGCTGCAACTCTGTTCAAAAACCGAGGCTATCTCTTCCTGGTGCTGCTCTTGAGCTGTCTGCAAAATGGCCCAGCGAGTCTTCGGCACAGCCCCCTTCCTGCCGTCATCTCTCCAGCGAGACAAAAGGCAATTTACCCAAATGTTATAATCACCTGGAGACTGGCATGTAGGGGCATCCCTGCTTTATCTGCAGCATTGTTCACAGCCGTGTAATGAAGGCTTTGTGGAGGGATAATATCACACTCGTAACTGCCAAATAAAATGCCCTCACAGATCCCATGTCCCTGCCAGCAGACTTGGGCCTCTGCTACACGCAAAAGGGATAGGAGGAATGTTGGAGGACTGAAGCCTCCACTAAGTCAGGGACTCACCACATCCTGGTCCTTTAAGGAAATTCCTGCTTGAACACAGGGCTGCCTGGGAAAAGAGGCCATGTTTGGAACTAGTGGGATACTCATGGCCTTTTCTGAGGAGGAGCCTCTCTGAGAACTAGGTTAAATTATAGCCTCTCTCCAGAAAGAGAATTTTGTCCACTTCAGGGAGGGTCAGCCACCTGGAAGCCATCCATAGACCCCTTGAAGATCGCTCCTCTAGGAATGACAGCCTATTCCCATTGGCCACCCTCCCGGACCTACAGAACTGTCCAGTGCCCTTCTTTCTCTCCGCCTCAACTTCAGAAGCCCTGGAAATTTCCCTTCTAACTGAGGACTAGAATGTCCCCACGATTCTGGTAACAATGTGTTCCCCGCCCCCAGCACCTCCTGAAGGCATCCAGAGGACACAGCTTCCCCTTCCCTGTGTGGAGTCAGCTGAGGACTGCCTAGGCAGGGTTTGTTTTGTCTCCTTTAATAGAAATGGCACAAGGTCAGGGCCCACAGGCCAGGCGGGAGCCTCACCTCTCTTCCTCAGCCCATACTCTGGAAGCCAAGGTAGTTGGCTGAAGCCCCTGTCCAAACCCTTGTCCCAGAGAGGCAGGCAGCATTCCAGACAGGCTTTTAGACTCATCTAGATCTACAGTCCTATGCCACTGCTTCATCTGAAAAATGGGGGTAGTAAGAGGACCCATCTGATAGGTTTGTGAAGGGAGACAATTCAGGGATTACTGCCAGGACAGTGGCTATGCCAATCACCTGATCACTTGCCCATCAGTGATCACGATGATGATTATTTTTCCCCCTGTGATAAATGGTTGAAAAGCAGGGACAGGCTTATCTCCACATCCCAGAGGAGGAGCCAGTATCACCCTGGCAAGCTGCCCCCGGCCTCCACCCACCTACTTTTGATGCTGATTTCAAGACTGAACTGGCTGCCTGTGGTTTCCTGATCTCTCGGCCTAGCCCCTGGCATTGTCTTCTGAATGTAGGCTCCATCATCCTCATCCTTTCAGGTTGACTAATGTCTTTGACCCCACTGTGTACACAAGGGTCTCTCACTTAGGGGTGAGACTCAGTGTCTGCCCCTCCAAAACCAGCACAGGGTGAGGAGGAACAAATGCCTAAATGATGACCACAGAGCCCCTCCCACCCCTCAAACTATACCTCATGAATTAAAACATATAAAATCCACACAGAGGGAATACAATTCTGTATGCCCTGTGATATCTATGCTAATGTTTAATTTGAAACACCAGTGTGAGATTCTTTGCCCAGTAAACCAGGAGTGATCCTGGAATCATTGTGCTGAGGCGATACAGAGAAGAAGTTGTATCCCCGATGTCACTGAATGATATCCCCAGACAGGAAGTGCCAGGGTAGGCCATAACCATTAAGGGAAGCTAGAGCATGGCGCAGAAATAATCAGGGGCTCTGGATACTAAAGACAGTGCAGATTGTAAAGACTTGCAGATTGCAAGCTAGAGGAGCAGCGCTTCCCTCAGGCAGGGCTGGACAATGAGGCTTTGACAGACGTGTAAGGGAGTTTGGGCTGGGCCTTCAAGGAAGAGAAGCCCAGTGAGGCAGCCTTAACTGATGTTTAGGGAGTGTGGTTTCCATTCTTCCAAGAGTGGATCAGTAAATACAGGAGCTGTACAAAATTTTCTCAGAGGATGGGTAACAATCAAAAGCAGGGCTTGGAAGACATTCTTTGCCCTCTCACTAGCTGGTAAGTTTGAACATATGCCTTCTCCTCTCTGAGAGTACCCCTCCCCACCAGGAGACAGAGATGGTAGCACTAACATAAAAGATTGCTGTGAGTAGTAGAGTTCAGTTTTCCATGAAACTATTCTTTTCTTTCTGCAAGTTCTGAGGCTTGAACTCAGGTCCTCCCATTCCTGTTTGGCTTGCTTGCTCACAGCCACTGCTCCACCACTTGAGTCATACCTCCTTCAGTTTGGCATTTTGCCAATTAATTGGAAACAGGAGTTTTACAAACTTTTGTACCTATGCTGGCTTCAAACTGCAATCTTTCAGGTCTGTGCCCCCTGAGTAGCTAGGTTGGCAGGTGAGAGTCACCAATGCCCAGCATATCATGGAACCCTAATCAACCCTCCTGGCTATCTCTATCACCCCAGCCTTGCTCGGGCCTCAACATATGTCAAGTGGAAAATGGGCTCCTACCTGCTAAGCTCTCTCCAGTCTAATGTTCACATGCAGCCAGAGAACAAAGGCGATAAAGTCAGGCCAACAGGGCGACCCCAGCTATGGCTGGTGGCATTTCTGAGCTGCCTTTGTATGAAGTCTAGGAATCATAAACATGGCAGGTAAAGGTGAGCCCAATTATTAGTGCTCAAAAAATAAAAACAAGAAGAATAGAAAATAAATGGTGCTGGTGATTTTGCTTTGCCCTCTATTCAGTACACACTTGCTTTGAGTGTGTGGGGTCCAGCCATTGGTCCTCATCCATGCACAGGAGGGCTGTGCTGCACAGAGGACAGTTTGTCTTTAAAGATCATTATTGCCTATGAACACAAGCCAGCCATACATCCAGTTTATCACAGCTGGACTTGCTCTCTGTCCCAACAATGTCACAAAACTGGGTATGTGTTGTCCTTCCAGGAAGGAGCCTTCCTAAGAGATTTCTGAGAGTTGTGTGACTCTAATAACTTTTTCCCTTCCTCACCGAGATCTCACAACTCCATCATGCTGTGCCTTCACAGAGGTGTTAATGAAGACATAATGAGGTTTTCACACAAGATGCCCACCAGATATGTCCATTGTAGAGCTTCCTAACACCAAGTAGCTATGTTTGCCCACATCATGCCCACCATGATAGCCCTAATTCCTGCCCTAACCTGACAGATCCTACCACAATCATAATATTAAAACAAAATGTAACCACATTCCCACATCCAACAGATTTTTTTTATTTTTTAGTTCGTGGGGCAAGGTACCAGATTATAATCACTTACTATTTTCATTCCTGGAATGCAGAGTCAGGTCACATAGGAAAGACTATTCTGAAGAGAGAAACACAGGAAGAATATTGAGAATCAAGAAAGAGGTGGCAGGATGATAGGATGATAGAAAAGCACGGAGAAACAGGCAATAGATAAGAGAAGCAGTTCCCAGCTTCCTGGAAGGGGGAGAAAGCCAATGACACCATTGGGAGGTAAACTGTTGAGCAAGACCTGAACACATGGAGACCTGTCTCCTGAGACCTTTGTTCTAACCTATGTTTGCTGACAGCTGGGGTGAGGGCTCAATTCTAGACCCTCTACGTCTTGACACTCCCACAGTTACCATCTCTTCTGCAAAGAAAAGTCAGTGATCAGAGAGTACCTGTAAACAGTACCCCTGGTGAGAAGAGCTGTAAGTCTCTCAGTTGCCCTAAACACTCAATCTGCTCTCCCCATCCTGTGGTTATCCAAAGGCTTGAGTACTTTCTGCCCCTGGGGGAGGGTACTTTCTGCACCTTTAGGGGGCATGTGGAACAAGGGAGAACATGCCCAACCCCCAAGCTATAAAGCTCTGGAAAGCCAACAGCAGATCACATTGCACATAGAAGGGGAGCCTCCACAGTGAAAGCAGCCAGGAGCTAAATAATAATAACAACAACAATAATAACCCTTATGTAAGAGACTCCAGCTTGTTTACCTGGGAATCAGTGTTGGGAATCAGACCCTGTATCCTGAGCACTGGTGAATGTTTAGCTACTGAGCCTCACCCCACAGTTACGTGGTGAGAAATAATATCTTAACACAGCCACTACACTACCTTGCAGGACCACTGAGCCTATTTCAGCCAAAAGACAACAGGTGATTAAAACTTCCAACAAACAGTATGTCCTCAGATGTGTAAATCCCAATGTAGAAACACATATAATATGAGAAAACATGATGGAGTTTCAAATAACAAACTCAAAGCAGCATTGATAAAAATTATCAATGACATTACAGAGGAGATATATAAGCACCTGCATGAATTGAAAGAAGATGTAAATAAACAGCTGAATGAACAGAAATAGAATTCAAATAAACAGCCGAATTAATTATGGAAGACAATGTGGGATATGAAGAAAAAACTCAACAAAGACAAATTCTGAGGGGTGGGGGGAAGTAAATCTGAAATCCTGGAAATGAAAAGCTCAATAAGCCAAATAAGACTCACCTGAAAACCTTGCTAATGGAATGGAACAAGTTGAAAGTAGAGCATCCATGATAAAAGATAGAGGAATTTGATCAATCAAACACAAAAAATACCAAGAAAATATGAACAGACTGAGAAAGACCTTCGGAACACCATCAGAAGACCAAATCTATAAACCCTGAGTATAGAAAAGGAAGAGAGACAAAAGACTAAACATAGAGCTCCCCTATGACCCAGCAATTCCAGTACATGGCATTTAGCCAATCCAGAAACAAGGATATACTAAAGTCACTAGCACAACAATGTTCATTGCAGCACTGTTTCCCATAGCAAAGATATGGAACCAACCCAAATGCCCCTCAGTAGCATCAACAAAATGTGATTTTTATATACAATGGAATTCTATGCTGCCATCAGAGAGAATAACATCACCCCATTTGTAAGGAAATGGAAAGACTTGGAAAAAATAATATTAAGTGGTGAAGTAAGCCAGACCCAGCAGAACATAGGCTCAATGGTTTCTCTCATTTGTAATAATTAGTACAAACCTAGGACTCTCCTAGCAGAGGATTACAATAGCTCAAAACCTAGATACATAGGTCATATAGGATGAGGCCAAATGAAAGGATCTCCAGAATGTGGAAAAAGAGATTTATATTATGTTATTATTGTTCTTAATGTACTATGTTATTTCTCTTCTCTTTTGTTGCCCTTTGGTTAATGTCTAATATTGTTACAGTATCTGACTTTGTTACCTGGTATATTATTTGTTTATTTGAAATAGGAAAGGGAAGGGGGGAAAACAAGATAACAGGGAGGGGGTGGGGGAGGGAAATGGGGATAAAAACATGAGAGGGGGTGTCAATGTGTGAGAAGTGATATACCTTCTGTCTGGCAAATATAACTGTAACCCCTCTATACATTACAATAAAAAAAAGAAAAGGGAGACACAAGGGCTAAAAAAAAAGCTCAACGAAGTAACAGCAACCTTGAGAAAGAGAGGGTCATTTAGATCCAAGAGGTTTTTCAGAACACCAAGCAAGCAGGAAATACTCCTATATATATTACAGTAAAAAAAAAAAAACCCTGAATACATATAACAACAGTAACATATAAAGGCAAACTCATCGAGTCTTAAGCCCCCATACAGGGCTCTCCGTACAGGAAATGTTTCTCTTTTCGAATTTTCCCTACTTGAATCCTATTATCCTAAAACATATCCTTGCTAAAACTTTTTTTAAAAAACTGAAAAAATTACATTTAGTGAAGTAAGCCAGATCCAGGGGAACACAGGTGGCATCTTTTCCCTCATCCCTGGTAGCTAGAACGTCCTATAAATCTATAGGTAAATGCATTGTGAAAGTTGTTACAAATGAGTTAACTAAAGTATAGTAAGCTCTATGGAAAGCAAAGATGACTTTGTTAAACATCAAAAATCAATACATAACCTAAAAATTAAGAAAAATGAGATAAGGGGTGGACAGTGAGGGGTGGGCAGGATGTTGAAAGGGGAGATATTTATTGAGAGGCACTGTATTGATATACTGCTTTGTTGAATGGCATCCTTTGTATGGGAAAGGGAATTAAAATATGAAAATATTTTAAAAGGAAAATGCATCAAAATAACATCAGATTTTTTTTCTCCAGAAACTCTAAACGCAAGGTAGCCATGGAAATAGAATAACTGTCAACCTAGGTTAATGCATCCAGTAAAGCTTTCTTTCATTACAGGAGAAATAAAAACCTACCTCGATAAATAGGAATTCTTTCTTTAAAGCATCTTTCTAACTTTGCTTGGCAGGTCTTTAACAGTTGGTGATAATTTCTCAAGTTGTGCACCTATTTGAAAATTCTGGCAAAAAACGAGAAAAATCAAGCCTGTAAATAGAGCTCAAACGTAATAAAATTGTTTTGATCTCTAAGTTTAATAATTAATCAAGTTTGAATGAGTCAATTATAACATGTCTTTAATCTCGGTTTTGCTGTTTCTCTTTTTGGTATGTTGGAATCAATCCTTTTCTCCAAGTCCCTCACATGTGAATAGGCTTTGATGAGCTCATGGGAGCTACACCCTAGGCCTCCAATTCCCAGGGGGTGAGGTCAATCATCCTACTCCACCTCCACGCTCCAGCTCCAACCCAGCCCAAGAGATGTTCCTGTACAGGGAACCACAAGAGCAGCCCTGAGGCCTCCCACCTGCTCCATGGCAGCTCTGCCTGGGCAATGACCCCTCTGTCAACATTGACACTCTGTGGCCTTGGCTTCTGGCAACCTCTGCCAGCAAAGTTCAAAGCCTCTTTCTTGTCAGGAATTGTGACAGGGGTTCTGGGGTGTGCATACCTCATTGTGGCACTGCCTTGGCTTTTCTCTACCACCTCGCACACCCCTGAGTTTACAGTAGGACTGGGCAGGGGGGAGGGAGGGGAGCACCTGCCTACAAACAAGAATGGTGATATGCCATGCACCAGCAATGAAGCCCCGAATGCTCTGGGGGGTGTTTCCTCCTTCCCCCAGCAAAACTGAGGAGTAACCCATGGTAGATGGCCCCTGGCCACAGAGCCTAGCCCAGCCCCTGCATCCACTGCTAGCCCAGTTAACTGCACTGGACTCATTCTGCAGGTCAGCAGGTCTCCTCCCTCTGTATGTAATCACAAGCACAGACTTCAATGACTCTCCAGACACATGTGTTACACAAACCACAAACATCTTGTATGTGAAAAACACCCAGAATGTCACCATTTGCGTGTTCTAACACATATATTTACACTAATATATATTTAAGAACAACTGAATGGACATAATGCATTTGTGTGTGTACTTGTAGTGTCACTATATATGACTATATATGACTAGCACCAGAGCACACTTAGTCCTGCCTTCTGCCGTGATAGCAAATTGTTGCACTCCCTAAGCTTCAGCTCCCTCATCTTAAGTAGGAGTAACACTATCATACTGAGGAAGTACAAATAGAGGCACACACACACATGCACACACACACACACACACACACACACACACACACACACACAGCTGGGCCCTTCTAGATGATTGGCTGCTAAGTCTCCCTCCCTCTCCAAGGCAACATACTTTGTACCTTCTGGATCTCCTTCCTTTCTCAGGCCCCACCCCAGTCCTCAAAGGGGTGGGACCTATGTGGCAAGGATGATCACAGGGATGCCCTGACAAAGAAGAAGCAGAACCCGGTGTATAGGTGTCCAGTGACCCTGATCTGTCTGTTTACCTTCCCTGAGTTCTCCTGTCTTGGCTTGTCCCTATGGTTTCGAATAAAATTCAGTAGTTTCAGTTCTTACAATGCTGATCCTCCTAAGTGCCTCTCTTCCCTAACTTGCAGAGAATGTGGTGACTTCCTTAGGGACACTTCCTTGCAGGCATCAAGTCTGAGAATTACAAGATTCATCAGAATGGAGTCTTCATTTTCCACTTCCTGGATGCCCACCAAGTGCTATTCTTCCTGGTTCACAGACATGCACAGTAGCCCTGTTCAGAAATGAGGAGAGATGTGCAGAATAGCCCAGCAAGTTAGTGACTCAGCATCTGACCCAGGCCTGTCTGGTTCCAGAAATGCCACCTTGCAAAGACAACTTCTGGCTTCTCATTAGGTCAGATTTCTATGCACCAGAAACTGTGCTAACCACTTTTCAGGAACATTTGGTCTTCATGGCAGACCTTTAAGGCAAATGATTTGCAGATGAGGAAATGAGGCCCAGTGAGAGGTCCAAAGGCAATGATCTTACTCTTGCACCATGCCATGCCACCACCTTTCTTCTCATCTCCTGGATAGCTGCTGTTTCCTTGCAGCTGTTCTGAGCCTTCCAGGATCTCTTCTGCTTCTTCTCCAATGTCGTGTTGAGCTGCAGACAGCACCCGTATGACCTGAGCATCATGCAGCAGGCCCAGCCCAGCTGAGACCTATGCAGGATAGCCCCTCTCCATCTTTGCTGTGTGGCAGGTCAGGTAGTCATTGAGCTCCTTGCCTGTGGTTAATGCTCAAAAATGATTCTGGACAACCTAGCCTCTATATGCAGTGGAGATGGCCTCAACACACACACAAAAGACAATAGCAGCCAACAGACTCAGACTTACACTTGCCTGTCTGCCTTCTCTTGGCAGCTCCATTTGTCTGGGGAGAGGATGAAAGCCTTTCATCTCATCCAAATCCCACAAAGTAAACCTAAACCTATTACTTTTCTTTTTTTAGCTGGTCCTGGGGCTTGAACTCAGGGCCTGGATGCTATCTTTGAGCCTCTTTGTGTTCAAGTTAACACTGTATCACTCGAGCAACAACACCACTTCCAGCTTTTTTTTTTTTTGAGTAGTTATTGGAGATAAGAGTCTCACAAGGACTTTTCTGCTCAAACCGGCTTTGAACTGGGATCCTCAGATCTCAACCTCCCGAGGAGCTGGGATTACAGGAGTGAGCCAATGGCACCTCACTGAACCTATTACTTTCATGGCCCCAAATGTACATCATTCATTCATCATGACTTAACTAAATGATTTTTAAAGGCTTGGGCCCTGATAACGTGGCTTCCCCAGGCTTATGGTGCACTGTGACCAGTATCACATTTCTGGCTCCCCTCATCAGGGAAGCCAGGTTGGACCAATGCAGTGGCATGGGAGACAGCCAGGAAGGCAGAGGGCTAGCCCACCACATAACTCAGGGAGGCCTTAGGCCAGCATAACCTCAAATCTGCCTCTATCCTTTTCCAACCATACCATCTTTAGGGTCGTGTGAACTTAAAATCTTTTTGGAAAAAAATCCTGGAGCAACACATTGAATATTTGTTTATGTTAGAAGCAATACTTTTGAGCCTAGGCATCAGTGACTCACACTTATAATCCTAGCTACTGAGGAGGCTGAAATCTGTGGGTCACAGTTCAAAACAACTCCAGGCAGAAAAGTCCATGAGACTGTTTTATCACAAATTATCCACCAGAAAACCAGAATTGGCACTGTCACTCTAAGTGGTAGACTGCTAGCCTTGAGTGCAAAGGCTCAGGGACAGCACCCAGACCCTGAGATCAACCAAAACCAAAAACAAACAAACAAACAAAAACAGACAGTAATTTCTCAAGTATAAATGTTTAAAGTATATCTCAATTGGTACATCTTATTTAGGATTTTTCTTCATTTTTTGCCAGTCTTGGACCTTGAACTCAGGGCCTAGGCACTGTCCTTGAGCTTTCTCAAGGCTAGAGCTCTACACTTGAGCCACAGCACCATTTCTGGCTTTCTTCTATGTATGTGGTACTGAGGGATCGAACCTGGGTCTTCATGCATGCTAGGCAAGCACTCTACCACTAGGCTAACCTCCCGGCCCCGTTTTTCTTCATTTTTAAAACATATATTTTTTGCCAGTCCTGGGGCTTGAACTCAGGGCCTGAGCACTGTCCTTGAGCTTTCTCAAGGCTAGAGCTCTACCACTTGAACCACAGTACCACTTTCAGCTTTTTCTATGTATGTGATACCAAGAAATCAACTGCAGTCTTCATGCATGCCAGGCAAGCATTCTTGCCGTTAGGCCACACTCCTGACCCCGCCCTGGGCTTTTCTGATGTTCTGAGAAATGCTGCACCTAAGCCAGGTGCTGGGGAGGAAGGCACCTGCCTCCTTCACAGGGAATGTACATAAAGCTAAAGAAACACCACTGACCATGTGTATTTGGATTCATGACGTAGCTAAAGGTAGCTGCGTTTTACAGTGTGAGATGCATGGGGGAGCATGGACTCTGGAAGGTCCTAAAGTCCAGCCCAAGGGGAAGACGGTCTTGCTGGGAAGGCTTCTCATCATGGGAGTCTGGACAGATTTCAGGCTATCTCATAGCAAGTTCCTTTTCTCCAGAGGAAACTGTTCAAATCATTCAGGAGGGGTAAGGCAGGTGGGTGGCAGCAAAGTCATTTCCAAAGCTTCATTCCAGAACAAAGACATCTTTCTGTGCACCAAATGGAGGTAACCCTGAAGAGGGAGCCTCCTGGCACTAGTCACTGCTGCAACTTACTCCTCCCTGTCCTCAGCACTGGGCACAGGGCCAGCCACAGGATTGAGCTTGTTGATTCATTTCTTCAATCCACAGGTATTGATGGTGTGCCTTCTATGTGCCAGATACTTCTCTACACTCTATGGACACCACAGGAAACAAGCAGACAAGGCACTCATTGGAGCTTACAGTCCAGATAGAAGAGATGTAACACACACATAAACAGAAAGATAAGGAGTGGAGGGTGATAGGAAGAAAGCATGGAGTGACTGGGAGATGGGGCCAGAGATTGAAACCTGGATGCCAAGAAGAAGTGGGTGCTTAGGAGATATTTGTTTAATGGCAATTGAGGAAAGACAGAATGAAAATGATTTACTCAGATTCACCTAGCAAAACATTCACTGAGCATCTCGTTGTCTTGTTCTGTTGGCCAACAGAACAGATATGATCTTTTCGTTGAAAATTTTACCAGGTGTGTGTGCGAGAGAGAGAGAGAGAGAGAGAGAGAGAGAGAGAGAGAGAGAGAGAGAGAGAGAGAGAGAGAGAGAGAGAGAGAGAGAGAGAGAGAGAGAGAATGAGAATACTGGGGCTTGAACACAGGACCTGGGTTCTGTCTCTTAGCTTCTTTACTCAGAGCTGGCACTCTACCACTTGAGTCATAGCTCCACTTCTTGTTTCTTGCTGGTTAATTGGAAATAAGAGTCTCACAGGACTTTCCTGTCCAGTCTGGCTAAGATTATAGATGTAAGCCACTGGTACCTGGGAAGCGTTTAAGGTGAAGGGAAACAAGACTCCAGGGTTCAGATTATGAGAGAGAAAAGGGAAAGGCTTTCCTTTAGATGACTGGCAGTGTGAAGGGACTTCCACTTTTCTTGAAGAACATGCTAATTTCTCCTATTACAGGGCACACTGGATTTTCACGCATTTTTAAATAACATTTTTATTTTAGAGCACTTAAGGTTGTATAATTATCAAGAAGACAGGCTAGTGTTCTTAATATGCCCTATATACCCCATTAATTGGTACATTTTTTCATAATTCATGAATTAGCACTAACTCCTATTAGCTAAAGCTCATAGTTTATTCGAACTCCTTCATCTATCTTTATTGTCCATTTTCTTCTCCAGGATTCCAGAATATCACATAACCTTCAATTGTGTCTCTGGGCTCATCTTAGGTTTTTCTTGGTTTTCAAGAGTACTGGGCAGGTATCTCGTACACTGACCCTTAACTGGAATTTGTCTGATATTTTACTCCTGGTTACACAGAGTTGTGGGGTTTGGGAAGGGAAAACCACAAAAACAAGGGCCATTTTCATACAAAGTTACCAAGGGAACAAACTGTTAATGATGTGCTGGTAATGACATTAACTGAACCCCTGGCTGAGGCTGGGTTTCTTCAAAGGAAAAACATCATCCATTTCTCCACTTTTTCTTTCCATACCATCGTCTTTGGAAGGAGGTTGCTGCATACACCCATGCTTAAGAAGTGGGGGTTTTAGGCCAGGGGCTGCTGGCTCACACCTGCAATCCTAGCTACTCTAAGGACCACAGTTCAAAACCAGATTGGGCAAGAAAGCCCATGAGACTCTTAGCTCCAATTTACTGCTAGAAACAAAAACAAAAACAAAAAACAGAAGTAGAGCTGCGGTTCAAGTGGGAGAGCACTAGGCCTTGAACACAAAAGTCTAGGAACAGCCCTCAGGCCCAAAATTCAAGCCCCAGGACCAGACACACACACACACACACACACACACACACACACACACACACACACACATTAAAAAGAAGTGGAGTTTTTGATCCAACTCTGGGGACAGAGTATCTATGTAAATTATTTGCTGGAAATCTGTTTTGCTATTCATGCATTTTGCCAATATGCTTATGCTGTTTTTTTTTTTACTTCTAGTATTTCTGGAAATATTTTATTTCAATTAACAAAAACACATTAAATTACCAAGACATTAAATTGGAGGGAAGGAAATGGCCGATAATTATTTTCAATTTTTTTCTATTGTCAGTATGCATTAATGAAAGGAGATTTAGGAACTAGCAAGAACAGCAGGACCTCTCTGGTTTCATTCCTTAAAGCTGGCCACAACTCATATTTCAATTCATTTTTTTTTCATTTTTCTTCCGTGCTCAATTTTTGCATTGAGCATATTGTCTATATAGTTTTGTTTCTTGTCTCCTACTTTCTGGCTTATCACTTAAAAATATTTCCTCCATGTTGCCATTTCGACTTCACAGCTATCATTTTCAGTAACTGCTAACTTCACATGGCTTATTGTGTCTATTTACCGCACCCCCCTCCAAACCACTATGGTTCCTCACATTTAATTGGTATTTTGAAGTTATTTGCTAAGTGACAACAAAGTGATTATTCCCTAGACACTGAATGCATATCATTTTATATTCCCTTGAATCTAAATAGTTCTGAGACAGATATATTGTTCTTGAGTGGAATCACCAGGCCAACAGGGACCAGAAACTTTTAAATCAATGTACAAAACCAGAAATCTTCTTCCTCTTCCCTCTGCACCACCAGCAATTGTGCCAAGGGTAATAATTTGCAATTGATTAAAGAGTTTGTGGGGTGTTTTTTTCCCCATCTTTTTTCCCCTCTGTCTCTTCTCCCCCTCCTCTCCTGCCCAAAAGGAGGAAAATTATCTGAGAAGGTGAAGATGTTCTCAGACAATCATATTAACATATTCCAACAATCGCAATTTGCAAAATAGTAATCACAACTCCCAGGCTCTGGGAGGCATTAATCAAAGCTACAGGTTTAATTCCATCTTAAATATTGATGAAATGTGCTTCGGCAGCCTCACCCTGGTGTGGCAGGGCCAGGGAGCCTTGGAGGCTGCAGGGAGGTGGAGGGAGGGTGGAGGAGCAGCTGCTGGAGGGGAGGCATCTGTGATTCAAATTGGTGGCTGTACAGCCAGGTAGAGAGTGAAAGGGGTAGTGAAGAGGGCTGTTAAGACCATTGCTGTCAATTTGTAACGATCAGGGAGGGGCCTGAGGGCTGGTTCTGCACAATACACCCAGTTTGTCTGGTTTCAGGGGTTACCACTGAAGAGGCTGCAGCTGCACTGATTCGAATAGCCTGGAGACTTCAGAACTGTAATTATCAACCAGGCTGCTCACAGTGTGGCAAAAGTGGGCTCCACCAGCACTTAACTCCTTGTGTGCTGACTTATCACCATCACTCTCCCCACCCCCCGCATTGCCAGCCTCTGACAGGACTCCCAGGCTGCCCGACCAAGGGAAACTGAGGCCCACTTGTTCCTTAGGGCCAATTCTTCCAAGGCCAGGGCTTGCTAGCCAGCAAGCCTTCTTCCTTGGGTTATCTGCAATGGAATGGAGCTAGAGGGGTAGGTCTGTGGAGGCAACCTGGCCCTATGGGTGAGAAGTCAGGCCACTGGCTCAAATTCCGCCTAGGACAATGTTTGCACCCTCTGTTAAATGGGAGTGCTCTCTGCCCTGCTGGGCAGCTACAAAAACATCCAGTGAGATTCAGTGTTGGTGAAGAACACGGTGGGTTGGCTTTGAGCTGCTGTCTTCCTGTCCCTGGGGGCCCTGCTATCTTGGGCAGGGTCACCTCATTCTCTGGAGGGCAGGCTTTTGCTGGCCCTTTTGTGTTTCTGCTCTCAGGGAGAGACCCCTTGTCGCCCGAGGAGGATAAAAAGTTCCATCCTCCTGTTTTTTTTTTAAGTAGGAAACAGTGAGTTGGGCAATGCTGTGGCCCGGAGGAGACCACGGCCATCAAGGGAAGATTGGTGAGAGGGAGGTGATGTGGGCTCAGCTGGGAGCACGGGTAAGGGAGGATCAGTGATCACTGTCATGGAATTTTCCAGAGTAATTCTCCCACATACTTATGCAGGAAGGCCTGAGCTCCAGAATGTTGCTCCCAGTGTGGGTCCTGGCATGGAAAAAGTGGAGGCCACCTCTACCTGCCACCACTGGGCAGATGGAGAGTGAGATGGGCAGGAAGCCAACCACAGAACAGGGAACACATACCACAGCAATAAGAGGCAAAGAACTAGAGGTATACGCAGCAGCCAGAAGAGATTCTGACTCCTACTGCTGAATGAAAGAAGTACGACACAATGAAATTCACCACACAATGCTGCTTTTGTAAATTAAAAACACATTCACACACAAAGCAAGAGGACATATTTTATAGTGCTGGGTGCGTTTTTAGGGGTGTATATCCTCCCACCATTGGTGTGGGTCCCCCATGGCGGTGGTGGAGGGGGGTTGGGTGTGGGACTGGAGGAGAAGGGTGGGGGGATAAAGAGAAAGGAAGTAAATCACAGGGGTTCGTCACCGAGAGATGACGGCAGAGCACCGAGGACTGGAGTGGCTGACTCAGCCCTGGATTTGAGGTTTTGAAAAGCAGCACAGGCTTTGTAGTTAGAGAAACCTAGGCTCAGATCCCAGACTGTCCCACATGCCAACCCTGGGGCAGTGGACACAGGGCCCCATCCTCAGAGCCTCTGTTTGTTCATCTCTAAGTGCCTGTAGTGGCATCCAGCCTGTCACGGAAGCCCTGGAGAACGAGGGCAGGGAGGTGACTGCATCCAAGGCCTCAGGGAATGGTGCTCCTCTCCTGCCTTCCCCATGAAGACACTTGAGTCAGCAGAGGGTGTTGGCTCCCTTGGAAACCACAGGTTCTTTGAAGGGTCACGAGTAAACGAAAACCAGTATCTGAGGCTCTGTCTGCCGACATTACAGCCAAGGCAGGCATCATCTGTGTTCCGTCAGCCCAGGGTGAGTGTGAGGCTGTCACTCTCTGTCTGTCCCTTGGAAGCAGATGAGCTTCAGATGGCCAAGTCGCCTCCAGCCTGTGATGGAATGCACTCGCCCCCCCCCCACCCACCTAGAGCACTCCCAGGATAGGGGAGGTCTCCAGAGCATCAAACATGACAAGCTCTTCCTCTTTCCCTGCAGATGATGACGAGCATGAGTGGATTCTCCACACCTGTCGGAAGGGCTGGGATGAGATCGTTGGTCACAGGCCCAAGTTGTGAACCCTACCAGAAGTGTCCATCTGTCCTGCTGACAAGATGTAGATCCAGAACTTCATTTTGACTCTGGAATAAAGGTTTCCTGCACTTTGTTATTTAGTGGCCCTAACTGTACTGGCCTTGGAAGTCGGTTTCTCAGAAGGTGTCTTTGTTTTACCTGTGTTGGAATCATCTGGACAAAATTATGAATTACACAGCTGTTCCCAGGCCCCAGCCTAGACTTGCTGATTAAAACCTTTGTTCCAAGGCACTGGTAGCTCACACCTGGAATCTTAATACTCAGAAGGCTGAGATCTGAGGATCTCAGTTTGAAGCCAACCTGGGCAGAAAAGTCTGTGAGACCCTTATGCCCACTTAACCACAAAAAAAATCTGCAAATGGAGCTGTGTGGTTCAAGTGGTAGAGTTCCAACCTTGAGCACTAAAGCTCAAAGACCATGCCCAGATCCTGAGTTCAAGCCCCAGTGCAAGCATAAAACAACACTAACAAAAGAATCTACGGGAGCACAAAACAAAACAAAAACAATCTCTGAGAATTGCCTTCCCAGGTACTCTTTATGTATAAGGACATTTGAAAACTCTTTTTTTTGTGGATCATTGGGCTTGAACTCGGCCTGGGCACTGTGGCTGAGCTCTTTAGCTCAAGGCTACCCCCTAACCTTGAGCCAAGCCCTACTTCCTATTTTCTAGAAGTTAACTGGAGATAAGTCTCAGGTCCCTTTGTGCCTGGGCTGGCTTTGAACCTTGGTCCTCAGATCTTAGCCTCCTGAGTAGCTAGGATTATAGGCGTGATCCACCGTACCCAGCTAGAACTGTCATTTTGATAATAACATGTACCTAATTGAATGACCAATTGTCTGCCACAAGCAGTGTACGTGTGTATGTGCGTGCATGCACTCGAGCGCACATGTGTGTGTGTGTTTTCTTTGCAAGGAAGAGGTGAGCACCACCTTTTGCAGATAGGGACTCTCTTGGTCTTAGGGAAGTAGGACCTGATCACTATGCCCAGCTCAGAGCCAGAACCTTCCCAAAGGCACAGAAATGACTCCATAAGACCGCCTTCCCCTCTGCATAGTTCAGCCACCTGAGCCATGTACCATAGACACAGTCATTTGTCAGTGTAGTCCCTGAGAAAGAACATGATTTTATCATCATCCATACCAAGTTTGAATCCCAATGGAACACAGATGTCATATAATCCTGGACAAGTCATTTCCTTAAACTTTCGCTTCCTTCTCTATAAAATGGTTATAATGGCTTTACCTGGGGGCAGGGGGTTGAGGTGAAGAGAACTGGAAGAGATGGAACATGGCCATATCATCTGGGTTTTGAGGAGCCATTCTCTTTCTTCCCATTGAAGGGGCAAAAGCTTTTTCCATTGATACATTAAAAGACTCTGAACCACAGTAAGAAATCAATGATTCTGGACAAGTGCCAGTGCAACCCAGAACGCTCAGAGGACCAGAACATTTCAACTATAGAAGCATATACACATTTACTGTTGCCCACTGCCAGATCTGACTGGTATTTTCAAGGAATATGGGCTCAGTAAATAAGAAACTAAGGGTTAGGCTTATTAAACTCCTTGGCACTATCGTTCTGTCCTTTAGAAGAGGGTGTGGCAGTGCACACCTGCAATCCCAGCACTCTGAGGCTGAGGTAGAAAGATCACCAGTTCTACTAGTCTGTACTATATAGTGAGAATCTGCCTCAAAAAAAAGAGACCAATTAGTTAGCTATGCACATAATCATGCCTTAAAATACCACAGACATCACATTTGTCAGCTAAAACTCAAAACATGGCTACATGTTCCAGATCTACTTCTGGCTCCCAAGTATCCAGGCTCTGTGTAACTGTTTCTCCCGGGAGGCTGCTCCATCCTGCGTGAACCTCATTGTCCCCTGGCTCACCAGAGCTGTGCAAGGGGAGGCCAAAGCATGGGGATTGGAACTGGGAGGACTCTGCTAAGGTCTGCAGAAGAGGGAAATCAGATCTCAACTAAGGACACAGAGTCATCATGCAGAAAGGACCAGAAGCCAGAGGGAGGTCTAGGCTCACTTTCCGCTCTACCACAGAGGGGACCTGGGGAATCACCTCTCACATCGCCTTAGGAAAATGATAGGGTGGAACTCCACTAGTGGTCCCAAATTATTTTGAGAACAGAAGGTGCATTCAGACAAAAGAAACATGCACACACACACACACACACACACACACACACACATGTACACACAAACTAACACGTTTCAGTTAAGGGAGAGGGGATGGAAATGAAGTCAGAGATAAGCAACAACTACAACAACTAAAAACTAATAAAGAAAATAGCCCTGCAGTGTAAGTAACCATGTGCATTATGAACTGAGTTTTACAAACCACAGTCCAGGGTTATAGGAGGCAGGGAAGCCTCCATACCTAACAGGGCTTCTCTGCTCTCCATGGCCAGAGCTTTGGCTTGAACAAAGGATTCTGTAGATAAAGATTAGGTAACCACTAGAAAGGTTATGTGGTACCCAGAAACCAGAATATGTGGTATCCTGAATCTGGCAAAGACACTATGAGGCCTCTCTGGGCTCTGGTGCAGAAACTGATACCTTATCTCTCAATGCTTTAAACTTCACCTGATTGCATACAGGCCTGTAGTCCCTCCCTCATTGCTCTCCCACCAACACCTTCTTCCTTCCTACCTATTCTCAGGTAGACTGAATCCAGCGCAAATGCCTTCCCTCATCCCCACAGGTGGCTGGAGGAATGTCTGTTTATGGAATTGACAGACTTCTTTAGGACAAAGTCAGCCTTGAACCCTTCTCTGAATCTGCAAAACCAGCACAGGATCCAATAGAGAGCTGATGGTGTCAAAGCTGGTGTTCAAAGGACAGAATGGAAGATGGTAACCAGCTTGGATTAACTAGCTTGATTGCCTACAAAGGCTAAACACTGGGACCGGGAGTTTGGCCTAGTGGTTAAAGTGCTTGCCTAGCATGCATGAAGACCCGGGTTCGATTCCTCGGTACCACATACATAGAAAAAAGCTGGAAGTGGTGCTGAGGCTCAAGTGGTAGAGCTCTAGCCTTGAGAAAGTCCAAGGACAGTGCTCAGGCCCTGAGCTCAAGCCCAGGACTGGCAAAAAAAAAAAAAAGGCTAAACACAGAGGAGAAGCAGAGGAGAGAAACACTGTACCTTTACAATGCACATATTACCAACTGGGAAATAACAATTTTCCAGAATTTCATTATCCAGCATCCCAGACAGTCTGGAAACCTGGGAGCCAGTCCCTTAACCAGAGAGCAGGAAAGAAATGGAATTCCATCATGTTCCTGATTCAAGTGCCAGCACTTCTACTTGCATTAACTTTATTTATTACACAAATAAGACATTTACAAAGCACGACATGAAAGGTATGTAACAAAACAGACATTGGTTTTACAAAAAAAAAGTGCTTACAATTTTTTTTCCGTGTGTGTGTGTGTGTGTGTGTGTGTGTGTGTGTCCCTTTTGTATTTAAATAAATAGTCTTGATGGCCTGTACATTCCCAGGCTATCCTTAACAGGGTAGTGGAAACATTTGAACTGCAACATGCTATGACCATGTGATCCACACAAGGAATAAGCCCTGGGGAGAGATTCAAGGCAGAGTGGGTACTGGATGACCCTCAGCAGGGCTCAGCTGGCCACTTACCACATAGTTGCAATTTGGGGCTTTGATCATTAGGAGCAAACATCTTGGAAAGATTGGAGCTACCCAAGCCCGGTGATCAGGCCTAGGTTGCTCTGGTTAATGTCAGTGCTCAATACAGGGCACTGGATGCATTTTGAACTGAACTGCACTCACAGCATCCTGGGTGCTGCTTTCTCTTCATCCTCAGTCAGTGACATCTTTGAAAGGGAGAGAACACAGGTTCCCTTCTTGGGCCACACTCATGTTTATCTCTCCTCTAGGTCCTAGAGCATATAGCATAGAGATTCTCATTGAAGGGCCAACTTCCAACATGTGAGGTCTGAACCCTTATCCAGACTCCGTGAGAAGAGTGTAATCGATTAGCAATGTCTGTCATGGGTGAAACCAGCTGCATATGTTTTATGAACTTGCATCTCCTCTCTGAGAGTCTCCTTCCAAAACCAGGAAGGAGGACTTGGGCTATAACGCACTTACTTGCATCCTGTGGTGGCAAATGCATCAATCAGGTCACCACACAGTTCTAGAACTACAGGATAAGCTTGGGACAAATGGGCATCCCGAAAACATAAATCATGATTGTGTGTAGTCCGAGCCCTTTGTTTGGGGTGGGAGAGTTGCAGTAGGCTGGGATGGATGTGAGCTATGTCTGGCCTCTGTTCTCAGAAGTGGGTGGGGCTGGCTCTGGGCAGAGTTGGTGGGGAGGCACAGAGGTGCCAGCTGGAATCCTGGGCTTGGCATACTCATGGGTGACTCTTTCTACTCAGAGATGGATCAGAATTAATATTCTGGCTGCCATTTAACTCTGCTCACTTCCCTAGCGTTCCAGGAGTGGTCTTCCCCTCTTAAAAGCCTCACAACTGCACCCCCATCCGGAGGTAGGGTAATCAGTGAGCCCCACTCCAACCTTCCCAAACATTCAGCAGTGTCATACCATTTCTGCCATGATTCCTGCAAATATGCTAGAAATATTAGGTGGAAATTGTTTTTTCTTTCCTCTCCATGAAACAGAGTCTTCCCAGTCTATCCCCCTCCTCATCTCCAAGCCAACAGGGGTCTTTGTCCCCATCCCTGTCTGTCTCTCTGTCTCTTGATCTGGGCAGGCCTCCATCTCTGCCTTATTGGGCCTCTCAGGGTTGGTCAGTGTCTCTTCTCTTTCTGAATTAACTTGACATAACCAGACAGATGGAAATGATAAAATTAGAACATAGCTTTCCTTTGGGGACATCCCACAAACACTGTAGAGTTTTCCAGACAAAAGCAACAGAGTGGATAACATTGGGGGTGGCTGGCTATTCAAAATTCAGAGATGGTTCCAAGGAAGTAGTAAATAAAGGCCAAGATGGGAGGCGTTGGGGGAAGAAAACCTGTAAATTAGGAGGCCGTTGGTGTCACAGGATTCATTTCACCCTTTGCTATTGTAATCAGATGAAGTTGAAGATGACTTCTGTTCAAATGGGGGAAAAAAGAATAGGCTGTTGTTTTCACCCTGATTCCACATTTCAGGGAGCTCTGTGTTCCAAGGGGAGGGAGCTGTGGTTCTCCTGGAGGGTTCTGTTTCTCAGCAGGAGGGGTGAGGCCAGGCCTGGGGGGGGTCCAAGCTGGCCACAGGCAGGCAGGATGGCGGGTGGGGGTGGATGCAGACGTGATGGATCCCTGGCCGTGGCTTGGACACTGGATCTCAGCGGCTGAGGGGCAGCTGTGGAGTGTCCGTGGACAGATGCGAAAATGCCGGCAGCATTAATACTGAAAAAGGATGACCTGCAAGAGGAGAGTGTGGGATGTGGATGAGTGGGGTTGGGGGGACCTGCCCCCACCCTGGCATCACAGGGGAACCTCCAAGGATTGCAGCATGAGGATGGGCTCAGGACCTAGATCAGGATTTAAAGCCTAGCTCCTAGATAACCTTGGGAAACTCACTTCCGCTCTCAGAGCCTCTGTCTTCATCAGTAAACAAGGATAGCAAAAGCCATCAGAACAAGGTGGATTGAACCAGATATAACAGCAGCAGAAGTCGACTGGGCACTTCATGCATTAGTTCATTGAAGCCACACCCTAACCTCAGGAAGTCCCACCAAGGTACGTATTTCACAATATCAGGGAGAAACCCAAGGCTTTGAGAAGTTCCAATTAGTGAGTCCAGGATCACACAGCTAGGAAGAGGTCAGCCAGTCAGGTGTCCTCAGACAGTACAGAGTGGGCAGACACTCTTCTCTTTTTCCTTTCCATCTTCTACCCAAAGCACCTGACCAACCCCTCACTTTCTCCCACACAACCAGTACCTGATGCTCAGTTCAAGATTACTGACTGAGCCAGGCACGGTGGCTCATGCCTGTAATCCTAGCTACTCAGGAGCCTGAGATCTGAGGCTCATGGTTCAAAGCCAGCCCAGGCACTAAAGACCATGAGACTTATCTCCAATTAGCCACTAGAAAATGGGAAGTGGTGCTGAGGTTCCATGGGTAGGTAGGGCGGTAGCCTTGAGCTGAAGAGCTCAGGGACAACACCCAGGCCCAGAGTTCAAGCCCCATGACCAAAAAAAAAAGAAAAAAAACATTTCTGACTGGCTAGCTAGTCACAGTAAAATATTGTCCAAAGATGGCTACATGGCCAGTACATGGCCTGATCAGGAATGTTTTTGGTTGTTTGTTTGTTATTGTTTTGTGAACATCAAATACCATGAGGAGTTGGAAGAGAAAAGTGATGATGATCTCCAACGCAGCTCAACAGCATCCCCATAATCCACAGGTTCAGTTATCCATGGCCAACTGCAGCCCCCAAATATTCATATTTGTCTTGACATTTCCGAAAGACTACATTCATATAACTTATTGTATATTGTGATTATTCTATTTTATTCTATATTACTGTTGGTAATCTCTTACTATGCCTAGTTGATCAATTAACTTTTATCCTAAGCATGGATGTATAAGAAAAAAAAAGTGTGTATAATTCACATACACAAACACACACACACACACACACACACAGGGTTCTGTGCTAGCCATGATTTTTGTCATCCACTGGGGTGTCTTGGAACATATTTCCATGGATAAAGGGAGAACCATTGTTATGACAACAGTCACCAGCACCTACAAAGTCCTAAATACCAGACACTGCGCCAACACTTGACACATCATTGCATTTAGTCTCTGCAGCAACTCTGTGTGGTAAGAGCTATTATTATCCCCATTTTATAGATGCAGAAGTTGATGTTTGAAGGAACTGTGCTCTTAGGAAGAGGAGGCTAGCAGATCTGGGACTCATAGTATCTTTACTCCAGAGTATACAGTGCATTCCTCAGCCCCCACCTTGGGTACAGTTTCTCTTTGGCCTACAGGACACCGAGCTTTGTGTTCTTATTATAGAAACTCACTTATAAGAATGGATCCTGGGGTCCTGGAGTTTGGCCTAGTGGTTAAAGTGCTTTCCTAGCATGCATGAAGACCCGGGTTCAATTCCTTGGTACCACATACATAGAAAAAAAGCTGGAAGTGGTGCTGTGGCTCAAGTGGTAGAGCTCTAGCCTTGAGAAATGTCCAAGGACAGGGCTCAGGCCCTGAGTTCAAGCCTCACAACTGGCCAAATAAAAAAAAAAAAAAAAAAAAAGAATGGACTCTGGTCAGATCTTTCCCTTTTGCAGGCCTCAGTCTCTCCATCTGATCAGTGACAAGTTGGCCTTGATTTTGAAGAACTTTCCAAATACTGGAGAGTACATGAAGGTAAAAATATGGTCATAGAAACTAACGGGCATGTGTGGCCCAGTGCTGCTGCTGTGGGGACAGGAAGCCATCCCTGAGAATATTCAGGGCTTAGCTGTCCTAGCCAGGCCAGATGTTCTAGATGAGTAAATTCAGACACCAGCCACAGGAGGATACTGAGTCTCCTCCTAGCAGGCTGCCTCAGGCCAGAGGGGCTTGGGAGAAGCGCACAGTATCCTATGCTGTCTGCCTAGCACACACTCCATGACCCACAGGTTTGACCAGATGTAGAAGGCAAAAGTCTTTGAGCGTGAGAGTAAGAAGAGCTGCTTATGAGAGGGCAGTTTGGCATGAAGAAAGACGACATACTATAATGCAAACTTCTGGATACAAAGCTAGGAACACAAGCCAGGGACCAGAAAGCTAGAGCCAAAGCTGCCAGTGCCCAATCTACCTCATCTTTCAAGTTGATCCAGACATAACCACAAGCTTAGCTGAGCAAAGCACTGAGTCCAGCCCTATACACTTCCCTGAAACAATTTTCAAGGTGCTCCAGTGAAGGACTAGACCCTTCATTATGTGCCTCTTGCCCCTTCTCATCCTATCAGCTTCCCTACCACCCCAAGCTCCAGCTACATTATACACCCTGGGGCCCCACAAGTTCCCCTGTGCGTCTGTGCATTTGTACATAGTGTTCTTTCTCATTCTCTCTTCTGGGACCTTCTTCTGAGTCCTCCAAGGTACTGTGGCTGTCCCATGGAACCACCCACATCTAGCTCTAAACCATAAGCTTCAGGCCAGAAAACAGCTCCCTTCCTTCTGCAGTCTCAATCTCAAGTCTAATAGCATGATTGCTCTCCCATGGAAAAGGGACAGCGCCAAGATAGGCAGTCCCCAGATCAAGGTCAACTCTGATTGTGCTCACTGTGAGCCCAGACAAGCTATTACATTGTGTGATCCTCCGTGTCATCATAATCACCCTTTCAAAGAGGTGGTAAAGAATGAGGTCAGAAAGCATAACTGTAATAGTGTTACCTAAATGGAAGTGTTTACTAAACTCCTCACAGATCTCACCATCCAATACATTCTTCCACATCTCTGGACAAATGTTATCATTTCTCTGAACCTCAGTTTCTCTGTCTTTGTAACAGGAATAGCAACAGCTGCACCCTGAATTAGCTGGGAGGTATCAATCAGATGATCTGTATAAGGTTCTGACTTGGAATGGTCTTACTGGGCCTTCGAACTCATCTGCCCTGTGATTCTCCTAGTAACCTGTGTTGACCTAGGTAATACAGACATTCCCCCATGGTGTCCATCACAGAGAGAGCTCAGCCCATAATTAGGTGCTTAATTGGGAGGCAGAGGCAGACAAAATATCCCATAGGCCTGGCTCCTCACTATCTGAACCACAGGACATTACCTAGGCAGATTCCTGCACCACACCCCAGACCTGCAGGTCACACCTTCTGCCTTGGAAAATCTACACCTTTCCAAGCTGCCCAGGTGATGCTGAGACATGCTGAGACTGAAATGTGCTGGAGTGGAAGTGGGTAGAGAGTCCTTCCAGATCTCAAGTGCTCTTCTGGACCATCAGGTTCAAGTTCATCCTCCTACCTCTGAGGATGAACTAGCCTCTCTCTCTGAGGACCACCACAGAGACACTGCCTGCAGGGCATACTAGCCCACCCCACCCCCACTGCCCCCAATAAACTCCAAATTGTTGACCTGGGCCTTTTTTTTTCTGTCAAGCTTATATACCTGCATGTCAGAGACATTTAATGGCTCAAGGGCTCCCTAAAAGTAGGGTAACTTCTGCCTTGAATCCTGATTGAGCTTTTCAGACCTGGACCTGCGCTAGCTTCCTGAGGGACATCTTCCCCACATCTCTCCTTTGCCCTCACACCTTCCCTTAGGCCAGGCATTGCCATCACAGTTTGACTACTCTGGGCTAGAACTATTAGGATCTGTCTCTCTCCAGATTCTTGTGGCTCAAACCAGGTCGGTAACCCCTAACTCTCTTCCCCTGTCTGGATAAGTACGTGAATGAATAAATGTTTTTATCTAGGCTCTGACCTGGAGATCTTGGACCTACAGCAATGGTTTCCAAGGCTCACAATAAGATGTCTTGGAGCTGAGCAGGAGATGAAACTACAACCCCCTCCAGGTTTCACCCAGATCAGTGTCATCTACTTTCATCTGTGTTCTAGATAAGATTAAAAAAACACATGCTTAAAAGCAAAGCTTTCAAGTCATTGGGTTAGGCTATGTCTAAGCACCCTTGTGGCTATTTGGTAGTACTAAGGCCTGAAACAACCAGAGATCCAGTTCCAGAGGGGAGGGCTACAAGTTGATCATGGTCCAAGGCTGGTCTGCTCTCCCTTGACCCCTCCCTCTGGCTATTCAATTCCCAATAGACAAGAATAAAACTGAGGAAGAGGAGATGCCAGTGAGATGATGTACAGGCTGGTGTGAAACAAAGTCTCCCTGGAAATTCGAAGTGTGAATAAATTCATAAATACACAAAAAAGAAGACCAAATTGCAGGGGCCAAGAGAAGGGCTGCAAGGAGCCTTCAGGGCAATGATAGACACAGAATACTGCAGTAGCTGCCTAGGGGACTACCAGAGGGGCCTGAATAGTCTTCCACGAAGTGCCAGGATGCTCATCCAACAATAGGGAGCGTGTCCAGAAACCCATTCTTGACAGGAAAGCTCAGACCCACCATACCCAACCAGACTCCATTTACCTTCTCACCCCGGCTGGAGAGTGGCCCATCCATATCGGCTTTGAGGTGGACAGGGGGTGCGGTGTAAGGCAGCCGGCAGTGCACCTGGCCGCACTGTACCTGACCTGTGGACGAGAGGATGCCTTGGAGCCCATCCCCAGGTTCCATGCAGGATCTCACCTGCCCCATGCTCTGCAGGCTGGATCCCTGAGACCAGTTCCATCTCTGCCACTTACCACATGGGTGACCCTGGGAAAGATTTCAATTGGGTTGGTTGCGAGGCTGTATGTGAAAGGTTTTATAAAGTGCTGTGGTTACAGCTGGACAGTGGTGGCTCCGGCCTGTAATCCTAGCTACTCAAGAGGCTGAGATCTGAGGATCCAGGTTCAAAGCCAGCCCAGGCAGAAAAGTCTGTGAGATTATTTCCAATTAACCACCAAAGAGCTGAAAGTGGAGCTGTGGCTCAAGTAATAGAGTACTAGCCTTGAGGAACAAAACTAAAGGATAGCACCCAGGCCCAGAGTTTAAGCCCCAGTACGGACACAAAAATAATTAATTAATTAAATTGCTAGTTTAACTGTCCAGATCACCAATAAGCAATTACTCTTACATGCCCATGTACTAAAAACACTTCCTAGAAGAATGGGTGTGCCTCGCCTGTTCAGATCCTCACCTTTCCATTCTTAGCCCCAAGGTATCATCAAAGTTGGTTTACCAAGGCCTCTTAGAGAACCCTATTCTTGGATATCACTACTCTATCTGTAGCCATGATCTAATGCCAACAGCCACCCTTCATATCCCTGTCCTCCTTCATGGCTTTTATTTTCTTCCTCAGCCCTAATCATTTGATTAGGACTGTTTTTTCTATTGCTTACTTGGTATTGCCTGTCTTTGCCAACTAGAATGCAAGCTCTGTGAGGACAGGAATTTTTATTCTCTCATTCTAGAGCACTGTGGATTTCTAGTACCTATAATGAGGTGTGGAACCTAGTGGATAGTCATTAAATATCAGTTGAATGAAATTCTATAGTATTCTAGTACCTAAAACTCAAGAAAAGTCCATCTTTGTGTTGATCCAAATCTCTCATACTTTAGCCAATGTACCACTACAGTGATGAAGTCCTTTGTCTCTTCTCTAGATTTCACCCTCTTTAGTCACAGAAAGAACCCTGTGCAGAGATTTAAAATTGTCATGTAGCTTGGAACAAGTCATTGTACCTTTCTGAGCCATACTTGTTTCATCTGAAGAATAAAGCAATTATATTCAATCAGGAGTGCTTAACTCCCTGAATGATCAGGAAATTCGTGAACAGCCTCAAATTACTCAAATAACTATGTGAGTTTGTGCATTATCTGGAGTCAGTGTCCAAAGATTTTATCAGATTCTGAGCTCTAAGGCCTTGAGAAACAGGACCATGTGACTTTAGTTAACTGCAAAGCAGAAGTTCATCTCCTCCCCCCCCCCGCCTCCCCTACCACCTCCCACTTCGGGATCTGCTTCTAACACTCTCATCAGCTTCCAGCTTTACTGCTTCAGAAAATGCAAGCTGTCAGGCCTTTAGTAGACCAGAAAGCAAACTTCTAAGGTGACCTCCTGTCATGCAGCAAGAAACAACAGGTCTAGACCATACCCCCCATCATATCCATCTGGGTTTCATCTCTAGGGAATGAAAAGGGTATTCCAGCCCCTTCTTCAAAGACAAACCTAAACTTGATCAATAGAGTGTATGAAAAGTCTTGACCTCATTCCCAAGAGAAGCATCTAGATCCATTGCTGACTTCACACCAAGTTTACCTGGCAGCCCATATCCTTTCAACTTAGACAGCCTCAATGTCCTTGACATCTATATCAAATATTTAGTATGCTCTGTGCTTGCTGAGCAAAGTAATTGTTTGGAAATGAGAGTGCCTCTTCTGCTCAGTAAATGACTCAGAAATGAGCCAATACAGAGACATAGTTCTACCTGGCAGCCTGGTGCAGCAGGCAGAATTCTGTAACCTGGTTCTACCAAACTCACTGTGTTATCATCTCAAGGAACATTTTTTGGCACTTACTAAATGTAGAGAATCTTAAGTGTGTTATTTCATGTGACATTTACAACACAGCTTTTGGATGTGCACTCTTACTGTCTTTGTTTATACACTGAGGGGGTCGATCTGACATTCAGAGAAGCTAAGAATCTCACCTAACAGCATCCCGCTAGTAACTAAGTGGCAGAGGTGAGATTTGAAATCTGGCAATTTGACATTAAAGTCTACATTCAATTATTAAAAGAGTGCTGGCTTCCACTAACTTATAGCAGGCTCTCGGTCACTGCAGTGAGCCCTTGGTTTTCTCATCTGTTCACTGTGATAGTAATCTGTGATGGTTAGAGACAGTCTGTATAGTGTCTGACACATAACAAGTGCTCCATAAGCAGCAGCTTGATTTCCTTCTCTCTTTTTACTGGGAGCTAGAGAAGGGTGTGTGTGTGTTATTGATACTGCTTCAGCTATTTTGATGGTGCCTGGCCTTAAGGGGAAGAGAAGAGAGCCCTCAAGTAATAGATTCACTAAATTTTCATCCTTTAGAAATCCAAGAGGCTGGAGCTGGGAGTTTGGCCTAGTGGTAGAGTGTCTGCCTAGCATGCACAAAGACCGGGGTTCGATTCCTCAATACATACATAGAAAAAAGCCAGAAATGGTGCTGTGGTTCAAGTGGTAGAGCTCCAGCCTTGAGAAAGCCCAAGGACAGTGCTCAGAACCCTGAGTTCAAGCCCCAGATTGGGGGAAAAAGAAAGAAAGAAATCCAAGAGGCTAGTCGAGAGGGTGACCTAGTGGTAGAATGCTTGCCTAGCATGCATGAAGTCCTGGGTTCAATTCCTCGGTACCACATACACGGAAAAGCTGGAAGTGGTGCTGTGGCTCAAGGGACAGAGTGCTAGCCTTGAACGACAACAACAAAAATCCAAGAGGCTATTCCTTCAAACTTTTACATCTCTGCGCCAAAATCACATAACCATGCCTTGTGGTCATTATTCTCGACCCACTGGACATTTCTTCTGAAATGTGAATCCTGGGGTGTGTTCACTATTGTATGTCAGTACTAAATTCTCAGGAGGCAACCAAAAATATCTTTACTGGAGGCACACCTCAGTTCTTACAACCCATTGAGAGGCATTATCCCAGTATACAGATGAGAAAACTGAAGTCTAAGAAGGTTGGGTGATTAGCTCAAGACTTAGCAGCCATGAGTGAAGTCTGGCCACCACAACTGGCCTTGCATGCCTCCAAGTGCACACACGCTAAGATGCTCTGGGGCTATGGCTTGCCCCAGTCTATGCGCCTCCTCCTCCTCCTCCTCACAATCTGTTTGGTCAGAGGCAGGTGCCCTTAGGTGGTCCTAATCAGCAACTTTCCTACAGGAATCAGGACAACGAAAACCACAGGCTCATCCGTCATTGTTGCTTGCTGGTCTTGCCTTCGAGAACGAGAAAGCTTCACAAAGCAGGAACTTCATTCACCCTTTCTTCCCAAACATCCTGGGCTTTGGCGCCCAGTGAGTGGATGCTTGAAAAGCATTTGGGAGCACGACACTTGGCTTCACCCCGTCCAGGCCCCGCCCCCACTGAAGAGCTCAGGGAAGTGACACTCTAGGTCCGAGTGACTTCAGGTGCTCACACCTGCGCCCCACAAGGCTCCTCGAGGCGCCCCCTTCCCCCAGGTGGCGGTCACTTACTCTCAATGTAGCCGTGCAGGGTGACCATGCGCGCCCGCTCGGGGCTGCTGAACGGGGAGTAGTGGATGTCGTCTGGCAGGGCGGAGGGAAGGCGGGACGGGGGCGCCCCCGAGGGCGGCACCGGATGCTGCGGCGTGTGCTTTTTATGACGCGCCCGGCAGTTTTGAAACCACACCTGGAACGACAGCCTCAGCAGCGTCAGCCTTCGCGAAGGGTGGGGACGCGCCGCCGGGGGTGAGGGGACTTCGGGCCGAACTGCGGCCGCGTGCACCCCCGACCCTCCGCCCCGCCGTCCGCGCCCGGGCTCCCGCCCTCAGCCACGCCCTCAACCTGAAGGCCACGCCCACTCCGGCCCCACCTGGATGACCCTGCGGCTGAGGCCCGTCATGTCCGCCAGCTTCTGCAGCGTCTGCGCGTCGGGGTTATTGTCCTGCGCGAACTGCGCCTGCATCACCTGTGGGGCGCGGGAGGCCCGTGAGGCACCGGGGCACGCGGAGGGTCGCGGAGACCGGGCCCTGGTCCAATCAGAGGCTCGGGACCCGAGGCCACACCCCAGACAGCCGGAGCTCCCTCCCCGCCACCCTCGGGTCCGGGCCGAAGGGGCGGAGTCAGATGCAGACCACGCCCACCCCAGGGCCACGCCCCCACCCCGCCTGCTAGGGGCTGCTTGCCCCGGGTACCTGCAGCTGCTCGGCGGTGAAGGACGTCCGCGCGCGCTTGGCCGGCTTGGGTTGACTGTCCTGTTCCGAGGGCACTGCCCCCTCCAACGTGAGGCCATTCCCTGGGGGCGACAGAAGCGGCTGACCAGGCGTCCCCATCTCTTCTAATGGCAGCCTGGAAAGGACGGGGGTGGGGTGGGGGGAGCTTGTCCCTGGAAGGGTCAGAAGAGGAGGCGGCTGGGAGTGGGGGGTCCCGGGGTCCTAGTTCCCGAGCTCAGCCTTTGAGGAAAGGACTTCCGTCTCACAGCCCTGAGATGTGGCAGGGTCCCCATTTCACACAAGAGGAAACTGAGGCACAGGAAAAAGAAAGACCCTGCCCCCAAAACTTCCCCCTAGGTTCTGAAAACTGGCTGACCCTAAAAAGACCCAAACTGGGCTCCCTCCTAGCAAAAGTAGGCGGGCAGAGATCCCAAGGCCAGCAGCTTTCAGAGCTGTGACCTCGATTTTGTCAAGACGGCCGGAAAGATGTTCACCGAGAAATGAACAGCGATGCATCTCCAACGAGTGTGATCATGGTGGCTATTTACTTTTATATTTCTGTAACTTTTGAAACAATTATATGTCATCTAACTTCTCCAAGGTCTAATTTTATTAACTGGTATCCAATTGCAGTCAGATTGCAGACTGATAAATCTATTCCCATTTTCGTTTTAACATCTCATTTGACCGAATATGAATGAGGCTAATACATGGTCCAGAAAATTCAAATAGTCACAAAGAAAGGGAAAATAGGGGGTGTGGGGGGGGGGGAATGGGTACCAAGACATGTGAAAGGGTATCAATGTATGTGAATTAATGCACCTTCTATCTGGCAAATATCATGTAACCCTTTTACTAATTACAATAAAATTTTAAAAATATAACACAAAAAAGGGGGAAAATATCACTATTGCTCCAAATTTATTGCAACTTTTAATTATGGGGGAAAAAAACCCTCTGCTCAAAGAAAATTTATCAAGTATTCCAATGTGCATGCACAGGAAAAAAACTGGAAAGATAAACAAAACATAAAAGGAAGTGCCATTTGGAATGATTTTTACTTTTTTTTGCTTTTTAACCATCTTTTCTAATTTTCCTATTATGTGTGCATGTGCGTGCGTGCGTGCGTGCGTGTGTGTGTGTGTGTGTGTGTGTGTGGTGTTTAGAAAGCAAAACAGTAACCAGCAGTTGAGCTACTCAGTAAGGGAGTTGAGTCCCCCCCACGGTAAAGTCATGATGCTGTTGACAAAGCTGTGACTAAAGAGGGTCCTGGATGGTCTAGGAATGAAAGGAACCTGTGGTTTCTGGGGACCATGGTACAGAGGCAGCTCTGATTCCTGGGTTTCCAGCCCAACCCCACTAAAGACCTGCCTACCACTACAGGGAATTTCATTGCATACCAGGTTCACTTGTTCCCTGAGCCTGGCTAGAGAAAATGATGGCCACAAGCAAAAACACTCTAGTGGCTCCTGAATAGTCCTGAGGGAAGGGGGGGGCTAAAAATTGAGATTCACCTAGATGGGGAGTAGGAACCAGGATTGAGGGAGCCCCTTGGTTGTATTGATGCCCCATAGGGAAGCCGGACAAGATTTAGTGAGTCTGTTTTATTTGAATGGAAAAAGTGAAACTCATTGAGACAGCCACATCTCAGCATCCTCCTGGCTTTATGAGGACTTGCTGTGGTGCATGGGAATGAAGCTGTATAGCACCTTATAATAATAGACTTTGCAATCAGACAAACTCACTCGTACAAAATCTTTGGCAAGTTTCATGCTTCGGGTAACTTCTGCATCTTTCCTAGTCTGCAAAAATGGCAGTTTCTTTCTGGAGTTATTGTAAGAATGACATAAAATAATTCATGTTACAAAGAAGTGAGCAGCAGCCACACACCCTGACGAAAGAAATTGTAGAAACCACTTGCCTTTCCCTTACTAGCCTCCTTCCCTTTGACTCAGCTTTCTGCATGCTTCGGAGCCCCTGTCCATACATATTGAGAAGTCATAGTATCCCAGCCAGAAGTTTAGGGATCACTCTAGTTCAATACCTATCTTGCACAGAGATATATGCGGGAGCGGGGCCTCCAAACTCAGAGGCCAGTTTCCTAAACTTCATATTGAGACTCCCCCACCCCCCTCCCGGGCCCAGGACACCCCGTGGGCAGCCCATTGGCATTGTATTGGCAGGATGGGAACAGGTAGAAAACGGAAACCACATAGCATCTCTAGGACTCGTCCCTGAAACTGGAAGGAGATGAGCCTTACCCAGCCCAAAGAGAGCTTGTATTTAGGTGGAGAAGACTGGAGGCGTGAGGAGCATTATCATTTTTACGGATCAAGTTTTACAACGTGGTGGGAAAGGGGGAGGGCAATGAGGACCCCCCAAGAGCACGCTGGGAGCAAAGCGCATGCTCCACGCGCAGCTCTACCCCTGTGACAGGTACCTCCAAGTGCCCAGTGAGTGACGTGCGCGCGCGCGCGCGCGCGCAGGGGTGTCCCTGGAGAGTTGGGGTGGTGGGGGACAGAGGCGCTGGGAGGGGCAGGATGGATACCGTTCTCGGCGGCCCTCTTGAGGTTCTCGATCATGGTGTCGTAGTGGATGCGGCACAGCACCTTCTCCTCAACCAGGCCGAACTCCTCACCGGTGGACAGCTGGCGCTTGCAGGAGAAACAGGCGAAGCAGGCCAGGTGGTAGGCGTTCCCGCGCGCCCGCCGCACCCAGTCGCTGGCGTAGATCTGTCTGCCACAGCGGGCGCACTTGGTCCCAAATCGGCTGTTGGACAGAGGACAAGAACAAAGATCGCAAAGCTGTGGACATTTCCCTCCCTCTTTATCCCAGCGGCGTGCACTGAACCGGAGATCCCGTCCCCAGGACTTCATTCCCGCGTTCTTGCCCTTGCATTCGTACCTGCTCCTGGCTTCCTTCAAATATCCCTCTATAGCCAAGTCCCACGTAGAAGATGAGCTGGTGGGTGACTTTTATTTTCTTCCTGGGACTTTTCTAAGTTTCCCACATTGTCTACTATGTCCATGTGTTATATCAAATTGTTCATTAAAACACGACAGAGCCAGTAGCTCATGCCTGTAATCCTAGCTACTCAGGAGGCAGAGATCTGAGGATTAGGGTTCAGAGGCAGTCTGGGAAGGAAAGTCCATGAAACTTTTATCTTCTATTAACCACCAGAAAGGCAGAAAGGAAAGTGTGGCTCAAGTGGTAGGGAGCCAGCCTTGAGTGGAAAGAGCTAAGGGACAGTGCCCAGGCCCTGAGTTCAAGGGACAGTACTTGTGTGGGTGAATGCTTGCGTTAGTATAGGCAAGATTCGGAGTGTTTTATAGTGTTTATCCAAATTAAGCTCCAGCCCCAGCCGCAGAAGCTCTGTTTCTTGAAAGAATAGACAGACAATGGCTGATTCTGTGACCCTGAGCAGTTTAACTCCTCCAGATTCTCATTTTCCTTGCCGGAGTTGTCCTAAGAGACCACAACAATTGTGTAATGATTTGTAGTCTTCCAAAATCCCAATGCTTTAAAGACTAAATGTTAAAAAATAAAAGACCCAGGTCACTAGGCTGGTGGTTCACACATAATCCTAATTACTCAGGAAGCTGAATTCTGAGCAGCAGAATTCAAAGTCATCCTGGGCAGGAAAATCCCCATGAAATTCTTATCTCCAATTAACAAGCAAAGAACAAGTACTAGAGGTGTGACTCAAGTAGTAGTGCACCAGCTTTAAGGGAAAAAGCAAAGAAAGATCTCAGGCCCTGAGTTAAAGCCACAGTAGTGGTACACACACACACACACACACACACACACAGCCCAGATTATACATTTCATTGCCCCCCAAATCTTCCATACTTCTCTTTCTCTTCTTCCTTCCTGGTTCTTTTTTGGGTGGGAGAGCTCTTTAGGCTCAGTTATCAGACTAAGAGCCCCTTCTGGGAAACAGCAGTCTGGTTTATTCTGTACCATGTCAAGCTTTGGGAAGTTTTGTCCTTTAGCTGACTCACCTTCAATTGTCCTTCTCAGCCTCAGTGTCCCCTGATGCACACTCTATTCCAGAGAATGTTGCCACCCGTCATGCAGCCCTCCAGCATGGAAATCTAAATTATAGATTCCCCTCTCTCAAAACTCCACATCCAACCAATCCTCAGGCTCTATGGGTTGTGTGTCCTAAATATCTCTGGAATCTATTTCCTCCTTGCCATCTCCAATGCTAGCCTCCAATGCCAGGCTCCTAATAGGCATCACTCACTGCCAGTTTCTGCCCAGGCCTCCCACTTTCCAGTCTGGCCCTGCCAACACACCCTCCACACGGGCTCACAGTGAACTTCCCAGAATGCACATGGAATTCTGACCTGGCTCTGCTTTGGTGGCTCTATTCTGCCCTCAGAATCTGGTCCAAGATGCTTGGGGTTTATAAAATCCAACAGACCACATCCTCATCAGGCCCACCTCTTTTCTGATCTCCCACGCCATACCCCAGCATAAGTGCTAGTGAGCCACAAAGGAAGGTCACTTCCAGGCCTTCATGGCCTCCTCTGAAGCACTTTCTCACCCCCAGGCCTTTACAGTCCTTCCTTGGACTTGTCCTTTCCAAGTCTCACTCTTAACATTGATTACACTGGTTGTTAAAAGTCTGGTTCTTTGGCTCTCTCCATCTACCGGAGGCACTCCTGGAAACTGGGTGGCCATACCAAAGTGATTCATGTCTTCAGCTCTGTGGGGATGGCAGCCTTTCAATTGAGGAGCATTCTCAAAGTACCTGTGGTGTGGCTGTAGAATATAGTCCACCCAGCAAAAAGACACAGATCACAGCATATCCTGCAATGAACAGTTGGTGAATGTGTTGGGTTGTACTGGGTATGGGAATAGTGTAAATTAGATAATCAGATTACACATGTACTTATCTTTTTCCCATAAGGACCCCTTTATGGGACCCTGCCTGCCTCTAGGTATGCTCCAGCTTTGCTGTGTGTTGCAAGTTTAATTGCTAAGCCTAGGCAATTTCTGACAGCCTTTTTGTAGTCTATTCCTCCAATCAAGTGAAGGTGAATCAGCTTTGTTCACCTAGTCCAGCCAACTCCTGCCTGGGGCCAAACTTCATTTGAGAATACTTTCTCGGCTGTGAGGGAGCCAGGCTTTCCATCTCTTGTGCTTTGTTAGGAGCCCAGCTAGCCACACATAGAGTCCATGCTGTGGGTCGGGGAGCTGGGAGCCCAGAGCAGGAGGCATGCAATGCTTTTATTGCACCCCCTTGGTTTCATGGAAACCCCATGATTTAAGGGCTCTGGCACCCATTTTTGTTTTTTTCTTTCACATTTGGGAGCTGGGGTTTAGCGATCGGTTTAGCGATCGTGAGTGACTTACAACTAGGAGATTGCATTGGGTGTGGGGCCAGATTAGAGTCCTTCTAAGATGCAGAAAGGATTTAGGAACAGCAGGGCTGAGGGTGAAGATGACCAGAAAGCTAGGCTGTCTGGGGTTCCTACACCCAGCTGGGAGTTCTGGAAATAAGGTAGGGATCAGGGATCCTGGAGGCAATGGGGGGGGGTCCCCAGCCTGAAGAGGTCCCCTGTAGCTAAGTGCCTGGCGGTTCACAGAGCCAGAATGTGGGGTCCCAAACCTCATGCTTGGCTGGGTGGGATTCCTGGTGACTGAACCCTGAGTGTCCCTGCACAACACTGGGTCTTCCTGCCCTCCAAGTCTCCTGATAGCCAAGTCTGTCCTCTGCCTATACAGGTATGTCCTTTCGCCCCCTCTGCCTTTGCTCCAAAGTGAGTAATTATCAATCACTTTCTCAACTTCCATGTATCACCCCCCACATAAGCTCAGATCTATTCCCACCATTTGCCAAGACAAAAGTGCCCTCCTCGCCCTGAAATGCTGGAGCAGAGATGGGGGTGTCCTGTCAGATTTATGGGCCATTCCTACACTGTGATCCCACACCCTAGGACAGAATTTAGTGTGCACAAATGAAGGGCAAGAACAAGGATCCAAGGATCTAGGCTCATACAAACTGAGTCCTCCCCAGCCTGGCTGCAAGGTTCCAGCAATCACTGAATTCTGCAAGCAGCGAAATCGGCATCAGTGGGCAGACAACGAAACTTCAAGAAAGGAGTATACAGGAGAGGGGAAGGTCAAAGGAACTGAGGGCAGTGCCTGCTTCTACCCCAGCCTTGATATGAGTCTGGTCCTTGTACACCCCTCCCTGGTCCCAGTGTGCTGCCGTAAGCAAAAGCGTAAAGGTGGCATTGTGGATGACTAACAACTGTTGAAAAGAGTAGGGTGGGCTTGGAGAAGCACCAAGCTCTTTATGAGATATGAATACATGTGGTTATCTGCCATTGGCCAGGTCAGGCTGGTTTTTACCAGATCTACTATTCACAGATTACTAGTAGCAGTAATTATTTATTGGAATAACAAATAATTAAGATGGAACCTACTGTAGTTCTTTCCCTCATTTATTAAGCTACCTCTGTGCATGTGAAGCAGGAGCTCTAGAGGAAGTGCCAAAGCCAGTGAGGCAAGGGTTTGCAATGCAAACTGGAGTTTATTTTGGATTCAAGATGCTCACTGGATGGATGACCTTAGAGAAGTTCCTTGAGATGAAGTAGAGAAGTTTTAGACTCCTTCCCATTCTCTCTGCTCCTTCACTTCTAGAAAAGCCCTTAGGAGATTAAGCCAGGAGACTAGGAAAGAAACAAAGAAGAAAGCAAGGAGAGGGGAGGAAGGATGGGAGGGGAGGGGGGAGAGGGAGGAAGAAACCAGCAATTAAGAGGTTAAAAACACCACACTCCTTGGAGGTCCGGGTCTGAAGCCCCTCCTTTCTCTGCTCCCCACTTGTTTTTCCCCCAACATCTTTCCCCCCCCTACCTCTGGCCACCGCTGGGCCTCCCTGCACTTCAGTGGGGGGTCTGCTTCAGGCTTCTAGCCTCTCCTGGGGCCCACACTCTGTGGGAGGAGATTGGAGCCCACGGACTGAGCTTGGGTTCCTCGAGAGAAGGCCAGGGAAGGCTGGGAGCTTGTCTTAAGTGATGTGAGCTGTGTGTGACTGGAAATTTCAGCCAGAAGTGGCATTCTAAGAACTCCCACCCTATAAACAGGGGGGGGGGGAGGCAGTTAACCCTTTATTCCCTACTCCCACTCTCAGAAGAAAGCTAAGAGACCAGGGTGAGCTGGTTTTGGCAAATTTACTCCAGTCTCAGCCTCCCTCCTCCATCCCCCAGAGTTCATTTCTGCCCTCAGGGCTAACACATCCGGTGGGCACTATCTATGTGCAGCCAAGCAGACTGGGGACCTTTTGACCAGCAGGCCTTGGCTTTGCCATTCCATTGGCATATCTTGCCTATAAAATTAAAGTCTGTGGTGTTTAGTGGTAAGAATCATGGGATTCAATGACTACAGAGCTTATCTTGGCTTTACCAACTTATTGTGTGACCTCACCTTTGGGCCTCAGTTTCCCCTCTTATAACATGGGAATTGTGAAAGTATTATGCCTACAGGGTGGACTCAAGGAGTAAATGAAATAGAAGATACAACAGGTTGAGAGTTAGCACAGTTCTTACACCTATCCCCCTATCCCCCCTCCCCCCCATCAACCATCCCTGCTTCCATATTGTAAACCATGCTGTGACCTCACTTTCTCAGGACTTGGGGCTCCTAATTATGTAAGGGACATGGTGCACGAAGAGGCCAAGGGGACCAGGAGGGCACTGCCCTCAGACCATGTCCTGTTTGTATAGCAGCAACTGCTGGTTGGTAGGTTCGAGTAGGCTATGAGAAGTTGGTGAGAGCAATGAAACTCTGAATGTTTCAGAAAGGAACACGGTCTTCCTCCACCCTCCCTGAATTGTCTTCCCTTCTTACAAGAGTCAGAAAGAAAGAAAAAGGTCTTAACAAAAGAAATTAAAAACCCTATCACATTTCCCTATGGGTCATATTTTTTTTTCCCTTGTCAGGATTCTCCAAGAATAAGGAGAGTAGGAACCACGTTGAAGCCACGAGAGCCAGAGAGGTTCCTGTCTGGAGAGTGAATTGGAGAAATGGAGACAGAGAAATGTAGAGTTGTGGACAAGAATACAAAGCCAGTGGAAAACCAACACTTCAACAGTAGTGAGCCAGGAGCAGTTGAATTTTTCCCAAAGTACTCCATGCTCTACAACCTCCCTTCCTAGTGAACTTAGAATTAATTCCTAATCTCTACCTTCAGCACTGCCAACACTGGCTCTGCCAATGATGATTGAAGGAGAAAACTACAGCATGGCGATAAGAAAGGGCATAGATCTGAGGAGAGTTCTTCCCTGGTGGAAAAGGTCAGAGGTTAGAGGGCTAGGGGAGCTCAAAGTGCCCCTTCCATTGGGACCTTGGCTATGCTCTTTCTCTCAGTCTGTCCCCCACTTTGGGCAAAGCCCTCCAGTCCACATAACATCTGACCCTTGGTCCAGGTTCAGGAAATAGAGGCTTACAGCATCTCAGCACAAGATTTCCCTTCTTGAGCCCCAGCTCCTGGGAGAGGAACTCTGCACCCCCTCATTCTGTGTTCTCCAGGGAGAGGTTCCTCTGAAGCCTATCCTGCTATCCAGTGCTGACAACAGTCCTTGCCTGGTGCTCTGTCAGCCTTTTCTTTCCTTTTTGTGCTTATCACTTTTGTTTCAGGTGTGGCTATCAAAGATGGGTTATGCTTACAGAAAAACCTGGCAGTGGTAGAAGTGATCAGAAGAAGCCACAAGTCCGCCCCCATCCTGGGGAATATGAACTTTTATTCCCTTCATTCTCGTAACTTGAACACTAGTTTAGTTTTGCTTGGAAGGGGTCTCTTGTCAGTGAGAAAGGACTAGGGCTTAGATTCTGCAGCCCAGCAATAGCCCAGGTCCTTCCTTCCATGCAGGCTTTGTCCCTCAAGCTGCCTGGGAAAATGCCAACAGAGGCTTGTGTCTGATCTCCAGTGATCATCACAATGATGGTAAAGGAGGCATCCACAGGCAGTCATAGCCATTTAGGGTGCCTTTGCAGAGACTTCCCTGCCGAGTTGGCTTTCTTTGTCATCTAAGGGAGACAATTTTGGAAAGAAAGAATTCAGCACTGACAGATGATGCAGTGACTCGGCCAAGGTCATTCACTGGCTTGAAAGAACTGTCTCCTGCCTCTCCTTATGATGGCTGCACATGTGACCCTTTACATGTGACACTCTATTACAGAATGGTGGGGGGGGGGAGATAAGCACAGGCTGTGAGTGACGGAATCAAGATCTTAGTTGTGACTATTGTAGTCCTTTAAGGCCCGATAAAGGGCATTATGCAAGGACACCCAGTCCAGTGTGAGCAGTGGCTGGGGCTAGAGAAGGGAAGAGATGAGAGCTAGAGGTAAGTCTGCCATATCTAGCCACCAGAAGAGCCAGGAAAGGGGACCTGCCCAATCTTCTTCTACAAGAGAGGTCCTAGATATCGCCTATCTGGGGTCACTAAGCTGTTTGCTATTGGTTGAATCCAAAGATCCACCAAACAGCTAGCAGCCCCCATTCCAACCAGTCAGGCCCCAAGCAAGGAGGCAGCTAAGACAGTGACTGCAAACTTCCATTTCCTCCCTGGTGCCAAACCAACAGTCATATGGGACAGTGGGAGGAGACATCACGCTCTGGTTACAGAGCACAAGTCATAATCTCCTGTCTACACACACACAGTAGTCCACCACCACAAGTACATATTCACATCACACCCTTCATTCCTTGGTGCCTGGGTGGCGGCCCATGAGCAGGAATGTCCTCTCCAAGAAGATGGCAGCCCAGCCAACTTCAGAACTCTTCCATCCTCCCACCTCACCCTCTCACCTCCCATGTCCTTGTCTAGGAAGGATCCTGACCACTTTGTACACACCTACAATCACACAAACTCTCAACGTTCACATCTAGACACACACTTACCTACACGTGAACCAAAACACAAATGTTTATCCATAAAGCAACACCTTCCACTATGCTCACACTCCTACCCTGCCCATTGACTTATTTCCCCAGAGCCCCTGAACAGATGCCAAGCAATATAGACAAGCATTTCTCGGCATACAAAATCTAGGCCAACAGGTAAAGCACCCCACTATCACACAGTCCATGTCCATCGCATAAAAGAAATAACGCACGACTTCTCATGGCTTCCTCAAAGGACCCTAGCCACAAATGCTTCCAACTTCTAGCTCTTTAGAGGTTCAACTGTGTGTGGGAGGGATGCCAGGGTATGGGGGAGCACTGTTGTTCATCCCGTTCCTTGGCTCAGAGGTTCTTTAGGGAGGGGGTCTTCCTCGGGAAGACTGAAGCCATGAAGGGAAGGATATATGTGGGTTAGGGAGGGAGTTAGATTGGGAGAGTAGCTTCCTCCGCTGTCTGGAAAAAAAAATATTTGAGAACAAACGTCCCTTCTAAGAACCAGTTTCAATCTATTTTCCTCGGATTGCATAGACCGGGCTCTTGCTTCCCGCTGGAATCTGGCAGACGGCCCCTAATACAGCAATGACCTAGACCCCATGACCAGGTCAGGGCCCCGCAGCGTGGCTGGGAGCGAGGCGCGTGCAGGAGAGTCAGAGGTGGCGGCCGCAGGCTGAACCCGCTGGATGGCGAGCGGCCCGCACGGAACTGTCCGCCCTGGCGCCCCGCGCTACGGCGCCCGCCTCCAGCCAGCCGCGCAAAGCCAGAGCCTGAACCCCGGAGACAACGAAGCCGCGGAGGGCCGCGGTGGCGGAGCCGGGACCGGGAGGATCCAAGGCAAGATCCTAGACTGGAAATGCGATCAGGGCATGCACAGGCAGAGAGCCGAGGTTGGGCTTAGGTACAGGCGCTTGGACATGGGCTAGGATCTGAGTCTGACGCGGCGTTGTGCTTGAGGCCCGGAGCAGATCTGAACCCAGAGCAGAGCCACAACAAGAGTCCGGGGGTGGGGGGGGGGCAGCTTAGGGTCCCTCCGGGGACAGGCCTTGGCAAGACTGCAGTCCAGGTGGAGTTGGAACCGGGGCCGAGTGCACTGGAGATACAGCCAGATGGCACCGGTGGGGCCAGGGCCGGGGGACGTCGGAGCTCAACCAAGACGCGCTTCGGATGGGAACCGGAGCCTGACACTCAGGCGTGACCCGAGACAGAGCCAGAAGAGACGCGGCCAAGATTCAGCGGACCCGGGGAACCTCAGACATGCCCCGGCGGCGGAGGGAGCCTGCGCAGGTGCCGACGCACAGCCTGGAGCCTTGGGGTTGGCGACGCGTAGAGCGGGCGGCGGCGGCGGCGGCGGCGGCAGCGGCGGAGACGGCGGAGGCCGGCGGCGGGCGGCGGGCTGGGTCGGCGCGCTCGGCGTGCGCTCCGAATCCCCCACCACGCGCGCCGACGGAGTGGTCTAGGGGGATGCGTCCCGGGCCTCGTGGGCCGCAGCCTACCTGAAGTAGTCCATCTTGCAGAAGATTTCCTTGTTCTTGATGTAGCAGCTGTTCTGCTGCCTCAGCGACGTGCGACACACGGAGCACTCGAGGCACCGCACGTGCCAGATGAGGTTGTTGACCTGGGGAGGGGGCGGGGATGGAGGGGGGGGGGGGAGATCGGCTGAGCCCGGGGCCTCTTTCCAGCCTGGGCCCCAGCGTCCCCGGCCGTAATTTCTTCCGGTAATACCGAGGATCAGGGACCTCTCACATCCTTCCCATTTTCCAGCCGGGACCCGGCACGCGGGGAAGGCTCCACTACTGGCCCAAAGCCGGGCAATCGGGCAGGGGCTGGGCCACCAGACGGAATGAGTTGAAACCCTCACCGGCGCGGCTTCCCTGCGGTCCCCTGGGCTACGATCCGCACCCACCCAGCCACCGGTCCACACCCACCCTAACTCACCTTGAGCAGGTACCGGTCGAGGATCTCGAGGCCGCAGCTGGAGCAGATGTTCTTGCCCGCAGACGGCACCGAGGAGGCGGCAGAGGGCGGCGAGCAGACGGACGGTGTGCTGGGCGTACACGGGGAGGCCCGACCTTCGTCCTTGTCCAGAGAGCCAGCCAGGGCCTCGGCGTCCGACTGAGCCTGCAGCGGGGGACGGGAGAGGACGGGCAGAGCCCTGAGCCGGGCGCCCATCGTGGCTCCAGAGCCTGGGCTACCAATCTGACTCTCCTGGGTATCCGCCGACAACGAAATCGGCCTGGAAAAGCCGCACCACCTAGGCTGAAGGACCCGGTGGGGACGGAGGGACGGACTGCAACTTTCCACACGCGCCACTTCGGTGCGGGGAGCGGTCAGAGGCCGCTCTCCCCGGGCCAGAGGGGCGCCAGGTTCCGAGAGGGGCGGCGCCCACCGGTAATAATCCTCCCCCCCCACACACCCGGTGCAGGGGCAGCGGTTGGTTCGTGGCCGGAAAAGCTGGGCCAGGTGCCCAGGGTGGAGCTGCAGGGGCACGGAGGGCCGCAGGCAGAGCCCACCGGACTCACCATAGCGGGCGGCGCGGTCCCTTCAAGGCAGCGGGTGGTCGCTTTGCAGCCGGACCCAGGCTGGGCCATCACCTGGGGGAGGGGGGGAGGGAGTGCGGGCGCTGGCGGCTGCCGAACTGGCTCCGCGCTGCCTGAGCCCAGCGCCTCCCCGCGCCTGTTATATAAACCCGGCGCCGAACAATGAGTCCTAACTTTGTAGTGGGCATTTAAAGCCCTTCCCCACAAAAGCGGTGTCTCTCTAATGAAGCAATTTGAATTTGGATTGGATTTTTTTCCCTCTCTCTCCCCCTCTCCCTGCACTTAACCCGTGGCTCTTGAAGTAATCGCTTAGTTCCCTTGCAATCCAAGCCTCTGAGGGGGGGAAAAACACGCGCACACAACACAAACTACCTGCAATTAGAAATTGTCGTGAATGCCCAAGATAAGAGGTAGCCAGAGTGTCAATTCCAACTGTCAATCAGTGAGATCCATCAGGCCGCCCAAAGAATTGCAAATTTGATTTTTTAATGGTAGTAATTAAAAATCGAATTTTTTCTCTCTCTCCACCCACCCCCTCCTCCCCTTCTTCCTCGCTCCCTTCTCCTCCTCTCCGCACAAAAATGCAAAAAAGGAGAAAAGAGAGAAAGAAAGAACATAAAAAGGAGATGGGGGGTGGTGGGGATGGTGGTGATAGTGGTGGTGGAGGAGGAAAATTAAAAAAAAAAGAATAAGAAAAAAGAAAGAAAAAAACAACAACAACAACCGACAACCCCGGAGCGCGGGGAGCCACGGCCGACGCGCGCTGCGGAATCGAAGCCACGAGATTGACACGGATTTAGGCGCTTTTCGAGGGTTCTCGGAAAACCCGGAGCCCAAGGCGGGGGTGGGGTGGGGGAAGATATCGAGGAAGGGAGGGAGAAACGTGGGCCCACGGGGGGAAAAAAGAGAGCGAGGGGCGTCCACGAGGAGGGGAAGGAAGCCTCCAGTGTGTCGGCGCGCCCGGGACCGGCCCCGCGTCGCGATTCTCAGCTTTGCGCCCGCGCTACCCCCGGCGCCTCGACGCTATCAACGCCTATTCAGGCGGACAATACCAGCCTCGCCTCCTCTTGATTCGCCTGTGTCTTTGCTAAATCGCTTTTTGAGAAATTCCTCCAACATTTGCATAATGTCTTCCCGCTTTCCGCGACCCCCTCCCCATTTGCGCCCGTGCGCTCCCTCGCGCTCACACTCGCAGAACACACCCGCACCCCCTCCTCCCCGCCGGGCCGCCGCACGGCCCCCGGGCCTGGCTCGGCCGAGGGCCCGGGCTCTGCGGGGAGGCCCCTCCGTCCCGGCCCGCTCACGCTCCGGCTCGATCGCTCGCTCACCTGGTCGGTGGCGGGGCCGCCCTCGGCCGGCAGCCGGCAGCCCTCGGGCAGCGCCGGGGCGGCGTTCTCATGCTTCCAGTACATGGGCCCGGGAGTGGTGGAATCGGTGGGATCGCCGTGCCGAGGGCCTCGCCGAGGGGGGGCCCCAGGCGCGGGGTGGGGGGGAAACAGAGACGCTGCGGCGAGAACCGGAGGACGAGAACTGAGGCTCCCGGCCCCGCGGCCCTGGGCCCGGCCCCAGTCCCGGCCCCCGGCCCGCGCGCAGCTCTGGCCTCGCTGGCTGCCGGCGCAGCTGCCTCGGAAGAAGGTCCCGACAAACTTGGAGGCCCCCGCCTCCTCCTCCTCCTCCTCCTCCTCCTCCTCCTCCTCCTCCTCCTCCTCCTCCTCCTCCTCCTCCTCCTCCCTTTCCCTCCTCCCTCCCTCTCCCCTTCCTCCCCCTGGTCCTCCCACCCCTCCTCCTTCCAGCTGTGGCGGCGGCCGCCCTGCCGCTGGAGCCCCGCTCGGTTCAAGATGACTCATGCGTGACCAATCCCCTCCCCGCCAAGGACGGCAGAGCGAGACACACACAAGGCAGAGACCCAGAGACATGCGCGCGCGCGCACACACACAGACACACACACACAGACACACACACACACACACACACACACACACACACACACACACAGAAACTCCAGAGCTGCGGGAAGACCCAGAGACATGCCTACATACAAAGCCACTGGCGGCACACGGCCACGCAGCGCGCATTCCCGACCCCCTCTACCACCCCCCCCATCCCCGGCGCCCTCGGGTACAAGGGACCCCCGTCATCCCTTCTGCAGAGATGGACTCTACGGAGAGTCCAATACTTGTGCAGCTCAATCCCCTGCACATTCGTGTATCTATCTACCCGCAGAGGCATACACACACACACACACACACACACACACACACACACTCATACCTGTGCCCGGAAACCTCTACCCCATAACAAGCAGCTTCTGATGACCAAATGGGATGGGGGGGGGGTTGTGGGATGGGAAGCTCCTTTGAAGTCCCTTGGGTGGGGGGATTCTCTAGCTTGGGATATACATTCCCCAGGAGTTATCTAGCCACAACTCCACCTTCTCTGAGGTTCTGCTGATAATCAGAATAGGGGGAGGGAGAGACAGAAGCCCAGACACTTACACAAGAGACACAGCCCCCAAGCATAGACACTCAGAACTCTGTAACTCAAAGACAGCCTTGCACAGACTTAACACCCTAAAAGCGCACAGCCACCAAGTGAGCAACTGGCAACCTCAGTTTCCCTCTCCACACACCAACCAAGCCAGAAGAGATACATGCAAAGATGTATCCTCTTCTTAAAACAAATATGCACACTCAGACTTTGATCTAGCCCTACAGACAACACGACAGCCCACCCACAACCTCGCACACATACTGTCATCTCCATAATTGGCCTCATTTACAGATGTAAACATCCCTACACAATTGTGCTTACACTTGTACAAACAGCCATATCCAGGAAAGCAGAACTCCAACAGAGCTCCAAAGCCTATCTAACCAGGTATCCTCTGCTCAGACATCCCAAACGTGCACACTGTTGTTGGTGAAATAACCATGCGTTGGCAGAGATGGCGTGCAGAAATACCTCTGCAGATACAGGGTTCTTGATAGTTACAGTCTCTTGTCTGCGCAGAGGTGTATCCTAATAGACACAGGCAGACAAGAATGTCTGCACACCAGCACAGCACAGACTCATTTCTATACTAGTTGTTTCTTTATACAGAAGAGCTCCAGCTGATGGAATCCCTTAGTTCCTGTATTCTGGTTAGAAACTATGCTTCTGAACAAGTCTTTTATTCTAAGAGAACGGATTGCAATGCGGAAGCAGGCAGGTATGTGCATATACACATGTATATGCACATACCCATGTATGTATAAGCACATGCACACAGGAATACACACATGCACACAGGTATAAAATACACACATACACACACACTCAAAAAGGAAGGAGCTCTGATGAACAACCTGTTCCATTTCAAATACCTCTTTCATACCTAATAATTCCAGCTACTCTTGTGTATGTTCACTGGTGCCAGACATTAAAATACTAAGTATTGTATAGTCATGATCTCATTTTCCACCATACTAACCCTAGTAGGCAATTGGTGCCCATTTTATGGATAGAGAAACTGAGGTTCAGAGAGATCATGGGATATGTTTACAAGATGGGCATGTGCCAAGATAGTTTTTGGTACCTAAGCCAAGAACCCGAAGCCAGACTCATCATCATCATCAGACTCTTGCGTTTTGAGGCCATGTACATGACGGTGCCTACTCTTTACACAGTGTGCATGCGTATGCATGAGCACACACATATATCCCATATTCTGTCAAAAACTTGGATTTGACTTCCAGCTCATGTGCAAAATGGGAATAGCAATAGGACCTCAGAAGTTAATCCACTGTGTGTGCACGGTGCTTCACACACATGAGTGCAGAGTTCAGGAGAGCAAAAAGCATGATGATTATACTGGCTTTGCAAAACTCCATAGGCAGGAGGGGTGGAGGAGGTTTGGGTTGAAACTAAAGGGCAGGTGAAACTTGAATAGGTTTGAAGGACAGACAAAAGTATCTTGCTAGACAGATGACTGCAATACTTCAGAGAGGTCCATAAGCTGTTGTACTTCCATGAGAAGGAATGAAATACATGTGCTCACGGTGGAATAATAATAACAGTAATAATGAAACCACTATTATTAAGAATTTGTGTGCCAAATACTCCTTTACAAGAATTATTCTTTTAATCCTCATAGCAACCATATACAGAGCTTATATTGTCATTATTTTATAATTTCCAAACAACCTTTCAGAAAGCCCCTATTTCTGAGTGCTCTGGCACTCAGATTTCTACACCCTAACCTTTACCATCTATGCAGTTTTGCTCTTGAATTCTTACTTCATAATGCACAGAAATGAAACTAGAATATGAAGCACTAAACATAGTGGTGAATCCCGAAGACTGGGGCCAGACTTCCTGGGTAGCAGTTTTGACTTATTACTTGGATAATCCTGGACGAATTCAGCCATTTGCTCAGCTTCAGTTTCCTTCTCTGTGAAGTGGAGGTGATAACAGAACCCACGTCCTTTGCTCTTCTTAACTGTGAAAATTAGGCAAAGAATCCATTTACAAGAGCTCAGAAGTACTTGCCATTAGTAGCTTATGACTGTGATCCTAGCTACTAAGGAAGCTGAGATCTGAGGGTCAAAGTTCTAAGCCAATCTGGGTAGGAAAGTTTGTCAGATCCTTATTGCCAATTCACTGCCAAAGAATCCAGGTGCAGGGCTGTGGCTCAACGGTTGGGTGACAGCCTTGAGTGAAAAAGCTAAGGGACAGCACCCAGTCTTTGAGTTTAAGCTCCAAAACAAGCACACACAATAATAATAATAACAATCAGAAGAGTGCCTAATACAGAATAAGCAACCAACAAAATAGCAAATTTTCCAGTTATTATTCCACTGGATGCTGCATTTTTATGGAGAAAGGCAGGACACAAATCAACAGTATAACAACAACAACAACAACAACAACAACAACAACAACAAAATTCTTCCAGATAGCTTATTAAAGGAAGCTCCAGACCTATGATTCCAACCCAGAGCTTGACCCTGACTTAGAATAAGAACTAGAAATGCAATCACTTTGAGTGGATCTCTCTCTTCTAACAACTTTAGGCTCCAGCAGCATAAATAAAGTCCAGATTGGCAAAATTCGAGTGAACACATTTAGTACATTCTGCCAGGATACTCCATTTCTTCCTGTGACAGACAGGTCACTAGGCTTCTCAGAGCCTCAGTTTCCTTATTTGTGAAATGGGAATAACAACACTTCTCAAGGTTGGAATGACAACTGAATGCACATTAAAAATGAGGTTTTTTTTTTTTTAAATTGTTGATTTTATTCTCAAGCTGACTTTAGGAACCCATACGTATAATGTCATCTAGTTCACACTGCAATTCTTCCTTTGGCCACTAACAAGATGTCACCTGGTCCTCTGAGATGGATTTTTGCTACCCTCCCCCACCGGAGTCTTCGTCTAAGATTGGGGATTGAAAAGAGGATTCATTAGTAACTGGATAATTCTGTGGGAGACCCCCAGCAGCGGTTCCACCCCCGCCGGGGAGTAATTCTAGGAAGGTAATGTGAGCTGGGAGAGACTGGAAACCCAGCTTCACATTTATTTACTCTGACAGCTAAATTGGTGAGCAAGGGGGAAATCAGATGAAAGCCATTTCAGAATAAATATTAAATACAAAATTTAAACATTCCGATTGTGACAAATGGGGAGGGGGCGAATGAGAAGAGACATAGGCATATGCCCTTCCCAGAGCCCTGGACCCTATTTTCACCTTCTTAGACACTTCCTGTTTGACAAAAGAGGACAGAATGGGGTACAAACATCAAGACCCCAAGCCAGCAATTTACCTCTCTTGGACACCATATCCTTGGATCCTCTCAGATCACAAGCGAAGTGTTAGAAAGAGCTTTGGAGTCAAAGAGACCTGAGGTCAAATCCTGGTCCAGTCACTTTGTGATTGAATGAATTTGGATGCAATATTAACCTCAGAAAAGTACAATGGTCAACATCAAAGTTGTTTGTTTTTTTTTTTAAATTTAAGCTGGGCGTCTGTGGTGACTCATGCTTGTAATACTAGCTACTTAGGATGCTGAGATCTGAGGATCAAGGTTCAAAGCCAGCACAGGCAGAAAAAATCTGAGAGACTCTTATCTCCAATTAACCACAAAATGTTGGAAGTAGAGCAATGGCTCATGTAGTAAAACATTATTAGCCTTGAGTGAAAAAGTTAAGTGGCAGTGCTCAGGCCCTGAGTTCAAGCCCCAGTATCAGCACACATAAACAACCAAAACAGACAAAATAAACAAAAATATCATGGGGCATTTTAGATCTCTAAAGTATTATGTAAATGTATATAATTATAGTCACCCCAAGTCTTCTTCCAGCTTGAATATCTATTGAGCAAATTCAGATCAGCAGTCATTTGTGAATCACAGGCCATACTAAGCCCATAGCTTGCACAGAAAACACAACACAAGCTTTCCTGATTCCCTACCTATGAAAAGCCCACAGTTGAAAGAGACACAGACAGACAGACAGACAGACAGACAGACACAGAGAGAGAGAGACAGAGAGAGAGAGAGAGAGAGAGAGAGAGAGAGAGAGAGAGAGAGAGAGAGAGAGAGAGAGAGAGAGAGAGAGATATCCACCAGATATATTGGGATGTGATGTGATAGGAGTGTGACAAGGAGTTCTGTGAGAGCAAGAAGGAAGAAGGACTAGTCTCTTAACCTGGCTCACAGGTAGAAAACCAGGAAAGGAATCCTAGAGAAGGTGACCTTCAGAGAAGTCCTGGAGGATGAGTCAGACAAGGAAGGAAGAGGAAGGAGTTGGATCAGGATGAAGAGGTGGTGTTTGCCAAAGCCATGTCAAGATGAGGAGGTAGATAAGAGCCAGAAGATGGGGGGCTGAGTGCCAAGTTGAAAAGCTTGAATCTTGAACACTTGGTGTACAAGCCATCATTCAGCCTCTGCAGATGAACATAACATGGTGTTAAGAAATCTGGCAGCCTGACTGCTACACACTGGCTGGAGGCTCTATGATAAGTGACATATTGTGATGCTTTCATTTTGGGATTAACAGAGGACTCACTTACTACTGTTGGGATAATTCCAAGAGGCCAAGATGCATCTTTAAGTTAAGAACTTGGCACTGGCTCAGTATCCGGTAAGTACTTAGTCACCCAGAGCCATTGTTATCACTACCAAGAGGATGTAATACACACACAGAAGGAACTAGCTAAGTGGGGAGCCCCAAGGGCTATGTATTCCCCGCTCTGTGAGTTCTGCAAGGTCCACAGGAGTCACAACATACATTTCCCCTGTCAGTTTTTTCCCCTCAAGCAGTGGGTAGATAAGACTTAAAATGAACTAGACTGGATAGCGTGCGAAGGAATTTCTATTTCCAAGTATATGCTGTGAAGAGGCATCAAAGGCCTTTAAGCATGACATCGTCATGGCCAAATTGGGGGTTTGGAAAGCTGGCTTGTGGATAGACTTGAAGGGCAGTGAGTAAGGACTGAGTCCTGCAGGTATTTCAATAATGTAGAGACCAGGTGATGAAGCAACTACCGAGACAAGGAGGATGAAAAGAAGAAATATAATTGAGATAATTATATATCACTCCATTTTTATATAGGACCATGTCCTATATATAGTTATATAAACATGACATCATCTCCTAAGTAATTGACTGTACTTAGTGTTATTTATGATGTTACAGCCATGTGTATCATGTGTATAATATATTTGCATATATATTTTATATTTGTGATTCTATGGGGCAACATATTATGTATTTGTACATATTGTTTGTATTTTTAATGTTCTGTAAAAATATAGTACATATGCATATATTATTATATATCATATGTATTTATACACAATATATAAAACTATATATAATTAATATACAGTTATTATAGTTATATATTTTTATATACTATATATAATTACATATGACATTCTTATTTATTGGCAGTGCTAGGGCTTGGACTCAGGGCCTTGTGCATGTGGACAGATGCTGTACCACTGAGCCAGCCTTCAGGAACTGTTGGGGAAGTGTAGAGGGGATCAATCAGTTTGGCTCAATGTACTAGGGGAATACTGAGGGAGAGAAGCCCAGCAGGGAATTGCCACAGAAATTTGTGTCTGTGAAGTAAGGGTGGCACTAGTAAGAGTACTGGTATTGCCAGTATGGGAATGATAGTGGCTCCATGAGAGGTGATGCGATTTCAGAGTACCAGGATTTACTCACCTAGGGAAAGAGAGAGCTGATTTGTCTACTATCTGTGAGATAGCCTGTTCTTGAAGTTCATTTTAATTTTCAGTGGGGATCATTTTTTTTAAATTTTATATTATTATCAATTACATTTATAAGGCAGCGAATATACCACTTCTTGAACATTGTTACCCCTTTCCATGTTTTTTTTCTCCACCTTCCCTCCCGCAACCCACTCCCAAGGACCATTTTTTAGAGTGATAAAATAGATGATCTTATCTGCAAAGTACTATAACAAAAATAGTTATTGTTTGTTTGTTTGCTTTTTTGTAAGTCACAAGACTTGAACTCAGGGCCTGGGCACTGCCCCTGAGCTCTTTTGATCAAGGCTAGAGCTGTTATCACTTTGAGCCACAGCTCCACTTCAGTTTTTGATGATTAATTGGAGATAAGAGTCTCACACAGGGACTGGGAGTTTGGCCTAGTGGTAGAGTGCTTGCCTAGCATGCACAAAGACCCAGGTTTGATTCCTTGGTACCACATGCATAGAAAAAAGCCGGGAGTGGTGCAAAGGCTCAAGTGGTAGAGCTCTAGCCTTGAGAGAAAGTCCAAGGACAGTGCTCAGGCCCTGAGCTCAAGCCCAGGACTGGCAAAAAAAAAAAAAAAAAAAAAGTCTCACAGACTTTCCTGCTCAGGATGGCTTTGAAACACAATGCTCACATCTCACATCTCAGTCTCATGAATAACTAGAATTATTCTCATGAGCCACCAGCTCCTGGCCAGAGGTAGATATTTTAAGAGACAGAAAGGTAGCAACTGTCTTGGATTAGCCCTTGAGGATGAGTAAGAGGACACTGGTTAGACAAGTGGGAGGGCAGATTTGAGACTTTCTAGTTGGTTGGTTGGCTTTTTTTTTTTTTTTTTTTTGCTGGTCCTGGGACTTCAACTCAGAGCCTGGCCACTGTCCCTGAACTTCTTTGTGCTCAAGGCTAGCACTCTATCACTTGAGCCACAACACCATGTCTAAGTAGTTTATTAGAGATCAAAAGTCTCATGGACTTTCCTGACTTTTCTGCTAGGGCTGGCTTCAAACCGTGATCCTCATATCTCAGCTTCCTGAATATCTAGGATTACAGGTGTGAGCTACTGGTGCCTGGCTAAAACACACACACACACACACACACACACACACACACACACACACACACACACACGTGTGAGCTACTGGTGCCTGGCACACTGACAATGTTTTTGTTTTGGATTTTTTCCTTTGGGGGGAGTATAAGAGAGGATGAAGATAGGAAGGGAGGAAGAATGAAAAAAATGCAATCATGCTATGCAGTCTATACTATGTGGAAAATGACCTATGTAACTTGTAGGCAGGGATGTGAGGGGAAAACTGGGGTGACATTGTCCAAAAAAGAAATATATTCATTATCTGACATTTGAAATGGTAGCCCCTCTGTACAACACCTTAAAAACAATAAAATTATTTAAAAAAAGTCTTTCTAGATAGAAGGATCATCTTTTATTAAGACAGGAAGATTTGGGAGATACCAGTTTATTCTGGTGAGAGAAACGCACATCAAAAAAGATTATAGGTCTCCTACACCGGATGGATCCTGTAGGTATCTATGTTCACAAGTGTCACAAAGCCACGTATGAGTAAATCTCAGGCTCACTCACCTCTGGGCTTTATTCATCCTCCAATGCTTTTCTTATTCATTGTCCTAGCTTAGGTTCTACACCCTTCACAATGCAGCTCAGGGATGGCTTCTCCGGGAAAATCATTACACCCTTGCCTCTGTCCTCAGCTGAATCAGGCTGTCTGTTTTCCCTTCATGATAGCATGTGACAGTACCACATGTCACACGGACCAAACCCTGCATGCCTGCCATGCACAGTCTATGTCAAGGAAATGTTTCCTTCTGATGCAGCAACCCACTAGAAACTTTCTCAGGGTAAGAAAGCTAACTTTTATTTCTAGTTTAGAAAGGTTGAAGGATATACCAATCAATCAACCAATCAGATAAAATACCATGCTGTATAGTCAGTTATCCCAGCCAAGTAAGACTGCATATGAAAGAAAGATGTAGATCGGTGCCCTGGGATAGATTCTTTCAGATCTGTTATATTTATTTTTAAATCGGGGATTAAGATCGCTCTCCACTGATCACTAAGGAGAGCCTGCCTGACGATTAAATCAACTCAGTGGGAAAAACGATTAAAGGATAGTCAAACTCCTGACCATATCATTTGAACACCTGGACTTTTCAGTTACGTGAGCCAATAAAATTTCTACCATAACATAGTTGGAATTTTTTTGTCACATATGTTCAAAGAGTTCTGATTAACTGCTTGCACACTACATCAGACACTTGGCATATTGGATGCTGAAGCCCATAGGCTTTGCTGCTATAGTTGGAATAGCCAATTCTGTATCCTAGATATGGTAAAGGACCAAATAGGTGGACAGAGAGCTGACAACACCTGGGACACATGGTACTGTCACCTGTTGCTATCATTTTTCAGCAGCAATAGAAGTTTGGATATCACAGAGGCTTAGAAAGACATTTCTAGTAATGGCTTGGAACAGAGCAGGGGCTGGCAAGCTTCTCTATAGTCAGATTATGTGTATTTTAGGCATCATGGAGTGTGGTTTTTGTTGCAACTACTAATATGTTACAGTGGGAAAGCAACCAGAAACAGTGCTAGTATGTAGATGTGTTCCAATGACTTTCTTCTCTATGGACTCTGAAATTTGAAATTTCTGTCATTTTAGTGTGTCACAAGTGTTCCTGGAATTTCTCTCAACTACCTAAAAACTTAAAGGTCATGTTTTGAGCTTATGAGCTTTTATAGAGAGGTAGCATGGGCCAGTTTGCCAAAGCCATGTAACTGAGATAGGTGTCGGTAAGACAGGGTTCTGCCTAAAGTTTTCCCACTGGGCTTGTTTTGTGTTACTATAATGACATACCTGAGGCAAGTTTTTTTTTTTGAGCATAATATGTTTTTAATTGTAATTAATAGAAGGGTTACAGTTATACTTACCAGATAGAAGGTAAAGACAAGCTATTTTATAAAAAAAAATAGAGCTGTTAGCCAAGTGTTGCAGTATACTCCTATAACCCAAGGTTGGGGCAGAATTTTGAGATGAAGGGAAGCCTGGGTTACAAAGTGAGATGTCTCAGATTAAAAAAAGGGCAAGAGAGGGTGAAGGAAGGTATATATTTTATTGCCTGTCTTGGGCTTGGTCTCAGGGCCTGAGCACTATCCTTGGACTTTCTCAAGACTAGCATTTGAGCCTCAGCACCACTTCTGACTTTTTTTTCTATGTATGTGGTACCAAGGAATTGAACCTGGGTCTTTGTGCATGTTAGGCAAGCACTCTACCACTAGGCCAAACTCCCGGCAGGAAGGTATGTTTTTGCTTACAGTTTTGCAGATTCAGCAGAGGTCTTGAGGGGCTGTATCTGGTGACTGCCTCTTGCTGACAAAAGACCTGACAGAGCATTACATGGTAAGAATTAAGTATGTGTCTACGTCCCTGGTCTTAATTCCTTTTCTAATAAAGCTCTACCTTGATAAACCTAATTCTACTCACCTCCTATAAGCCCTTCTCTCACATGTTTATGTTTCTACTCTTAGTACTTACTACTTCAAAACATGAAAAACTGATGTATCCAAACCACAATACTCATTAATTAGACGATCTGGCCACAGGATCACTCTCTGGGTTTCTATGTGGACAGTGAAGGAGCTTTGAGGAATGATTTTACAGGATCCTCCAACCTCAAATTACAGTATCCTGATACTTCATTTGGCCCACTTACAGCATGTGCATTACATATCAGTCAAGTTTTCAATCCTGGTGCCACAGCTTCGAACTTCCATCAGCTTAGATTCAAGTAAAAAAGATAATTTTACATGTTGGGTAATGAAAAATTCCAGTTGGAAAATCAAGTCAAGAATTGGAAAGTGAAAGGGCTGTAATCTTAATGAGAGGTCAAGGACAGTTTCTTTTCAATTAATGACATTTGAACAGAGACATGAATTGAGAAGGGGAGTACGACACGGTGGTAAGAGAATTCCTGGCAATGGCAACAATAGGTGCTGGAGACCGCTAAGGCTGAAGCTTAGTGTGAAGAGAATAAAGAAGGCTGCAGAGTCAGACAGGGACTCAAGGAGTCATTTAGGGCCTTTGAACTATTTGGATTTTATTATAGATGTGGTGAAAAGGCATTGAGAATCGCTTTTTCTCTTGTGGGTCATGGGGCTTGAACTCTGGGCCTGGGTGCTGTCCCTGAGCTCCTCAGATCAAGGCTACTGCCTTACCCCTGGGCTTGGGCATTGTCCGAGCTCTACAGCTTAAAGCCACAGCCCCTCCTACCATTTTCTCGTGGTTAATTGGAGATGTCTCACATTCTTTAGCTCCCCATGCTTGCTTTGAATTTTGATCCTCAGATCTCAGCCTCCTGAGTAGCTAGGATTATAGATGAGAGCCACTGTGCCTGGCTTTTTTTTTTTTTTTTTTTTTTAAGAGATGGAGGCTTGTTATGGTGCCGAGTGGCTTTAAATTCCTAGATTCAGGTGATTGATCCTGTTTCTGCCTCCCTGGGACTACCACACTGCAAATGGTTTGATAATGATTTTTAAAATGAAGTTTAGAAAAATTACTCTGGCTGTGATGTGGCAAATTGGCTTTTGGAGGGCAGTAACGGAGAGAAAGGAGGTAATTATAACAGTCGGACATTCTAACAGTCCAGGCAAGAGATGGCAGTAACTAGAACAATAATGGTAAGAAGTAGTTGGATTCAACAGGTATTTTGAAGACAACTGACAAAAATAGGACAGGAGCAAGAGATAGGGAAAAATCAAGAATATGCTAGGATAAAGTAATAATTTAGAAACCTAATTATACACACAGAAAATGATTAACAATTAACTCATATGGCAACAATCAATCCTGTTCCTTTACATAGTAGTTTGAAAAAAATACAGAAATATTGTTGATATAGATACTGTTTTAGAAAACTGGAGCCATTGATGTATGAGATGCTTCTAAGTTTCTCATGTGAGTTTCTTCTCCAGTGTTAAGATGAAATGACAGAAAATTGGTTAGGGTTACATTATGCATTTAATAAAAACACACTATGTGTCTTTCCCCAAAATATTTCCAACAGTTTCTCACTCTTGTATAAATCAAAAACGGAGATGCTTTTAGAAAAACACTCAACCAAAGAATAATTTCACTTAAGAGTACAGATAACCTCTTTTTTTTTTAAGAGGTTTGAGACTGGAACTTGAACTTGGTGCCTGAAGCTTTTGCTCATTGGCTCATGCTCTAAGATGGCTCCAACTCCTGGGTAACCTGTCAAACAAGGTGACACTTATATTGTATAAACCTCTCATTAGATTGCTGTCAGCCTATTTACAATGCACACTTTTGTTTTTCTGCAACCTCTATTTTGAGAAGATACTTATGAGTTTACATTTACGATGACAACAGCTTGTTTGTCCCACCTCTAAAGACAGAGGTAGGTGAGCAAAAGGGTGAAGAGAACGGCCTTGGAGTTTGAGTTTAATAGGAGCCCTTTAAAGAAAGCACTTAAAATCAGTACCTGGGAACAAGCCTTGAAGTGAGCAGCAGTGTAACCATTAAGTGGACAAGAGAAGACACAACCACAGAGAAGGTCTTGCATTTATTCACACGGAGGGATTAAAAACTGGTACAAATAATAAACATTGCTTTAAATACAAATAAATAGTTCTCGTTTCTAGAGGAAATAACTCTAATAGACTCCTAACTTAAGTAATTTCTAAGTTCCTATTAAAAATAGAAGGCTACTGGCATTAAGTTTTGCATTACCATAACCTTTTGAGGACCTAAGGATAAAATGGTGTGTTCTATACTTCAAGAAGTCACCAGAAAAAAAAGGGAGACAGTTGCTCCCACCTCCCTGAACTAGCCCCCAAGTGGAAGGAGAGCCACTTGTATCACAGATATATAGAGCTAACAAATGCAGTGTATTTGATATCTAAAGACATCTAAAACGATTGACCTTGGGGAAGCACTATCTAGTCTAGGCTAGTCTTGAACTTGTGACCCCCCTGCCTAACCCTCTCCAGTACCAGGATGATAGATGTTTGACACCCTGTCTGCTATCTTTATACAACTTTCAGGAAGACTTATGTGTCTACAATGAAAGCTTCTTTTTACTAGGAATCAAAGTGGTAAACAGGTTAGTACCATGAATGGTACCTGGAGTGGGAACAAAAGTGATTTATTTATAGAGAACCACAGTGCTGCCCAGTTACACAGTATGTCAAGGCTGGTAGCAAACATGACCAAACTGAGCTAAAGAAACATGTTTGTGAATCTCTCTACATTGTTCTGGTCAGAATTGTTCAAAGAGGCATTTTATATTTAATCTAGTAAGAAGTGTGTTCTACAAATGATTATTTTCAAGTCATGCAGTTTTTCAGAACTACTTAAAACATGAGGTGGTCACAATGTTGGTGCCAGAGCAGAGGCCACTACAGACTTCTGGTGCCCACTGCACGTGGACAGTACACACTTTCCAGCCTCTTCTACTCAGACCCCACATAATGCTTAGGCAGTAATGCTCAATGGTGACCTACATAGCAAAGTTTAGGCTTTTCTATTTAGATCAGCCATGATGCAATTCCAAACGGAATCTCATGCTTTAAAAACAATCCCATGCAATGACTGCAATTTTTAAGTATTAAGTAATATTTGGTATTATATAAGGTAGGATTATTTAGATTCATAAAAATGAAAAAGCTGGGTTTCTAAGTAGAATGTTTGTTGTAGTATAAAATGTTAAACTGGAATCCAGTTTGTTGACGTAAACAATTTTAAGATATACACACCATGTTTTCCTAATTGAGATTTTGAAACTTATAAGCATAATTCTTAAATAGATTACTACAAATTGCTAAGAAGTCTTTTTTCAGTCCAGTTGGAAAGACTGCCATTGTAAATTCTTAAGTAGTTCTAGTTATAATTTAAAATCTGTAGTTATGATTTAAAATCTGCCTCTCATCTCTCTCTCTTTCTCTCTCTTTTTATATGTTGCAAAGACATGTGCACAGGAAAATGCCCTATGTTTTTTGTTTTTTTTGATGGACTTAATAATAACTTTTTCTCCTGATTTAAGTAATACTTTAAGTTACATATTTCTGGAGCTAAAAACTGAAGCAAACCCAGCCAACTAGAGCATCTCAGTGTTCAAATCACAGTTTTGGACATCATCCTATTTATTCTGGGTGATACTTAATTCCACATATTATTTAGGGAAGACATATCAGGAATATCCAAAAATGCTGTATTAACAAACTCTAACATGTGATTGTGCTCTGTTGGACGTACCGCTTACATCTACAAAGTACAAAGGCAAAGGAGCTTAGGTGTGGAGATCAATTTGCTTTTTGCTGCTACAATAACTCATAACCATCATCTTCGAGATTTCCAAGCTGTTCTGGAATATGGAGTAGTCCTTTTTTTATCTGGTGGCTTAAAGTAGGAGTAGACAGGTGCTGCTGGGTACTCCGCATCAGGATTTTCTGCCATCATTTTCAGCTTTGCTTCAATGGCTTTGATCTTTGCAGTGACACTGGAAAAAGGATAGAAGAGGCGGAGTGGGACTTGGTGAATTTGTATGCGTCATCTTTTTATGCCTCAGAGAAGCAACAGATAATACATTACAAATCACTTAAACATTTCATATAAGAGACAAAAGTGACTGTTGCTCTCATTTTAAGACACTAGTGCTCTCATTAAGATCAAGTCTGAACTATCTCTTAAGTTTTTAATGTCAGTTTAGGCAGTGTTAGAACTTCAAATATCATATTTAATCCACAGACACACAGACACAGACACAGACACAGACACTATTCAGCATCTTAGTGCTGGGCATAGACTAGAAAGAGGGAGAATTCCAAATGATATTATCAGGCAAGTTATATTTCTCATTTTGCAGATGAAGGAATTGAGGCACAGGGTTAATTGCTTGCCCAATGCTGAACAGTCAGTCAATAGCAGAGCTAACTAAAGTTTGAATACAAATTGATGCCAAAGCCCATGCTATCAACCATTACAGTGTACTATCTTTTGAATCACCAAATAATGGGGGGGGGAGGGAGGAAACGACACTCTGGAAATCTTATCGTGTTATTTACAACAAAACAAGCATAGTAGTCAGAAAGTTACTTGTATTGTTTCTTATTCTGTAATAACTCTGTAATGCTTACCATTTATATCGTCTATGTAAAGAAAATAAATGTACACATATGCCCAAAGTATACACAGCTAAGGAACTACAGAGCTAGGATTCATTTCATAGCCCATAATTTTCCTTCCCATAAGAGTGGAGGTAAACAGTTCTGCAGTGCACAGTGAGGTGAGGAGAGGCTGTGGAAGTTGTGAGGAGGCCACTGCTTTCTCTAAAAGATAATGCAAGGCACTTGGGTACTGTGAGGCTTTTTTTTTTCCCCCCAATCCTGGGCTTGAGCTCAGGGCCTGAGCACTGCCCTTGGACTTTCTCAAGGCTACAGCTCTACCACTTGAACCTCACCACCACTTCTGGTGCTTACCTCCCCCCCCCCCCCATGTATGTGGTACTGAGGAATCAAACCCAGGTCTTTGTGCATGCTAGGCAAGCACTCTACCACTAGACCAAACTCCCAGCCAAGAACTGTGAGTTTTTTGGCCAACAGACTCCTTTATTTTCTACCCTTGGTGCTATCAATGGTGTTTGGCTAGAGGCACAAACTTGGGGGTGGGGGGGAGATGTGGTTTGCTAGAAATCCTCAAAAAGTATACATGGGCTATACATACCTATATGCTTTCATGGGCAAGGAACTAAAAACCAAGTCACCATAAAGATTAAGTGTTTGAGGAAACTGCTATGTTTACCCTGATTTGGCTATTACATAATGTATATAAGTGCTGAAACATCACATCTCATAAATATGGGTAATTATTCTTATTTTTTGGGCCTGTCCTGGGGCTTCAAGTCAGAGTCTAGGCGCTATTCCTGAGCTTTTATACTCAAAGCTAGTGTTCTACCATTTGAGCCACAGCTTTGCTTCTGGCTTTTTTGTTCGTTAATTGGAGATAAGAGTCTTATAGACTTTCTTCAAAGCCTGGGCTGATTTTGAACTGTGATCCTCAGATCTCAGCTTTCTGAGTAGCTAGGATTATAGGTGTAAGCCACTAGTATTTGGCCAACAGGTGTAATGTCTGTGTGTCAATTAAAAAAGTTAAAAAATAAATAAAAAATCAAATTATAACAACAAAACAAATCCTAAGTTACAATTAAAAGTACATTGAGGAATTACCAATTACCAAGAGGTACTTTGGCACCTCTTCTATTATTGAGACATCTAGACTTCATTCTATGAGTCACAGGGGAACTACCTCCTCTAATTAGGCACTGATGTAAGTAGGAAGACGTAAATTGAGATTCTCTGGATTAAGAAATAGAGGAGGGCTAGGAGTTTGGCCTAGTGGTAGAGTGCTTGCCTAGCATGCACGAAGACCTGGGTTTGATTCCTTGGTACCACACACATAGAAAAATGCCTGAAGTGGTAATGTGGCTCAAGTGGTAGAGGTCTAGCCTTTAGAAAGTCCAAGGACAGTGCTCAGGCCCTGAGTTTAAGGCCCAGGACTGGCAAAAAAAGAAACAAAACAAAACCCCACGAAAAACAGTAGGCTACCAGATTAACAAGTGAAAATATGGACCTTAAGCAATTGATGACATTGGAATGCGGAAACTACTGAGCGTAAATGGTATCACTCCTGCCATTACACTTAGGAAAATCTCCTAGAAATCATCCTAGGAACAAGGAGGTTCAGATCTGGTGGCAAAGTAGTGTAGTGGACAAATATAAACTCATAGTTAATTTATAGAAGTCCTAAAGTTATATTTATGTTCTGAATTTACAAGTTTTTAGGAGCACAAAACAATAAAGGCAACACAAAATTATGAACATTACAATTAAATGATTAATTTTAGTGTGTCAATCTACTCATCCTGGAAATATTTTGGGACCACTTCTTATAGTTTAGTGAGATAATCTTAAATCTCTTTTATTTGGTGTACAAGAAGACAGTTTTCCCTCTGTGAGTTTATAATAAATAGAATGACTTTGTAACTTTGATTGGAATTTTTCTATCAATGCTCTTTCATGTATCTTCCTCCCCTTCCCTGGAATAGCTTTAGAACCGTACTCTTACATTTATAAGGTGATTTTGAAGTAGTAAATATGACTGATCTGTGAAGTCTGTCATACTTCTGGTTCTGAATTGACTCTGCTATATGCTATGTGTCTGGTTTCAGTCAAAATAGTTCACCTCTCTAAGCTTCAGTTTTTCCTATATAGAAAATAATTTTTATGCTAATTAAATGACATACTGCATATAAAGTGTGTAGCACAGAGCTTGCTTACAGTATGCTTGACAAATCCTGGCTATTGTGAGTGTTATTGTTAAAAATTTTTCCCTAGGCTACAACAGAAAAAGAAAAATACCTCTCAAAACAAAAAAACTTGGATTTCTGCTCAACCACCCACTGAACTACCCCTTTCTCTACCCAACCCTTAGTGCCCCTGTTTTGAATTAACTCCACAGAAGTAACTGACACTATTATAGTTTCTGCAATGGTACATAAAATTTTGTATAAGGGAACTCATAGCTGGGGAGGAATTAAGTTTATAATGACAAAATGCCAAAGGGACTCAAGACCTTATTGAAATGCTTGTTTTTAGAGTAAGGACTGGGTCTGATTTATCTTTGTATCCCAAGTGCCAGGCACAAATCTTGGTGTGTGGTACTAAATTCACTCTTTCTGAGTGAATGAATTCTACAAATGGAGGTGGGGGCAGTATATGATCTGGAGGGAATAGAAGAATAGGAAATATATATATACTTTAAAGGCTAACTGAACACATTCTTAACCTATCATGTTATGAGGTTTAGTTCAAAATTAAGAATGTAAAGACTCACCTGTGTTAATGAAGGCAAGGAAAGAAATGGCTCAAGTTCTGAAGAACTGTGTGTTTTTATAGAGCACTGTCTTACCTTAGGTTAGACTGAGTTGGCTCAGTGCTTGAGGATGGCTCAAGACTGATTGGAAGGATCTTGTCATTCTTGTTATGATCATATCGCTGAAAAGAGAGAAAAAGAAGCAATTATTTCACCTGGTAAAAACCTGGTCTTGTATGATAGCCAATGATTCAGAAATCTAATGCCACCCAATTGATCATTGGCTTATTTCTAGACAATTTTAGAACTGCTTTACATTTAAAATTAAAGAAAAAGCCACACAGCTCTGATCTAAAAGCTGTGATTTTAGAAAAGGAAATAGAAAAGAAGTTTCCATCCAGGCATTAATAAGTTTGCCTTATTTGGTAAAGAAAACATTTTGTGACGAACAATTTCAATGTTCAAATGCACAAATGTCACAAATATACAGCAGAGTCACCCTCTTACATCTTCCTTTGTCATACACTGCCTCTTAAGAGTATTTGTTTTACTCAAAATGCTTTCAAATTCTGCCAGGTGGAATGAATGAAGAATTTTATCAGCTTCCAATTACCAATACATTATATAAGAGTTTAATTGACGTCTGGTAATTGCTTACTTCTTCTAAAAAGTAAATATTAAGGAACAATCTGAAACTTCTGGCCAGAAAAGATTTAGAGCAGAGAACCATGAGGAAGAGATTTTCAAATGAAAGACAGGAACGAAGGATGATTTCTTTTGCATGCCTTTTCAATGAGATGCAGAATGAGAAAATGACAGCCAGTTTGGCAAATGAGACTTGATTTTCTTTTGAGTAAAAAGCATTTGGTAATTCTTCTTGTTTCTATTTTTAAGGAACTGTGTCCTAGAAATTGAGATTTGTGATTACCTGAAATGCCTGTAAGGACTCAAAGTTTCTAAGCTTTGTTTTTCGCTTGGATACCGACTGCACTCACAGGGCCATTCAGTTGCTGTGACTCTGTACTAGGAAGTGTGTTGGGTACAGGGTAGAGTGTTTCTGATATAAAAACCAACAACAACAACAAAAAAAACCAACAAAAAAAACAAAAACTATTGCTATAGCTAACTGTTGAAGCTCTTACAGCTCTTACAGTCACAAATCTTTCTATAAAAAGGTTTATCCAGACTTAGTGTATGAGGAGAACCAACACTTGGGACTATTCCAGTCCATACATTTCACTTCTTCTGTGAACAGAATAACAGTTCATTCTTTTTCTTCCCTCCCTCTCTCCCTCCCTCTCTCCCTTCCTCCCTTCCTTCTCCTCCTCTTATTTTTTTAAATAGCTACAGCTTTTTCTGGTGTACTCTCCCAAGAGACCAACTACAGGATGAACAGGGCAGTTACTGCTTAGGTCCTGGAGACAATACAGGATCCATGAAGTCCCACAAAATGATACTTGTCATTTAATGAGTATCATGTTTAATATTAAACTAATATTAAATTAATATTAAATTCTCAAGATGTGGAGTAAGGAGATATCAGTGCTGTGAGAATTTATAGAACCCCTCATTTCTCAAGCATTTACAGGAATAAATTCAAACTCTGCACACAGACAAGAGGCTGGGAAGAGCTTAATAATGCCCAAAGCAGCTAATTCAAAAAATAAATATATTTCTCCCCCTAAAAAACCACCCCTTTGAAAAAATGATAGGCGTCTGAGTATACATATTGGCCACATGGAAAAATCAATCAGAAACAGGACCTGTGGGTATGAGGAGAGAAAATAACAAGGAACTTAATCCCTTCTGAGATGCTTCTCAAAAGAAAAATCTGGCAACACAGATGGTAAATGCAAGGAGGAGAACAAAGTATTACTGCTCCAGATGCAGAGCTGGGATGCAAATGGAAAATGAGAAACTACCTTTCAGAGAGTCATTCATTCAGGATGAAGTGTGATACTGTCTTTTAGGTTACTTAGACGCACCTTTACTTGAGCATGTGCCCATCGTACCACCAGCTTCTTAGACAATGCCAGTTTGCCATTGAGACATTGGATGGCTTGTTCTGCTTCCTATTTAAGAAAGATTGAAGTTAATTAAAAATGAAAATGCTTCCATGTGCCAGTAGCTCACAACTGTAATTCTAGTTATACAAGAGGCTCAGACTTGAGGATTGATGTTTGAAGCCAGTCCAGGCAGGTGAATCCTAAAGACTCTTATCTCCAATTGACCACTAAAAAAAAAAGCCCAAAACAGAAACAGAGCTGTGGCTCAAGAGGTAGAGCAAAAAAGTTCAGGGACAGCACCCAGGTCCTGAATTTGAACCTAGGACCAACACACATATACACAAAAAATTCAAATGACTAATTAGTTATTGTAATCTCTTACGACCTCATTATCTGTGAAGGCTAAATTTCTTATCTAATTGCTTTTGCTTAAAAACTTGGCAAATACTTTATAATTTTAAAAGCCATAAAAGAAGTATCAATTAGACAAAAACTCAAATCCAACATGTTACTTGTTGACAGGATGATGTCTGGCAGACCACCTGAGGTCTCTAGCTTTGTTAGTTACAGCATATAGGGAATACTGTTGCTCATGGTTGTTGGGACAACTGAGAAGACATATAAAGTACAGAGCTTACAGTAAGCATAATGCCATATATTATTAGGTCCTACTGTTTTCACTCCTCTGTTGGGGTAGCATGTACTAAAGAAACTACTCCCTTCAGGGACATTGGAGCTGCTGCCTGGATCCAAAGTAGCAATGGTTTCAAAGGATATAGGAGTGAAGGAAACTGGACCAGAAAGAGAAATGCATCAGAGACTGTGAGCAAGGTATTCGTGTGAGTCAACCTATGCACCCGTTTTTCTTTCATTTTTAGGGGGCGGTGTGGTGGGGGTGTCATGGGGCGTTAACTCTGGCCTGGGCACTGTCCCTGAGCTCTTTAGCTCAAGGTTACTTCTCTACCCTTGAGCCATAGCCCCACTTCCCAGTCTTCTAGTGATTAATTGGAGATAATTATCTCTCGGAAGGGAAGCTATTGCCTGGGCTAGCTTTGAACCATGATCCTCAGATCTCAGCTTCTTGAGTAGATAGGATTATAGGCGTGAGCCACAGTACTAGCTTGCACCTGTTTTTCATAGCCTAAAATTCCCTAATCCTTTCCACATCAGATAAAGGAGAAACAAAGTTAAAAGGAATTCCTGAAGGTAGATAAAAGCCACTCTAGGTCACTCACAGGAAACCTGGCTGTACTTTTCTTGACTGACTACCCATCTGTGTCAATGAGGCATACAGCCAAGTATAACCCATGCTTAGTGGGGGACTGGGGATGGGGGGGGGGAGTAGGTGTCAATGTGAAATAACCCTAAGGAACAGAAATTTTAGAGGGTGGGAGAGCCTATCCAAAACTGATATGTAAAACAATAAGTACTCCAGTCCAGTTTTACCAGGGATTCTCTTATTCCTCAGGAATAAGAACAGGAACTCAGCAGGAAGACATCCAACAAGTTATTTATTTAGTACCCACTGTGCCAGGCATTGCGTATCACTGGCCATTGCTGTACAACCACATCATACAAAATTAAGGTGCTAAGTATATATGAGTAAAGATCACAGGATTAGTTCTGTGGAATGAGCTCATGATTTCAACTGTTTGGATTATTTGTATTTTTATAGTAAGAAAAACACCTATACAAGTTACTAATAAAATCACAACTAGGCAATGTTCCTACATATGACAAAATTACAGAATACTAAGCAGCATCTCTATTTACCAATATTAAAATTCCATTTCTTTATCAATGCATTTCCATCCTAAGAACTAAATTTTAATATAAGATATGCATATAATAATATACACATACCATGGCTGACCATGTTCTTCTATAAATACTAAAATATGTTTGATTGTTAAGACATTGATAAGAGTGGTTTTTTTTTTTTTTTTTTTTTTTTTGGTGCAGGTCCCAGGGCTTGAATTCAGTGCTTAAGCGCTGTTCCTGAAGTTTTTTGCTTAAAATTGTACTGCTCTACAATTGAGCAATAGCTCCAACCCTGGCTTTTTGGTAGTTAACTGGAGATAAGAGTTCCATAGACTTTCCTGCCCAGGCTGGTTCTGAACCGAGATCATTAGATCTCAGCCTCTTGAATTGCTAGGATTACAGGTATGAGCCACCAGCACCCAGCTGAGAGTGCATTTTTAAAATTCATTAATTAATTTACTTATTTATTTTTGCCAGTCCTGGGGCTTGAACTCAGGCCTGAGCGCTGTGCTATCCTTGGGCTTTCTCAAGGCTAGAGCTCTACCACTTGAACCACAACACCATTTCTGTTAGTTTCTGTGTATGTGGCACTAAGGAATCAAACCTGGGTTTTCATGCATGTTAGGCAAGCACTCTACTACAAGGCCAAACTCCCAGGCTGAGATTGCATTTCAAAAAAAGCAAAATCAAGTCAAGTTTGTATATGGTTCACTATAGACCATGTTTCTATATTATGGAGCAAAAATATTGAAGGCAGACTTTGTTGGTTAGCTACTAAAGAAACAAACAAAATGATAGGAAAGATAAATATAATCCATGTAAGCATTCCAAATCATTTTGGTAGATCAGTTACCTAAGATCTTGAACCTAAGGAGAGGAGACTTAAGCTATTTTCTGAGTATCTCTTTTAACACTAAGTGTTAAAAAAGGCAAACATACTGAAGAATTAGACATGACTCTTACCCACAAGGAACTGGGGGATTAGTAGTCATAAGATGCAAATGACTATGAGTATATACCATCAAAGAGAAGGAAGCTCAATTACCTGCTTAGTTTCAAAGTTAACAAAGCAGTACCCTCGAGGCTGCCCCTCCAAAGCGCCTGACTTGTGGAAGAGGAAGTCAAATTGTTTCACCTTGCCAAACTTCTGGAGGAGCTTGAGGAGGTGGTATCTGTGGAGAAAGAAAAGCCTGTAAGTCCATTCTAGAAATTCTGTCGATCACTTAGCTTCAAGTGCAAGATAAAAGCAGAAGCTAATTTACTCCTGTTAATTTACCTCTCACCCCATCTTCCTCTAAACTGCTGTTAGTTTGTTTGGCAAGCAGAACTGTTTGCCTCTATTTGGAATGGGAACTAGAATTGTCATGCCTATGTGTCTGTCCAACATACAAATAAACAAACAAACAAACAACAACAACAACAAAAACACACCTAACACACAGCTGGCTTGACCACAAGTACCATTTGTTTTTCTTTGGGAGAAAAGCTCAAAAATAGGGCCGATTTATTTATTTTTAGTTTCTTGGCAATGAAATAACATTTGTGAATAACTGCAACTCCATCAGAAATACACACCCACATTCCAAAAGTCAAAGCCTACCCATCTAAAAAGTAAATGAAAATAATAAAAACACATTCACACAAATCACCACCACCACCACCACCACCACCACCACCATCATCATCAGTCTTTCCTTTGTAGTTCATCATTAGACCCAAAATTAAACTGTAGCTTGTGGCACATCTGCAGATGTTTGAGTTTCAATCCCTGGTGTGACTGGACATTAGGTCAATGTGTAAGTACAACTCAACTGAGGCTGGTCCCACACAAGGCAGGGAAACTGCGAATCAACTAGCCATAGGTAATTAAGCAATTTCATTTTATACTCTAGGGTACAGGCAAATAAGGAAGCTAGATAGTTAAGGAAGAAACTAATTCCCAATAGACGTTTACACCAAGCTATTTATTGCTTGCTACTCAGCTCCTCATTCTTTTCTTGCATTCCTTATTCTAAAATTTATTTCGTTTCTATAGGGCTTCTAAAACAGATATGGCCATAACAGGTTGCTGAGGCCAATCTCAATTCCAACTTCCTGTCATCTGATGTAAGGGTGAGACAAACCAACAGCTCTCCCATTTCCTTTTCCTTTGGCCTTCCTCCTGGCATCCTCTGAACTATTCAAATGGAGTCAAGGCTTTCTCTAAACAATGCTGTCCCTGTGATACTAAAAAGGTATCAGCCCACAAGCTAAATCTGTTATTACTGGGAATTCTACCCCACAGGGAGTCAGTAAAATTGTCTCTATAGGCACATTTGTATTCATATTGTTTTTTAGAAGCAACTCATCAGGATTTATTATCGAATAAGAATCTCCTTTGGGAGACAGAAAGATATGAAATCTACCATAAGTTATACTGAATTTGATACCAAGGCACATCAAGCAACACACTTACTTTTGACATAGAAAGATGTAACACAGGTCTCAAACAGGATTCCCAAGGCACACTGTGAATTACAATCTCTTCTTTGGATATGTTTTAAGAATGGGGGAGAAAAACCCCAAACCATACTCCATTCAACCCCTTACTTTCCTAATTCTTAACAAAAGACCTCAACTGTTTACTGAGGATATGAGGTAACTCTTCAGGAGAAGGGAGATGCTTCATGTACAAATTTGTTTTCACTTGGTTATCTGAGCTTTGAGCAAGAGTAAACCTATCAGATAGAGATAGATGGGCTACAAGAGTCTCCTCCAGGGCCTTTAGTTCACAGCTGTAGCTTCTATTTTACTATACTCTTTCAAACATGTAGACCATGCCAGATGCTATGGAATGGTGGGTCAGACACATTAGAAAAAAAATTAAGGCTACTGTGGGTTAGCTGTCTTTTCATTAGCTCCATTCTGTTTAATAGCAGGAAGGTAATGCGATTGGCATTTCCTAGGAAATGAATTATAATTTACTTGGGGGGGGGAGGTAGCCCACCAACAGATTATTCATTGTAAGGCTAACAAACACATTCTGCCTAAGAAGTGTGACCTTAAGATTTCAGGAACATCTGCTTAGGTCTGTGTCTTTCAACTTCTCCAGGATTTCTTTTCTTGTTTGATAATTTCTTGAAATTATCGGAACACAGAAACAAAAAGAATGAAATGTTTACTATTTTACTTCCTGGAGATGAGGACTGCAAACTCTGATAGTGAAAAAAGCTGAAGGATCTTGCTTTCACATCTGTAAGCACTTTTATCTGCTATGGGCAATGGGGAGAGCTCACTACTCATTAGAGGCAAGCTTCACTTAATGAAACGTGCCTCCTGCTGCCTGCAAGAACAAGACAGTCAGTACACCACATATTCTGCAACTTGATCAGTATTTTCTGTAGAGTTTTTCAAATAGCCTTCTTGCTGGAGGGCACAGAAACAATCTATGGAAAGGTCAGAACAGACACCTACTATGTGTCCAGAACCAATTAGGCACTTGGACTGTGCAGATGAATAAATCTTCCTTAAGGGCCGTTATATTCTGGTCAAAGCTATATATAATTGTGAAACAGTATATTTACACTCAGAAGTATGTATATTTACACTCAGAGGTATATATATGTACACACAAAGGAGCTCAATTGTTCAGGGAATGTGGTAGCTAAGGAAAGCTTTGTGTAGGTCAGCCAGAAGGAATACCACGTGTAAAGAGAGAATGTTTCGAGTCACTGGAAAATGGTTGGAACAGGCATTAAGGGATGAAGCTGAACAAGCAGGGGACAAAATGTACAAGATGTTGTATGTTCAGGGAATTCCAATGGGAAGCTAACAAAGTGACATTAAGATTGTTTTTGGTGAAAAATTTGTTTTAGAGGAAGTTTTCTTTATAACTCTATACAAATTATTGAGGTAATCTTTACGTTCTGTATGATATCTTATTAAATGGTTTCATCTTTTCAGTTCTCCTCACCCTGAAAGCGTTTCACTATGGGTTCACTAAGGGTTTCAGGCTGGCCTCAAACTCACGATCCTCCTGAGTGATAAGAAAAACAGGTGCATGCCACCATGAAATCATTGTTTCAGACTTAAGTAAGCCAAAACAAAGACCCGAAAAGAAACACAGACAAAGAAGAAACAAAAGGCGTCAGCTGAGACAAAGAGGTTTTCACAGAGATAAAACAATCTCACAGGCTCATGAATTTATTTTCCTTTCCAATCTGACTCACCTAGATAAACCCTGAAATCGGCATCAGGATGCTTCCACTGGGCTGGCTCTCCACTGCTTACTTAATGTATTCCAAGATGACCTCTTCTTTACAACAAATTGAGGAACCTTTTCAGCTATCTCATGGTCAGTGGGGACAAGAATGCTCAGGAACTCAATGCCTTGGGTTCCACCCTAGCATCACAGATCCAAAACAAACACTCCTTAGGATAAGCTTCAACTTTCCACTTCTCTTCAATCACACTTCTTATGTCTCAGATTCACTCACTGGTCTACAAGTTCACTGACTCTGTCAGCGACAGTGATGATAGGGTTGGTATGTGGCTGTCTCTCCCAATCTTCACTTTTAGTCTCTGAGCTTCTAGTTCATCTTACATATATGAGGTCTACTAAAACATCATTTTCATGGAGTCAGTCTCTTCTATAGGAAATTCAAACTTTTATTGCAAGTTTGACAAGACCTTGTCATAACCTGAGAGGAAGAACCTATTCAACGATTCTCTTTATCATTATTTAGTATTCAACCTCTCCTTAGGCCAAAAAAGTCCTGCTCTTACTTAACAATTTCCTTATTCCTACTTAACATAATTTTATTTATGATTTCTCCTTCACTTAAAATCCTTGATTTTGATGACTTTATTCTCTCACTTAAGATGCAGTATTTCTGATATGGCTATCTTTACACAGCATATCTAATATCTGAAAAAGAAAGCTACTATTACTTATTTTATTAATTTTAGAGACAACCACAGTGTGGAAAACAGATGTCAAAGGATACTTTTTGGTTTTTCTGTTGAGAGCACTGATAGTAATATTTAGAGGCATAGTTTAGTCTTAGGTCGACAACAATTTAAAGAAGCCCCACATATTGAAATCTGAAATGAGATACTTCAGGCCATGACTATTCACTTATTCAGACTATCAGAATATTTATGAAAAGTGCTCTAAATTAGGGAGTAGTAAATTAGTCCTATCATTAACTTCAGTAAGTTAAACCAACTCACTTAACTCTTCTCTTCTTATAAAACAAGGAAAGCAATATGTTTACCTTCCCAAGCTGTTATGACCTGAAATACGTGAACTTTATATACTTTTTTTTTTTTTGCCAGTCTCAGGGCTTGAACTCAGGGCCTGAGCACTGTACTTGGGCTTTCTCAAGGCTAGAGCTCTAACACTTGAGCTACAGCACCACTTCTGGCTTTTTCTAAGTATGTGGTACCAAGGAATCAAACCCAGGTCTTTGTGCATGCTAGGTAAGCACTCTACCACTAGGCCAAACTCCCAGCCATAACCTTTAAATGATGAGTATTGCAACAAAGAGTAAACAAAAGCAGGAAGCATTATAGTTGAGTGCTAGACAATCAGCTGAAAATTATTATTTTTTTTTTTGAGAGGAGACTAATAGATGTTCTTGTATCACTCTAGCAAGACTCAGACTAATAACCAAGAGGCACAAACATATACAGAATGTCTAGTACTAGTGGTGAAATAAGCTTGTAAAAATGTTTAGAAGTAAAAAATGATAAGTTACAGATCTCGGTAACTAAGAAAAGAAATGTATGTTGTAACTTACTTTCTAACAAGAGGTTAAAGAGTGCATTCAAAGCAGTTTATGGAAGAGCATGAGGGGAGGTAAAGAGAAAAAGAATAGACAGGAAAGAGAGATAAGGGTTGAATGAATGGGAAATAGCAGGAACTGGCAGTAATTCCTGGGTGAAGGGCTAAGTTTAATTAGGAAAACTGAAAAATGTTTTGTAAACTTTTATCAAGGGTCATTAGAAGCTTAGAGATCTGGATTTAACTAACAGCCCTTTCTGAGAGTGAACTACAGGTACCATATGTTCATACAAATTGTATCTTACAGTAATTCAATACTTGGGAAGAACTGTACTTTAACTATTCTTCCAGGTTCCCCATTAACTACCCTGAAAGGAGTAGGATACAAAAGTTTGCTTATTTTCCTAGCTGTTTGGTGGCTCATGTGTGTAATCCTAGCTACTCAGAAGGATGAGATCTAAGGATTAAGATTCGAAGCTAGCTTGGAAGAAAAGTCCTAGGGACCGTCTCCAATTAACCAGCAAAAAACTGGAAGTGGTGCTGAGCTCAAGTGATAAAGCGCTAGTCTTAAGCAAAAAAGCTCAGGGACAGCAATAGGCCATGAGTTTAAGTCCCAGAATTGGCACAAAAAAGCACAAGCAAACAGAAAAAGTTTATTCATTTCAACAACTTGAATTTCAATCATGTTATTTATTTCTACAAGATAAGATTTTACCAAAATATTAGGTTTCTTTGCCATAATTAAGTAAACTAAATGGTAAATCTAAACATTTTATGTTAACCATAAACTATGACTGGTAGTTATGTTTTTAAAAAGAAATTACTACTTAATGAAGCAACTTGTTTAAGGTTAGGAAATCATAGAAGAAAAACAGTAAAGCAGTTACTGGCAATAAATAAGTAAGGATGTCATATATTGATGAGTAAGTACTTGCAGCCAGCAAAGTCTGATCTACAGTTTATCCTTAACATTCACTCATGATTGGATATAGAAAGAATAGAAAAATCAATGGGAAAATTTTGATTATAAGTCTTGTTAAGGCTCTGACTGAAGATAACATTTATAAACTCCAATTTATGACATAAATTGAAGGCAATTGCCCATGTGAACCTTTCTGACAAGTAGCAGGACACAATTAGTGAGAATCTTATTACAGAGGACTGTAGCCAATGCAGTCTACATTCTTTCCAAGCTTTTTTCCCTTTATGCAAGCAGAGGTAGGAATGGAAATCACCCTTGGGAGCAACTGTCCCCTCAGAGCTTGAGTTTTAGATGATGGAAAAACATCAGATATTAACTGAGTGGTGGAGCTGATTCACACATTCTTCCATAAGGCCATGAGTCATAAGAGAGAATGCAAATAATTGTAATCTATAGTCCAGAGTCACTTGGCCAAGGTAATACAATATGGAGCAATTTATCTTAACAGCATAAATTTATATATCTTCAGTTAGCTGACTTGAGCTTGAGCAGGTGTAAGGAGCTCAACACTCTGTTGCAATCCTGTGCTATCAGTTTACATTCTCTTTCTTCTCTTCTAATCCCATTTTTTTAGTGCTAGTCCTGGGATGAAGTAGGGCCCGGGCACTTTTGTGTTCATGGCTAGTGCTCTACCACTTGAGCCACAGATTCACTCCTGAGTTTCCTTCCTTCCTTCCTTCCTTTCTTTCTTTCTTTCTTTCTTTCTTTTTTTTTTTTTTTTTTTTGCCAGTCCTGGGCTTGGGCTCAGGGCCTGAGCACTGTCCCTGGATTTTATCAAGGCTAGGGCTCTACCACTTGAGCCTCAGCACCACTTCTGGCTTTTTGCTATGTATGTGGTACTGAGGAATCTTTGTGCATGCTACGCAAGCACTCTACCACTAGGCCAAACTCCCGGACCCTCTTTTCTTTTTTTCTGTCTCTCTTTTTTTTGTGATTAAATGGAGATAAAAGAGTCTCACGGATTCTCTAGCCCAGCTTGCTTCAAACTACAATCCTCAGATATCAGCTTCCTGAGAGAGCTACCCTGGTGCCTGGCCTACCCCTAGTCCTTTTTTTTTTTCCTTTGGCCAATCCTAGAGCTTGAACTCAAGGCCTGGGTACTGGGTACTGTCCTTGAGCTTTCTCAAGGCTAGCTAGCACCCTACCACTTGAGCCACAATACCACTTTCAGCTTTTTCTGTGTATACGGTATCAAGGAATTGAACCCAGGGCTTCATACATGCTAGGCAGGCACTCTATCACTAGGCCACACTCCTGGCCCCTAATTCGCGCGCGTGCATGCGTGCGTGCGTGTGTATTGTAGGGCTTAAACTCTGGGTCTGGGTGCTGTTCCTGAGCTCTTCAGCTCAAGACTACCACCTAACCTTTGAGCTACAGTGCCACTTCCAGTTTTCTGCTGGTTAATTGGAGATAAGAGTCTCATGGACTTTTTAGTGCCCAGGCTGGCTTTGAACCGTGATCCGTAGATCTCAGCCTCCCGAGTAGCTAGAATTACAGGCATGAGCCTCTGCACCTGGCTCCCTAACCCTAATTCTTGAATATGCTTTTCTTCAACAGAGGTTCCATTCCATTCCCTCTTCTTTAGTACTATTTCAAAGGGAGTAATTTCTAGAGCTGAGGAGATGCTTCAGGTCTTCTTCACAAACCAACTCTGTGTTTAATCCACTATCTTTTACTACTTGGTCACTAACCACTACTTTCCCCTGCCAACCAACTAGGTGAAGAAATAACCTCTCAGTTTGCTGCTCTGAAATTCCTTTCTACTATAACAGAAAGAACAGAGTCATCAAGGATTTACTAAAGGCTTTAAGTACATCTTTCTCACAGTTTGATTGGAGTTGTGAGCTTTTTCTTTTTGCTCAAGTATTGGGGCTTAAATGCAGGGTCTTGCATTTTTGGCTTTTTTTGCTCATAGTTAGAACTCTACCACTTGAGCTTCATCTCCAGTTCAGATTTTTTTCCCTGCTTAATTGCAGAGGAGAGTCTTGTAGATTTGTCTGTCTGTCTAGGCTGACTTTGAACCACAATCCTGAGATCTGAGCCCCTTGAGTAACTAGGGTTATAGATGTGAGCCACAGATGCCTGGCTGCGATTTTATTTTGTATACAGCTTTTGATTATTTCTACTTTAGGACAAAGTTCCTCAGATTTAAAAAGTCTGAAAACTGCTTAGAATGGTATTTGGCCTACAACAGGCACTCAAATCAATTTAGTGAATAAAGATCAAAGAGACTAGGATGTAGTCGGGCACGGTGGCTCACGTATAAGGCAAGTAGAAAAAGTTGTATATTTTAAAGGACAAAAAAGTCTATGTTCTTAAAGCGGCAGAGTGCAAATTTTTTTTTTAAAGTGACAACAGGCTAATAACATCACATCCTCTTCAAAGAGAAATTAAACATAAATCAGAAGACCAAAGTATATCCTATACCCCTTGAAATTCTACGAACATCATCTATGCCCACACCCCAATTTTGTAGATAATGAATCATGGTGACTTAAGACTTACTCTGTGATTTTGGGGTCCAAGTTGCCAATCCATAACCGGTGCCCTTCCTGTAGAGAGCCCTCTGAAAGGATGGATGCATTCTCCAGGGGAAGTGTTTTGGTTTCTGCTTCCATCAATCTCTAGGAAATACTAACGACAATATTAACATTCAGGCAGAAAGAGTAACCCTATGTGGACTTATGATTTCACATTCAATCCAACAAACATTTACCCAAGGAAGGCATGTTCTCTGGGAAGTCCTTCAAAGGCATCAGTCTACATTCAGGGCCCTCCACCAGATCTCTTAGGACAGCTCCTCTGGAAGCCAACACAGAAACTGCTATTTAAGGTAAATGAGGTGTGGCTATGGAGAATCTCAAATTTTCCTGAGGCAAAGACCAAAGTCTCTATTACTACACTATATTTCAATTCAACAACTGCACCCCCAAGTTTAACCATTGCCACCCAAAATAGGAGAAGTTTCAATGGCCATCAATGAGGACAGCAAATGGAAAAGGCAATACAGTAAAGAAGCAACACAGGAAATTAGTACACAGATTTTTAAGTTAGACCTGAGTGACAGATGCTTACATCTGAAAGGGGAATGGGAGAAGACAAACACGAGCAATAACTTGTGTTATATCCTGCAAACACAATTAAGCAGGGTGATCAGACTCAGAGTTTGAACTACTTTAGAGTGAATGAAGAGGTAAGATCGTCCTAAAGAACACAGAACCTTCTAATATGCTAATGTTGAGAAACAGTAGCAATTAAAAATATACACAAAGGGCTGGGAGTTTGGCCTAGTGGTAGAGTGCTTGCTTAGCATGAGACCGGGTTCAATTCCTCAGTACTACATAACACAGGAAAAAAGCTAGAAGTGGTGCTGTGGCTCAAGTGGTAGAGCTCTAGCCTTGAGCAAGTCCAAGGACAGTGCTCAGGCCCTGAGCTGAAGCTCCAGGACTGGCAAAAACAAAACAAAACAAAACAAACTGCAAAAAGGCACGACATTAATTTAAAGTGACCATTGCAGACTATGGGACCAGAAGTGATCTGGTTCAAATCTTCAGTTTTGTACCTAGTTCCCTTGTGACTCTGGCAAGTCAAATGATTTCCTTTAATGTGCATTCCCCAAAGGAAAGATTTTCTTTATTCTGTCATGGTCATTTTTTTCCTTCCAAATAATGCAAATTCTAAGAGTCATTTAACGTTTTATTTTGTATTTATTTCGTAGCGAGCAGGGTTTTTGCCACCTTAAGGTTCTATCCTCAGCACTCACTACACTGCCTGGCTCATGGACGGTGCCCCAAATTTACTATTCCAATTGGAGCCAGCTTCTTCCTTCCTGGAATGCGGACAATTATTCCTATCTCATGAGGTCGTTTTCGCTAAGAATGTCCCAGTGACAGCTGAGCAATGGGCCATATGAAAAACGGTAAAGTGTAATAAAGGATCAAGACAGCATGCAAGTATCATTTTCTCTAGAAACGTAATGGCGACAATCTCTTAAAGAGAGTTCTCCAAACGCTAGTACAAAAATCCTCCCACAGCTGAATCTGAACCACCCTGGAAGCCAGGAAGACTCATTTGGGGGTGAGTGAAGTCCAAAGAGGCAAAAGGCATCTGTCCTTGAAAGTCAACAGGCGGGAGTCGAGCCTGGAAGCCCGGCTTCCCAGCTCCCGAAGGCGAATTCGCGGAGGCCAGGGGTCGTTTTCTAGTCGGCCGGTTGTTTCCGGGCCGGAGGCAGGACAATCCGGGGCGGGGACTGAGTGAGGGCCGTTCCGCCGTCCGGGAGGTGGGGGTGGGGGGAGTCTTTCCTACGACCTCCTCGCGGAGCTGGCGCGGAGGGGACGGGGACATACAGCCGCCGGACTCACCTTGGTGATTTCACCGTTGCGCCCTCAGTTCATAACCTGAAGCCCGGTTCTTGACGCTCCGCTCGGACAGACTTCAGGAAGCGTCCGCCTCTACTCCGCCGGCTGCCAGGCCGCCCGTGACGCACTACGCCTGCGCCGTCGCACTGCCCCGTGACGTCACGACGCCCGCGCCGCCGCCGCCGCCGCCGCCGCTTCCCTGGCTGCCGTCGCACGAGTCTTTCCTTAGTAACCCAGGCCATAGTTTGGTGAGTGGCGTCGAGGGGTCTCGAGGCGCGCTGTGGAAGGGGGTGGGGGGTGGGAGAGAAGACCTAGGTACCCGAGATTCTACTCAAGGGCCGCTGAGAGACTTTGTGGGAAGGAGGGGAGGAACAAGATCACTGCCCTAGACCGGCTCGCGTCCTGCCTGACCTGAGGGCCGGAGGGCCGGGTTCACAGCCCCGGCAGCGCCCCGAGGTGGGTGCGGGGCTGGCTCGCCTCCCCGGAATTTCGGGCGCTGTTCAGCAACGTGTCATCCGAGAGGGACAGTGCATTTTCAGAACCGTCCTTCGGGAGTGGGTATTATTATTCACCTTGGAGAAGAAACAGGAGCTCAAAGAGAGCTTTCCCACGGGGCCCGTGGCTCACGAGTCGATGCAGCATCCATTCAGTCTTGCTGTCGAAAGCCCGAACTTTTGAATCGCTACTACGTGGAAAAAGCAGTTGTTGTTTCAAGAACCCTTCTCCATTCACTTAGACCTGACTGATTTTTACACGTTCAATTCAGGTCCTGAGAGTTTGATCAAGCTGAGGTCACATGCATAAGAAACTACAGGAGAAACAGGTTCTCTTTCTTAGGTCTTCTCTGAAGCTTTGTGTGTGTGTGTGTTTTCCCCTTCTTAATCACATTCTTTATTTCCCCAGAATGTTGGCAAGCTTATAGAATGAAAACTTAGCTCTCTAACTGCCTGGACTGCAGGTCAGGAACTCATGGTTCTCCTACTTTCTCCCAAGCTGTTAATTTTTTTTTTTTTTGGTCGGTAGTGGGGCTTGAACTCTGGGCCTTGGCGCTGTCTCTGATCTCTTCAGCTCAGGTGTTGTTCCTGAGCGCTTCTGCTCAAGGCTACCGCCCTACTCCTAAGCCGCAGCCCCACGTTCCGCTTTCTAGTGGCTTTCTAGTGATTAAATTGGAGCTGAGTCTCTTGTTCGTTAGTGCCCGGGCTGACTTTGAACCTCCATCTTAAGATCTCAGCCTCCTGAGTAGCTAGGATTACAGGTGTGAGCCACTGTGGCCGGCTACACATTTTTTTTTTAACCTCAACTGTATCCCTGTAAAATTTTATTTACAAAAACAAGAGATGAGCTTAGATTTGGCCTGTGGTCTATAGTTGGGCAACATCCAGTTTTTATACATCTGGGATGAAGAAAAGGGAGAAGAGTTTACTCTGACAACAAATCAATGATTTCCCCTAAATCAGATATATCTGAGGCTGAACTCAATGCATTTCTGTAATGTAATAAAGACAAAAGAAGTTTAACTGAACAGTTTTTTTTTGCGTGTGTGGGGGGGTTATGGGGCTTGATCTCTGGGCCTGGGCATTATCCCTGAGCTCTTCAGCTCAAGACTACCTCCCTACCCGGAGCCACAGGCCACTTCCCTGGTTTTCTTGTGGTTAATTGGAGATAAGATTCTCAAGGTCTTTAGTGCCTGGGCTGGCTTTGTACCGCAATTCTCAGACCTCAGCTTCCTAAGTAACTAGGATTACAGGCATGAGCCACCTCACCCTACCCAAGCTGTTAATTTCATAATAGAGAAAACAAAATCTAGACCGGGAAATGATTTAATATATTCACAAGTGGTAGAAGTACTCCAGATGCCTTTTGAATGGGGGAAGTAAAAAAAAAAAAATAGCCCTTAGGCTCACATTCTCCACTTGTTAAAAGTGTCTTCTGTCTTCTCTGACTTTGCAAAGGACCTGATTCTGTGCAGAATCAAATACTACAAATACCTTTGTTTTCATGGCACTCAATTTAGGGAAGAACATGCTGTCACTAAGCAGAAATCTGGAAAATCAAGGACTCATGGAGGCAGTGTTCGAAAGTAGTGTCCAAGATCTATCAGACATGTAGATTCCAACTCCACCGCCAGCAATTTGACCTTATCCAAGAATCTTTCTGGACTTTCACTTATGAATTCATCACATTTTACAGTGTCTTCTGTGTTCAAGCACTGGTCGAGGTGCAGAGAATAAACATCCATTTCTTAGATTAGTAATGGTAGTGCCAATAACTATACAAAGAGATTTCGACAAGAAACCATTACAGTAAAAGTTACATTGTTAATAATCATTAAGTGCTGTGATGAAGCAGAGATTTGTAGGGCCTGGTGCTGTGCCTTATGACTTGTTATCCTAGCTACTCAGGAGGCTGAGATCTGAGGATCTCAGTCCTTTAGTGAGGATCTCACTAGTCAATGAGACTCTTATCTCCAATTAATCACTAGAAAACTGGAAGAGGCGGAAGTGGCATTGAGTCTCTAGGTGTAGGGATGTAGCCTTGAGCAGAGCAGCTCAGGGACAACACCCAGGCCCAGGGATAGGTTGGTACCCTTGAGCTGAAGAGCTCAGGGACAGCACCAAGGCCCAGAGTTCACGCCCCATGACCAACTAAAACAAAAAAGACTTGTAGAATTGGGGTACAGGACATGTACTAGTTGGATTGGAGAATGTGGCTACTGAAGGTATGCTCTGATTAATTAGATGGGAAAGAAAAGTGCGAAAGAGATGAGAGTAGATCACTCCAAGTAGATTGAATGGCATATTTAAAAGCCTTGGACTAGGAGGAGTACTTGAGGAAATTTAAGTATCAGTTTATTTTGTGAATAAACTGATCTGCTTTGTAGCTTGATCTGTAGCAGGAACATCAGGAAACCTGTCATACATAGGGTACCCTGAATGAGACTCTAGATTAAAATAATAGAAAAAACTCCTTGATGTATTTTATGACCATATATTGATAATATAAATGTGAATTAGACACTTGCTAAATTAGACAAAGCGAGTAGTTATCAAATACAGTAACACATCTGAAAGCATTTTATATACAGGTTCCTGAATATCTGCTTTCATAAAAATATACATATTGTAAGTGAATCTACCCCTGGATTGAAAGGAGTTGTGAGGTGAAGTTGGATTCATCATCTTATTCTTTCCAGAATAAAAATGTCCTTTTTTTTGATGAGCCGCGAATTGAAGTTTTGAGACTCTCAACTTAGATAAAATAATGTGTTGTAAATAGATTAAAAATATTTCAACAATTGGAATAATATAATAACTGCTATATGTTATATACTTACTGGATGGCAGACTTTGTACTGAGTTGTTTGTTTTTTTTGTTTTTTTGCTGGTTCGGATATGCTCAGCTTTTTCACTCATATGACTGATGTTCCACCACTGAAGCCACACCTCCAGTCCAGCATTTTGCTGATTAAATAGGGATAAGAATCTTAGACTCTACCTCAACTGGTTTTGAATTCTGAGTCACTAGAATTGCCTCTTGAGTCACTAGAATAGCAGTTGTGAGCCACCAGTGTCTGACATACTGTTTTATGTACACAATGTAGTATAATAGTGAAGAGTGCAGAGTTGGAGCCAGATTGCATTAGTTTAAATCTTAGGAAATTCACTTGTGCTTTTGTTTCTTTGTCTGTAAAGCAGAGACAGTTGTAGTACTTATAGGGTAATCTTGAGGCCCAGATAAATTAGTATATATAAAGTACAGTACTTTATATAACATTTATTACTAAAATATTAGCTATCATCATTACTAGAGTTATACACATAAAATAGATATATATAAATATAATTTAATATATAATAGCCTTTTTTGGGGCAGTACTGGGGTCTGAACTCAGGACCTCAGGCTTGCTTATACAAATAAATAGTCTATCATTTGAGCCTTTTTCCCAACCATTGTTATCTTCTTAAGAGCTCATTAATATCGCTGTGCTGAGGTAGAAGTTGTTGCTCAAAAGGGCTATATGACCTACTCAAGGTCATATACCTAGTTAGTGGGGGAACTAGGATTACAGTTCCACAGTATGCCCAAAGTCTTAAGCTGTAGCCACATTGCTTTTGTGCATGGGTTACTTTTGTTTGATAATGTTCGAACTCTTATGGTAAGTTTTCTCCTTAACATTCTTTATGCCAAATTGACTATATGTGTTTGTCCTTAAAGTAAAGATTCAAGAGACAACCTTTATTCAGTTTCTACTTTGATATTTCCTCACTGTTGTTCAATTAAAATCTGTGCCTCAAAGCATTTCAGCAATGTGGTTTATTTATAGAATTGTCTTCCGGTTCATGTGTACAGGGTCTGCTTTTAGGTGTTGCATTTTCTGGCAAAGGGTGTTTATTCCTAACCCATTTTTAACTTCCTGTTGTTTTGTAGATTGCTACTCTGACCTGTAATTGGAACATCAGGAAACCTGTCATACAGAGGATAGGCAGATTGGGCCTCTCTAGATTAAAATATTATGTAGCCATATTTGGATGTTAGTGAGTTAAGCCCTGGCTATATTAGGCAAAAACTTAGTTTCAGAAATCTTACCAGGAGCTAGGCAACAGTGGCTCAAGCCTGAAACCCTAGCCTTTCAGGAGGCTGTGATCTGAGAACTGAGATTTGAAGCCAGCCTAGGCAAAAAAGCCTATGAACTTCTTATCTCCAATTAACCCTTAAAAAAAAACAAGTCAAAGTGGTACCAATGGTAGAGTACCAGCCTGGAGCAGAAAAAGCCAAGTGAGAGCTTGAGGTCCTGAGTTTAAACTCCAATATAAACACAAAAAGAAAGCAAGAGAGAAGGAAAAGAAAAGAAATTTCACTGGGACCTAAGTCACACTTTTGTAAATAGCTCTTAAGGAGAGCTGGGCTACTAGATACATGTTCTTGGACAGTGACTTAATCCTGAGAACTTTAGTTTCTGCACCTCTAAAATGGTGTTTTTTGTTTTTTTTTTTGCCAGTCCTGGCTTAAGCTCAGGGCCTGAGAACTGTCCTTGGGCTTTCCTCAAGGTTAGTGTTCTGCCCTGAGCCACCACACCATTTCTGGCTTTTGCTATGTATGTGGTACTGAGGAATCCAACCCGGGTCTTTGTGCATGCTAGGCAGGCACTCTATCTCTAGGCCAAACTCCCAGCCCATAAAATGGGTATTTTAATACTTGGTTGCATTATTAATAAAGATGTGTTAATATGGAGGTGGTACTGGTGACTCATGTCTGTAATTCTAGCTACTCAAGAGACTGAAATTTCAGGATCTTAGTTGAAAGCCTGCCTGGACAGTAATGTCCATAAGACGTGTGTGTGTGTGTGTCTGTGTGTCTGTGTGTCTGTCTGTGTCTGTCATGGGGCTTGAACTCTGGGCCTGGGTGCTGTTCCTGAGCTCTTCACCTCAAGGCTTCTGCCCTACCCCTGAAGCCACAGCGCCACTTCTGCTTTTCTTCCAGTTAATTGGAGATAAGAGTCTCACAACTTTAGTGCCCAGGCTGGCTTTGAACCACGATCTTCAGATCTTAGCCTCCTGAGTAGCTAGGACTACAGGTGTGAGTCACTGGTGCCTTGGCAGGGCTTTTTATTTTTATATGAGATGTAGGACTGATTTTCAAAGAATAGCTTCTGAATACTTGATGATACTTGTTACTAATTTTTAGTTGAGTAACAATAGGCAGATTCCAGGCAGATGCTATAGTGCTGTGTTTGCTGGCTAGGACTGTGTTCTGTCTCAGGTAGTCTTACGCAGTACCATCTTTCAGACCTCAGAATTATAATCTGTAACTTACAATAATCTAGTGGAGGATGGTATTTTCCAGAGCTTTTATAGCATAGAAGACCTCAAGCCTCAATTATGCTTTAGACTTACATTAAACCATGTTCTAATTGGTAATCAGTGCATAAGGAACCAAAGAAAATTTTAATTAAATGCTGTTATGTAAATTTTCCAGTCATTTTATGCTTGTTGAAATAGTTTTCTTATTTAAAGTCCTTTTCTAGTGTTCTGCTCATTCTTTTTAAACTTCATCAAGATTTTGTGCTTTTTGTTATATTAGAGTTTAATTAGCATCATTAAAGATTTAGGCTGCTGCATATTTGCTTAATAGGCATTTTGGTGCAGTGGAAGGAATTGGGGTTCTTGTCCTGCAGGCAAGTTACTTAAATCTCTGTGTGCCTCAGTTTATTTGTCCTCATAAAATGAAGCAAGTATTTCTTCAACAGTTGTTGAAAGAAAGATTAGAAATACTAGATCTACAGATCTAGTATTGTCTAGTCACAGCTTGGTGATAATTGGTAAGAATTTTCTAAAGTTGCAGTGTCGTCTCTTTTATTCAAATCTCCTTTTTTTATTCTTTCTAGTGGATATTCACAAGGATTGTCTTCAGTCATGGCCTTGGGATTAAAGTGTTTCCGCTTGATCCATCCTGCCTTTTGCAGTTACCTTACAACTTTGACCAGACCTGTTTCAGAAATCACAGTGAAGACAATGAGTGGAAGACAACATGACCATAGACAGTACCTAGCCTGTACAGTTTTACCAGTTCGACATTTTGCCACCAAGAAAGCCAAAGGTATGGACATATGACCTCCCTCCCTGTTCTTATGTTTAACCCAGGAATTATAATTGTCTCAAAGATACACTAAATTTCTTTCCTGTCTACACAAGGAAATGGTGTCTTGAAGAGTTCAATTGAATTGCTTGAAAGGTCTCAGTAACAAGTGACTGTGTGTGAACCCAGATCCTTTTTTCTTATTACTGTGCTTCCTCATTTATTTTCTTGGTGGCTCAGAAGGTACCCACCATTCTTTTAGATTTAGAATTAGAGGTTTAAGTATCAACCAAACAGGAAAGTTTGTGACAGGCGTCATCATCTTTTCTCCTAGAAGGAAGATGCATGGTAGAAGCATAATTAAAACCAGTAGGTTTTTGGGTGAAAGGACTATTAAAACTGTGGATGTAGATGGATGATCTTAATGGCTTGTGTCATCTAAGAATGAGATTTTGATGTACCACAGGTCTGGGCTGAAATAGCACTTCCTTAGGAAGCCTTCCCTGACCTTTTAGACTAGGTCAGGTCCTTTGTTACCTGCACTCATGCACACTGTTATTTTACCTTTGATGCACTTACACCACCAGTAGTTAATTAATTAGTCAGTTTATTACTGTCTTCCATGCTGTATCCAATGAAGGTAGTCTTTTTTGTTGTTGTTATTTATCACCCACCAGGGCCCAACTCATCTCATGGTATATATCCCATACTTTGGTTGGGTGAATGAATAAGAATTTGTAAGATAGTCTATGCTCAAGGGTGGGATTACAGATATACCATTAATATTTTTCTGCTCACTGCCCTTTTCTGGTTTCATGCAGTGAATTAACAAGTTATTGAAAGACATTGAATGCTCTGAAGACTTATATTCTGTTAAGAGGTTCTAATAATATTTGATATGTATGTTTTATTACATTTATTTTTTCAAGTTCTCTTATATTGACTGGGTTACTCCTTATCCTTTATTCCTTGAAGAGGGTTTTAACAATTAACTAGCTAATCCAGCTCTGACCATTTTGCAAATGAGGAAACTCAAGTACCTTTATAAAAAATTTGCCTGTGGTCATGTCTAGTTAGTGCAAGAGCTAGAAACCTGAGCCTCTTGATGCAGCAGCATTTCAGTCTCTTAGACACCCAACATGAATTGCTGCCTCTTACCAACTTGCTTTCATATTCTATGGGCTGTTCAGTTTTTTTGTTTTTTATTTTTAAATTTCCTTCTAAAAAACTTTCTTTTCTTTTAGAGTTATCAGTCTTTTCACATTAGGGATACTAATCCTTTGTTGATTGTATTACAAATATCCTTTTTTTAATGGTATTTATGGTATTTTTGTTGGACATGTTTTTATGTGGTTGTGTTTTTCAGTTTTTTTCACTTGTCATTTATGCTTTTCATGTCTTTTCTTCTTATTATTATACTTAAGTAGTTATACAAAAGAATTGCCAGGGCTGGGAGCATGTCCTAGTGGTAGAGTGTTTGCTTAGCATTCATGAAGCCCTGGGTTCAGTTCCTCAGTACCACATACACAGAAAAAGCCGGAAGTGGCAATGTGGCCCAAGTGGTAGAATGCTAACCTTGAGAAAAACCCAAGAACAGTGCCTAGGCCCTGAGTTCAACCCCAGGACTGGATAAAAATTAAGAAGAAAAAGAATCGCCATTTAACAAAGCAGTTAGGAATATAATACACTTAATCAGTGGCTTCTTATGTTTTTTTTTTTTCAATTAATCTTTCCTGTCATAAGAGAGCTTATATCTGAATATAGTGTGAGTTAAAAAACTGTAGTTTAGGGCCAGGAATTTGGCCTAGTAGTAGAGTGCTTGCCTAGCATGCACGAAGACCCGGGTTCGATTCCTTGGTACCACACACATAGAAAAAAAAAAGCTGGAAGTGGTACTGAGGCTCAAGTGGTAGAATTCTAGCCTTGAGAAAGTCCAAGGACAGTGCTCAGGCCCTGAGCTCAAGCCCAGGACTGGCAAAAACAAAAAAGCAAAAAAAGAAAAAACCCAAAGCTGTAGTTTTAAGTTTCATTTCCATATCAGTCATAAGTTGTAGCTCATCCAGATTTACAGTGACTCCTTCTTTCTTTATATGTATGGTGTTGTTTCTGAGCTCTTGTGTTTATTGAACTACTATTTCTCTCTGTATTAAATTCCTGACTACCTGAAACACTGTCACAAAATCTTGAATTTACTGGGTCAAATCTTTCCCCTCATCAGACATATTTTTTTTGTTTTCTTCTCTGCCTTTTATTCTTCTATATGAAATTTATAATCATACAGTCAACTTTTTCCAGAAGAATTTGCAGTTTTTTACTGAGGTATGTTTCTGGGGTATCATATCACTTTTATGTATGATAAATTTAAAAATTATTTTGAGCTGCAGTATATATTCCTGCTTGTATGTGTGTACTAGGTATATATTTTAGGTAGTGTGTATCTAAACTGCAAATATATGGCTCAGTAGTTTTTTTGTGTGTGTGATAGTGGCTTTCCACTTGCTAGGTAGATGCTCTATCACTTGAAGTCCTTAGCCCTTTTTGCTTTATTTTTCACATAGTGTTTTGCATATTTTGTCTGGAGATGGCCTCACGACCGCAAACCTGCTATTGTACTTCCTATGTAGCTGGGATTACAGGCAACTGGCTTAAGCAGATATCTTTTAGCCTTGTTTCCTAAAAGATATTTAGTAGCTAGGTGCTGGTAACTCATGTTTGTACTCGTAGTTACTTAGGAGATTGAGATCTGAGGATGATCACAGTTTGAAGGCAAGTCCGGCATGAAACTGCATTGCCAATTAATGAGCAGAAAAAGCTGGAGTTGGAGATTTAGCTCAAGTGGTAGCTATGAATGAAAAAGCTGAGTTCAAGTCTGCATATTGACACGATAAGGAAAAAATATAAACAAACAAAAAAATACCCTTTTGAAGTTAAATAAATTTTAATCCAATGCTGTTAACCACATTTATTGAGATTATCTCTTTTCCAGCTACACCTCTCATCTTTCCTCGCTGACTTTTTCTGCAGTGCTGGGGATTGAACTGATGACCTTGCACATGCTAGGCAAGTGATCCATCACTCAGCAACATCCCTAGCCCCTCTTTTATTAATATGGTAACTCAAAACCATTTTTGGAATTTTGGTATGAGGCCTGCTTGCTGTTGATACATAGTTCAAACATACCTTGCTTACTACATAATCTGTATCTATATTGCAAGATTTACTGAGCCTAAATATAGGCTTAAATATATATTTATATGTATTTATATGTATTTGCTGAATATTTACATTTTTATACTTGTATTTGAATTTTCTCTTATTTCTGGGATTATATTTTTCTTCCTTTCCATTGATAATCAACTATCTTTGCTCATTATTTCTCTGTTTCTTTTCTATCTCTCGCTGATTTGGAAGATATATATTCTCTTGTTTAAGTTTGATAATTACCCTTAACTTGCTTTTACCTTTTTATAGAAATTTAAAAAAAATTTAAGAAAGTGCAGCTATCATAAGAATAAGCTTGATGACTTGCACAAACTGAAATCACTTTTGTAATCAGAACCCAAGTCAAAAATCAGAACATATGCCAGCTATGGTAGTACATATCTGTAAACCCAGCACTCAGGAAGCAGAGGTAGGAGGATCCTAAGTTCAAGGCCATCCTGAGCCACATAGTGATACTTTGTTGTTCTCTCCCCCCCCCCCAAAAAAAAAAAGAAACCATACAAACAAACAAACCAGGAGCTAGGAATGTACCTCACTGGTGGAGTGCTTGCCTGCATATATGAGGTCCTGGATTTGGTCATCTGTACTACCAATAATGGTAATGATAATGATGATAATAATGTTAGGATAGTCCTAGCTCACTAAACACTCACATCTAATAAGTACTACTTTCTACCTTTTGCATGTATTATTTATCCTGACTTCTAGTGGCGGGGATTTGTTTTGTCTGTTTTATACTGTTCATCATCTGTTCTTGCATATGGATTTTTACCATGCACTTTACATTTTATGTTTAGCCTCTTTGTTCAACATTATATTTGTGAGATAGACTTAAATTCTCCATAGTGGTAGGTCATTCTTTCTCAGGGTAATAAAGTATTTTAGTCATAATAACCATTACCTGTTCCAATGTTGATAGATATATCTTTAATATGCCTACTTAAAAATTGAACATTCATATTTAACTTAATTTAAAAAGTCTAAAGTTGAAGATATTATTTCCATTGTTTCTAGCTTTTGTGTTTGCACATAGAAAACATTCTAAATTTTGATCTTTTTTGTTTTTAGCTAGGTGTTATTCCTTAGCTTTTACTGCTCAAATCTGGGTCTGTACCACTTGAGCAAAAAAACTCTTCCTCCAGCTTTTTGCTGGTAAATTGGAGATAGGATTGTCAGGGGCTTTTCTGCTCCATCTGGCTCCAAATTGTGATCCCCGATCTCTGTCTTCTAAGATTAGGATTATAGGCAGTTCTTTTCAATTCCTTGTCTCCTTGGCTTTTTCAAGATTTTTATGTCCTTGATTTCCTTCATTTGCAAGTTTAGCTATGGATTTGCTTTTACTATCCCTTTTCTGATTTTTTTTTTTTTTGCCAGTCCTGGGGCTTGAACTCAGGGCCTGGGCACTATCCTTGGGCTTTTTCCTCAAAGCTAGAGCTCTACCGCTTGAGCCATAGCACTGCCACTTCCAGCTTCTTCTATGTATGTGGTACTGAGGAACGGAACCAAGGTCTTTGTGCATGCTAAGCAAGCACTCTACCACTAGGCTAAACTTCTGGCCCACTGATTTGTAGTTTTGAACCTAAAATTGATGTTTTTAATAATTTCTAAAGATTCTTAACTCATTAGTTTGTTAATTCAGGAGCAGTAGGGGTTCCAGCATGATGGTACAACCAGTATCCATCCCTCCCTCCTTCTCTCCCTCCCTCCCTCCCTCCCTCCCTTCCTTCTTTCCTTCCTTCCTTTCTTTTTTCTTCTCTTCTGATTCTGAGCTTGATTTTATCCTGTGCAATGTCCCTGAGCTTTTTTGCTCAAGCTTAGTGCTTTACCACTTGAGCCAGCTCTACTTTCAGCTTAAGGGTGGTTAATTAGAACTAAGAATTGCCCAAACTTTCCTGCATGCGCTGGCTTTGAATCACAATCCTCAGATGTCGGACTCCTGAGTAGCCAGGATTACAGGCTTGAGCTAGTCTCTATTTTCCTGTTTTAGGGAGCTGTCTTGAATATGAAATAAACATCCTTGAAATTGCATTGCAAATTAGAATATGCTCCCTAGATAACCCAGGATAGTACCTGCTATAGATACTTGTTTCATGAATCTAGTTTTTGTTGCATGAACAGTGTAATTAATATTCATTATATGAAGATATTTTAATTTTTTCCCTTTCCCTACCTCCATAAAAAAATGTAAGAGAATTTGTATTCCATGCATATTATAAAATATGATGAGCCGAGCACTGGTTGCTCACACCTGTAATCCTAGCTACTCAGGAGATTGTGATCTGAGAATCTCAGTTCAAAGCCAGCCTGGGCAGAAAAGTCCATAGACTCCTATCTCCAGTAAACTAACAAAAAGCTGAAAGTGGCACTGTGGCTCAAATGGTAGAGTGCTAGTTTGAGCACAAAGAGGCTCAAGAACAGTGCCCAGGCCCTGAGTTCAAGCCCAAGGACTGGCAGAAAGAACAACAACTCTCCCCCGCCCCCCGCAAAATAATAATATGATGGTTTAGATATAAAACCAAATTTTTGATGCTGACTTTCTAAAATACAAGCTATTATTATTATCTCTGATGGTGTCTAATGTCTCTAAACTACTGTTGCTTTTGCATGTACCAGCCTTGCATTATTATATATAGCCTCATTTTAGTATTGATTTTTACTTATTTATTTTTTTCGCTAGTCCTGGGCTTGAGCTGAGGGCCTGAGCACTATCCTTGGAGACTTTCTCAAGGCTAGAGCTCTACCATTTGGGAGCCTTAGCACCACTTCCAGCTTTTTTTCTATGTATGTGGTACCGAGGAATTGAATCCAGGGCTTTGTGCATGCTAGGCGAGAACCCTACCACTAGGCCATACTCCAGGCTCACAATATAGATTTTAATACTCTTTTACAGGTAGGGAATGTGATACTTAGAAAGGTGTAGTAACTTGCCTGAATGCTAGGCAAGCATTCTACCACTAGGCCAAACTCCTGGCCTAGTATTAATTTTTAAATATATTGATGTATTTTCTCTCTCTCCAATTAGGCTTTGGAGAGATGGTCTAATAGGGATTTCGTGGTTTTAAAATTAGATAGATCTGGGACCAAATCCTAACTTTACCATTTCCTGTGACATTAAGCAAGTCACTTTACCTTTCTTATCATTTCGCTATTCTAAAGTACATTAATTCCTTTATGGATTCTCTGTGATTTGTATTAGACTCTTTAGGTGCTTGAACGACTTTATTTGTATTCTTAGAGCAATCTTACAATATTTCTTTTTTTTTTCCAGTCTTGGGGCTTGAACCCATGGTCTGGGTGCTATTCTTGAGCTTTCTTAAGGCTCTACTACTTGATCCTCAGCACCAGTTCCAGCTTTTCTGTGTATGTGGTACTGAGGAACTGAATCCAGGGCTTTGTGCATGCTAGGCGAGAACCCTACCACTAGGCCATACTCCAGGCTCACAATATAGATTTTAATACTCTTTTACAGGTAGGGAATGTGATACTTAGAAAGGTATAGTAACTTGCCTGAGGTTATAAAGCTTAGTATGCATTATAGCCAGGATTTTAACTTGAAGTGTTTACTGTGCCCTCATTGATATCCGAGCTGAGCATGTGTTTAACACAGTGTTGCGTTCATACTCACCAGTAAGAAAATACAACCTTTTTTTTTCTGGAGTAGAGTTTTATAATTATTATTATTATTATTATTTTGCCAGTCCTGGGGCTTGAACTCAAGGCCTGAGCACTGTCCTTGAACTATCTCAAGGGTAGAGCTCTACCACTTAAGCCATAGTCCTACTTTCAGATTTTTCTATGTATGTAGTACTGAGGAATTGAACCTGGGTTTTTGTGCATGTTAGGCAAGCACTATACAACCAGGCCAAACTCCCTGCCCCTGTTTTATAATTTGTACTTTTTAGCACTTGGCATTTTAACCTGTACAGTATAAAGCTATCCTTCAACAATGCTTTTGTTGTTTTATTTATTTATTGGCTATTGACCTTCTAGCCAAAGCAAAAGGACAATCCCAAACCAGAGTGAACATTAACTTAGCATTGGTGGAGAATATAATCAACTTGGAAGAGGTAGATGAAGAAATGAAGTCTGTGATGGAAGCACTCAAGGACAACTTCAATAAGACCCTCAACATAAGGACCTCCCCAGGTTAGTAATGAAACCAGTGTTTTAGAGAGGCTTGTAGAGGAAAAAGTGTGGTTTTGGTTGAGTCTTAGTTCTAGCTATGGCACTGACTAACTTTATAGTGACCATTCGCAGTTACTTTTCAGGTTTTTAGTATCTTGTCTGATTTTTACCTTACAGTTTGGGGTTAAGTGTTAAAATAATGGAGATTTAGTGCATCTAGCACAGTGTCTGGCACATAGTTAAAACTACTCAGCTGTAAACCTAGGGTAAACTAGGCATTGTGCTTATGAACAATGTAGTAGTCACAGTAATAAACAATAGTAATGGTAATTGCTCTAAAAAAATTAGCGGTTACTTGACAAAGATGGAGAGGATTGAGTCTCAGGGCCAGTCTAAGCAAAAGGATCACAAGATCCCATCTCAAGCAACAAAACTGAATGTGGTGGTATACACCTGTTATCCCAGCTATGAGCAGAAAGGTAAATAGGAAGATCACTGTCCAGTTTGATTCTATTTCATAAATAACTATATCAAAAAGGCCAGGGGGTGGGGTGAGGGAAGTGGCTGGCTGAAGGAGTAGAGCACTAAGTGTGTTGCCTTGAGTTCAACCATCAGTGCTACCAAAAAATAAAAATAAAAAAGGAATTTTATTACTACTGTAAACACATCTATTTAAAAGTTTACGGTTCTGATACCTTTGGTCTGAGTTTTCCAATTTGTCCTATTTGGCAATTGTTATACCTTACAGAGAAGTAAATGGCTCTAGAGCTGTCTGCCTGAGGCCTTTCTGTCCCCCTGAGCTTGACCAGGAAGATTTCCTTTGGGTTAATAGCTTCCTGAAAGCAGCTTTTCTAAGTGGGAAATGTCAGAACAGTCCAGAAGAACTGTTTGCAGATGTGATGGAGAAGTGAGTTGTCAGCTAATGGTGCAGGCAGGCAGGCAGGCAGGAAAAATCCAATTGCTGTTAAATTGGCCTTTTGCAAATTGTCATCATCCTATAGTTAAGCCTGGGACCCCCTCTGAATTTATCTGTGGGAGCTTTGGCTGCTCCCACTCAAGTCTTGATTGGGGAACTTTGTAAGGGAAATAGAAAATACTTCATGAAATAGAAAATACTTAATGAACTCATTCTTAAGAGAGCCAAGTAAAAAATACAGAACTTCATTCTAAACACTATTTGAAACACTTGTGAGTTCAGAGATGAGAATGCAGTGTGAAACTAGGAAACCATTCCCAGCATTAGGGCATTTCTGCCTTTGCTGACAGTAGAGTGTGCCATTCAATCTCTCTCAGCTGTTTACTTTAAACTTGCTTATTATTTTAGGTATGAAACTGATAAAGTGCTCTGTCTCCCCTGTGCTTTCTGGCCTGTTAACATTCTGCAGCCCAAACCAGAGAGTAGTTTGAGAGGAGCTCGGGGAGAAACGTGATACTTAAAATTAGCCAGCAAACTCCACTCTTGTTGAACTTAAAAAGATGATGGGCCTGGAAAGAGGTTGGGGGTGTAATTTGTTAAATGTTAACCTCTGAGAAAATGAGGGGCAGGAATGGGGCCGAGGGAGATTCTCGCTGGGGACAGATTGAGGGAAAAGGATTTGATGCATTATGTCGATATGGATTTAAGGAATGGGAACCAACCACCACAATTGCATACTGAATTGCCTTTGTTAGAACTTCTGTGGCAAGGGATCTTATGGCAAATCAGGAAGGCTAAATTGAGATCCATTTTCAAAAGGCCTAGCCTTGGTATTTCCTCTTTGCTTCTTTTTCTTTGGGTTATGTTTATGTAACGTTCTGTGTAGAACTTGGGGCCATGAAGAAACTCGGTGAAACAGGCTAACCTCACCTAGATTCTTTCATATCATATTTCATAACTATCTGAACCAGCAGGCACTTTTCCTCTTACACTTCTATGTGTCTGAATTTCTATCTCCAAGATAGCTGACAGGTTCTAACTGTTGTCTAAGTTACAGCTTTCCTATGTCCTTTTCTGTTCTCATTTCCTTTCATTCAGCCATCCATTTTATTTATTCACTACAGCATTATTGAGCACTTGCTCTGTAGTAGTTACTTTAATATGTGCTATAGATACAGAGAAAAAAGATGATGTCTTCACCTCTAAGAGCCTTGAACTGTATATGAAGGGGCAGAGAAGTGAACCATCATGTTTATACCACCTACAAAGCAGAGTGGTGAAGACCATGGCTTGGGGATGGTAAGATCTGGATTTAAATTCAGGCTCTGTTATTGAGCTGTTGCGACCTTTGGCAACTTATTCATGTATAAAAAGGTGGAAATAAGGGGCTGGGGGCTTGGTCTAGTAGTATGACATGTATCACATACATAGAAAAGGCAGAAGTGGTGCTGTGGCTCAAGTGGCAGGGCACTAGCCTTGAGGAAAAAGCCCAAGGACAGTGCTCAGGCCTCCTGAGTTCAAGCTCCAGGACTGGCAAAAAAAAAAAAGTAGAACTAATAACCATCTCATGGGGTAGTTCTGATAATGAAAGCAAATAAATTGTAAGAAGTCTTCAGCATGATAGGAAGCCCATAGGGGTCTGAGAAGGTCAAAGAAATTTCTGAGATTAAATACTACTAAAATAGCTGAGTGTTAAAAAATAAGTGAGAAATGTCTGAACAGAAAAATATCCTGAGGCAAGAAGGACAGTGTATTAGAGAAATTAGAAATATATTAGTTTGGTTAAAATGTAGAAAAAATGTCAAGGAATAACAGTAAACACTATTGTTACAATTATAAATGTCTTTTCATATACTTTTTAAAATCTAATCCTCTTAAGTGCTCTATACATGCAATGTTTATGTTCAGCTTAGAGATCAGGAAACCTAGGCCTAAGCGGTTAGAGAGATCTACCCAGGTTTCACAACCTGGAAGTAGCAGAATTGGTATTTGAACTAAGATTTTTGGTCTTTAGAATCCTAGGGCCTTTTGTCATTGCATCTCCTGTACTTTTCCAGTTAAAGACTTTTCCAGTAATGTCAGCAACCTTTTATCTTGTGATAACATCGAATCTGATTGAATACTTCAAATCTGATCTTTGGCTCATAGTATCATACAGCATTATATACTATTATAGGGCAACTCCCGTGTGTATAAAAGATCCCACAGGCCCCTTCTCTATCTGAATAAGCCATCATGAGTGGTTCCTCCTTTGGACTATAAGGCTTTTCTACTACTTTGAGTTGTAGGGAGTCAGGGAGTGTGAATAATGTTCCCCCTGTAGCTGTGGCTCTAGGGATTACCTTCAGTTTCTGAAAGTTTTGCCCAGGGTTTTCCAGAATTCACATGTGGAAAAAGATCAGATCCAGAGTAACAGTGAAGTGTTAGTAGGTGTTTTGTTTTATTTTGTTCTAGAGGGTCTGGCTGTATAGCCCAGGCTGGCCTAGAACTCTTGATTCTCCTGCCTTAGTCTCCCAAGTCCTGCGATTATACACATATATTATTGTGTCTTGCTCATGCCCTCCCTGTTACCTTTTTCCCTTTCTTTTTTTGAAGAGCATCTCAACAGCACAATCAAAAGTAAAATAGGCAATAGCCTGTCGGTGTGCTAGAATCAAATTCAAAACAAAATAAAACCCTGCAAGTTCCCTTAAAAATCACAGGTTTCCAGAACTTCTCTAGAATCAGGATGGCTGAGATTGGGTCCAAGAATCTAACTTTAAAAGCTCCTGCATGATTCTGATGCAGGGCACATTTGCATTCTACTCATGTAGGGAAAGAACCTTGATTGAAATCAGAATTAAGCTTACCTGAATTGAGACTTAGCTCTTGATTTTTTTTTTTTTTCATTTAGCAGTATGATCTTGGCCCATTTATCCTTCTCAAGTTTCCTTTTCTTATCTATAAAGTGATGGTATTAACATCATGAACAGGGAGTTGTAAGAACTTTAAAAAGAATAACTTCTTAGTGCTTATTTTTTGTTATCAGTTACATATCTGATCATTTTTATTTATTTACAGTCTTAGCTTTAGACTTTAATTTTGTAAGGTAGTTTTTGTTTTTCTTTCTTACTTAAGTTAGACCAAAACACAGAGAAAATAAGTAACTTGACTGATGTTTTGAACTAGTAAATGGCAAAGTTGCTGAAGGGTGATCTACTCTCTTCACTCTCAGCTCTGAAAGTCCTGTATCAAAGAAAATCCCTTGAACTCAAGTAAATGCAAATGGTTACTTTCTCTAGTTGCTAGCAAGTAATCCCAACCTACTTCTGTCAGTGAGTCAAGATCTATCATGTGACACATGACACTTATAAAAATGCCCCTAAACAGTTCTGTCACATTAATATAGGAATCTGAATGTTTGTGGACTCCTAGTTAGATGTGAACTTGGACATGGCCTTTTAGGTCCTTTGGAATTCTGAAATCTGATTTTTTTTTCCCCCCAGGATCCCTTGATAATATTACTGTGGTAACTGCTGATGGGAAGCTTGCTTTAAACCAGATTGGTCAGATCTCCGTGAAGTCACCACAGTTGATATTGGTGAATATGGCCAGCTTTCCAGAGGTTAGTTTTTCTATCTCTTCTGGAAAATGGGTCAAGTCAGGAAGAAGAGGGAGGCCTCTGCCCAGTCCCTGAGCCCAGTCTGAGGGGAGGCCTCTGCCCAGTCCGTGCAGATGATCATTACCTGGTACAGATGTAGACCAGATATTAGCATTTTTATTTCTAGAAAAACCATCATTCACATGGTTGTGTCTTTGTTTGCTACATGTTGATGTCTAATTCACTTATTTTTATTTATTTCTTTTCATGCATGTTTTTAAAATATTGTAAAGGTGATAAAGGGTTATATAAATCAGTTAAAGAGTGCATTCTTTTTTTTTTTTTTGCCAGTCCTGGGCTTGAGCTCAGGGCCTGAGCACTGTCCTTGGACTTTCTCAAGGCTAGAGCTCTACCACTTGAACCTCATTACCACTTCCAGCTTTTTTCTATGTATGTGGTACCGAGGAATCAAACCTGGGTCTTCATGCATGCTAGGCAAGCACTTTAACCACTAGGCCAATCTCCCAGCCCCTCTTTTTTTTGTTTGTTTGTGGGGCTTGAACTCTGGGCCTGGGTGCTGTCTCTGAGCTCTTCAGCTCAAGGCTACAGTCCTACCCCTGGCCCTGGGCATTGTCCCTGAGGTCTTCAGCTCAAGGCTATTGCCCTACCCCTCAGCCACAGCACCACTTTTGGTTAATTGGAGTTAAGAGTCTCATGTTCTTTGGTGCCTAGGCTGGTTTTGAACCATGATCCTCAGATCCCAGCCTTCTGAGTAGCTAGGATTATAGGTGTGAGCCACTGGGCCTGGCTAAGAGTACATTTGTTTTGGACAATGTCACCCCTTCTCCCAATATTCTTCTCCCATCCCTACCCACACATTACACAGTTCATTTTCAACATAGTGTCTAGTGAGTATTACTGCTGCATTTATTCACCCTCTGTCCCACTATTTCTGTGTCTCCCCCTTGCCCTCCCAAAGATAAGATAAAAAAAAGCAGAAACAGAAAAAAATCTCATTTCCATTTTTCAGAGTTCATTTCGATAAATATTTCTTTATATGATCAGATGCACATAGATAGGTATTACTTCTTTATGTTCCTCTCCCAAGTATATCCTCCTTTGGTGTCACTGTGTGTGAATGCCTAGAAACCTGTATAACTTATGTCCTAATAGTGGACTAATGGATCAAGAGAAATGTATAAATACACAATAGAATTCTACTCATCCATCAGAAAGAATGATATCAAACCATTCATAAAGAAATATATAGAAAGACTTGGAAAAAATTATATTAAGCCAAGTAAACCAGATCCAGAGAAACACAGGTTGAGTGGTTTCCTTCATTTGTAGTAGCTACAATATGCCTATAAATATACAAGTAATCGTTTCTCTTTTTAAAAATGTTGACACAAAGTAAAGTGCTAGTGGCTCCTGACAGTAATCCTGGTTACTCAGGAGTCTGAATTCTAGAAGATCACAATTTTAAGCTAGCCTGGGCAGAAAAGTCTGTAAGACTGTCTGTAAAATAAACAGCAAAGAGGAGGCCTACAGGTATGGAAAAATAAGCAAGCCGAGCACGTAAGACTTATAAGTTCAGCCCTGGTTTTGCCAAAAAAGCAAAATAAACCCATGGTAGAAAGAAATAAAACATTTTAATAGGACATATATAGTCTGAATGCCATCAATTTGTGATTTCTCTATTTGTATTTGAAGGAGATGTTCCAGGAATTTCACATTCTTTTTCAAAGTAGCCTATTTTCAGACTGACCATTGTAGGGCACATTGTTTCCAGGACTGGAAGATGGATCACATTAAGTCAGTTGTAACCTTTATTTTAGGCTGTGTAGTGTAAAGTCTAGTTGAGGAGAGTAATTGGGTCCTTCCTTAATTTTTGTTGTTGTTGTTGTGGTGGGTGGAGGTCTAAGACTGGCACTCAAACTCATTACCTGAAGCTTTCACTTACCGGCTAGTGCTCGACCATCTGAGCGGCTCCTCCACCCCCAGATCCTTCCAGATCCACTAGGAATTGGCCTATAGAGATTAAAATTTGGTTCCATCCCTAGTTCCATTTGGTTGTTGGATGTAGGGTGAATTGTTCAACTCTGGGCCTGTATTTACTCATATGCTAATATAAAGAAAGAGATCTTATTCTGATAGTCTCTATCATAAAGGTCTGACCAAAGTTGAACTTGTACAGGATTTGACAAACTGAATTTCTGTAAAGGGGGAAATCCTTGTTGTAAACAAACTTTCAAACCACAGGCTGCTTCTTGTAGCAGATATGCTAGGCACACTGATTTCCCAATCTGTTCTTCCTAGTGTAGCTACAGTTAACTTGTAAAAGGATATACTGGGGTTGGGAGTGTTGTCTAGTGGTAAAGTGCATGCCTAGCATGCATAAAGCCCTGGGTTCAATTCCTCAGTAAGTACCACATGTACAGAAAAAGCCAGAAATGGTGTGGTGACTCAAGTGGTAGAACCTTGAGGAAAAGCCCAGGGGCAGTTCAAGCCCCAGGACTTGCATTTAAAAAAAGGAGGGGGGGAGATATACTGGATTACATCACTTCTAAGTCTAAGTGGTTTAATGGTGTTTTCAAGTATCAAGAAATTAAAAGTACAAGGTGGAGAAATGGAAATACTATGGACCTGAGGTTTACATGGCCTTCGTTCCTTCTTTCCAGTCTTGTTTGTATGCTGCTGTGTCCACACTGGCCTTTTAGTTCTTTAAACTCACTAATCCATTGCACACTTTACTCTCATTAATTTCATTGCATCCTCTGGGCCTTTTCATATACAGTTTCTGTAGTTTGGAACACATTTGGCTGGTTAATTGTTACTCATATTTTTGATTACTATATCAATGTTACTTTCTCAGGGAAGCCTTCCCTAATCTACCTAGTCTAACTCTTCCCCTACTCTCCCCACTATATTAGTCCTTTTTTCACTTTCACTAGATTATAAACTTGGATTATTCTACAGTAACTACACCTTAGTCACCGTTCTGTAGGTTTGGGTTTTTTTTTTTTTGTGGTATGGAGATTGAATTCTGGACTTTATGCTTGCTAGATAGGTGCTCTACCACCTCAGCTATGCTTTCAACCTTATTTGTGAATGAATGAATGAGTTTTTGTTGGTTGTGGAGCTTGAACTCAGGGCAGGCACTGTCTCAAGCGCCTTTGTGCCCAAGGCTATACACTACCACTTGAACTACAGCACCACTTTCAGCTTTTTCTGAGTAGTTTACTAGGGATAAGAGTCTCCTGGAATTTTCCTGCCTGGGATGGCTTCAAACATCAATCCTTCAACATTCAATCCTCAAATCTCAGCCTCCCGGTAGCTAATGTATAGGCGAGAGCCACTAATGCCTGGCATGAATTTATTACAATTAGTTTTGACAAAGCGTGATACAAGGCAAACCAGTAAATAGAAAAAAAGCAAAAGAAATTTAAAACAATTAAATTTCCATGGGGTGCTGGTAATCCTAGCTGAGATTTTGAGGATCATAGTTCAAAGCCAGTCTAAGCAGGAAAGTTCATGAGACTTGATCTCCAGTTAACCAGCAAAATGTCATTTAGAGAAAAAACTCAAGAGGTAGGGTACAGCCATGAACATTGTTCTAAGTGAGAGTGCAATATCCTAAATCTAAGCCCTGGTGCCAGCAAATAAAAAAGTAAATGTAAAGTCCTGCACACTTTATACAGCTGAGTTGTGTTAAAATTATTGTATTCTTTTGTTTCCCTGCCACTAAAATAGGCCTCCAAAAAGTAATGTAAAAGTAAATGATAATCCTCTCAAGCTGCCAAGGGCATATATATATTGTATTTAACTTGAGTGATAAAGTGAATAGTTGAGATTTGTCTTTAGTGGAAATTAGTTGGCATGGTGAGGAAATAAATCAAGCATCAGCAGTATTCAAGATGAAGACCATGAAATAATATCTAGTCTTTGGCGAGTAGTGTTTATGTGTACAACAGTAATTTGTGTGTGGGGGGGGGTGTGTGGGTGTGGGCGTGCGTGTGTGCGTGCCTGTGTATATCTGGGTGTGCATGTGCATGCATGCATGTACGTCAGTCTTGGGGCTTGAATTCTGGGCCTGGGTGCTCTCCCTGAGCTTTTAAAATGCTTAAGGATAGCGCTCTACTGCTTAAGCCTTAGCTCCACTTTTGTTTTGGATGATTAGAGGGGTTTCTTCCGATCTGTCTTCATAATGTGATCTTCAGATCCCAGCTTCCTGAGTAGCTAGGATTTCAGGTGTGAGCCAATGACATTCAGCATGACAGTAATGTAGCCTTCTGCAGTTTCAAGTTATAGGTTCCCATATTACTGTACATACAGGTAAATTTGAATAATCTTAGAGTTCTGAACTCTGCATCCTGAACATTTCTGGTTTTTCCTTATTCACGGTCTCCTTAGATGGATATCCAAGGAGTACTGTTAACTTATCAAACTTTTTCATTGTGTCTAGCATCAACACAATGAGTAAAACTACAATGCTGATACACAGAAGTATTTCATAAATTTCCCTTAATGGATGAGTTCTTGCCATTCGGTTGTTAGAAAGGAGCATTCATTCATGGGATTACTGAGGAACAGAGACATGGATGAAAGGGGAACTGTCCCCTCTTTCCCACACTGGCCTCTCTGAACTTGCTATGGCCTTTCTGTCTTGCTCATCTAATTCCCTAGGCACTGTAGGGCAGTTTAGGGAATAGCCTCCTAATTACACAGCTTGAAGAGCTCATCAGACAGATTGCTTTTCAGAGCCAGCCACTTCTGTTATTAAATATCAAATGGTATTCACAAAAGAAGTACCTGATTGGCCACCAAAGCATCTTCTGAGGCAGGAGGAGGTATTAACAGCATAATTTTTTTTCTTAGGAAGTTGGAATATAGCTTTAAAACATCTTTGCCATTTTTCCAAGTTAAAATACTCTGTTTTGCAAAAAGCTTAACAAGCATTGCAGCAGATAGGTTCATATTTATAAGAACAGAGTGAGAAAGTGTGAGTTACATTGTCTTTTAAATTTCTTTATCTCATCTGGTGTATAAATTAAATAAATAGCTCTAACAAAACATTTCCTTCCTCTAGCTTACAAGTTGTCCATAGAGTTCTCAGGTTCATAACTTCAAAATGCTGAGCTAATCTTCTCTGTGTTTATATAATCCCTTTTTGTTTGGCATACAGTTGGGTTTCTTTCTAAATCGGAGTATATCTATCTGTGTCATGTTATAGTGACATGATGCAGGTTTACATGCAAAATCTTTTTTGAATGTATTGAGGACAAAAGACTGTTGCATTTGTTTAACATATGTCCTGATTGATAAATGATACACACAATTGCTGCCTTCCATAAACTTGTCCAAAACTAGAATTAATGATGGGAAGAGAAGGGAATGTAGCTACAGTAGTATTTGAACAAAATAAAGCAAATACAAGAAAAAAAATCCTGCAGGATCTATTCTTGTGGAGAGGAGAAAGTTACTAATATGTGTTATGTTGCCAGTCACTTTCTCATATTTTGTTTCACATGATCAACAGTAAAATTAACATTATTGTTCCATTTAGATGAGGAAACAGGCTCAGATTAAAATGTCTCCCCTAGATTCGTACTTTCGTTGTATAATTAAGATTTGAGGTAGCTCTCTTTGAGAAGAAAGCCTGTGTTCCTTTTACCATTCATTTATAATTCAACACATATTTGGGGGAATTCATTGATGATTAAGACAGATGAGGTCTGTTTTCATAGACCTTGAATTCCTTAAGATTCATTTGGATACAGAGAAGGAGACGGAGGAAGGCCAGAAATTGATAGGCTAATGTACAGACTTGAGCTTGACTCTTAATTCTCAAGCTCTTGTTCACTTGTCTACAAGTTTTGTCATCTTTTATCCTTAAGCATAGATAAACTTAAGAATAGCAATGTCATACATTGCTAATTATCACAGTACTCTTTTTTTGCCTGACCCCAGAATCAGTGTAATACTGATGAGCATTCTCTTTCGGTGAGGGTGTAAGACTAAGATAAGAGAAATTCTGTATGAACCCGTGACCCACGAGTAGTTCAGGTTTGTGTTGAATGACTAAATTTCCTGGGAGGGTTTGCGTGTACCATGTCAGCCTAGAATCTATATGTTAGATCAGCTACTTCTTATAGTATATTTCTTTATAAAAATGAAGCCTCAAGGGCTGGGAGTTTGGCCTAGTGGTAGAGTGCTTGCCTATAGCATGCACGAAGACCCGGGTTCGATTCCTCAGTACCACATACATAGAAACAAAAAGCTGGAAATGGTGCTGAGGCTCAAGTGGTAGAGTTCTAGCCTTGAGAAAGTCTAAGGACAGTGCTCAGGCCCTGAGCTCAAGCCCAGGACAGGCAAAAAAAAAAAAAAAAAAAAAAAAGAAGCCTCAATTTTTTTTCACTATTGAAAGACATAAAAAAGAAAACTTAAAAGTATTAAAATCAGGTTTTGAGGGGTTGTGTAGATGAAGTAAAGTAAGGAGATGAGTTTTTCTAGTAGATTTAAACTCAATCATTAATGCATTCTTTCAATGAGCTTTGCCTGGTACTAGGAAGTTGTAAATACTGAAAAACGGTTTCTGCCCAGTGTAGTGTCACTAGAGTGCTCCTGTGCCTCCAACGAAAGGCTATATGAAATTACTTAGGCCAGACTGTGAAAGGTGGTTATGCTAGTAGTGGTACGTAACAGCTGTGTCTTACCAGCCATGCAGGGAGAGGCTGAAGAAGAGGACTGGGAGATTTGAAATCAGGCTTCCCTTCCAATGAAGAGCTCTTTCACACTAACTTTGTAAGTTAGTGTTTCATTTTCTTAAAAATGATGGTTATTCTCATGCAGAGGAAAATCAAGTTTATTGCTTTATCCTGTTAACTTTTATTTACTTCGGCCATATCCTTTCTACACCAGACCTAGTTCCTTTTTTTTTCTAATAAAAAATTAGCTTGTCATAATTTCTGAATACATTAAACTAGACAAAGTAACACCGTTAAACTAAATCTCCATTTAGACCCCTCTTTTTGGGGGTGGGGGAGGTCATGGAGGTCATGGGGCTTGAACTCAGCCTGGGTGCTGTCCCTGAGCTCTACAGCTCAAGGTGACCACCCTACCCCTACCCCTAGGCCTAGGTGTGTCCCTGAACACTTCAGCTCTAGGCTACCACCCTACCATTGAACCAAGCCCCACTTCCTGTTTTCTAGAGATTAATTGGAGATAAGAATATCTCATTCTTCAGTGCCGGGGCTTGCTTTGAACCTTGATCTTCAGATCTCAGCCTCCTGAGTAGCTAGGATTACAGGCATGAGCCATTGTGCCCAGTTCTCAGACCCCTCTTAACTGTGTTAGTAAGTGGAAGTAAGACAGAAACCAGAAACCATGCTCCCTCTCTCAGATTCTTAGAGAAGATCATTGTATCCGTAGGGATTTGACTTTATCCTTTAGGTTCCTATATACCGCACATAAGAAAAGCTTGGTTAATTAGAAATCCTTTCTATAGTTGATTATTCTTGGTCAAAAGTATTATTTTAAGCACTGGCCACGGTTGGTTTCCATACACACTTAGATTCTATACATCTGTATGTGAACATTCTGATTTGTAATTTGGGTCTTACAGTATTATTTCATGTGAGTATAAATTTAAAGTCACTTAACAATAAAATATAAAGCTTAGGCACCTCCTCTGAAATAGTATGTCTGAAAGAATAAAGGTGCCACCCTATGCATTTAAACTGCAAAGTCAAGTGGAGGAACTTAAGGCCCAGAATTGGCCTGTGAGTTGAGGCGGTGTGAATTGACTCTGGTCAAACCTAAGAGTCCCTTTAGAATTGCACTCCAGGCACAGTTACAGTGTTGCTCTTGGATAAGGTAAGTCCAGTATACTGATGTGCCAGATGACACATCAGTGAATAACCTGTCAGAAAAGCCCTTCAAGAATGTAAGAAGGCATCAGTATATTGTCTAGGTAATGATAGCAACTCAGTCTTATTTGGTGGGGGTTGTGCATTCCTTGTTTGGTTGTTTGTTTATTTGTACAAGACTGGAGATTGAACTCAGTGCCTCTTGCTTTCACAGAGCTTTTCTACTCTCAGCTGGGCCACACCACTTTAATTATGCCTCCACTTCTGGCTTTTTGTTGGTTAAAGAGTCTTGAGGAATTTGTCTTCCTAAACTGGCTTCAAACTGACTTCTCAGATCTCAGCCACCTGAGCATGGGCCCATTTTTTAATAAATGTTTGTAATTTATTTGTACAATGACTGGGACAGAGCCTGATGAATTGCTTATATTATCTCATGACTAATGTGAGGTTTAGGTATCATCTCAGATCATGAATTGAGAATTTAGAGAGGTCACACCTACTGCTTTGAGTCAAATGTTATCTGACCTGGGATTTGAAATATGGATTTTCTGACTCTAAAACACATGCTTTTAACATGATTCCATTTTGACTTTCCTGTAGCACTTATCGGTGAGATTTATTATTCATTTGAAAATGTGAATCAGTATAAGTATAGATGTGAATGAGTTAAATTTATTCATTCCAAGTCTACACTGGTATATTTTGTAAATGTCAACTAGAGTTTTTAATGTATGAAATCTTTCATCTGTCTTTACACCAATCTTTGCACACAGACCAGCCCTCCTCCCTTGAGAATTTCTTGTGGTTTTGATCTGTGTTGCTTCAGACCATTGAAATATTTTCAAAGAAGCAGAGCTGTTTTCTTTTTATTTTTTCTTCTCTTTCTTTTTTCCTTCCGCAATACACTGGTACCAGGAGTGGACATAGTTTGCTATTCAGCTTGATCAAAGCACTCTACACCAATGTAACTTCCTGATCTTACTGGTAACAGAACTAAATGTTTCCATGTTCTGCCAAGATGGGTTGCCAGTTATCAACAGAGGGCTCACATGTGGTAATAATTATTTACTAATTCTGTTTACCTTTTGATCTGGTTTTCAGTGTACAGCTGCAGCTATCAAGGCTATAAGAGAAAGTGGAATGAATCTGAATCCAGAAGTGGAAGGGACGCTAATTCGGGTTCCTATTCCTAAGTAAGTTTGGTTGAAATTAATATAGTTCAGTGAAATGAAATGATTGTCTTTGGATGGAAACTAGTGCCTTGCTCTACACTCTTAGGTCAGTAGCTTACCTTACTACATCTTTCATCCTAGCAAATCCATTTTAGGTCCAGCTAACTGATTCAGAATACCTATCAAGTGTCTGTTAGGTGCTAGATACTGAGCCTACAGCAGTAAACTCATACATTGGTTAGAAAGGACAAATCAGTAGATAAGGTCACTACAGGTAGGGAAATGCTTTGAAGAAAGAAAAGCCAGTGGTGCCTGATAGAGAGAAGTAGAGAGAATGGTGGTCATAGGAGCACCTTGAGCTTAGGAGGACTATACGAAGGTAACACTGCTGCTGAGAGCTGAGTGGAGAGGAGTCAACAGTTTAGGAGAAGAGCATTCCCATCATTGAAGAGCATGTATAAAAGCCATAGGTCAGGGGAAAAAAGGCAGCCGTTGTAATCTCTAACCTATTCCTTGAGGAACTATTTTAGCTTGCTAGATGAAGTTTTAGGCATATGAACAGAATAGTGCTAATTCCATACAGATTTGGTTCAAGAGTAGTACCTATTTGACTAGTAAGTTCAATCGCTCAATCTGTTTTCTGAGAATGTAAGTGTAACAAGTCCTATTGAGGGACTAAAGACCTGCTGTTTGTCTTCGTGGCCCTCATAGGCTGTGTGCCAGGCCTCTTGTTTATGTTACCTCCTATTGACTTGTGGAACTTACTGTGACCCACAGATTATGGTCCAAAAATACATCCTTGCAATTCAAATAATATTAGGGACTTCACAAGATTACATAACATGTAAGTCCCCATCAGGATTGGAATCTTGTTTTTCTGTTCCTTACTGAGTAGCTGAATAATCTAGAAGTGTGAAGTACACTGTGGACATTAGAACTAAGATTTACAAATGTAATAGATTGCAGTTAACAGGTTAATTTTCTGCCTAAAAACCTGGGCAAGCCACCTCACCTCCCTTGGCTCTGGTTTCCTCATGTAACAGGTAAAAGTGTTCTTCTCGGCTCTTCTGGGTCCCTTAGAAAACCGTGAACGTTCTCTGTGAATTCATGTTGCTAAATGTACAGTGCTAATTGGATTTTTTTCAGTGCAGTCTAGTTCTAGGTTATATGTTTTCTTCAAGGTTAGGTTGGACAAAATACAAATCTTTGCAAGCTCATCAAGAGTTAGTTGCTGTCTATAATGTGTTGTATGTAAGTTTGAAAGAATAATAAGCTTAACTTAAATTTCTAAAGACATGAGAATTTGTTACACTATTTTTCTTGGTTGACGGATGTAATCCAAGAGAAAGTTGACAGACCAAAACCGTCTGTTCCTGCAAACCTCATTTTTATGTATTTTGTTCCCTTTGACAAGGTGGTGGGGTCATGAGGCCTCTTGCTGAATTATGTGTTTGGTAGGTTTCCAGATAAGAAATAAATTAACTCATCTCTTCTTTATTACAGAGACTTATATCATATGAGGGAAAGAACTTGATTTAAAAGTAAGGGGACCGAGGTTTTATAAGGTTTTGGGAGTGACTTCTATATGACTGGGCACTTCCTAGCAGCTTGCTACCTTTTCAGTTCCTTATTTATAAAGTAGGTGAAATAGTACTTAATGAGAAGCAGGAATTTGGTGAGAAAAAAATTAAATAGTATGATTTTTTTTTTAAATTGTAGAAGTACAGAATGAATTATGATTTCAGTAAATGAAATAATTTTAGGAAAAAACGAAGTTGTAAGAAAGGGAGTTAATCACTAGAAACTTTCTTTCCCTGACATATACAGGTAAGAAAGCAGTAATATATATATATATATAGATAGTGGTTAAATTTCTGTCTTGGTGTCACATTGAATTGAGTTCTAGCTCTTACACTTTTTAGTTGTGCAAACGTGGAAAACTGTCTTTGCTTCCCTGAGTCTCAAAGCCCATCTGTAAAATTAAGACATGGAATTTGTTTTATATTATTATTAGGGAATTTCATTTTGATAATATGCAGGAAGCTTTTGATGTTTATTAAACACACAATGTCAGGAAATGTTCTATTTCTTTCATTTCCTGTCACAAATAGGTAAGACAACATTGTCTTTTAGGGATGAAGAAACTGAGATTCAGAGAGCTAAAGTATTAGTCTTGGGCCACACATCTATAAATTGATGCCAGTTCCTCTTATAACCTCTGAAGATCAGCCCTGAATTGCTTTAAGTTTTTTTTTTTTCTCTCTCATTTCAGGTAAAATACCATTGAGCATCAGAGACTAGCTTATATCTTTCCCCACTAACTGTGGGTATAGTTTTACTTTTCTTCTTTGATTGGTCAATTTCTGTCTCCATCTTACTCACATCTTCATTACGCGCTAAACTACACCAAGCAGAATCCAGCTGCCTTGGTTTGAAATTGCTAAACTCAGGTCTAGTTTTAAATAAATGGAGTAAGAAAGCTATGAATTCACTCAAAAGCTAAAAGTATATATGGTTAACTCACATCCTCTGAGTTTATATTCTTTGTTGATCGTCCTGCTATTCTTTTATCAGTGATTACATTATGCTTATTTTAATTAGAATTAAGTAAAAAGTTAAAGCACTTCTATCACAGTCTGTTACTCTCTGGATTTTTCATTTGATATTCCCTGAGAAGCAGATACCAGGATAGAATAAGATAAGCAAGAGGTATATTGCTGCCAACACCTAGGAGAGATAAAGGGAAAGGGAAGAATTGTAGCAGGTAAGAGTAAGTCTTGGCCAGGATGCTAGGGCATTCCTGAGCAAAGATGACCTGCCAAAGGGCCCTTCTTTGACCATAATAGTCTGACTCTAGAGTATTCTAACATGTAGGGTCATTGGTTTGGAGCAGCTCAGGGAATGTGGTCTTGGCATGGTATCAGTATGGATGTTATAGAAGGTCTGACAGTTTGATAGCTGAAACTGTGACCAGTTTGATAGCTGGAGCGGTTAGTGACTCTAGCTAGGATGCTTGATCTTTGTTGTTGTTGGTGGTGGTTGTGGAGTTTGAACTCACGGCCTGTATACTGTCCCTGAGCCTCTTTGTGCTAGCACTCTGCCACTTGAGCCACAGCACCACTTCTAGTTTTTGAGTAGTTAGAGATAAGTCTCCTAGGGACTTTCCTGCCCAGGCTGGCTTCAAACTGTGATCCTCTTGAGTAGTTAGAATTACAGGCGTAAGACACCAATGCCCACCTTGCTTAAATTTTTGAAGCTGATGGCCTCTTTATCTGTAAAATGAGAATAATGTCTATTTTTTTGTGGAATTCTAAGATATCATAAATGAGGATTCATGTGAGAGGCATGTCACAGGTATTTGACATATTTTAATTCTTTCTTTTATAGTGTCATTAGCTAATTCTCCTGGTTAAGTAGTTTTTGCAACTCTCTCTCTCTCTCTCTCTCCTCCCTCCCTCCCTCCCTTCCTCTCTCTCTCTCTTCCTCCCCCTCCCCTGGATTATTTAGTAGTCAAACAAAGGATATTTTATTCCTTTGCTGAATTCTTTTTGTCCTCAGTGTTCTCTTCTGTCTCTTACCCAGTCTCTCTCCCAGCCCCAGGGTCATGATCCACCGACCGACTGACCGAACGACCTTCCTTCCTTCCTTCCTTCCTTCCTTCCTTCCTTCCTTCCTTCCTTCCTTCCTTCTTCCCTCCCTCCCTTCTTCCTCCCCCCTCTCTCTCTCCTCTCTCTCTCTCTCTCTCTCTCTCTCTCTTTTTTTTTTTTTTTGCCAGTCCTGGGCTTGAGCTCAGGGCCTGAGCACTGTCCTTGGACTTTCTCAAGGCTAGAGCTCTACCACTTGAGCCTCAGCACCACTTCCGGCTTTTTGCTATGTATGTGGTACCAAGGAATTGAACCCGGGTCTGCGTGCATGCTAGGCAAGCACTCTACCACTAGGCCAAACTCCTGGCCTCTCTCTCTCTCTCTCTTTCTTTCTTTCTTTCTTTCTTTCTTTCTTTCTTTCTTTCTTTCTTTCTCTCTTTCTCTGTCTCCCTTTTTCTCCCCCTCCCCCCGCATACACACACACTTTTAGGGATGGGAAGAATTGGATAATTATGTTGTGATTATCATGGAATTTAAGTTGCTCAGGAACACTGTAGTTTGATTGTTAATAAGCACTTGGTTTGTTCTTTGCATGTGAATTACTGTGAACAAGACCTCCTGGAAGGTATATCCCAAATAGAAAAATCTAGTCACTAGTCCTAACTGTGCTGTGAGGTTTGTTTTATTTTCTGCCAGGGATTCTGACTTTCCTTTGTACCCTCTGCTCATAGAACTGCTCCTCAAGGCCTCACCACCATTGGATATTTGGATATTTCTGTCATCAGTTCCCTTTTTTCTTCTGGGTATTGTTGAAGACCTGATACTTATACTAAACACACTTTGTTCCCAGGCAATAGAAGGAAAATTTTACTTAGAATCAGACAAGGTAGCTTCCCAAGTAACAATGGTGAAAACTCCTGAGTTACAGTTTTTTCATTGTTTTTTTCCTACTGCACACGGATGAACAGTTTGTCCTGGATGTGACCAGGATTTTCTGGGTCAGGCAGGGGTGGATGGGCAGGAGAGGCTGCTATACAGCCAAGGAACGGATAGGGGGAAGAACCCAAGGGAAAGAAAACCAATAAAAGGTATGTGCCCTTAGGTGAGATATTTCAGCTCTCTGAGCCTTCATGTATAAGTTGGGGCAACAGCAACACTTAACTTCTGTGAAGGTTTTTGAGAGATGGCTGGGAAGTAGCTCGGTGGTAGGGCCTTTGCCTGACATGAAGGAGCCCCTGGGTTCAGTCACAAGCAAGGTGGGGTAGGTGGGGACTAGGGGGATAAACTACTCCTATGAAGGAGGAAGAGGAGAGAGAACAGGAAAACCAAACCATTGGAAGGCAGTACAGAGGAAAGACGCTCAATACAGATGATTTTTTTTTTTAAAGTTGTCATCAAGTTTTCCATTGATATCAACATCTTGCGACCTTTTCTGCATGAAAAGGTTCAGGGCAGCATCACCTTCACAGTCCTGAGGAAGATGGCCTGACAGTACTGCTCAGTGATGAGGACCGGCGAGATTGAGGCTTTTTAACAGTTTTGTTGAGATCTTCACTCATCACTACAAGAATGCAAGTCTGTCTTTTAGTATGTCCACAGCGGTGTACAATCATTTCCATAATCAATTTTAGGACATTTTCACTGTTACACACCCAAAACCGAATGCCATTGGCATTTACCATTAGCAGTCACACTCTGCTTCTGTCCAGGCATCCTTCTGAGATAGGTATAGGCAGGTAATAATTCATTTTCCATCTTCAGTTTTGCTATTCCACACATGTCATGTAAATGAAATCATAAAATCTGCTTCACTTAGCATACTGTTCTCAGGGCTCATCCACACAATAACATGTTCCAGTGCTTTTTGATCGAAAAATAATATTCCATTCTGTGGATATATACCACGTTTGACTTATCAGTTTGCCAGCAGAGAAACCTTTGGATGATTTCTCCTTGTTAGCTACTGTGAATATTGTACAAGTTTTTATGGGAACATGTTTTTAATATTCTTGTATATATTCCTAGTAGTAGAATTTCTGGGTCATATTGTAACTCTGACTTTTGAGGAATTTACAGATGTTTCTCTTCCCATTTTATATTCCTACCAACAATATATGAAAATTCCAGTTTCTTACCTCCTTACCCAATGCACTATTATAATAGTGTGAAGTGATACCTCATGCTTTTCATTTGCTTTTCTGTAGTGGCTGATGATATTGGTCATCTTTTCATGTGCTTGTTTGCCATTTGTATTTTCCTTAGAAAAATGTCTGTTCAAATTCTTTGCCTTTGTGTGTGTGTGGGGGGGGGGACTTGAACTCTGGGCTTTGGTGCTATCCCTGAGCTCTTTGACTCAAGGCTGTCACTCTGCCACTTGAGCCACAGTGTCACTTCTGGTTTTCTGGTGGTTAATTGGAGATAAGAGTCTCACAGATTTTTCATGCCCAGGCTGGCTTGAACCAAAATCCTCAAATCTCAGCCTCCTGAGTAGCTAGGATTACAGATATGAGCTACCAGCACCCGGCTATAAAGAATCTCCAATGTGTTTTTGTTTTTGTTCTTTTGTTTTTTATTTTTTTCAGTGGTGGGTTTGAACTCTGGGCCTAGGCGCTGTCCCTGAGCTCTTCAGTTCAAGGCTAGTTTTCTACCACTTGAGCCACAATATCACTTCTTTTGTCCATTTTTTGGTTGGTTATTTTCTCCTTTTATTGTTGAGTTGTTAATATACTCTATATAATTATGGCCACCAGTCTCATAAATACATAATTTTCATCACTCTCTGTCTGTCTCTCTCACTCTCCTTTTGGTTCTGGGGTTTGATCTGAGGGCCTGGACGCTGTCTCTCAGCTTTTTTTGCTCAAGGCTAGCACCCTACCACTTTAGCTTACAGCATCACTTCCTGCTTTATGGTTAGCTGTGGATGAGTCTCATGACTTTCCTTTTTGGCGTGGCTTTGAACTGTGATTCATCTGGCTCAGCCTCCTAAGTAGCTAGGGTTACAGATGTGAGCTACAGGTGTGAGCCACCCGTGCCTGGGTCTCTTTTTTTAATTGCAAGTTTATTATTATTTCTAGAAGTAATCATGTTTAATTTTAGTTTGCATTCTCTTATTTTAAAAATGCATATTTTAACCAGTACACATACACACAAAGTTGTTGGCTTATGATGGTTTGATGTAAGATTTTTTTTCACCTTATGATGATGTGGAGTCAGTAGAAACCGTACTTTGAATTTTGATTTTTTTTTTTTATATTCCCCTTGGCTATCAATGTGTGGTACAATACTTTCTTTTGGTCTTGTTCATGGCGGTGAGTCTCAGCTCTCAGTCAGTCATGTAATCACAATGGGAAAGTATATTAAACAGTGTGCTGAAGTGTTAAACTACATTGTTGGGTTAGGTGTATGATAAAATGAATTTTCAGCTTAGGATATTTCAGTTTACAATGCGTTTAACAGGATATATCATTAAAGAGGAGCACTTATACGTTTTTAGTTAATATACATAGTATTAAATGCTTTTAGTGCCACATAATGCCTTTTTAAAAGAAATTTGTTCTCGACTGGGAGTTTGGCCTAGTGGTAGAGTGCTTGCCTAGCATGCACAAAGACTTGAGTTCGATTCCTTGGTACCACATACATAGAAAAAGCCAGAAGTAGTGCTGTGGCTCAAGTGACAGAGTGCTAGCTTTGAGGAAAAAGCCCAAGGACAGTGCTCAGGCCCTGGGATCAAGCCTCAGGACTGGCAGAAAAGAAAAGAGAAGAAAAGAAATTTGTTCTTAATAATATGATGCATGTGTATTTTCATGGTAATCCCATTATTTTCTTGACTGCTAGAAATAGAATTTTTGAGATGGGTAAAATACAAAGAAGGAAACTGGGGATCAGAACGTTTATTGGTAAAGTCACAGATTATTCAATCTTGAATCCAGAGTCACCGTTCTTGCTCAGCCCCGCTGCTACTCAGGCTGATGGCATGAGCTCCTGGGCCAGCCACTGTGTTACCTTATATATCTTGTTACAAGGTTGGTATAGTAATTTACACATTCCACGAAATATTGGTGATTCTCCTTTCTTACATAGTCCATACAAATATAGTAATCTTGAAAGGAAAAAAAAATCAAAGAATACCTCATGACATGACAGGCTAAATATCTGACTTGGAAGGGGTTGTCCACAAAATTACACTTAAAGAAGTGGTAGCTGCTTTTTTCTTCCTGTTTATCCTTACAGCCTGCTTTCCATGGCTACTTTATAAGGCCATTCATTCTCCAGGTTGAGTTAAGTGTTACATCTTCTCTCACCATCTAGTCACCTAGTCCTGGAGGTTCCATGTAGTTTCAGGATGCCTGGTATTGTCCTGCTTCCCACCTGGATTGTGTTTTTTTTTAGAAGTGCCTCCTATTGCACATCCCAAGAGTATAGGGTGGGGCAACCTGCTGGGTACCAATGTGCTGATTGAAGCACAGAAAGAAGTACAGTTAGAAATCAAGAGTAGAGCCTGGGCAGAGGAGAGAGTTACCATTGATAAATACTTAGGTTAAAGTTGCACACAGATGAGGCTCCTTTTCTCCCTGCCCCTTTGCTTCACGTACAACTTTATAATATCTACTGATTGTTGTTGTAGGGCAGATTGTTTATTCCATTGCCGTCACCTATAGTTATTCCCTCTTTTCCTTTCTCCCCTTGGAGAGAATGTAGGGAAACTGGAGGGCATCAGTGAGATGTATATCTCAGCAGATTTTAATGGATGAGTAGTTCTCTTCTTATTGATACCTCTGGTAAGAATAATTACTAGATGTGTCTAACCAGCAGAAGGCCTAGAACTTAGGAGTCAAGGTATACTGGGTTCAAATTCCAGGTCTGTCAGGAATAGGCAAGAGTTCTTGATCTGAACCTCTGCTTTGTAAATGGTAAAATTCAGGCAGTAATCGTAATGTTTAGGATTTTTGTGAGATTCACTGATTATATTCAGCTAAATGTCCAGTTATTGAAAGGGCTCTACAAGTATTAGTTATTGTTATTATATTATGGAAAGGATCCAGAGAACACCAGGGCCAGATAAAGAGGCAAATATAAACCAGCCTGGGGTGGGGGGAGGGAAATGGGGACCAAGACTTGAGAAAGGGTATCAATGTTTGTGAAGTAATGCACCTTCTATCTGGTGAATATAATGTAACCCTTCTATCAATTACAATAAAAAATATATGAAAAAATATAAACCAACCTGTTATGATACTACTGTTAAGTTCTTTCCGTAGTTCCTTTTCTTCTTTTTTTTATGGCACATTCCTTTTTTATACTGTGTATTTGTTTGCTGTCTTCTAATCTGTCCTTTATTAGAACATGGATGCTTTTAGAAGGGAGAAGAAGAGCTCTGTCAGTTTTATTCATTGGAGTATCTCTGGAATAGGGTATACCATGCAGGAAGTATTTATGGAATAAAGGAATGTGAGTACTCGCTATGCGTGTGTGCCTACTGCTGTTCCTGATGCTGTTCATGTGTTAGCTGACACAATCAGTCTTTTAAATAACCTTTTCAGATCAGAATGTTAATAATCCCTGTTTTATAGAGGAACAAAGTAAATTACAGAAGGAAGTTCTTTTTTGTCACACAGCTCACAAGTGAAAGGACAGGTGGTCTTTTTTTTTCCCAAAACCTGTGTTTAGAATCAGGGCTTGTATTTTTTTTCCATATTTTTTTTTATTGTAATTAATAGAAGGGCTCTTCTGAAAAGGGCTTGTATGTGTTAAGCTCTCTCTCAGTAGTGTGGAAGACTGAACGCAGAGCCTCACAGGTAGTATAGGCAAATGCTCTGCAACTGAGCTACACACCCAGCCCACTATGAAGTCTATTACCTTGTAATTGACAGCTGAAAATAATTTGATAACTTCATATGCAGTTTTTATATGTACTTGTATACGTATTAACTTGTTTAATCTTTATAACAATCTGTCTAAGTGAATAGTATTATATATACTGATAGGGAAATTGAAACAATGGTTATTTTATTTGCCTAGGACCCCATAACTTAGAAATGGTAGATCTGGGCTTTGAACCTGGCAGTTTTTTTTTTTCATATATTTTTATTGTAATTAATAGAAGGGTTACATTATATTCACCAGATAGAGGTGCATTACTTCACAAACTTGATATCCTTTCTCATGTCTTGGTCTCCATTTCCTTCCCCTCACCACTGCCCCTCATCTTGTTTAGATTCAGACTTCCTCCAATGCTTTATTGAATAGACCCAAAGCCACTGTCTAGTTATTCAGCTTGGCATTGAGAATCAGGTCTGTGTTAACTACCAAGCCTAGGCTTGTGGGAATGGGTAAGAGTTGTGTCAACCTCTCCCAGTGCTTGGATCCTGTCCTGGGGGTGATAAGGAAGGAGAAGTGACTCAGTTAAGGTCAGCCCTGGCCTTCTATTTCTTTTTCTATCCTGTGGGGCTGTGTTTTGGGGTGGTTTAGCCACGCTCACAAAATAACCCTGTGAAAGCAGGTGATCAGCTGGGTCCCCAGAGAGAACTAAAATTAACTACTGGGAGGTAAAAGTCTTTCTCAAATGTATGATTTCCTGTACTATATGTCTTTATGAGACATTATTGTATATAAGACAGGCCAGTGGTAGGGAAGCAGATAGGGTACCTGGAAGCAAAGGAAATCTGGCTGGGCTACACAAACCAAAACATTTACTTCAAGGCCAGCAGCCTCGGGGCATTGGGCAGGTACCTCCAGTAAACAGTGAAGCAGGGCTCACTGCTGGTACTGGACCGTGCTCCTGCTTGGGGAGTCTCCCTACAGCAGCTTGTGGAGGTAGTTGGCTGGAGAAAGAGTAACTGTCAGAAATGTGTTTTGATACACCATTCTCTAGAGTGCAGCTTCTTTCTCCCTTAGCTCCTCCCCCCACCCCACCCCCAGCCACTGGAGCAAAAATGATGGCCTCTGGCCCACACTCATACACTTGTTGCTGCTCTCCATTCCCCTGCTGTCCCTCTCTGCTTACCACTCCATGGGCCAGCTGCTTTTAGAAACCCACGCACTCCTGTTGTCTCCAAGACTTGGAGATTCTGTGGGGAAGAATAATAGTGCAGCCACCCTCCATTGAGCTCCTTCAGTGCATACCTTTGACAGTATGCCAGGCCTTTGGTCCTCCTCATTTAATCCTCACATCTGTGGGTTATATCTGTACTCCCCATCCCATACATGAGAAAACAGGAGACACTGAGTAACCTATTCAAAGTTCTGAAGCCAACAAGTTGGCAGAACTGGGATTCCAGCTTGCATCTTGGCTTTACAGCATGTCTGTCCTAAAGGACTTTTTTTTTTTGTTAATTATCAAAAATCTTTCTAAAGTTGGATGCCTCCCTAGAGTGGGTGATTGCTAATTGCCCTGAAGTGAGCAAGGCTTCCTGTGCTGGTGTATAGCTATGTCTGTGTGTCCCATGTGGTTGAAACAATAGGAAATATCACTTTAGTCAGTGGGATTCTCTGTTGTGCTAGTTACAGTGGGGCATGCCCTCTGTGTATTGTTCATAGGAACATGCTCAAGGAACTTTGCAGGAAGGCCCCTGACCAGGATGTTACTTGAAGATCTGTGTGGCAGAATTTGTTTTTGTTTTTTTTTTGGATTTTTTTTTGCCAGTCCTGGGCTTGAGCTCAGGACCTGAGCACTGTCCTTGGACTTACCACTTGAGCCTCAGCACCACTTTTGGCTTTTTTATTTTTTTCTACATATGTGGTACTGAGGAATCGAACCCAGGTCTTCGTGCATGCTAGGTAAGCACTCTACCACTAGGCCAAACTCCCGGCCCAGTGTGGCAGAATTTGTACAGAGTGTGACCCTGCCAGCTCAGGCCAACCCCCACCTCATGCCAGGAGGCTCTCTGGCCCTTGCAGAAAAAGCTGTCACCTTCATCACTGAACCAAGAAGCTGTTGTGGCATGGGTTGTAATTTCCCATCTCCCCACCTGCTTAGGGACTTCTGTGCAATCTCTCCCATGTACTGAGATGGGTTTTATACATTGATGTCCACATAAGTCTGGCAAAAAATTTCCTATTGCCCAAATTCTCTTGTGATGTGCCATGTTCATTGGAACAAGCTACCAAGACCCTTTCCTTCCTCCCTCCCCACCCCCCTCTCTTTCTGTCTTTTCTTAGATGGAGCCAGATTCAAACCAGCAACCTAAGGATACCCATCACAGGTCCACTACTGTCCTCTGTTCAACCAACTTAACTATCGAAGGGCACACATTAGCCCCTTTTCTGGAATGTCCTAAAGTAAAGTCCATCTGATAGCTGTTGTTTCCCATTTTTTAAAATTATAAAGTATATACTAAAAATATAACTACTTTAGTAACATTAAATGACATTGTTGTTCTACCATCTCTAAAATGCCTTTTGTCCTGCTAAACTGAAACTCTGTGTCTATTTGAAAAGTCTTCATTTCATCCTTCCCCGCCATTTTCCTCTTTCCATCAATGGTAACTGCTATTTTTCTTCTTTTAAGGACTTGACAAGGGCCGGGAGTTTGGCCTAGTGGTTAAAGTGCTTACCTAGCATGCATGAAGACCTGGGTTCGATTCCTCGGTCCCACATACATAGAAAAAAGCTGGAAGTGGTGCTTGAGGCTCAAGTGGTAGAGCTCTAGCCTTGAGAAAGTCCAAGGACAGTGTTCAGGCCCTGAGCTCAAGCCCAGGACTGGCCAAAAAAAAAAAAAAAAAAAGAATTTGACAAGTCACAATGTTTGTTTGTTTTAAACTTCTTTCTCCAGATGGGTAACTAAAGCTCAAAGAGTTTAAATAACTGGCTTAAGGTCACTCAGCTTGGAAGTGATAGGCTCAGAGTAGCATGGAGCTGGGCTTTGTAGTCTTGATAGAGCTGTTTCCTTCCCTCAGCCAGCACCTTCCCATCATACTGGTGCTCATTTAGAAAATGTATGGAGTTTATCATATAAATGGCACCTCAACCTTGTTTTGTTTTTATTGTGTTTGGAAGCCTGATTTTTGTGGCTTGTAAAAACTGTAGACCTGCAGAACAAATGCAGGTGGCTGTGCCCTTTCCAGCCTTGCTCTTCCTGTTCTCTTGAACTTCTTCCCCAAATACCCTCTCCTCTCTTCTGAAGCTAGCAGCTCAGCATGCTCTCTAGGCATTTTCCAAATCTCAAAGTAAAAGACTTGTGCTACAGTTCTGTGTGCTTCTTCCAACAGAGAAAAGATCCTAGCAGCTTTGGTGGTCTTTGTAAGTTCTGTAGTAGCCTACAGGTTTCTGTCCACCAGTCTCTGGAAAAGTTGACCAGGCCTGTCCTCTCTCTAGAGTGTCCAGAATCTGGCCATGAGTACTTGCTTGATAAGCTGATGTACATCCAATTATTTTGGAGGTTCAGAACTCAGCATCTCAGTTCAAAGTCCTAGAAACATTTAAACTTGCTTGCTTCTCAACAGGTTAAGATGTGAAGGATTGTGGTTTTAAAACCAGCCTAGTCAGAAAGTCCATGCAATTATTTTCAAAATAACCTGTAAAAAGCCAGGCAAGAGGTGTGGCTCAAGTGACAGTGCTAGCCAAGCCAGCAAGCTGAGTAAATATGAGACCTTGAGTTAAAACCCCAAGTTCAAACCCTAGTATCATACAGAAGGAAGGAAAGAAGGAAGGAGTTTAAATGTGAGTTCACACATAGAACCTATGAATGTGAAATGCAAATGATCAGATCAATCACTGGTCTGGAAAGAAATTAAAATATTTCCATAATATAATAAGTTCCTTTTCTAAAACAGATGTGCCCTTATTGTTTCATGAGGAAGTTATTAAATGTGTTTGATTAAAATACCCACAAATACTGCACACTGCCATCTTTGCTTATACTTTATGTTCCTTCTTTCAGTTTCTCTAGTTAGACCCTGTCAGATGCCTTCTTTGTTATCATTTAAAGATAAGGAAAACTCAGGTTCAGAAAGATAAAGTAGCTCTTGACACCTTTCAGTACGCGATTTCATTTGCCCTTCTTCCTCTCAGTGTGTCCTGTGTCCTATCCAGCATCCTTGATTGTTATAACTATTTGAAGTCTGAGACAAATTTTATTTATTTTATTTTATTTACTTTGGAATTAAGCTCAGGGCCCCTTACTTGCCAAACAGGCAATCTGCCACTTAAGCCTCATACACCTAGCACTTTTTTCTTTTTTTAAATAAAGCTCTTAGCCTTGCTGGGACTATCATGCCCAGCTTATTGGCTGAGATGGATATCTTGCTGACTTTTGTCCTGGCTGTCCTGGAACTGCCATTGTAGACAAGTGCCAGTGTATGTAGCCTATTCTGTTTTTTTGAGATAGGATCTTTCTGTGTAGGAAGTATGGGCCTAGAACTTGGTATTTCCCTACCTTGGCCTTCCCAGTGCTGAGATTATAGACATGTTAAACATCACACCCAGCTAAATAGATTTGTTTTTTGTTTGTTTTTTGGTTTTTTGGCCAGTCCTTGGGCTTGAACTCAGGGCCTGAACACTGTCCTTGGGCTTTTTTCACAAGGCTAACACTCTCCTGCTTGAGTCACAGCACCACTTTGACAATGTCAAAATAATAACTATTCATGGTTGCAGTAAGAAATCAGTATTAGGGCTGAGAGTTTGGCCTAGTGGTAGAGTGCTTGCCTAGCATGCATGAAACCCTGGGTTCGATTCTCCCGTACCACATGCACAGAAAAAGCCAGACATGGTGTTGTGGCTCAAGTGGTAGAGTGCTAACCTTGAAAAAGCTCAAGCACAGTGCCCAGGCCTTGAGTTCAATCCCCAGGACTGGTAAGGAGGGGAAGAATGAGAGAGAGAGAGAGAGAGAGAGAGAGAGAGAGAGAGAGAGAGAGAGAGAGAGAGAGAGAGAGAGAAAGAGAGAGAGAGAAAGAGAGAGAGAGAAGGAAGGGAAGGGAGGAACGAAGGAATACAATAATGTGTTTTATTAATAAATGCAAAATAATGCATTGAAACCAAATTACATATAACGAATTCTCTTTCTTTATGTATCCTTTTAAGACTTTTTGATTCTCAATTTGTGTTTTTAAAAGCATTATTTTTCTTCCATTTAAAATATAAATTAACAGGCATCCAAAATTAGATACAAATGTTCACTAAGCATTTCTATTCAGTGAGATACCTGTTTAAAATTCTATATGAAATAACATTGAAATATTTGATCTTTTTGAGAGAAGTTTAAGAAGTTTCTTACAGTCTGATTCATTTGTTTTCTGCCCCTCCTAGTATTTCAACAGGACTAAGTTTTTTGAATTAGTGGATCGGTTTAATTTTCCTCTTCCTTCCTTATACTGACATATGCTTTGGCAGAACAAAAAAGAGACCTAAATATGTCAGCATAATTTTTGTTCGGTGAATTAAAAACCATAAAAGTAACAAGATCTGATCCAAATCCCTAAACTCCTGACATGGTGGTTTTGTCCTTTTCAGTCCTGAGATTCATATTACTGGCTTTGAAAAGCATTCTGCCTGGAAGCAGAAGTGCATGATTTATTTGAAATAGATTACAAGGAGTAAGCAACATGGAGGAGCAGAAAGAATACAGGCTAGCATGATTTGGATTTGAATTCCAGTGCTGTCACTCAGGCACATGTGTAAGTCACTTAGCAACTCAGAGCCTTGATTTCCTCAGTGGAAAATGAGGGTCTACTTTAAAGAGTTGCGTGAGGGTACCTGAGATAAGATGGTGTAGAGGAGTGTAGTAATAATAGTAATGAGACCAGTTTTGCTTGGAGAATTCTGCTAGTAGTTGGATTTGGAAGAACATACTTATAACAGCTGTCCACTTTGTGTTCAGACCTTTTTCTTCCTCATAGTTTTCTTGTTTTATTTTTGTTATCAGAGAAAATGTCAGGCAAATATTGCTTAATGTCGAGAGGCTGACCGTGGACCCAGAATGCAGGGTTATCCTTACTCAACAAGAACGATGTTGATTTGAGGTCAGAAAACATGCCAGTAATGACCATTTCAGGGCAGAAGAATTATGTGACACCATGACCAGTGACTTTTAAGATAGGACATCCTTGGCTTACCTGAATGTGATTTCTTTTCTGCCTAGTACCAGGGTTTGAACACAGGTCCTTGCTGAGTTCAGACCCTGAGTTCACATGAACCACACCTTCAGGCTGGCTTTTTGTTGTTTATTTTGGAGATGGAGTTTCATAGACTTTTTGCCGGAGCTTGCTTTAAACTGATCCTCCAGATCTCAGCCTCGTGAGTAGCTAGCATGATAGCTGCTGGAGTTTGGCCCAGGTGTAATTTGAATAAGATCCCAAACTTGTTGGGCCTCATTTTATTCACCATTATAATAAGTTTCATAGCCTCTTTATAAATGACTCCTTCATGAGACCTTCCAGGATATAACCTTTCAATCTTTCTCTTATGACCCAGTTTTTAAAAGATTTAAAAAATGAATATACATTTGTTGTACAAGGAGGATTTCACTGTGACATTTCCACACATGAATACAGTGTTTGTGTCAACCTTATCCCCTCTATCACTCTCTTATCCCTTTCTCTCCTCTTCTGAAAATAATTTCTGTTTTCATATATGCATATGAAGTACTTCAACCTTGTCACTCATTATTTTGGTTATCTGTACTCCTGTCTGCAAATGAAATATGATTTCTTTTACCTCGTAAAACTTTTCTTTATACATGCTCTTTCCTCCTGGAAATCTTCTCTGTCCTCCAGTACAGACAACTTAAGTTTGATTCTCTAGGTCTAGAGAGAACAGTTATTTATTTCTTGCTCATGCTGCCTGTTAGATGCTGTTGGTCAGAATTATCCTGGATCCTAAACTGATGGAAACTCTTATCTCCATGTGTACGATGGCCAAGGGAAAGGAAGTGAGGTGACATCTATCACTTCTGCTTACTTCTCCTTGGCCAGTGCAAATGGTAAAGGCTAACTTCAGAAGGAGTGGAGACCCGCATTCTTACTGTGTGTCTCAGAGGACGAGAACAAGAGTATTGGTGAACAGCAGTGAATACTGGTGACCATGACATTTAGACACCATTTCTCTGGGGAAATCTTTCTTCTACGGCACCTTGTCCTTTCCCATTTGCCTACTGTAGCATTTATCAGTGTAGTAAATTTATCTTGTTGTCTCCCTAGCGAAGTAGGTCAAAGGTCTGTCATTTTCATCCTAGTTCATCCAGAGCCCAACTTTGGTTTTGGTAGGAAGTGAGTAGTGCTCAGTGTGTGCAGGATCCAGAAAGGAAGATAGGACAGATGTGCTGAGCTGCCTTGCTAGATTGTCATGAGGATCAGTTAAATATAAAATAATAACTGACTGGTGGTTGTAAGGATCTCTGTCAAAACTGCCAGTCCTGATGCTTTATTGTCTGCCTCAGTTTGCTCATACCAGGGAAAGCTAGTAGTAAAAATAGTTGTTAATGTATAATAGGACAATGAATCTTACGATGCCATTTTCAAACATATATACAATGTACTTCAGTCATACTTGCGCCTCCCCCCTCCCCATTGCTTTCTCTTGTTCCTCATCTCTTTCTTCCTGGATCCCTCCAATACCCCCTTAGCATAGTCCTGTCTTTTTTTTTCTTTGTTTGTTGGCTTGTTTTTAAGTCTATATTCTGCTTATGAAAGAAAACATGACATACTTGTCTTTCTGACTCTAGCTTATGCCATAAAGCAGTATTCCTACTGGCTTTTCTTGGCTAACTCACCAGAAACTGAAGAACATTGGCTAACAAGTAAAGTTATATAGGGTATTGAGCTGATAGACAAAGTGTTATTAAATTCTTGCCTGGAGGGTTAATGTATAGAATGATTTTGTTGGAGGGTTGTAGTTTTGTTGTTTATTTGTTTGTTTCTCTTTTATCAGAGTAACCAGGGAACACAGGGAAGTGCTGGTGAAACTGGCCAAACAGAACACCAACAAGGCCAAAGACTCTTTACGGAGGGTACGCAGCAATGCAATGAATAAGCTGAAGAAATCAAAGGACAAGACCTCAGAGGACACCATTAAACTCATAGAGAAGCAGGTACTGTCACCAGTAGCTGTAGTGTTTATGTATCAGATCCAAGGAATCATTTGTTCAGTTAAATTCGTTTTCTTTGATTGTGTCATTCACATGGTATAAGTCTGTTCTGGATGTAGCCCTGTGCCAGAAGACAAGATGCTAGAGCTTATACAATGCACCAGCCTTTATGCTGAACCCTTTATCCTCATTACTACAAAACTGAGATAAGGATTAGGTTTGTAGTTCTGTACTCAGTGGCAGAATACTTTCATAGTATGCAAAAGGCCCTGAGTTCAATCTCCAATATTGAAACAACAACAAAAATGGTAAGGTGTAGGTAGTAAGACAGGTTCAGTAACTTGCACAAGTCACACTGTTGGTAAGTGGTAGAGATAGGATCCAGACATAGATTTCAGAGCCCTCTTGTTAACACTCTTGTCTCATTTTCCGGCTTTCTGACAAGTGAATGCTTATGATCTCCATGTGCTGAGTGGTGGCACTTGAGTGAGTCCTTGAGGAAGGAGTTCCTGGTGTAAACTATCCAGAGGAGAAGAGGAATGGTAGGACAGCATGTGCATGGTATGGTGGCAGAGAATCACATTACTTACCTAGATCAATGGGCCTGAGCCTTGGATGAGGGGATGAACAGAAAAGGTAGTGACCACATCAGCATCATAGAAGGTCTATTATACTGAACTTGGGAATTTAGCTTTATGTCCGGGGTTCCCATGTTGGCTGTGCATTTAGCACTGTCACCTGCAGCTACAGTAGTGCTCTGTAACAGCAGCTACTCCAAAAGTTGGTGATTTACAGTATCAAAGCATTATTTTGTGTTCACGTTTCTATGGCCACATTTTATTGGAATGTGTATACTTTTGAAAGTTCCCCAGATAATTCTGCAAAAGTTTGGGAAGATAGCTGTTCTAGACAAGGGTCTTAGTAGGCTTCCTGGATTGGGCTCAAGTGTGCATCATTTAGCTCCAGTCTTTGAGAGTTAACGAGTGTCTTGGGGCATCATTCCTTAGCAGCAACAAACACCCACGACCACAAGTTCAGTCACTGAAGAACATCTTAAGCATTGCTCTTGGCAAAGCCCATTGTTCAAAAGCAAGCTGAGTGGGCTAGGCACACTCTCTTTGTAACGGGGAAGTATGTATGTTTGTGGCAGTCTACGGGAATATAAAAACGCAGGCATCTGATGGCCTTTCTCTGAGATGAAGTTGGTGAATCCGGAATGGGGCCCAAGAGTTTTTAAAGCTTCCAAGGAGTTTTTTGTACAGTAACTCTCTTGAAAAATTTCCTTGGTGGGGAGATCACATCTATGTTTATGAAACATGACTATGGAGACCAGGTAGATAACAGTGAGAGAGACAAGACGGGGCAAGGAGACTGTTGAGAAGTCCAACTAGGAAGTAATGATTACCTGAGCCCCAGCCGTACCACAGGAAGTGAGCTAGGGGGTGAGTTTACCAGTACTTGGAGATAGACTTGGTCATGTTTAGTGTCATGTGAAGGGCTGGAGAGGCTCCAAAGCCTGCAGTGAAAATGAGATGTAGGAAGGACAGACAGGAATGTGGACAAGATGGGAAGAACAAAGAGTTGTTTAGGGAGCCTCTGAGAGTCCACAGAGTGACTTACTGCTTTCCTTCTGGACCAGCAGTTAGCACATTAGTTGCAGGAGGGCTAGAACAGTTGCCTGGAAGAAGTTTTAGATGCATTCCAAAGTTTTGCCCCTGTGCTTTCTGATTCTATATACCAGCCTAGCAATGTTTGTTGTTATTGTTGTTTGTTTATTTGCTGGTCCTGGGCTTGAACTCAGGGTCTGGGTGCTGCCCCTGAGCATTTTCAGCTCGGTTAGTGCTCTATCACTTGAGCCACAACTCTAGTCCAGCACGTTGTTAGCTTATTGGAGATGGAGTTCCATGGGGCTTTTCCAACCTGGTTTTAAACTGAGATCCTCTAGGTCTCAGCCTCCTAAGTAGTTAGAAGTATAGGCAGGAGCCACTGGTGCCCAGCTTTGAACTGAGATTGATTGATTGATTGATTGATTGATTTAATTTTTGTGGGTCTTGGGGCTTGAACTCGGCCTGGGCACTGTCCCTGAGCTCTTCAGCTCAAGGCTACCGCCCTGCCCTTTACCCTTGATCCAAACCCCACTTCCTGTTTTCTAGAGGTTAATTGGTCCCTTTGTGCCTAGGCTGTCTTTGAACCTTGATCCTCATACCTCAGCCTCCTGAGTAGCTAGGATTATAGGTGTGAGCTACTGGCACCCAGCTTGAACTGAGAATTTTAATGTGAACCTGAAGTGTTGATAGTATATGAAATACTGCTTTTACCTCCACAACCTCAGGAAATATTATTTTTATATAAAATCATATAATCGTCCAGAAGATAATATGGCAGTATATACCACATTCCATCTATTTTTTATTTAGTAGCTTAAGAATTTATCCAAAAGAATTTGTATTTATATATACAAATTTCTGAAATGTCTGTATATAAATTTGTAAAATTTGAAATGGAAACATTATTATTTTATATCTACTCATTAGAATCTATATAAGATAATTATAAGAATATGTTAGAGACATTAATTTTTTTAGATTTTTATTTATTTTATTTTTTTTGTTTTTTTGTGTTTTTGTGTTTTTTATATTTGTTTTTAATGGAAGAGTGGAATACTGGACTCTAGTCCCAGCTACTGGTAAGGTAAAAGCAGGGGGATTGTGACTTTTGAAGCCAACCCTGGAGAAGTTAGCTAGACTTCTGTTTCAAAAACAAAACGAAACAGAAGATCGGGATATGTAGCTCAGTTGACAGAAGCTTTGCCCTTGCCCTGGTCAAGCACAAGGACTTGGGTTCAGTCACTAGTACCCCAAGAAATTAAACAGAACAAATTATAAAATGATGAGCTATCCAAAAGTACTTTCATTTTACATTTTTATAAAGGAAAGTCATATAAGCAAAAAATGTTTGGCAGTTTACTCATATCAAATATTAAAAGCAGTCATTTAAGGTGATGAGATTAGAAGCAATTTTTGTGATTTTTTCCTTTAATACCATTTTCCAAAATTCTTTTTGGGATCCAATTTTTTTAGAACTTTATGGTAGAATTTCTTTAATCTTCGGTGTATATAGGAATGAAATGAGTTAGTTGTGGGTTCTATCTCAGCCATTGTGTCATAGTCACTCAGCCCCTTTAAACTCCCTGCCTCCCAGCCCTGGTCAGCTCTACTGAAGAAGGGCAAAGGGTCTTCGTGTTCTGGACTCCAACATCTGCCAGCCTGCTGTTTTACCTTTGCTTTAGTTTGCTGTAAATGGGCCTGTTGAATATTAAGGCATTTGGCAGAAGCCCCCAGTAACTCTAGCCAAGATTCTTTCACTGTTGCCTTTCTCTGAGAAACAGAGCTCTTCTGCAGTGAGTGACGCTGGGCACTAGTGAGGCTGAAGGGGAGGAGGGCTCTGGCAGACAGGCAGCAGGCAACAGGCAGGAGGCTGAACTAGGCGAGGCAATGGTCATCCTGCACCAGTCTTAGTATGGATGGTATATACATAGGCTGGCCCCATCACTGTTCCTGGCATGCCTGCCTTTCATGCCTTCCATTTTCCTGTGATGATGATGATGACAATGACGATGACAACAGTGATTCTGGTGACAGTGTTAAGATCTTCAAGAGACCACTTTTGATAATGAAAAGGACACTTGCTTTGGAATTGGTCAGGCCTAGATTTAGATTCCAGCCCTATTACTTCTCAGCCGTGAGGGTCAGAAAATGGCTTCACTTTCTTGAGCCTCTCTTTGCTCATCTGTGAAGTAGAAATAGTACCTGTCCCATAGGATTGATGAGGCCCAAATGACATGGCATACCTGGAAGTGACAAATATGGTTGCTGGTCCTAGGTAATTTTCACCCCATTTGTCCATGCCACTCTTCTCCCTTCCTTGTGATCTTAAAGGGACTGGGGTTGACTCTTAATGACTCTTCACACATCCTGGCTGGAATGAGGAAGGATAGCTCCATAAAGGGATAGGATGTCAAGCTAACCACTGGGGGTGGGGTAGTTTGGACCCAGCATCACCTGCTCTTGAGCAGCATGGTGAATGTCCGGTCTCGGCTTGCTGCTCTGTGAAGAGGATGGTACCTGTTCTACCTGCTTTATAGGGGTTTTGCAAAGTGGTTGAATTTGAATGAAGTAACAGAGGACTTTTTGCACAGCAGGAACAGTTACACAGTAGGCAGGTGGAATCATTTCTGGTGTGATATAGTATCTCATGATGTGAGGGTTGTGTGCAAAAATACATTTTAAAACTGTTAACCCAGTGCCTGGATGTGTAAATACATAGCAGTGTACTTACTGCTTACACTGTACTTACTGCTGTTGAGATATATATATATATATATATATATATATTCCCCCCCCCCTTTGGCCAGTCCTAGGGCTTGAACTCAAGGCCTGAGCACTGTGCTTGGGCTTTCTCAAGGCTAGCGCCCTACCATTTGAGCCATAGCACCACTTCCAGCTTTTCCAGTGTATGTGCTATCAAGGAATCGAACCCTGGTCTCTGTGCATGCTAGACAAGCACTCTACCACTATCCAAACTTTCGACCCTGTTGGTATATTTTAAGAAGTTCAGTAAAGATGAAAAAGATGAACCTTGAGTTAGACTGTTCCCGGGGACACTTTGTACCTACAATATGGTTAAAAGTTAGCAAATCTTTTTATTGATTGATTGATTTGAAAAGAAGTAAAGAGGCAAGCTTCAGTGGCTCACACTAGTAGTTCTTGCTGCTCAGGAGGCTGAGACCTGAAGGATCTTGGTTTAAAGTCAGCTCAGGTAGAAATGTCTATGAGACTCTATTTAATTGACCAGCAAAATGCTGGACTGGATGGTCTTAAATTCAAGGCCTGGTACCAGTGCATACACAAACATGTCAGGAAATCATAGTAAAAACATAGAAATATCGCACAGGAAATAATCTGCTTTAAGTTCTTGTATATTCATGAATTTTCTTAATTCTCACAATTATTTTTTTTTCCAGTCCTAGGCCTTGAACTCAGGGCCTGGGCACTGTCCTTGGGCTTTCTCAAGGCTAGAGCTCTACCACTTGAGCCACAGCACCATTTCTGGCTTTTTTTTCCCCCCTGTGTATGTAGTACTGAGGAATCAGACTCAGGTCTTCATGCAAACTAGGCAAGCACTCTACCACTAGGCTAAACTCCCAGCCTTTCACAATTACTTTTGAATTTGCTAGCCAAGGAAACTGAGCTGCAGAGTGGGAAAATGACTTGTACATTGATTGTCTCCCCGCTTTTATCAAATCATCACCCCGGGTTCTCTTTCTCTTTTCCATCCCCATTTCTGTGTTCACACTATCCTCGGTGCCATGTTTTCAAGGAGTCTTTTAGGCCTGTTCTTGGCTACCCCAAGCTCTTGTCAGCCTACAGATGCTGTGATGCTGCTGGGCACTGCTTCTTCCTGCTCCATACAAGGCAGCTACAGGAGCTACAGGGCCGGAGCATCTGAAGGCTCTATGCTTGGGGCAATGGGGGGGCGGTGGGGGGGGGAGAGGACAAGTTACATTCTGAGCTGGATCATCCTGACTCTCATCTCTTGAGACACAAGAGCTTTGCTTCTCCAGCTGAGAAGTTTGCAGTTGTGGCTCTGGTGAGAGCCTGGCCACCTCCCTACAGGGGGACCCTCACTGCAGTCCTCTTCAGTTCCCAACTCCTGGCCCAGACCTGTGGTTAGCAAATAATGATGTCCAGCAGCCCCATGCTGCTGAGCACCCAGGTCCCGGGCTCCATGCTGCGGCTTCGAACTTCCTGTCTACACTTCTGCCTTCAGTCCTCTTTATGTGTGGTAGGGAGGCTGCAGAACCTAGTATGTCTCTTGAAAGAGACTGGGTATTTATTGCAGAACATTTGAAAACAAGAAAGCACAGAAAACGTTCCTGAGAATTGGATGTATGCTGTGTGCTGGGGCTGACTGTGACCAATGCAGACACGAATAATCAATCACCCATCTTCCTGTCACTAAAAGATACGTTGCTAATAATTGGGAAAGTTTTCCTTCTAGTTCCTCAATTTTTTGTTTATATCTTTTATGGGGCATTTCTTTTAAAGGTATAAGACAGGATTTCGAATTTTGCTATTTAATTGAAGGGTAAAGTGAACATGTCTCCATGAAACATTGAACATGTCTTGAAACATTGAATCATTTTTTGAAATTTTCTTCTTCTGATTACCAATGTAACCTGTGTTTGTTATAAGATAGTCAAGACATTTCAGGAATAAATACTGGAATGTTATACCTTTCCTAGAGGATATATGATCTTAACCACTCTATAACTTCAGATGTTACGAGTTTTCATTATTAAGAATGTCTTTATACACAGGACTTAAGAAACAATGATCAGGTTCTATTCACGTGATAATTTCCCAGTTGAGAGATTCTGGGGTTAAATAGCATGAACATTTGCATCAATTTAAATTTCTATCAGTGACATGCGAGCTTACCCATTTCACTATAGTTTGTTGCCATTGAATATTGTAATTAAAAATTACAGCATTGATGACAGCTGAACTGTTTCTTTTTTTAATTTGCATTTCTTCAATGTCTATTGAATTTTCCATTTTTGTTAACTAGATATACTTAATCATTTTTAAGCCTCCCCTTCCCCCTTAACTCTTAGGATCTTGGATCTTAATATTCTTTTTATCAATTCATCTCAAAGCTTTCTAGAGTATAAGGCATTGTAGAGGCTCATTAAAAGATAGGGCAAACCAAGTGGCAGGAGCTCATGCCTATAATTCTAGCTATATGGGAAGTTAAATAGAGAGGATCTATTGGTTTAAGGCCTGGGCAAAAAAGTTTACGAGACTACACCTATAACTGGGTGCAGTGGCACATGTCCATCATTCTAAGCTAAGTGAGAGGCCAAGAGCCCCATTTCAAGGAGAATTGCAGTTCCAGGTCAGCCTGAGAAGAAAAACGCATGAGACATCATCTCAACAGAAAGCAGCTGGGCATATTGCTACATTCCTGTCATCCCAGGTATAATGAAAAGCCAAAAATTGGAGGACCACAGTGCCAGTACGTGCCTGAGCAGGAAGTAAGAGCCTAGCCTCAAAATACAATACAATTGGGGGGAGAGGGGGAAAAGGGGCTTTGGGTATAGCCCCTCAGTATTTAAATGCTGGCTTGCAGAATCAGTCTACTGTAGATTAAATTTGGGGATTGCAACTTTGAAGTTGTATATACCAAGTAAGTGATATAAGATTTGTGTCTCTTTTTAATCTTCAAAATGAATGATATTAGTATCTTTTTTTTCTTTTCTTGTGCCAGTGCTAGGGCTTGAACTGAGATCCTGGGCACTGTCCCTGATTGGTTTTGCTTAAGGCTAGTGCTCTGCCACTTGGGTTACGCTCACGCTTCACTTCTGGTTTTGTGGTAGTTAATTGAAAATAAGAGTCTCATGGACATTTTTGTCCTAGCTGGCCTCAAATCATCATCTGCAGATCTCAGCCTCCTGAGGAGCTAGGATTACAGGCATGAACCAACCACCAGTGCTCAGCTAATAATAATATCTTGAGGGGTAGTTATTAATGAACAAGAATGTTTATATAAATTTCTTAGTTTAATGCCCGCTGAAGCTCAATGTGTACTATTGTATAATATTCCCAGATGATGTTTTCTTGTTTCTGGAACATGTGTCCCTCTGCCTTTTTGCAGCACCAGTAATCAAGTGACCTTATTTTGTGTTCTTGTAGATCAGCCAAATGGCCGATGACATGGTTGCAGAGTTGGACAGGCATCTGGCTGTGAAGACCAAAGAACTCCTTGGATGAAGGTCCCTCATGGCCCAGCCACACACCGGAGCCAGGGTGGTGGAGGATCCCGTAGACAGCAAGTTGGCATCCCTCCCACTCCTTCCATTCACACAGAAGGTTGTAACTCTGCTGTCGATGGGAGGCCCAGCCTTCCCGTGGGCCTCACCTCCTCTGGTCTGCTGTGAGTCTTCTGGTGTGCAGAAGGAGGATGCCACTGGTGAAGGACCATTCCTCAGGCAGTTGCCTGGTCCCTGAGGTCCCTAGCCTGGGATGATTGGCAGGTTGGCACAAACTGTTCCTCATCTCAGGAGCCTCCTTTTCAGTGAACCAGGCTCTATCTCTGCTTAGACTGATGTGAGCCTGAACCCCCTTTGCTCAAGGCTTGTTTTCATCAAAGTATAAAATCCAAATAAAATTTAAAAATAACAACTGTGAAGAAAAAGACAGAGTTGGTGTAGATGGATAATCTCTTAAAAACTCTGTATATAAAGCAATTATGTTTTCACCTGTGGATCATGTTCACATATGTTCTGCTCTCTTCCTGGACCACTATTTCTCCTCACCATCTGGTCCTGTTCACCTTGGATGCCATGTCTTCTGGGAAGTCTTCTTGGCCCCCTGACATAGGTGGTCAATAGCTTAATGGTACTGTGTTTATTTGAGCATCACAACTAAAGAACACAGAGAGTACCATTTGTAGGTATTCCTATATTTGTCTTATGAGTAAATGGTATGGTAAATGGTAGCTATTCAACAAACGACAGCTACTCTTCTTTTTGTGGTTTTCATGCTGTCATTTTCTGCTCTTGTCCTTGTCCCGGACATTTCCTGGGCATGGTGTGAGATGCTTTCCCCTTTGGCAGCCTTTGGGTGCTGGAATTTTTCCCCCTTCCTCCTCTTTTCTTCCCTCCATCCCTCCCATTTCTAGACATAATTTGTAATCTTCACAGTAACTTGACAGATGAATATTACCTCCATTTACAAATAGGAATACATAGGTGACAATATTAGGTAAGGAATCCACCCACAGTAGCGAAGCTAGAAACCACTGGAGGGTTTTCATTATTCATTGTCCATCTCACTTTACAAAGATGTGAAATTTCTTCTCTGAGGTTAAATAGCTAGTGAGTAGCAACCCTAGGATTCACATAGAGGCCTGATTCTATCATCTGTTCTGCTCACTGATATCTAAGGGAGGAAACAACCTTGTTCCTACTATATTCTCCTGGTCAGCACGGAATTGTTCTGTGTCCAGAGGTGTGAGATTTCCCCACACTGCTCTCCAGTTTCCAGCAGGCATTCAATTCCAATGCTCTCTGCTGAGAGATGGTGTGGTATCCCACAGGTTGAGAATTGAATCCCACAAACTCCTCCCCACTTCAGTCATGAGTCTGGGCCATCCCTGCCCGCTGACTGCCCTGCAAACTGGGTGCCCAACATCCTCCTTTGATGTGCTTGAACAGATCACAGAACTCAGGGCAAGTTTCCTACCCAGCATTAAGGACACAGACGAGGAGGAACATAGGACAAGCTGGAGAGTGGAGGGTCCAGGGAGAGGGAGCACTGTGCTGAGCATCCATAGCCTCTCTCGCCACCTGTGTCTCTCCTAGCACTGCCCAAGTACTCGAAGGAGCCTCTGCCTCCTGCTGCCTAGTAAGAATTTAATGAGTGTCCATTATCTGTCATGTACAGTACAATGTGCTGGGAACACAGATGGGAGAAGTAGACTGTGATGCTTGTCACTGCTATGTAGCACCTTTAGCAGAGAGGTTTGTTTCTGGTCGGCCAGGTGTCTGCCTTCAGAATGGGACCATATTGCTGGCAGCGGGGCCTGGCTGAATTCCTTTGAAGCAGTATCTGGCCTCTCTGCTTGCCCCCCTCCCGATTCTGTCCTGTGCTGGAGGTAATAAGGGCTGCTCTGCGCCCTCTGCCTATACTGTGAAATAGCTAGTGAGAATCCAAGGTCAGGAATTAGGTCAAGGATGAAGGGACAACCTGTCCTCAAACTGCATTCACCAGCCCCATTCAATCATCACAGCATCCACCAGAGCAGTGCATGACAGAGGGAGAGCAATGGAGCCCCTTTGGTGGCCAAGACACAAAGCAGGGGCTTTGCAAACAGGCTTTCTCAAGTGGCCAAAATCCTCCACTCACTGCAAATGTGCTTCTCAAAGATGCAGGGTTTTTTTTAATAAACAGAGGAAATGATAAATTATGTTGTAATTCCACTCCAAAGGCATTTGGTTCTTAACAGCCAAATCCTCTGTAGTCTTTAAATAAACAAAAAACTTATTTGGGGACCAGACGGGGTAGGGGGTGGGGAGAATGAAAGATTTTCTGTACTTGGGTCCCACATGTCAACAATTTCTCTCCTGTGTGTGTGTGTTGGCCAAAGCCGTATATCATGATAAATGAATAAAGGAAAACCTCGAGCTTAGGGCAGTCAGACAGCTCAGCAAATGGCTTTCAGCTGATTGCTCTATTTCAGTTGACATTTATCAAAGGGTTCTCTGTTTCTGTTTTCTCTTTGTCAGGGCTACAGTGGTGGCAGGGATAGGGAAGAGACTACCTGTTTGGATGTGCTGAGTAATAACTATGTGGGGGCAGTTGACCCCCTTTCTCTTCTGGAGTCTCCCCTCAAAAAAAAGAAAAGGCTGGGTATGGAAACGCTCGCACTTGCCTGAAGAATTAAGCACCTCCTGTGTACAGTTCAGTCACTGTCAAAGTCCCACAAAATAACTCAGGCCGAAGAAGTTTGTTGCCTACTTGTGTTTGTTTTTTTTTTCTTTTTGCATGTGTACAGCTCTCTAAAAACAATTAACCATCTATCTGTCTGTCTATTTATTTTTGTGGTGGTCTTGGGGCTGGAACTCAGAGCCTGAGTGCTACTCCTGAGCTTTTGTGTTCAAGGCTAGCATTCCACCACTTGCGCCAGAGTTCTGCTTCTGGTTTTTTGGTGTGTAATTGGAAATAAGAGTCTCATGAACTTCCTTGCGTGAGCTGGCTTAGAACCATGATCCTGAGTGGCTAGGATTGCAAGTATGAGCCACCAATGTCAGGCCAATTAGCTATTTCTAATAAATAAATACAATAAAAGAGCGCAGTCCCTGGCACATCGTACACAGTAAAGAAAAGAAAAAGTAATTATGTTTTCATACCCCACCTGATTGGCAGATGTCAGAACCAAAGTGGAAAAAACAATGATGAGGCAGTGGTGGCACAGACAATACCAGCCAGTGCTGTGCTGTGTGCTTGCTGCTGTTCTCAGAGCTCATCTGTGTCCTGTGCCCACCAGAACGAGGAGTGAGACTGTCCTTGGGAAAAATCATAAAGCCACAGATTCTGGGTTTTTTTGTTTGTTTGCTTGCTTTTGTTTTTGCCAGTCCTGCGTCTTGAACTTAGCCTGGGTACTGTCCTTGGTCTTTTTGCTAGCACTCTGCCACTTGAGCCACAGTGACACTTCGGGCTTTTCTGTGTATGTGGTACTGAGGAATTGAACTCAGGGCTTTGTGTGTGCTAAGCGAGCACTCCACCACTAGGCCAGGCTCCCTGCCCTGTTTGTTCTTAATGTATGCTCACCTTTCATGGTGAATGCTTGAAGAAGAGTATTCCCTATTTCGGGGTACATATTTGATGTACAAACAAGATGTAGCTTGTAGATAGTTACTTAGGTTTTCTATATTCTTCATTTTTGACCCTCTAGGACTCTTCGCCTGAGAGTGGTGTGTTTCAGTCTCCTGTAACTAATATTTCTGGGGTGTTTTCCTGTATTTCTTGTGACTCCCACTTATGGACCTGCTGTGGGGTATCTGATGCGTATCCGGACAGCAGAGCTTTCCATCTTCATGGCATGTCATGCTTTTGAACCCCATCCTATCTCATTATATATTAGATCCCAGCCCTTGCAGGGTTTCTGTTTACATTTACTTGGTACATCTTTCCTCATTTCTTTATTTTTAGCCTTTCAGAATCATTGTGTTTTGAATGTTTCTTTTACAGAGTTGGGTTTTATTTTACAAACCATTCTGAAACTCTCAGCTGTTTCTATTTTTAATTGTATAATACACATATCATAATATTAATCATCTTAACATTTTAAGTGCACAATTCAATGGTGTTAAGTACATTCACATTGTTGTACAACCAGTCTCCAGAACTCTTTACACCTTGTAAAACTGAAACTCTACCCGCATTAAACAAACACTAGCTCCCCATTCCCCTTCTTCCCAGCCTCTGGGGGCCCCCGGTCTACTTTCTGTCTCTTATTTTGATTGGTCTAGGAACCTCATGTAAGTGGACTCATGGAATATATGTCATTTGTGACAAGGTAATTTCATATAGCAAGACATTCTCAATATACATCTATATTGTGGTATCGGGATTTTTTTCACTTATTTTTCCTCTAAATATGTTAATGTATGAAACTCCTTTTCATAGGTGACAAACTCATTTCCATTTGTTGACAATATTGATATGTGTAGAGAATTCTTTTTTTGTATTTTCTGTCGTGGGGCTTGAACTCTAGGCCTGGGTGTTGTCCTTGAGCTCTTCAGTTCAAGGCTACTGCCCTACCCCTGGATCCACAGAGCTGCTTCCGGTTTTCTAGTGGTTAATTGGAGATAAGAGTCTCACGGACTTTAGTGCCCAAGCTGGCTTTGAACCATTGCACCTGGTGAGAAGCTTTTTTTTTTTTTTTTTAGTTGGTTTTGGGGCTTGAAGTTGGGGCCTGGGTGGTACCCTGAGCTTTTTCACTAAAGGCTAGCACTCTACCACTTTGAGCCACAGCTCCACTTCCAGTTTCTTGTGGTTAAATGGAGGTTAGAGTCTCACAGACTCCTGCCCAAGCTGCCTTTGAATCTCGATCCTCAGATCTCAGCCTCCTGAGTAGGAGTATAGATGTGAGCCACTGTACCCATTGAAACGTTTTTTCTTTAATATTACCGATTTGTAACGAGAAGCTTAGGAGGAAGCTTTAATTCTCTCACTGGGACCCAACATCCTTAAATTTTGCAGACCCTCATGTTATGGCGCTCCCTGCTGGCCCCATGGGGCAGGGCAGGCTGGAGCCTTAGCCAAAATAACTTCCTCTTCCCAAGATAACACTGCACAGCTCCCTCCTTCACCTACGAAACACCATTAAGGACTTCAGGGCCTTGACTTCACTTTGGGCAGCTTTAAGAGTGAGCTGTTACTTTGCTCACAGAAGCACAGAGAGGTTAAGTTGCTTGGTCGGAGACACACACATACAGATTGGGAACTCAGGGCGTTTAGTACTGACTCTTAAGCTAGGAACCCTCTTTAGTTAAGAAAAAGATCCCATAATCCTAGCTCCTCCAAAGGCCTGGGGCAAACAGTTTTGGAGACTCCATTTAATCTTATAATGAGCTGGGTGGGGCAGTACACATCTGACATCCAGGAGGATGTATAGTAGGAAGCATAAATAAAGGGATCACGGTCCTGGTTAACCCCCCTAGCAAAGAGACAAAATAAGCAAAATGGGCTGGGAGCTTGGCTCAAGTTGTAGAGTGCCTGTTTAAAAAGTGCAAAGCCCTGAGTGTTCAAACTGTAGTATACTAAAAATAAAAACAAAAGAAAAATCCTTAGAGACCACTGGGTCTGGAAAGAGCTATAGATGTGAGTGGCCCTTGGAAGCACTCAGGCCTAACCTCAGTTTTGCTCCTTCCCTCCCTGAGTGGAAGGAAGAGAGTAGAATCTGTTCAGTGGTTTCCAGTTAGGCCAGAAAACCTGTGCTGTGCCACTGGCTTTCATCTTCAGGCAAAATCAGTAAAAGCAATGCAGCCAATACTGTCATAAAATTCAATTTATAGACTAATTTAAAATGAAGTACTACTGTATATTCCCATACTACTTGTTCTTGACAAAATATTTTCTCTTATGATAAACAGGTGGTTCTAAAAGCAATTGTCATTTAGAAAAAGATGAAGTTGATCGCCTTCTGTTGTTCTTCCCCTCCTGCCTTTCCCTCCTTTTTTTAAACTTTACTGATGCAGGAATCTCCAAGTCTGGGAGCTGTGGGGACCTAACACCTACTCCTGGAGCTGCAGGCCCTGAAGCCATTAAACAGGGAGATTCAGAGAGCTGTAACTAGGAAGAGAAGGAAGGAGGCGGTTTGCCCTGTGTGGGTGTCAGGGACCCTGTGGGTGGTGGAATGGTGGCGGTGGGACCTAGGTGGAACATAGGACAATAGTCAATCAGGAGGGTTCAGAGACCTGAAAGGGAGGAGGGAGAGATGGGAGGAGGTGAGCCAGGCGAGAGGGAGACAGAGGCAGAATCAAAGAAAACACAATAGCATGCACACACACGTACATGAGCACACACATGCATGCTTGTGTGTGTGTGCGCGCGCACATATACACATGCAGAGCTTCACAGACATCTCTTGCTAGAGAAGTGGAGCTGTCTCCAGGACAGGTTATAACAGAGACTGCATTTTTACTGGCATTGAGATTGAGTTACAGCTTTAAGAATACCCAAGGACACAGATTTTTTTTTTTTTTAAATGAAAATGCAGAGACACACACAGCAAGTGAGGCTCTTAGAGACCAGAGTGAGAAGGGAATGAGCCGAAGGGGCAGGGCCTGGCACAGCCCTGTGGGTGTGCAGGGTATGCTAGTGTGGGCGGAGGAAGTGAAATGGAGCTGGGGCAGGCAGGCTGTGAAACTAGATAAGAATGCCTGCCAAAGGGAGGCAGGGAAGGAAAGACATTTACAAATACCCCAGGGAAGACAGCCAGGGAGGCTGCTTTGGACCTCAGAACAATGGCTACTTGACTTCTTCTGGTCATTAATGAGGCAATTAATGGAAAGAGCAACAGAAGCTTCCCCAGGGAGGCTGCTGCGAATGGACAAGTGGAATTATGGAGAATGGTGGTGGCTTGGATTTGAGGGCCTGGTGTCTCCTGTACTCACTAGAGATTCCTAATTTGTATCATGGCCTGTTTTCATCTCCTCCCCACAAACCTGGACCCAGCCAGCTCCCTGATGTCTCCCAGCTTTCCTGGGCTCCTTCTCCTGCCTGCAGTGTCTGCCTCTGAGTACCTTCACCCATAGATGCTGCTGAGACAGGCCCAACTGTTCACTGTCGTATAGACAGTATGATGCCATCTATCAAAAGGGTAGAGTGATTCTCTTTAAAATTATCCTTGACTCTTCCATTGTAAAATTGGGGGAGAAGTGAGAAGATACTTACTGTCTTCATAATGGAGAAGAATTCCGAGTCACCATCTATAGATGCCGTGGATGTCTCTGTGTGGATGTATGTATACATGGGTGGAAATCTGTATGAAAAAGTGACATAATGTTCAGATAGGGCTGGGAAAACACTCATGGTTGCTACCTTGTTTTCTGGGTTTAAAAAGTAATGTTTTTGTTGTTTATTGTGATTTGTGTTTGGGTTTTCTCTGTCTTTTGAGTCAGGATCTCCGTACGTATGTGAATGCAGGTTGGCATGGAAGTTGCTGTGTAGCAAAGGTCTCAGTGGTGGGTTCTAGCTACTATGGCCGTTACCAGTGTGGCTTGCCATCCTTTGCCATCTTTACACACACACACACACACACACACACACACACACACACACACACACACACACGCAGAGATCCCACCGAGAAAGGGAAAAGAGAGATCCCCTTGATGTCTTCACCGCTAGCCCAAATGCTGCCTCCTGCAGGAAGTCTTCCTTCCTGTGTGGTCTCCTCAACTAAATAGTAGTCCCTTGAGGGCAGGCACTTCATACATAGACCAGAAGTGTCTGAGGCTCATCCTTGTTCTCACAGCTGTCTGTGTGGGGAGCAAGCCAGATCACACAGGGATCAGCTGAAGGGTGAGGAAGTGAAGAAGCAGGGCTCCTGAAATTCATACTGTGGCCTCTAGACTGGGAGCAGAGGAGCAGAGGGACAGCTCCCATTCAGTAGTGTTGAGGGAGGAAGGAAGAGGCTGTGTTTGGTGTTAGCAGGGAATTCTGCCATGGCTAGTGAGCTAGTTGGCAGTGGCAACTTTGCTAATAGAACCTGCAACTAGAGCGTCGGCATTATCTGCCACAACCCAGCCCCGTGGAGAAGAGAGTCAAGAAGACTGGTTTCCACCAGCTCTCAGTAAATTCCAGTTCTAATAAAAGAGAGGAGGACAGTTGTCCTGGTCCCCTCAGGCAGGCAGTTATCACTTACACAGCATTTACTCCTTGGTCCCTCATCTAATTCTCATACCAGCCCTCTGCCTTAGATGCCATCACTCCCATTTGCAGATGAGGAATGCTGGCTACAGCCCTTCCAGGAGACAGGCTAGCTGCCTGCCTTGCTTACGTTCACAACGGGCAGTAAGTGTCGGACCTGGGGCTTGATCTAACTTGTGGGGTGGGGGCAAACCTAGGGATTGGGCAGTTGCACCTCATCCTACTTCTAAGAAATTCTGCTTTCCTGGTGCTCAGAAAGGATAGTGAGGCACAGAGACAAAAGAACTTGTACATGGACTATACAAGTGATGACAGAGCTGGGACTCAGACCCAAATGACCGAACCATTTCCTGTTCACTGGATACCCATCTTTGCTGGTGAGACTATCTGTCTATTTTTGTTTCTTTTTTGTGCTGATACTGGGGCTTGAATTCAGGGCCTGGGTGCTTTTTTTTTTTTTTTTTTTTTTTTTTGCTTAAGGTTGAGCCATACCTCCACTTCTGATTTTTTTTTTCTGATTAATTGGATATAAGAGTCTCCAAGACTTTCCTGCCCAAGCTAGTGTTGAACCACAATCCTCAGATCTCAGCATTCTAAGTAGTTAGCATTACAGGTTTGAGCCACCGATGCCTAGCTCATATTGGGATTTTAAATCCAATGGGCTTGAAGATATCTTCATACCTACCTAAAACTGTAGGGTTTGGGGAGCAAGGAAGGGCTATATGAAGGTCATTTTGTTTGGCTCTCTGTTTGTAGTGATAATTTAAAATCTAATCCAGGCAGATGCCTAGCTCATATTGGGATTTTAAATCCAATGGGCTTGAAGATATCTTCATACCTACCTAAAACTGTAGGGTTTGGGGAGCAAGGAAGGGCTATATGAAGGTCATTTTGTTTGGCTCTCTGTTTGTAGTGATAATTTAAAATCTAATCCAGGCAAATGACTCACAGTGACCCTTTGATGTTGCAAAGTTCCTTGCTGAAAGAAAACAAAAAACAAACAAACAAAAAAGCAGCTTCATGATCCCCACTCTCTTGGATTCTCAGAACAGATTGACTTGGAATCCATGTTAATAATAGGCAACGTGGTGTCTTAACCCAGAGCTGATTGGAAACCATCAATTAGAAGGTAGAGAAGGGCAGCTTCCCCACAGAGTTGTTTGGAATGCTGAACGCAGGAATAAAGGACTGACTGGCTGACAGGCTGATTTCTGGCTTTTACCTGATTTCCCTTCCTCTGATCTGTCTCCAGATGTCACATCAATCATCTTAAAATGCAGCCTTGGACATGATGTGTCTTAGTGCAGGAACCTTCACTGGCTCCCTCTTGCTGGGAACAGAGTAGCCAGCCTGATTCATTCTCCATTTGTTGAGCTCTTCAATATGCGAAGTGTGCCACTTCCAGAGGCTCTCCACTGCTCCCAGTGTAAAAGTCATTTCTTTTTCTCGTTTTGTCTGTGTGCCAGTATTGGGGCTTGAATTCGGGGCCTGAGCACTGTTCTTTAGGCAGATGCTCTGCCGCTTGAGTCACACCTCCATTTCCAGCTTTTTGCTACTTCATTAGAGATAAAAGCTGTGTAGACTTCCCTACTTGGGCTGGCTTTAATCTGAGGCTCCTGAGTAGCTGGGTTATAGACATGGGCCACCACTGCCAGGCTAAACCCAAGTCAAGGTCAGAAGGGGAAGGGTCCTTCATTCTGTCCGTCCTCTCCCCAACCCCTCCCTTGTAGTGGTTCCAGTCATGTTGGCTTCTGTCAACTACTTCCACTCACTTCTCAGTCAGTTCAGGGACTTGGCACATTCTGTCTCCTCTGCTCGTGACACTTACTTGCCTTTCCGTCTTTAGTTGTCAACTACCCACAGGGCCCTGGGGGCAGCCTGCCCTGATTGGATTGGTGTTGGTACCATTGTCATCTGATGAAGTATAAATGTTTTTCATACCTGTCCTAAGCCCAGACCGTCAGCTCTGAAGTGGCTTATTGACAAGGCACTCTTTTTTTTTTTTTTTTTTTTTTGCCAGTCCTAGACTTGAGCTCAGGGACTGAGCACTGTCCTTGGACTTTCTCAAGGCTAGAGCTCTACCACTTGAGCCTCAGCACCACTTCCGGCTTTTTTTCTATGTATGTGGTACCGAGGAATCGAACTCGGGTCTTCATGCATGCTAGGCAAGCACTTTAACCACTAGGCCAAACTCCCGGCCCCAGACAAGGCACTCTTATATACACTGTACACTCAGCAGATATTTGCTGAATAAACAACCAGATACATCTGGCTGCTCCTTACAGTGACTTTTCCATCTAACGTTTAAGCATCCCAGGCCCATTTTTGCTGAGCAACCACTGAGTGCCAAGGTTGGCAAGAGGTGATCCATCCCTCCCCCCTCAGTCCCTGCCCTCCTGGAACTCAGAGTCTAGCTGGGAGAGGCAAACTATTCAGCAGATAAAGCCAAACATCACTAAGCCTGGGGGCTGTGACTCAAGCAGTAGAGTAGCTGCCTAGCAGGTGCCAGGTCTTGAGTTCAAACTCCATGAACACACACATACACAGAAAGGAGCTGGTGAGGACAGAGTAGTCACAGAATGCTTCTGGGAAGAGGTGATACGGTGATGATGAGCCAGGACTCCTGAGAGACACTGCTGCTTGTTCTCCTGGGGGCTGGCTGGTCCCCCAGGTGCATCCAGGTGTGGTAGTTTCAGATTCTCAGCCCCCTCCCTACCTGGGGTTTGGAGCCCGGAACATAGGAGGGGCCTCATCTAGGTGCAGAAGCCTCAGGCTCCTCTTCCCACCGTGGTGATTGGGTTCTTGATGTGTGGCAAGAGGCAGCGATTGCTTTGTGCACCCGAGGCCTCGGCTGATTGTGGCTGGACGATTGGCACCCACAGACCACGGCTGCCAGGGTTTACCACGCACCCCCAGCGCCAGGGGCGGGCCGTGCGCTGCGTGCCAGCCCAATCTCGCCTCCTATATTCAGAGTTGATTAGACGCTATTTCTGCCTGGATTTTCAGAAGGCTCAAGAGCTTTTTTAATCACTACAGTGGCTCATTACGGTTTTGCAGTGACACTCATGTCCTTCAGTTCTCTTCTCAGATTAGATTCTATAGTCAGATGAATATTGGATGATTTCATTACATACAAATGCAATCAACAGTTTTGCATAAATTTCTTCTCTTTTCTTGAGTTTCAATTGACCCCAGCACCCATGGTGGCAGGCGCGATCCACATGCAAATGAGCTGGGTTTGCTGCCTACAAGAGGGGCCCAGAGAAGGCGGGCACTCCTCCACTCCAGCCCAGGGAGGCAGCAGCCTTGATTGCTCAGGCTCTGGGGAGGGGCGCCCCTCCCCTCCACCAGCAGCCTCTATGGCTGGCACCAGCCTCCTTGTTCAGGATGCTGTGCCTCCTGGTAAACTGAGGCAAGTGAAGGGATGCCCAGAATAGGGCAGTCATTCTCTCTTTCTGGGCAAAGAATGGACGGTGGACTTTCCAACCAGCAGCGGGGCGCACAGAGGTGTATGGTCAAGAAGCTTGGAGGGGAGGAGTGATGAATGTGTGTTTCACTGCTTCAGTGATTGTTAGGTTCTGTGGTTGCTATTGCAGGCTAGCTGTGACTCCAAGTGGGGTTGCTACTGGTGGGGTGTTTGTTTGTTTGTTTGTTTTTTTGCCAGTCCTGGGCTTGAGCTCAGGGCTTGAGCATTGTCCTTGGACTTTCTCAAGGCTAGAGCTCTGCCACTTGAGCCTCAGCACCACTTCCAGCTTTTTTCTATGTATGTGGTACCAAGGAATTGAACCCAGGCCTTTGTGGATGCTAGGCAAGCACTTTAACCACTAGGCCAAACTCCCGGCCCTGGTGGGGTGTTAATATCAGAAACAACGTCATTCTTTCCGGATGACTGGTGCTTGGGTTAGGTGAGCCATGGGCATAGTCAAAAGCCATCCTAAGGCACATGAGGACGTTTGGGGGCCTACGACATATGATCCTCAGATCTCTGCCTCTTGAGCAGCTGAGATTGCAGACCACTAGCCACTGGCCACAGGCTTCTCTACCTTGTTTTGTGGGTGGAGGGTCTGTGTACACTCTGAAGGATCCTAACTCACTCACCCTTTATCATCTGTTTGGTAACTCCTGCTGTTCGGCTCTCCCCGCCCCCACCTTCCAGGAGTGAGGAACTCTGTCCCCACTGGACACACAGCTCACACAGCTTCCTGGTGAGAAGGTGCCTGCTGTGCTTTCTGAAGTCTCTGGCCCTATCTCTGGGCTCCATAGCCTTTGCTCTCTCTGCCCCATGACTCCCCAGCCTCCTGCCCACCAGGAACTGGTGGCTTTCATGAGTCATAGGCCAGACCAGGTATGAGGCTGCAGGGATGGTGGAGAGAAGGGACCCAGCACTGCAGCTCCCCTCCTCTCACCCCACTGGAAGCATCAGACCTGAGGAATCTCCAATTTGGCTGTCTGTCCCTTCTTCCTGTCTCCCTGCCTCCCTGGCCTTTCTTCTGCTTCCTGTCCCTGATGGTCTGGTCACTTTACCAGTCTACATGTGTTCCTTTGCCATCTGTGAGTTATGTTGCCAGAGCTGGCCTCTGTCTGGACTAGAACCCTCTCAGACCACAGGGCTGCCCTCTGCAGAGCTCTGGCTCCTGGAAGGAGGAGCTGAGGGTGGTTTCTGAACTCTTTAGAGCCTGCTTGCAGAAGCCTGACTTCCACCTTTTCTGGGGAAGCAGCCATCTCATCCAAACTCACCTGTTCCCAGCTAGCCTGGAAGATGGGGCTGGGAGCTGGGAGCTCAAGACCCCAGTGACTCTTCAGCAGATTCAGGTCATCCCACACAAGCCCCTCTCTTCAGTGGGGCCCAAATCAACTGCTGTCTGAGGTAGCCCCTTCCATCCCTGCCTGCCCCACCCACCCCACCCAGGCCCGCATGGCAGAATAAATCATTTCATTACCCCAGTTGAAATTTGTCCCCGTTTCACCTGACCAGCTTCCTTTCCTTTCTCTCTCTGCAGCTCCCGTCGCCCCTGACACACAGGGACTGTTCCTCTAACTAACATGTCTGCTCCAAAGGCTGGAGAGGGCTGGCTGGAGAATCAATCTGTGCCATATCAAAGCCTCAGCCACTGCCGTCTCAGGCAAGTAATTTGGACTGTCAGAGCTTGTTAGTTTATTTATTTAGTTATCCTGTAAAATGTATATAATACTTTATCCTTTGGGAAGCTGTAGTGAACTTAGGTTCACTGGTGGACCAGCAGATACTCAGTAGACACTCAGTTGTGAGTAGATATGCAGTTGTGAGGGTTGATGAATGAATAATAAAACTTAGATATGAGTGGGTGGGATGTGTCAAGAGAGTGACAGGTGTCAGGAATGGCAGGACCAGAGACCCTAGGGTAAGAAACTGTGTAGAGGGGCACAGAGAACCATGAATGTCACAGGCAGGTGCCCCCTGAAATCCCCAAAGAAATTCTCAACAGGAGATGAGGTAGAGTATAACACAGTCTGGAGGCCAACACAAGGGCTTTTTTATTCTTACTTATATTGTGGTAGTACTGGGGTTTGAACTCAGGGCCTTATACTTGGCAAGGCAAATGTTCTATCACTCGAACCACATCTCAGCCAGTGTGAATTAACTTGAGCCTCCCTTCTTTTAGGAAAAGGAATGGCTAGGGGCTGTCATAAGCCGAGCAGTTCAAGAGTGACTATGGCAGCGGAGTGACTTTATACTGAGATGTTTGACAGGAGAACCTCATTTGTTTTTATCCCAGCCCTCTAAGGGACAGGCAGGCATGAGTCTCATATTTCAGAGGAACAGAGACTGAGGAGTGGGGAGGGTGGAGAGTGATTTTCCTGGGCTACACTGATAGTAACTGCCCCAGCCCAGACTCCCGCCCTTCACTAGCCGATGGTCTGATTTGGAGATGGGGGAGATGACCAGGGGCCCAGGCTTCCCAGAGCGAGGCTGAGGGGTCCTGGTGGTGGTAGATGGGGGTGAGCCATCTTCACCCCAGGCCTCAGGGCCATGGCTGTCCTGCCTGGGGCTGAGGTTCTTGACTGGGGGTGGGGGGAGGTCTGCTTTTGGTTCAGGCTTGTTTCCTTGGGCCCTACCTGGCCCAGCTAGTGACTTCATCTTGCTAGTCCCTCATGCCTAAAGACATGGAAGGTTCCGCTAACCCACTCCAGCTCTGCCCCTCTCTGGCTACAAGATTTTGGCCAAACCAATGTCTCTTTCGGATTCCTTTGTCCCTCACTTGAAAAGTATGGCCTGTGAAACCCACAAGTTGGGCGTAGCTGAAGGTCAGGGCCAGCTCAGGGCAGGTACAGAGCACGTAATGAGCAATAATGCCTCCTCCTTTTCTTCCCAGTGCCCCCTCACCCTCAGCCCAGGCCTAGAGCCCACTCCGCAGCATCCAAAGGCAAGAGAGAACGTGTGTATGGTGGTTAGGTCATCGTGAAGCTGGTTGGGTCGCTGTCTCGCTGTGGTGTCCCCTGGGTGGGCACCAAACCTAGCTCAGTGGCCATTTCTATATGTGCATCATAGTAATGAGAGGTCCAGAGTGCTGTCTAGAAAGCCTGTGAAGTCAGATGGGTGTCACTCTCCATTTCTGAAGTCTAATACAGAACCCAATCATACAGCATGACTTTTCAATGGGCCGTTTATTAAAAGCAAACTCATATTTTCTTCAACAAAACGTATTGTCAGGTGCTGGTGGCTGAGATCTGAGGATCACCATTCAGAGCTGGGCTAGGCAGGAACATCCATGAAACTTATCTCCAATTAACGACCAGAAAACCAGAAGTGATGCTGTGGCCTAATGGTAGAGTGCTAACCTTGAGCAAAAAATGCTCAGTGACAGTGCCCAGGCCCTGAGTTCAAGCCCTACAAGCTGACAAACAAAACAACACAAAGACAAACCCCCCTCATAAATGGACAGACCAGGGAGTGAAACAAAGGTACCCCCTCCTCCCCTAACAGCCTCTCTTTACTTCAAGTTCCTTTTCGCATCAGATCTAGAAAAATCCTTGGTCATCAAAACTTCAGTTTTAACACTATTGAATATAAGGATCGTGAGACTGGAGTCCCCTCATGGAGCTAGTATGTGAATGACATGAGTTAGCAAAGATTCAGCTAGCACATAGCAAACACACACACACACACACACACACACACACACACACACACACACACACACACACACGTGCGCGCGCGCGCGCGCGCGCGCGCGCGCGCGCTACAGTGAGCCTCTCCTTAGCTCAAACCCCTCCCTCTCAGGACTTCCATGTTCTTAGGAACATTTAGCTTGGCATTTGTGGCTCTTGAAGGGCAGAACCCTGTCACACACCCATGTTGGTCTCATCCCTCCGACCCTTACCTCTTGAACTCTTGATCTGTTTTCAGTTCCTTTCCCACACTAGGCTCTCTCTCTTTGCACACTGCTGCTTTGCTGTGTCTTCTGCTGCAATGACCCTTCTCAGTTTCTGAGCTGTCCTGTGGGGCTCAGGGCCCCAAGCCAAGCATTCACCACTTGCTCCCACTCCTGACTCTGGTCTCCAGGAAGGTGGTATCTCCATTCCTATCCTGTGTTGACACCGATGGGCACAGAATACAGAAACTCCCTCACCCAGCAATGAAAACACTTTTAGCTTAGGAACCGAATGCATTTGTTAAATGAATAAATGAAACAGCTTTGGAAGACAGACCCCTTTCTGGACCTCCACATGTACTCCAGGAGAAGATTCTTGGAATGCCTTTCTTTTTCCAAAATTCCTGTAGTGATTTTTTTAAAAGGGGGACCCGTTCTGTGCAAGGGGTCTCCAGAATCGCACTGGCTGGGGGGAGGTGATATCAAGTACATTAGGCAGAAACCACTTGTCGGGAGTTGGCAGAGGCCTCTGAGCCTGGGGAGCAGGGGTGGGGTGGAGGAGGCCTCCAGGGCTCTGGAGCAATTGCTATAAAATAAACTCCATAATCAGGTAAATGCGTCCAGGCGGGGGATGGTTCCCGCGTAGCTGCGGGCGTCCTCCGGCCAGCCAGCGGAGACCTGTCTAATCTCAGGGTAATGAAAACGTGGCTCTAATTACCACAGCAGGACAGGCCCTGGGCTGAGACTGGAGCAAGGGAGCCAGGCCCTGGCAGCGGAATTAAGAACATTTAAACTGTCAGGCCAAATCCGGGAGAAGCCTGATTACCTGGCCTGAGAAGAGGCTGCTTTGTTTTGGTGTCAACCATAATTTCCTGGTCACCGGCCATGAAGCCAGGGTCCACCTTCTTGCCCGTGGGATCGGGTCCAGGCCTTGCCAACATACCCAGAGAAGCTGGCGTGACCCTCTGACTGTCCAGGGAAGCAGGTACACACATGTCACACACTGGCAGGTGTACAGGTTATAAGTACACGACCTGAGGAACACACAGGATGTGGAGGGCACCAGTGTGGGCGCATACTCATTTGCTGTGTGCACATTACATGTGGTGGGGGCACAGGTCCATGTAGTAGGAACGCACATGCAAGTGAAACAGGGGGCGTGTCTGCATGGGTTCCATGCAGCTCACCCATCCATGGGCGCTGGAGGTGCTCCTGGCCACAGGCTTTGTACTCTTGACACCTGCATGTGATATGTGTGCAGTGCAGGCCCGAGTGCATGGGTACACATGGACTCTTCACAGTGGCCTGTTCTGGTCTGTTAGTAAGATGCAGGCAAGGATCCAGTCTCCCTCAACTACCAAGCAGCCTACAGCAGCAATCAGCCAGGCGCTGGAAAGGTGATGGGTGGGTACTGACTATGTACCTGTTCCATGAGTTTCTGTCTATGTGACATTTCTTAGGGAGAGGTGTGACTGAGGGCTGCTTTAAAGATAGGAGCACTTGGAGTCCACAATGACTGTGGTTGTGTGTGTGTGTGTGTGTGTGTGTGTGTGTGTGTGTGTGTGACTTGTCCCTGCTGTATGGGCTCAGGGCTAGCATTTTGGGGCAGTACCATGAATAGTTCAAAGGCCTTGCACTCTGATCACTCAGACATGCAATGGAGTCCTGGCCTCCTGCACTGACAGGGGTGTGACCTAGCCAAGTCACCTTGTTTCTTTGAGTCTGCATTCATCTGTATGATGTATAGTAGTCACAATTAACATTACTGAGCAGTGACTACCTGCTGGGTACAATGTGCTTATCTCACTGACTTCACCACAACCCCCAAAGTGAAGGACTTTGTTTTGTTAGAAAGACTGAGGAGTTTTTTAGAAATATATTTTTAATGTAATTAATAGAAAGGTTACATTATATTCACCAGATAGAAGGTGCATTACTTAACAGACATTGCTACCCCTTCTCATGTTTTTGTTCCCATTTCCCTCCCCGAACCCCTACCCTCAAAGACTGAGGATTTTTGAACTCAGAACCTCAGGCTGAGCGCTGAGCCATACCTCCAGCCCTGGTTTTTTAAATTTGATTTTTATTGTCAAGGTGATGTTCAGAGGGGTTTCAGTTACATAAGGTAGTGAGTACATTTCTTGTTTTCCTCCCACTTTCCCTCCCTCTCTCTTCCCCACCCCCAAGTTGTAAAATTCATTTACAACATTTCTTCTTTCTTTCTTTCTTTCTTTCTTTCTTTCTTTCTTTCTTTCTTTCTTTCCTTCCTTCCTTCCTCCCTCCCTCCCTCCCTCCCTCCCTCCCTCCCTCCCTCCCTCCCTCCCTTCCTTCCTTCTCTCTCTCTCTCTCTCTCTCTCTCTCTCTCTCTCTCTCTCTCTCTCTCTCTCTCTTTCTCTCTCTCTCTCTTTCTTTCCTTTTTTGTTTTTGCCAGTCCTGGGCTTGAGTCCAGGGTCTGAGCACTGTCCTTGGGTTTACTCAAGGCTAGAGCTCTATCACTTGAACCTCAGCACCACTTCTGGCTTTTATCTATGTATGTGGTAATGAGGAATCCAACCTGGGTCTTCATATATGCTAGGCAAGCACTCTACCACTAGGCCAAATTCCCAGCCCCATTTACAACATTTTCTTGTGAGTATCACTGTTGCATTGGTTTTTCCTTTGTCCTCTGCCTCATGATTTTGTTGTTCCCTTTTCCTAAATCAGATAAATGTGTTTGTAACATACCAGGTAACAAAATCAAATAGAGTGACAACAGAAGATAAAGTATAGGGGGAAAAAATGAAAGAAAAGAGAAATGTATATAATACATTAAAACAATCACCACAAAGAAAAACCTCTGGTTTCCATATCTTGGAGTTCATTTTGCTTAGAATAATCTCCCCACCCCACAAGTCCTGGGGACTGAACTCAGGGCCCGAGCACTGTCCTTGGGCTTTCTCAAGGCTAGCACTCTACCACTTGAGCCACAGCCCCACTTCCAGCTTTTTAATGTGTGTGGTACCAAGGAATCAAGCCTGGGTCTTTGTATATTCTAGGCAAGCACTCTACCATTAGGCCAAATTCCTGGCCTGCTTAGAATCATCTTATATGGTCATATGTACTATTGAGGTAGTGTGATCCCCTGCTAGGACTACCATAGATATATATTGTTACAAATGAGGGAAAATCATGGAGTCTATGTTTCTTTGGTTCTGGCTTACTTCATTTGATATGTTTTTTTTTCCCCAAATCTTTCCATGTCATTACAAATGTAGTAATGCCATTCTCTCTGATGGCAGCCTAGAATTCCACTGTGTATGTATGCCACATTTTCTTAATCTATTCGTCTACTAGGGCATCTGGATTGGTTCCATAACTTAGCTATGGTAAATAATGCTGCAATGAACATGGTTGTGCTGGTAGCTTTAGTATCAGTCCTGATGTTTGCATGTTACTTTTGAGACAGAATCTTACTTCCTTTCCAGGCATGAACCTGGAGACCATCTACATGTGTGAGGCATCCCATTAGCTAGGATGACAGGTGTGTGCCACTGTGCCTAGCTATTCATTGAGAAGGGATCTTACCAACTTTTTCCTGCCAGGACTGACCTCCAATTGCCATCTCAACCTTCCCAACTTCCCAAGTCATAGGATTACAGGCATGAGCCACCAGAGCCTAGTTTAAATAATACTACTCTTGCACCTATTTTCCAGATGAGGAAACAGGAGCTCTCACAGGCCTCCTGGTGAGCAGGGCTCCAACCACAGCAATCTGATTGTGGTGTGAGCTTCTTAACTGCTAGGCTAACTAGAAGCATGAATGGCCTAAGTTATGTCCTATGAACCGAACAGCAAAAATGATGTTAATGGGACACAATATGTATGTGACAGGAACAGGGGTATAGGAAGCAACTGTAAGAGAAGAGAAGGGAAAATACGCATGGAGCATAGCTGTGTACAAGATGTGGTGCGTGCGTGTGTGTGTGTGTGTGTGTGTGTGTGTGTGTCTGTTCGCATGCACAGTACAGATGGCGTTACCAGTTTGTGCATGCACCTGGGTGGATGCATACATAGTATTTTTTTTTTTTTTGCCAGTCCTAGGGACTTAACTCAGGGCCTGAGCATTGTCGTTGGGCTTTCTTCATGGCTAGTGCTCTACCACTTGAGCCACAGCACCACTGGCTTTTCTATGTATATGGTACTGAGGAATTGATCCTGAGTCTATGTGCATGCTAGGCGAGCACTCTACCACTAGGCCAAACTCCTGGCCCCATGGTGCAAGGATCACAGTTCAAAGCATATAAAACAATATGGTATGAATAAGTGGCTGCCATTCTGAGATCAGGATGACACACACGTAACCTGTGAATCCACACAGAGCTTCCCTTTGTGTGTGCAGATGAATTAACGGCGATCATCTCAGGCAGAGATTTGGAGGCATGGATACAGAATACATTTAGAGTCACACACATACACATATGTATATTTGCTACTCATATATACATATATACATTTTTGCACACACACATATTTACACTTAAGGATGTAAGTATGCCTGTGTTTGACATATTTGACATGTAATGACCTTTAGCTTTTTTACACAAGGCTGGCTTTCTAACTCCTCGAGCCACACCTCCATTTCTGGCTTTTTGGAGATAGGCTCATGGACTGGGTTGGCTATAAACTGGGGTTCTCAGATCTTAGTCTCCTTAGTGGCTAGATGACAGGCATGAATCACCTGCACCCAGCTGACATTAAACATTAAGCTTTGAGATATATCTATTTATTTATGCTTTCATGTTTGTGCACCTTTGTGCAATGTCCCCCTTTTTTTTGTCAGTCATGGGGCTTGAACTCTTGGCCTGGGCACTGTTCCTGAGCTCCTCAGTGCAAGGCTACCTCTTTACCCATGGAGCCACAGCCCCACTTCTAATTTTCTGCTGGTTCATTGGAAATAAGAGTCTCACGGACGTTAGTGCCTGGGCTGGCTTTGGACCGTGATCCTCAGATCTCAGCCTCCTGAGTAGCTAGGATTACAGGCGTGAATCACCTCCTCCAGCTCAATGTCACTTTCTTAAATATAAACTATCAGTAACTATGCACTTTTGCAGGCTGGTCTCTTTATCGTTTTCTATGAAATTACACTCTTCTTTTCCTTTTTTTTTTTTTTTTTTTTTTTTTGCCAATCCTGGGCTTGCATCCAGAGCCTGGGCTCTGTCCTTGGGCTTTCTCAAGGCTAACACTTTTACTCTTGAGCCACAGCACCACTTCTGGCTTTTTTGTTTTTTTTTTTCCCTATGTATGTGATATCAAGGAATCAAACCCAGGGCTTTGGGCATGCTAGGCAAGTGCTCTACCAGTAGGCTAAACTCCTGGCCCTTCCTTCTTGTTTTCTGACAGAGTCTAGTTGTAGAGGATTGTGGTCCATAAGCCTCTTCCTCTTAAGAGTGAACACATAGGCAAAAATACCACTTGTGTGTGTGTGTGTGTGTGTAGGGGAGAGTCCTGGGGTTTGAACTCCCGGCCTGCATGATGTCCTTGAGCTTTTTTTGCTCAAGGCTAGTGATCTACCACTTGAGTCACAGCTCCACTTCCATCTTTTTTTGGTGGTTAATTAGAAGTAGTCTCACGGACTTTGCTGCCCCAGCTGGCTTCAAACTGCCATCTTCTGATCTCAGCTTCCTGAGTTGCCAGGATGAGAGGCATGAGTTACTGGGTGCCCTGTGAAAAGGATCACTTTTTAAGGCAACCCTTAATTTAGGGGTTCATTAGGGGCTCTCTGGCTGGAGCGGAAGCCTCAGGAGGCGAAGGGCTTTTCAGCTGGGTTCTGATGACTTCCCTGAGCACAGCCAGGGAAGCCAGAAGCTGGCTCAAGGGAAGACCCAGGCCTCATGGGGGAGTTCCAGGCGCTGTGGACATAAAAGGAGAAGGCCTCTAGTGCATGCACATGCGCATAGGGAGCAGCCTGGGAGGCGGAGGAAGTGTGGCGCAGCCCCCTGCGCATGCTCTTGTCATCATCGGCTCCATCCTGCACTAGACCTGGATTCTAATCCCGGTTTAGTAATTCTCGGAGACTGTAAATGTCAAGTGAGCCTCTGGGTACTCAGCTTAGTGAAGTCTGTATTTACATCTCTGATTGCCTGTGTCCCCTCCCATCTACCCTGAGCACCCCAGAAGAAAGCACTGATAGTGTGGATCAGGAGATTTTTTCTTTTTCTTTTTAGGGGTCATTAGCTCAGTCCAGGCAAAGCTTGAAAGGCTGTCTTCTGGACAGGTCTTTGTCTTCCAGGCCTTAGGATGAGGATTAGGAAACTGAGGCCTGGAAGTAGACATACCTGCTCAAGATCATCATTTAAAAAAGAAAAGAAAAAAAGCCCAGAGGCCTTGGTTTTCTCTGTGTTTAGGAAGACGGCCATTTATGTGGCGGCTGTGGATGTAATGAGCAGTGTAAGCCAGGTGAAACCAGACGCACTTGTTTCCCATTAAATCTTCACCTCTCTTCTGGGAGTGGGCTGGAGGAAACAGAGTCCCAGAGAGGTCAAGTGAGTACCACTAGGTCACAGAGCAACATGGCTGCCAACCCGAGTCCAGGCCTCCATTCACAGACCTCATGCTTCTTTCATGGGAGGAGAAGGGAGGATGTCTTCCTGTATTCTGAAATGAGGAGAAGATCTGTCCGGAGGTGCCTTCACTGGTGGAGATGCTGATTATGAAGAAACAGGCCTCCCCTACCTTCCTTCCTTTCCTGTTGTTCCCCTCCACCCCCCACCTCCACCGGGAACCCTATACCAGGGGGGTAATTGAGATCAGATGTCTGGGTGACCCTCCGATCGCTCCCTGGGAACCTGGAAGCATTTATTGTCTGGAAGAGAATCCAGGGCCTCTACCTCCGTTCCTTCTCCCCCACCCCCCAGTCTCCTCCCCAGGCTGAAGGTGGAGGCCTGAGGAGTCTCGGGTGCTGCCTGGGATTACAGCCTGGCTGTGATGAATAGGATTGCTGAAAGCGCCTTCCTGGCCTCCCCCTTCCTGGGGATATGGTTACAGGGGCCCAGACTTCCTGCCCAGCGGCCAGCCTGCTCCTTCTCTGTGTGGATCTGCCCAGCACTGGGCCTGCCTCACAGCTGGCCCCGGGCTCATTCAGAACCGAGCTCAAATGTCACCTCCTCAGGGAGGCCCTCCTTGACCACCCTATAGGAATTAGCCCACCTACTGGCAGTCCCTTGGTCTCATGGTGTTCATATCACTTATCTCTAGCTCTGTTCTGATTTTTTATAATAACATTGATTTCCTCCCCTTTGTTCAAGAATCTTACCCCAGGGACAGCAAGGACTTTTGTCTCACTCACTGCTGTTGATAAGGCTTCGAATTGTGCCCAGCACATAGTAGGTGCTTAGTAAACACTAGCTGAATGAGCATAGAAATGAATGAAATCTCTTTGCCTCTGAACTTGGAACTTGATCTTGAATCCCTTTGGTTCTTAGCTGACATTTGCTATACCTGACCTCCAGCTAGGCTGTCATGAATTCACACATGTAGTTTTTGTTATTCTAACTCCAGTTTCTGATGTTGGTTATTTGTGTGCATTTTACTGCATCTGGCTGTTTGGGGGGGGGGGTCAAGCTGACCTTTAACCTCCTTATCTGTGTCTTCTCTGTCCTCATCTTCCCATTCTTTGCTGTGTGATGCTGAAGTGTCTTGTCCTTTTTTTTTGAGCTGACAGAATTCCTCTGCAAACAAAAACTAACATGTGAAGTCCAATACACACACACACACACACACACACACATATATATGTACACACACATATATAGGTGTACACACACACGTGACAAATACAGGTGGAAAGGGGCCCACACCCAAGTGCCTGGCCTTTGTAGATCTCTAAGTAGTGAAGATTGTAGCCAGACAACTCCAGTTTGTGTGTTTGAGTGAAGACGGTAGCCCTCTGCCCTGGGCCCAGGTTGGTTGGATTCCAGCTCCCTTGTGTGTCTTACTCACTGCTAGCCATAGGGCCTTGAACTGTGCCTGGCACCTAATGGGTTCTCAGTAAACACACATGTCCCACGGTATCTTCGGCTGTGGAATGGTGCTTAATTTATTGACCAGGTGCCCAGGCAGGGCAGGTGTTTGGTGCCTGGTAGGGGAGGGCCAAGGCGCCAGGATCCTGGAGTACTGTAGGGAGGGGGAGTGAGGCATGGAGGAGGCTTCCTGAAAGGCAAAGTCCTGCCTGCCATTAAGGGATGGGGAGAGGAAGGGCGTTCATTCACATGGAGAAGTCAGGAATGGACAAAGATGATATGGTCTAAGTGGGAGAACGGTGGTGAGGGGTGATGCCTTGGAGGGGTGGGAGTGAAAGGTGAGGGGATTTTATTCTCTGGGAGCCTGGGCTAGAGGGCTCAGGCTCTAGTTCAACCGAGCACACCAGTTATCTATCTACCTGCTCTTCATTTTACACATGGGGCTGACTTGGGTGTGGCTCTTGCTTGGGATTTTGTTGATAACAATGAGCGCAGAGAGATGTTGTAGCTGAAAATCAGTTTAAAAGCTGTCGTGGGTGAAACAAAATGGGGAAAAAAACCCATCCAAACCTGAGCACCACAGAGGGCAGGCAGGCCCAGGCTCCTGGGTCACAGGGTGTTATCTAGAGCCCTGGGCTCCTGTCTCCCTCATCAAGGGTCTTGTGGGAACTTGTTTTAGTGGGTGGTGGCCATTCCACTTCCCACTGTGGTCTTCACAGATGAAGTCCCCAGAAAAGATGCTTCCTTTTCTTCCATCCATCCAGCCAACGCTGCTCCAGGAAAAGGTGGCCTATGCTGCCCCCTGGTGGCCATTCAGTGGAAGTATCTCGACATTTGATGGTCTGAACAGTCATAGTCCTAGCCTGAACTACTGTAGGACCACTCACGGTGCTTTAACTGCATCAAACCAGTTTATTCTTCTGCATTTCCTAGTCATAGGGCCTAAACACACAAATTGTCTAGTATAGAAGCCTGAGTTTTACTTTCAGTGTCTCCCACTCCCCTAGGCCCTTAATCCAATCTGATCTGGAGTTCTGACATGTCTTCCTTCTAGATAAATCTGGAATAGGTCCCCTGCCCTCCATTTCTGAGGCTAGCTCAGCTGCAGCCACATCTTCATCCTCATCTGGTCTTCTTTTTCTTTTTTTGCCAGTCCTGGGGCTTGAATTTAGGGCCTGAACACTGTCCTTGGGCTCTACCACTTGAGCCACAGCATCACTTTCTGTTTTTTTTTTCCTATGTATGTGGAACACAGAAATCAAACCCAGGGGTTCATGCATGCTAGGCAAGCACTGTACCTCTAGGCCAAACTCCTGGCCCCCTCACCTGGTCTTCTGGAAGAGCCTTGTGTTCATTTTGCTTCCGAAGGAGCATCTGCTGTCCACTCTCCATGCTGCTGCATCCAAACAGCTGGCTAAGATCCAACTCCCTGCTTAAAACAATCAGTGACCTCCCCCATTATATCCAGGACAAAGCTCAGCCTCTTTACAAGGGTGTCTCCCTGGGAGCACTTCCCTGTAAAGTCACCAGCCCACTTAAACAAATCTCCTGCTGCCTTTCCTAGCTGGGCAGTATAACATAATGTGTAAGGCCTGCACTCATCTTTGTCACTTGAGGAGCATGTGACTAATGTCAGGGTGCTTACTTCAGGAGTCATTGTGAAGAATAAAAGAAACCTTATACATGGGGCAGACGGCTGCATTCAATTAGAACCCACTGCAAGTCGTAGGCCCTGTCTCCAGGCAAGGTTATGCTTACTTTCTGACACTTAACTGTACGTTTGGGAGGCTCCCTAACAACCTTCAGGTTGGTTATTTGTTAGAAAGGTTCACAAAACTCACTGGAGCCAGGCGCAGTAGCTCATGCCTGTAATCCTAGCTACCCAGGAGGCTGAGATCTGGGGATCCTGGTTCAAAGCCACCCAGGGCACTGAAAAGTCTGTGAAACTCTTATCTTCAATTGATCACCAGAAAACTGGAAGTGGGGCTGTGGCCCAAGGGGTAGGGTGATAGTGTTGAGCTAAAGAGCTCAAGGACAGCACTCAGGCCCAGAGTTCAAGTCCAACGACTGACAAAAACAAAACTAAAAACAAAAACAAACAAGCAAACAAAAACAAAAAGCCTCACTGGAGGCTGTTGTACTCCCAGATTTGGTTTGCTCCAGGGAGGGTGCAATTGCAGTTGGCTAAAAAGAACTGCATAGGCAGATGGCCCAGGCAGAGATGCACAGGCAGACTGCACAGACAAACAGGAGGAATCCCTCAGATGCGAAGTTCCGTCATCCTCCATGCATGGAATCAATATGCTTCTGTCTCATAGGGTTGATGTGACAGTTCTTGGAGTAAGAAGGTCACCTGAAGCTTGATGTCCAGGTAGAGGGATTTGTGTGTTCATTCTTCCTGTGGCTGATCTCTGCCTCCAGGTCAACTGCCACAGTTAGATCTGAGGCTCCACAAGTCACAGGTTTTAGTCTTAAATGGAAGACCCTTCTCCTAACATGATGTTGGTGTGGCCAGCCTTCTCCAAACCCTGGGTGTTAAGTGTGAGCCAGCCCTCAGGCCAGCAGTCTCTTCTGCTAGAGATTACTTCCCTGAAACCCAGGGAAAAGGCCAGCCCTTCTCTTTTGGCAAGGCCAAATCCCTAACAACATGGAAGTGCTTAGACTATCACCTGGCTTATAGTTAAGTGTCGCCAACATTCTGGCTATTATTGAGAACTAATTGCAATCTGCTTCTCATAGGTTCTCATATCTGCCTCTGGGCTTTTGCACGTGCTCCTCTCTTTAGGGGGAATATTTTCTCTGCCAAGAGCCTTGGGACTGAATTAGGTGCCCTGCTCACTTGACTCCAGGACTTACGTCATGGTCACGGCCTGGACAACGGTCAGTGTCTCTCTTCCCCATCAGATTGAGGGTGCCTCTGTCTTATTCCTCCTCAGCCCCCATGCTCAGCATAGGCACACAGTAGGGAGCTGGTTAGTAAGTTAAACTTCAAACTCCTCACTGAGTTCTGGTGGCTATGCCTGTAATCCCAGCTCCTCAAGAAGCTGAGATGTGAGGATCACAGTCTGAGGATCTGAGGATCTGGGCAGCAAAGTTCATGAGACTTATTTCCAGTTAACCACCATAAAGCCAGATATAGAGCTGTGGCTCAGTGGCACAATGCCAGCCTTGAATGAAAAACTAAGGGACAGCACCCAGGTCTATGATTGTTAAGGTCCAGTACTGGTGCACAGGTGCGTGTGTGCGTGCACACACACACACACATACACAGACATACACACTTGAATTCTCCAGTGTAGACTAGGATCTAGTTTGCATAACTGGAGTGTTTCCTGTATGGTAGAAGGATAATAACCACGGATTATGATTAACAGCTAATAATAATAACCATTATTACATCATATAATACTAATAACCATTATTGTAAGCGATTATTATTAGCTAATAATGTTTGTCACTTGTCAATGCCCTCTCTTTACTCCCTCCAGCCTGTGTCTACACAGTGACCTCCCCATCAGAGCTGAGTTTAAGACTTGCCCAACCTCACACAGGCAGCAAGAGCAGCGACTGCTGAGGGGCCTCTCAGGAACTCACACACACGTGGGCTCTTGCAACAAGTCTGCTGCCGCAAGCATGATCATGGCTGTGGCTTGCCTGTCTCCCCCCCGAGAGGTCCTGGGGCCCTAGAGACCAGCCAGGAAGGCTTCAGTTTTGTTAGCTCTAGGACCTTCTCAGAAGAGAGAGAGATGTAGCCCTGGCCTTCCATATCTACCACAGGACAGGGGTCTGGCATGCTCTGAGGACCTGCCATAGCTAAGAATGGGGTGGGATCGCCCCCTCTTTGCCTTCCCCCGATCTTGCTGGGCCCAGGCTGGGGTGGGGAAAGCGGAAGGAAGAGCCACACAGAGAGAGGTCATCGGAGGAGCAGGGGATGGAAGGAGGGAGGCTTTCCCAAGGCTTCTGAGTGGAAGATGGGATTCAGTCTTTCTCCCGGCTGAATCTCAGGCCAGGCACTGCAGGTGGAACTGGGTCACCTGAATTTGACCCATTGGATAGATGGGGCAGAAATTGGGGTGCTGTTCCATGTCCATTCTGAGGAAAGGCCTGAGTGTGGAACACAGCACTCCTGGATTCCAGCCTCTTCTTGGCTGTGTGACCTCAGGCAAACTCCTTCCTCCTCAGGTCCTTGGTCTCCCGACCTTTGGATGGAGTTTTGGCTGTCAAAGAAGCAAGGAACGAAAGGACGGGCTCCTGAGAAGGTGGGGGAGGGCTGGTCTGGCTGGAATGGTGTCTGGTTCCTCCCCACTCTTCACCAGCTTCTCTTCAGCCCACCACACAAACCACAGCCGTCTCTTCCCCTTTTCTATTTTCAGAGGTCCCAGAGTTCTGAGAGAGGCCCGGGAGGAGCGCAGTCAGACACACAGGAATTGTGGGCTCACTTTGGGGCCAGGGAGCCGGCTGGCCCTAAATGCCAGGCATGTCTATGCCTGGGAGCCCCTCCTCCTTGGCTCTGGCCCAGCCCTTAGGGGGCACAGGTTCCGGGAGGCCGGTGGCAGGCAAGCGGGAGGGAGGAATGCGGGCCTGGCTCTCAGCCCAGAGGCTCTTGCTGACCAGGACAGTGTGGGGGCTGTGCCTGGCCCACTCCTGGAGGAAACTCCTTCACCTCCAGCCTGAGCTCTTGCAGGTAGACAAACTCAGGCTTTCACTGCCCCACTGGGCCCCAGAGAGCTTCCCTTTGCTGCTCTCAGAATTGTGTCCCTTTGGTGACAGCCAGAACCTAGTACACTTCCCGTCTCCTTCCATTGTACTGGGAAGAGGAGGGGAGAGGGGCAATGGAGAGGGATGAGTGTGTGTGAGAGGGACAGAGAGGGAAAGAAGAAGAGAGAAGCGAAGAGGAAGAAAGAAAAGAAAGAAGAAGAGAGAGACAAGAGAAGAGTGAGAGAAGAGGGGAGATAGAGAGAGGGAGAGAAGAGAGGGGAGAGAGGGGAGTGAGGCGAATAGAGAAAGAGCAAGAGGGAAAGGAAAAGGGAGGAGGAAGAGGAGAGAAGAAGAAGAAGGAGAAGAAGAAGAAGAAGAAGAAGAAGAAGAAGAAGAAGAAGAAGAAGAAGAGGAGGAGGAAGAAGGAGGAGGGGGAGGAGGAGGAGGAGGAGGGGGAGGAGGAGGAGGAGGAGAAGAAGAGGAGGAGGAGGAGGAGAAGAGGAGGAGGAGGAGGAGGAGGAGGAGGAGGAGGAGGTGGAGGAGGAGGAGGAGGAGGAGAGAAAAGAGAGGGAAAACAGGAAGAGAGACAAGAGATAAGAAGAGAGAAAAGAGAAAAGGAAGGAGAGAAGGGAGAAGGGAGGAGAGCAAGGAGTTGATGCCATGCTGATTTCTAGACTGGGCACCATTGTTTCCTTCTCACCCCCATGATGGTCTGATATCTGACTCTCCCTCCTCTGGGTTCAGAGTCTGGACTGTCCAATGCCAGGACCTCATTCTTATTCCATTCACTTCAACGGACCTGGGGCAAGCCCTTTCCTATCTCAGAAAACTAGGTGATTGGTTTAGTTCCCTTCTGAGCTCTCTCAAGTGCAAGGTTGGGTTCCTGGGTGGATAGGAGTTCTGGCTCTTATGTTTAGGAGGCCTTGAGCCTGGCATAACAGCCTGGGTGCAATTCCCAGCACACAGTGACTTGCCATTCCCTTGGCAGGGAAAGGGCAAAGGGATGGAAAGATGGAGGGCCGGAGGGATCTTTGGTCAGGAGAAGCCACTCTCCAGAAAAGCTTGAGACATGAAGCAGATGGTGCCAGAAATAAAGAGCAAGGTAGAGAAGAAAAAGTCAGTTTGTGTGTAAGATGGCAAGATGAAGACAGAGAGGAAGTAAGTCAAAGACAGAGATTAAAAGACAAGGACATAGACAGCAACAGAGATAGTAACTGAGGGTGAAGGAGAAGAAAAGAGGAAACAACTTGAAAGAGAAAGTTCAGGCAAAGAAGGAGGGCAGAGCGGGTAGAGTTTCCAGATGAGTGTCTTCACAGGCCCCAGGCTTCATGGCCTTGGGGCTTAATTGAAGAGTAGGGGTAATGACAAAATTAAGTGCCTCACAGCCTGTGTGAAGATCTGGTCAGGGCTGGGAGAAGAGCAAAGACCTAGACATTTTTCAGGAAAAGAAATATGGCCCATACTTGTTGAAGACAGTCGTGAACTCTGTGCCTCTCCATTTAGAGAATGATATGGAGTCTGGTAGCCAGGATGGAGATGGGAGGAAAGTATTTTGTGTTGGAACAGAGCTAGAGACCCAGAGAGATGAGAATGGAGCTTAGCGGAGTGAGTGTGATTATGCTGATTGTGCAGTTGTGTTGATCTGGGTAGAGCAGAGTAGATTTGTGTGGTGTGGTATGGTTGGACTGAATAAAGTTTACTTGGGTTGAACAAATGGTGCTGGATTTGGTTGATGTGTTAGTTTTTCATCACTGTGAAAAATACTTGAGAAAAAAAAAACCCCAAAAAACAAAAAAACATCAAACTTCAGAAAGATTTATTTGGTTCCATTTTGGAGACTCCAGTCCATCATGGCTGGATGAGCATAGTATCCTGGCAGAAAGATAGAGAGGGAGGATGTCTGTGTCAGCTCTCCTTTTTCCCCTTTGATTCCATCTGGGTTTCTGGGGAGTGGCTGCCCACATTCAGGGCAGGTCCTCCTCTCCAAAGCCTGCATAGATATGCCCACAGAATGGCTTTGCTAATCTCCTCAGCATTTCTCAACCTAATCAAATCAGCAAGCAAGATTCCACGGAGTGGAGATCTGTGCAGTTGGTTTGTTTCAAGCCATCGTCAGTGGTGTTGGCTTGTATTGGAATGGGCTGGGTTGAGATAGGTGGTGAGTGGTGTCTGAACTGAGCTGGCTTGGGTTTGGGTGGCTTTGAGTGGAAGGGAGTATTGGGCTGGGTTGACTTGAGTGGAATGTAGGGGAGTTGAGTTGAGTTGAATTAGGTTGAGTTTGCGTGGATTAGAAAGTTAAAGGAATAAAGAGGAACTTAATGGAATATAATAATAATAATAGTAGTTGTGATGATGATGATGATGATGATGATGATGATGATGATGATAGTAACCATGCCTTAAGAAGGAGGCTTGGAGTTCTCAGTGGAGAAATGTGATTATAATCTAAGCAGCTCGGTAAATCCTAGATGATTACTTCTGTGTCTGTCTCTGTCTCTATCTCTGTCTCTGTCTCTGTCTCTCTGTCTCTCTGTGTGTCTCTGTCTCTGTCTCTGTCTCTCTCTCTCTGTAGACCACTTGATACTTCCATTGATAATGGAGTTCTCAGTTGTCATTTGCATCTTGGCATGAGAAGAAAGGAATGGGTACTTGACTCTGTGTGAGGATGCTCTCTCTCCCATGTATGTTGTCTGTGCCTGTGTGTAAACTAAGTTGTCTTCATTTTTGGTGCTGCTGGAATTTGAACTCAGTCAGGTCTTATAGTTGCTAGGCAGGTGATATACTTGTGAACTCACACTCCTAGCCTTTTTTATTTTAGATGGTTTTGGAGGTAGAGTGTTGGTTTTGTCTAGGGTCATCCTCAGACCTCTATCTTCCTGTGTGCACCTCCGGAGTAGCTAGGGTCACATCACCATGCCCAGCTTACTTGTTGAAAGGAGGCCCCATTAACTTTTTTTTGTCTAGTTTGACCTGGAATCACAATGTTTCCAATCTCTGAGTAGCTGGAATTATAGATGTGAACCCCTGTACCCTGCCCATCACAGGCTCTTCCTCCTCGGTCTCTTCTTCCTCTATATTGGTAGCACTTGGGATTGAACTCAGGAACTCAGGGTTCTATGCTTGCAGGGCCAGTTCCCTACCGCTTGAGCCATGCCTCCAACATTGTTTTGCATGGATAATTCTCAAGGTAGGGTTTTACTTCACTGCTGGGCTGGCCTGAAAGTGCTATCCTGTGACTCGTCTGTGTCACTGGGGGTGACACCTTGCCCATCATGGGTTGAGATGGAGTCTTGGGCCTTGAACCTTGGTTCCCTCATCTCTTCTTTCCAAGTAGTTGGGATTATAGGGATAAGCCATGTAGGCCTGCGGCGGGACTGTTTGGCTATCCTCCCAGATTAGAGCCTGCTCCAGCAGAGTAAATCTCATAGATGATTTACTCCTGTAGAAGAGAAGTTCTGTTGGCTGAATTACAAGCAGGAAGATTTTTTTTTGTCATTTTCCCCCTGAGAATGAGGAGAACAATGGTCAGAAAGTCTTCTCTTTTCTTCTCTCAACCCAATTCCAACACAGCAACTTTGGTGGGGCGGGGTGGGGAGATGAATTGAATGTTTATTGAGAACGTAATATGTGCTAAGTATTTTTCACATCTGTTGTATTAAATCCTCACAGAATACTTGCATTTATAGTAGAGAAACTATAGCCCAAAGAATTTAAGCAACATTGTCAAGGATATATAACTGATGTGATAAAGTCCAGGTCAGTGTGACCCCCCCCCTTTTTTTTGGTGGTCCTCCTGCGTCTTGAGTTCAGGGCCCAGATACTGTCTCTTAGCTTCTTTTGCTGCTCAAGTCTAGTGCTCTACCACTTGAGTCACAGCTCCACATCTGGAGCTGGGGAAGGTTTCCAGATGGATTCCAGATGAATTGAAGGGGCAGAGAAGAGGTGAGAAGCTAAGGAAGTAGGCAGCCTGGAGTCGCCATGTTAGTAGAGGTCTGACCATGGAACCTTATCCTAGGCTAGGCAGCAGAAGGGCCAGGTACTTGTTTGTGGATCTTCAGTGCTTCCTGATAGAACTTTCCGAGGGATCCAGGCCAGCAAGTCTTTGTCAGGAGGAAGCCAGGCTCTCTTTTGTCTTTGATTCCCATGGCTTACACCATTGTCGTGAGCTCCTTGAGAGAAGAGGCCTCCAGTGGGTCATGGGAAGGTGGGCTGAAACATGAATATTTAGGGCAGGTGACGAGAGCACAACAGAGTCACATCCATGGAGTTTACCCATGTGTTCAGAGTGCTGCATACCCTGAGGAGACACCCAGTTTCTCTCCAGAAGGTAGTCTGAGGGGAGGTGGGAAGGGGTTTGCAGTTTGGGGGGATGACAAAGCTAGTTCTCCTCTCTGCAGAGCTGGTGGGGGACAGCTGTGGTCTAGCAGCTAAGTTATCTTCACTTACCACCCAATTCTTTCTTGTGGCCCTGTGGTCTTGGCAGGATGGCTGGACTTCCTTTACCCAGAGCCCTGTGACTCACACACACCATCCCACACCTATGCTGGGCAGCCTTAGAGAAAGCCTGAGATTGGATGTGGGGCAGGTGGTAGGGTCAGGACAGCCTTTCCTTGTCCACCAGCTCAGAGAGGCAGTGAAGTTCATGGCTCCTTCATGTACTTGTCCCTTTGTGATGAAAAAAAAAATAACGTACGTTTGCTGAGAATGGATAATGGTGAGAAGCTAGAATCTGAAATCCTGCGTTGGTAAGTAGGTAGGTAAGGCACCAGAAAACCCTGGCTGAGTTCACTCTCCTCTCCACTGGGGTCTCCTAATCTCTCACACGCACTTACTGTGCTTTCATAGGCCAGTGGAGAGGATCATGCGAAGTAACAAAGAAGGAGACTGTGTGTAACTGGACTGAGAATCCTATAGCATTCATTCATTCATTCATTCACTCATTTAACAATTGCAGATGTAGTGCCTGTTAAGCATCAAGGACTGTCCTCAGTTTACAAAAATGAGCTCATTATTGGCAACCCTGCAAAGATGGTGCTACCATTGCCTCCATTTTATATAGGTGGAAACGGAGGCCCAGAAGGGTCAACTGGCTTGTTTATGTTTTATTTTTTTTATTATGTTTAAGTAATTGGACAAAGGGGTTGCCATTCAACAAAGCGGTTTAATACAATGCATCTCCATCGATGCCAGCTCTTCAACATTCTCATCCTCCCTTACCAGCCCACCTCCTCCCCCTTAAATTTTTTTTTAGGATATACTTTGAATTCTTGACTGCCTTCTCTCCCCCGCCTTCTCCTTTCCCTGGAAATAGCTTGTTAAATGCTAAGGAACTGGTGAGCGGGACAGCTGGGCTTGTGATGTAATCATGTTTGACTCTTGGAGCTTTTCATCCATTTACTCAATAAGTATTAAGTGCTTTCTCTCTGTCAAGCCTTGGGTCCACAGAGAGGATTCACACTGGCTGGGTCGGGGGTGATGATGGCTCTCGTGCAGGGGTGAAGGGGGAGCTTCCTGGGGTGAGGTTTCAGATGGAGGTGGTGGAAGTTTCGGGTTATTGCCCTGACTGGATTTACCAGCCAGCTAAGCTTTGCCCTGGTGAAAAACCATTCAGGAAAAGAGCACAGTCTCAGCCCCGCCAGCCCTGCCATTCTAAGCCTGTACAATTTGGACACGACTGGTGTTTCTCTTACTTCACTGAGCCTCAGCTCCCACCTCTGTGAAATACAGACCTTGCATGTACACGGCCCAGGGCACCTGCAGGTCTCTGCTGCTCTGCAAGGATCAGCATCTTTTCCTGCCCAAGCACAAGCAGGACTGTGTGCAGCCTCCGTGCCCGGCTCCCCTGTATACCTTCTCCTTCCTCCCAGGGCTCTGGGGAAAGGCTCCTGAAGGTTGAAGCAGGCAGCGCTGTGCATATGCAGGAGTGCTCTCATCTTGGCTCTTCTCACCAATCCAGGCCCTAGGCCAGTTAAGCCTCCCTCACCTCCCAGCTCTGCTGCCTTCTTTGTCCAATGGAGGAGAAGGAGAGAAATGTAGACCTTGGTGGTTCCTGCTCCCCTTCTCAGTCACGTGGGCTGGTGGTAAGGATCGGAATATCTCATCTTCCTGGTCACAGAGGTTGATTCAAGGATGGACCATGTCACAGGAAGTCTTTAGAGGTCGGGGAAGCTGGTGGCTCATGTCTGTAATCCTAGTTACTCAAGAGGCTGAGATCTGAGCATCACCGTCAGAAGCCAGCCCAGGTAGGAGTCTGTGAGACTCTTATCTTTAGGTAACTCCAAAAGGCTAGAAGTAAAACTATGACTCAAGATGGTAGAATGCCAGCTTTGAATGTAAAAGCTATGCGATAATAGTCATGTTCTGAGTTGGCACACACACACACACACACACAAACACACACACACATATTGCACACATGTTTCCCTGGAACGTTTCTTGGCATTACCAGAAGAGAGGCATTCTCTTTCCACATGAGATGGGGCACAAGTTCATCTGGAGAGCCATAGTCTTCATTAATGGCACTTGGGTACTACCTGCCTGAGGGTGAAGATGATAACAGGAAAAGTGAAAGGGACAGATGGATGGATGGATGGATGGATGGATGGATGGATAGATAGATAGATAGATATAAATAGTATGATGCAGTCATACCTGTCCCCAGACCTTCACCTTGAGAGAGGATTCTTCCTCTTCTTTCTCTTCTTTTATGCAAATGTAGTTGCATCACTTCCATTGGAAATAATCTTGTATTCAGAGACTACCTATTAGTAAGTGAAAACACTGACAGAGAAAGTTTGCTGTGTAGATGGAAAGGGGAAGCTGATGTAAGTGGGGATTTTTTTTCCAAGCTGTGCATGGCTACAGGGTGGTAACTTGTTAACAAAGCATTAAAACAGAGTTGTGTGTGCAAGTTGTGTGTGCGATCCAGGCACAAGATGAGTCAGTCCAGTTCTTTTTGAAAGGCTCCAGAGAACAGACTTGTCTGGCTCTAACCTGAAAACTGAAGAATTGTTTGGGAGTGTGAATGCCTGTGCTGGGGAGTTTCAGTTGCCAGAGTGCAGAATTGTATGAGCTGAGATGCTCAGTGGTGAGCCACACCTGTTTGTTTGGATAAACCTAGATCTAAGGTTAGTCTTTTCTTTTCTTTTTTGGCCAGTCGTGGGCTTTGAACTCAGGTCCTGGGCAGTGTCCTTGGGCTTTCTCAAGGCTAGAGCTCTACCACTAGAGCCACAGCACCATTTCTGGCTTTTTCCTATGTATGTGTACTGAGGAATCGAACCCCGGTCTTTGTGCATACTAGGCAAGCACTCTACCACTAGGCCAAACTCACCGCTGGTCTTTTTATTTTTCAAGAGGCCAGAGGAGAGGCACCTATCATGCTGAGTCTGACTCTTTCACCTGTGTTGGACTGGGTTGGATCTGCTCTTGGGAGCACCTGGTCAGGAGTCACCATGGTGACATGAGACAGGAAAAGATTGTTTTCCTCAGAGTCTGAAGCAAGAAGTGCACATCAGAAACCACAGGCCAGACCATACATATGCATGTCAATACTGGGGCTTGAATTCAGTGTATGGGCACTATCCCTGATCATTGTTCTTCAAGGCTAGTGTGCTACCTATTGAGACACACTTCTACTTCTGCATTTTTTGGTAGTTAATTGGAGATAGAGTTTTATCCACTTTCCTGCCTGGCCTGGCTTTGAACTGTGTTCCTCAGATCGCAGCCTCTTGAGTAGTAGGTAGGAGTACAGGCATGAGCTGCTAGCACCTGGCTTCCAGAAGAGACTCTTGCCTGGAATCTGTCTGGGACCTCTCTCCATTTCTAACTACCTGTTCTTGATCTATCAATGATGAAAGTTCCATTTTCCCCAGCCTCTTCAGCCAAGTGGCATCACATAGCTGTGGTGGGAGGTTTGTAGCTGATAGTTTGCAGGGTGGAGGGAGTGACTTCCTATTCCTTTCCCAGTCATTTCCTGCTTGGAACACCTGCCTGAAAAATAGGCACAGGAAAGATGCAGCTCATTCTCAGGGTGATAATCAAAAGGATAGGGAGAGCTGCACTTTGTGATGGCCTAACAGAGCATCCCTCAGCTGCCTGCCTCTATACTTCCTGGTACTGCAGGAAATGAACACCCATCTCTTCCTTGACTGAAAGCCTCTATGTTTGGGACATCCACAACTAAATGCATTCCTGATACACGGAGCTAGCACTTACCTGGAACCATTCTCTCTGAAGCTCTTTCTAGATATCTGGACCATTTCCCCTCTCACATCTAGGATCAGAGTAACAGAATAGAATAAATTATATTAGTATTAATGATGATAATCTCACCAGTAATAATCATTTCCCAAAATGCCTCTTGAGAGGCCTGGGCATTGTCTCGGAGCTCTTCAGCTCAAGGCTACCATCCTACCCCTGGAACCACAGCGCCACTTCTGGTTTTCTAGTGGTTAATTGTTGATAAGAGCCTCATGGGCTTTAATGACTAGGCTGGCTTTGAACCACGACGATCCTCAGATCTTAGCCTCCTGAGTAGCTAGGATTACAGGCGTGAGCCACCATGCCTGGCTTGACCAAATGATCTTATTCTCACAAGCAACAGATGCTAGTATCACCTTTCTTTTCAGAGGAGTAAACTGAGGCTCAGAAATAACAAACGAGTTGCTCACTCTCACATGGCTAGAACCTGGGCTCTGAAGCAAAATCTGTTTGACTCTAAAATCCTATATGTCTCGTTCAACAGACTTATGTATTAAGTAGAAAAACTGGAGCCCAGATGGGAGATTTACTGATGGCCATGTAGTGATTTCAGAGAGGGTCTTATATGATTCTAAGGTGGTTTTTGTTACAAAGAAATCCTTTCTTGGATCTTCAGGCTTCTTTCTCTGACAGCCCATTGTATAGGAATGTTGGTGTCTGAAATCCAGGAAAGATCTGGGTGCCACAGGAGCAGTTGAAGGTTCTAGACAGAGTTAGGAGGGGGATTCACATACTAGAGAAGGTTCTGTGGAAACGGCCCCAGCAAGCTCCTGAGCAATTATGATTCTTTTCTTCCTTCCTGGCTCCTCTGTTGGGGGTGGCTGCCCCTCCCCCATCCCGATTTCAAAAACTGATGTCTGATGCTCTGCTGATTAGGCTGAAGGGGGGGCTGGAGGAGGCCAGGGGCGGGACTATTTGGCTATCCTCTGCCAATCAGATGACGCCAGCTGCCTTAGAAGTAAAGTCTGTAGAACAGGGGACTCTGCAATGGAAACTCCCCAGATGAACTCGGAGACTCTCCACGTCCCAGCCTCTTGCTTGTTTATCTTTCTTCTTGGCCTGTCCCTGCTAGGATTTGGGTGTTTTGTTTTAAGGATTTTGAGTTGAAGATGCAGGGGAGGCAGTGATGCAGGGGTGTAGCAGGGGATTAAACTTGTGATGTTGAAATCGGATGGACGAGGGCTAAGATCCCAGCTCCATCATCTAGGTCCTGTGCTCTTAAGCAGGTCAGTGACTTTCTCATTTACAAGGACCAGAAGGAAGTTGATCTCATGGGGCTGTTGCTAGTTTTAAAGGAGATGATGTGTATTGCTTAGAAAGTTCTCCAGCAGTTGGGTGTAACTTCTCCTCTCCCTCTCATCACATCTTTAGCCTCAGTTTCTGAGGGACATCTTAGAAAACATCCTAGTGCCTAGTTTTCTCTTTTACATAATAGGGATCATGACAGTTCGATTCCCCCGACCCTGGAGTGGTTGTGAACATGGCAATGAGAAAAGGATGTTATAAAAAAAAATCTTATGATTCTCCTCTTAGCTTCTCAGAGTTAACAGTATACCTTTATCTCACTTGACTCCCAGACAACCCTCCCTCCCTCTCTCCCTCCCTCCCTCCCTCCCTTCCTTCTGGAGCTGGGCACTGTCCCTGAGCCTTTCTGTGCTCAAGGCTCTCCTTTTGCCACTTGAGCCACAGTGCCACTTCCGGCCTCTTCTGGTTAATTCATTGGAGATCAGAGTCTCACAGACTTTCCTACCTAGGTAGGTCTCTGCCTCCTTACAGGCATGAGCCACCAGCACCCAGTCGATTTCTTATTTTGTACGTAGTGGTGACAATGCTGGTTTTCCAGAGTTGTGGGGAAAGTTCCCTAGAGGTGGGCTTCTAAACACTAGCTTCCTTTTCCTCCTGTGCCTAGCAGATCTCACACATCAAGACTCAATACGACAATGCTCAGTGAGGGGCTGGAACTGAGTGGGTTCAGAGGAAGGGGTGAAGAACTTTCCATGGAACCTTTTTTTTTTTCTTTTGCTCAGGGAGGGAATGGAAGGGAGGAGAAGGACTGAGCTCTCACTGGAGGCGGGGAATCTTCACAAAGACCACCTTATGTTGTCTTGGAAGACAATCTTCCAAGGATGAACTTCTTCACTCCATTTTACTGAGGCACACAAAGGGCATTTGGCTGCCTAAGAGCCACAGTGAGCTGAGGGTGGGCTTTGGGACTGGGGTTTGATTTCTGAGCTTCCTGGTCTGGCTACAAACCTGCCTGCAGAGGGAGGGTGGGGTAGGGCTGGGCCCTGAATGATTCAGGTAGGAGTCACCTCTGCATTTTCCCAAAGAGTGGGTAGGGCTCAGGTAGGTGAGAACTCCCTAAAGCCATTCTGATCTAGTCCCAAGCTAGGTGGGAGAGAGGTCACATGACTGGTGAGGTCCAGGGGCTTGGAGAAGCTACAGAGAAGACATTTTGTCGCTGTCACCAGTGGGTATAGAGAAGATGGGTGGCTACATCCATCTTCCATGACTTCTGTCTTACATTGCATCCTTTCTGTCTGTGCCCCCATCCTTTGTTTCATCCACCTGACACCTGAGTCCCTGCATTCCTTCATTGCTTCCCAGCTGTGTTATCTGCCTCTTTGACTGCCTTTTTCCTTCCTTGCCTCCATGTTGGGATCTACAATGTGGGGCCAGAGCTTGGCCATAGTGAGAGTTCATTTGCAACCCAAACTGAACCTATCCTTGCGGACCATGTGATTCTATTATTTAAGCTGATAATTTTATTATCTAAGTGGATGCCAGAGAAGAATAGAGATTTGTCCAAGGCCACAATGTAAACAAACAAACAAAACCTTGAGAATTGAACTCAATTTTTTTTATCAGTCTTGAGACTCGAACTCTGGGGTTGGGCACTGTCCCTGAGCTCTTCAGCTCAAGGCTACTGCCCTACTCCTTGAGTCACAGCCCCACTTCCTGTTTTCTGGTGATTAATTGGAAATAGGAGTCTCTTAGTCTTTAGTGCCCGGTCTGGCTTTGAACCATGATCCTCAGATCTCAGCCTTCCTGTAGTAGATTACAGGCATGAGGCACTGTGCCCAGCTAAGTTTTTTTTTTTTTGATTCCTATGCATAAGTCACATAAGTGCTTGTTGTCCTAAGTATATTCAGGAGTTTGAGGCTGAGGTATGGTAGAAGAAACGGGTGTGGTAACTCCACTGGGCCGGGCTGGAAGGAGGGGAAAGCTTGGGTATAAAGGATGGAACCCCCTTTCAGCTCTTTCTTTTCTTCATCACCAGAAAGTCCCCTATTCTTTGGACAACTGGGCCCCACATTACTTATTACCTTGATCCCATTTTTTTCCCCATTGATTGTGTTTCCTTGCCCTGACTGGGTACTTACCAGGGCCGGTGGGAGCTGGGGGGACCGTATCTGGGATGGAAGATCCAGGCTGTGATTGGTACTCTCAGGGCCCCAGCCCCTCCCTGGGTCTGCCCTGGCTTGCTCTGGTTCCCTAAGGCAGCTGGCATTTGTCCCACTGGAGCACAGGACCAGCTCTGGGGATGGGTAGAGTTTCCCAGCAAATCTCACTTCTTCTGCCTGGTGTGGTGCTCCCTCCATATTCAGAGATGTCTGGGAATGTCTTCGCTCTTCTGCCAGGGGAGACAGCCTGTGAGTATGGAGGCCAAGAGTTGCTGTATGGCTTCTTATCCTTTAATGCCTTCTTGGCTCAGCTTCCTTAGCTTGGAACAAGAGAGCCAGATTTCTGGATGCTATAAAGGCAGCAGGTGGATATGAGATCATCTAGATGGTGAAATCTGGTCAGCTGTTGTTAACTGAGCACCTACTGTGTACTTATTATGCATATTGTTCACTAATTCTTCCAAAAACCATCTGAGATGGGTTTTGTTATTTCCACCCACTTTATAGATGAGAATACTGAGGGCAAGAGAGGACATGTTTCTTCTCCAAGGCATCTCAGCATTGAACTCAGGTCTCCTGGAATTGAACTCTTGGGAATGGAGTTCTCTCCCCCTGTTGTAGTGTGTATGCCATGCAGGAAACCATGCACAGACCTTTCCTTCCGTGCCCTGTTTTGGTCTCTGCATGGCAAGGCGTGACTCAGACTGGCTGCCTGCAGCTTCAGTCCTGTTCCCAAGCCCTTCTGCTTTGTACCTGGTCTCAAAGCCTCAGTTTCCTATCTACCAAAAAAGAAGAACCAGCAGCAGCATTTCTGGCATTCTCAAAAGGTCGAGTGCCTCCAGGATCTCGAATGAAAAACAGCCCTAGTGGTCATCATCCGATAATTAATAAAATGTCTTGGCTGGGGTGGGAGCAGAGGAAGTCCAGCGGGCGGTGGCAAGGCGACAGCTGGAGGGCGGGGTGGAGAAGGGGCGGGGCTCGGGGCTGGTGGGCGGGGCCTGGGCCAGGTGGGCGGGGCCTGGCCGGGGAGCTTGGGCCGCGCAGGAGGCACGGGGCACTGAGCCAGCCGCCCTCAGCGTTGCGCACCCAGCAGCCACCCGCGCCATGAGCTGTGAGTTCGACCCCAGGGCTCCTGCGTGGCTTCCCAGTGAAGCCTTGAACGCCGGGCTCAGCCTCTGTCTCTCCTCTGCAGGGAGGAGTCTATCTGTCCGGTTCTCTCTGCTCCTGCTCCTGCTGCCCTCACCACCTGTCCTGCCCCTGGACACTGGGGCGCCCACACCAGGTAGGGGGCCTCCTGGGTGCCCACCTCAGGGCTTGCACTCTCTCCTGGCTTGGTCCCACTCCCTCCTCACCTCTGCAGCCGGCCTAGCGCTTCTCTTTTCTGCAGAGGCTGGGACAGAGGAGGGAGGTTGAGTCTGGGGATGTGACAGTTGGGGTGGAGGTGGGGGTGTATGGGAGTGGGGGGCACTAGTTCCTTTCTTTGAGGGACTAGCAGACCCTCACCTGTTCCGGGCCTCTTGCTCTTCAGGCAGCCTCCTCACCCAGTAACCCCACTATTTCCTGTGGGGACTGCTTTGGAAGGAAGAGGCTGGGGCTTGGGGGGTGCTGGGAGGATGGAACTGGTCATGGATTCTTCTTTTCCCAGGCCCTCGTCTGGGGGATGAGGAGACGCAGGGTGGGGCATCCTGACCCTAGTGGAGAAGACCTCCCAGGGTAAAGATGGCCCTCAGGACCACCTGTCCTGGGAAGATGGGAGGGAGATACGCTTCTGGTGACCCGGGCTGTTTTCCTGGAAATTTACAGGTCACCTGTGAGGTCCCTGTGGGGGAGATTGAGGTGCTGCAGGGTCAAGGACATCCTTACACTTACACTGTACATGGCAGGGTTAGGGCTGGAACCCAGGGCTGTCTGACTGCACACACTTTTGCTACCTGGTGGCCCAGAAAGCTCTCCACACTCCCTGCCTTACCACCTGCCCTGAGGCCTTTTAGCTCCAGCACAATGGGGGAAGCCAGGTCTCTCTCATGCCATTCGCATTTCCCAGCCTGCTGCTGGTGCCGTTCCAGGAAGGAGTGCACTCCTCCCCAGCAGTCTCCTCCCCCAGCCTGCTGCACGTGTGCACATGCATGCATGCATGCTGGATGCAGCTTCCCTCACCTGGTGGCTGTGGATACTGAGACTTGAACTCAGGCCCTCAAACTCTAGCCTTTTTCATTCTGAGCTGGCATGCTACCCCTTGGAGCACACTTCCACTTCAGGCTTTTGGTTGGTTAATTGGAGATAAGGATCTCTTGGGTTTATCTGCGTGGGGTGGTTTTGAACCACCATATTTAGTAGCTAGGATGATAAGCACTTGATCTCATACCTTTTTGAGTTCCTCATCTGTAAAATGGGATCAAAAAAGAATGGACATTGCTTATTTCTGGATGTTTTGGAGACTTGGTGCTGAAAAGAGAATATTAACTTACAGTGTCTACTCAGGTTATAACTCATAGACAAAAGTTTTGCAGACGAGGAAGTGTGTGTGTGTGTGTGTGTGTGTGTGTGTGTGTGTGTGTGTGGCTGCTTTTGGGGAATCCCAGGGAACCCTCTTTCTTGGGTACTCTAGGAAAGAATTTGATTTCAGCAAAAGTCTGCTTTGTGAGAAGGGCAGGCAGAAGAATTCTGCATCCCATATTTAACAGAGCTGTTCAGCTCTGCTAGGGAGCCTTGTTAGACTCATTCAATAGGAGAGGGCTTGGAGGCCCAAAGAGGGTGAGTCGAATCTGTCTGAGATCACAAAGTGGGCTGGTGGCAGAGTGATGACCTGTTTTGTTCAGTCATTTAAATGAGCTCACCACTGAGACCATCCCACGACATCTAGGATCCTGGGTATGCAGGATCCATCCCAGTTTCCTGTATCCCACCCGCCTTCCTGTATCTCACCTGCCTCCCATACCCCATTTGCCTTCCTGTACCCCACCTTCCTTCCTCTGCCCTCTCTTGTGTGGAAGGAGACCGAATCCAGCTTGGAGGGCAAGACTTTCGCTCAGGCCTCTGGGTTTAGTTTGATACTTTATATCCAGCTAGGGATAGAGCATGACCTGGCGACTCTGTGTGTGTGTGTGTATGTGTGTATTTGTTTTTTCTACCCTAGGTTTTTAAGTAGAATTTTATTTTTGCCAGTCCTGGGGCTTGAACTCAGGGGTGCTGTACTGAGCTTCTTTGCTCAGAGCTAGCACTTTACCAACTGAGTCAGAGTTCTACTTCTGTTTTTTGGTGATTAATCAAATGCAATCTCATGGACTTCCCTACCCAGACTGGCTTTGAACCTTAATCCTCAGATCTCAACCTCCTGAGTAGTTAGGACTACAGGCATTAGCCACCAGTGCCCAGCCCCCCAATTCCCAGGGCTTTCTTTAGGCCTTTCTTTGCCTAGCACCTGTAAGACATAGAGCTAGGATGAGTTCATAGTCCAATGGTGGAGATAGCTGCCACCAGACTGTCATCCATAGGAATCAGAATGATGACTGAGGGAAACATGGGTCATTCAGAGCTCAGGGAGGAAATAGCCTTCCAGTGTGAGGACGTGAGGAGACTTTTCTGAAGTAGACCATGCAGAAGATGGTAGTGGGGCAAACCCTAAGAGTCTTTCTCATAGGAAGCAGTAGTCAGAGCAGAGGTGAGACCTGAGCAAGGGAGGTTGATGACTGGAGCAGAGGGGCAAGGGGGCTGGACCAGGAGGACTCAGAATGCAGAACAAGGAGAGAATGAGGACAGATGGCTTGGAGGAGATATTAGTGGCTGGAAAAGCAGCCAGGAGCCTCTTAAAAGGGCCAAGGAAAAGGTGGATAAATGGGTACAGGAGCCTTCATCTTCCAAGGGTGGAGGGTAGAGAATATAGGGGCCAGATTGGAGGAAGGCAGGGAGGGAGGGAAGACAGGAGGGAGGGGGGGAGTGTTTGGGGATCCACATACTCCTGTAGCCTCTAGCTTTGCTTCAGGGCCATCTCCCTAGCTAGGGTTCAGGCATGACCAGTGGCCAGGTGGAAGAATGTGAGGCTTGCCCTGGTGGTGCCTGGCCTGGAGCTGTCTGCGGGCTTCATGTTAGGGCTGGGCCCCAAGCCTGGACGCCTTGGCTGGTTTCCTCTTTGGCTGCCAGGCCCATGGAGCTTCTCTAAATATTATTCTTAGGGGATTTATTGCAGCCTCCCCTCTGGTGCCTGCTGCCTACGCACCCTGCACCCCGGAGGACGTGGCATACCTCCACTGGGCCTGTGTGCTGTCACGCTAAGCCCTTGCAAATCACAACTCTTGGGCTGGGGGACTTTTTCTTTCCTGAATCCTTGGAAAGTGTCTGGAGCCAGGCAGACCTGGGCAGTGGGAATGTGTGTGAGAACAGGGGACCAGGTGCTCAGCTCTTGTGTCTGTGTGTGACACAGGCAGTGTGTGTGTGACTCATCCTGCTGGGGGGCCTTGGGCACTGAATACAAACACATTGTAGACTTTTCTTGTGAGGGGCAGGGGCAGTCTCATCAATGGGAATGACAGTGACAGAACTGGCTTCACCTGGAGTTGAGAAAGGGGAAGGATGCTAGATGGAAGGAGATGGAAGCCTCCTTTGAGCTAACCACTCCATCCTCTAGTATAGACAAAACAAAACAAAACCAAAAAACAAAGTCCTGAGGCTGGAAGGGACTGGCTCAGTGACCCACATTTCAATTGTCTTTCTTGGATATTCAACTAGGCTTCTGGCCTGAGCTCAGTGTGACCCACTCAAGGTGAATTAGATCAAGTCTGCACCTCCCAGCTCTCTTTCCTAATGGTCCATTATTTCTGGGTCCTGGTTTCAGTCCCATGGTTTCATTCATTCATTCATTCATTCAGGACTTTCAATATCTACTTTGAAGGAACAGTGAAGGTCATCTCCAGCTTTTAGATCAATGCGCCTCTCCTTTCCCATCCCTCTCCATATCTAGGCCTGGATAACTCCTGGGGGAAGAAGATAGGGGGAATGAGAGGGGTTCAAGTCTTAGCTCTGCAACCTCTAAACCCAGGGGCTTGGGCAAGTCTCTAGCCTTCTCAGGAGCTGGAGCTCCTTGTTGTGCAATGGGGTGTTTGTTTACCCGTCCTAAGGAGTGCTGGCAGGACATAGGAGGTGGGACAGTGAAGCCATGGCCTTCATCCACTAGAGCTCTGCTACCCCAGCCTGGCAAGCAGCATAGGCCACTCTCAAGCAGCACCCTGACACCTCAGGGCAGCCCATGTTTATGGAAAGATCTAAGGGGAGGTGGGGGTGAGGCTTGGGGCAGGCAGCTGTGGCTCTCTGTTGGCTGGGGCCAACCTAGGGACTTCAGCAGGAGGCCTTGAAGCTAGTCTGGGAGGAAGGCTGGGAGGGCGCAGGCTGCTCTCCTGCCAAGCTGGGAGTGGCCAGTCTTCTCACATCATTTTGATTAATTCCATAGACATTTGCTAAGCTCTGGCTACCACATGGTGCCTTGAGTGTCTGGGATCTGGGCATAGCCCAGGCTATGTGCTTGGTAGGGCAGGAGAGTATCAGAAGTCCTTCCCCTGCCCATCACTCCCTCCCCCCCACCCAAGCCAAAAGAGATAAGCAAGGGGAGGGGTTAAGTGGAGAGTTGGGAGGATTTGTGGGTTGGAAAAACGTGAGTCTCCTATGCTATAGGAATATGAGACTGGGGTTAAAAAGAGGAGGTATGGAGCCCCTCAGCCCCTCCCCCAACGCATGCCTATTGAGTGGAAGAATTAGATCACTGGTGCCAGAGGTGGGAGCTAGCAGGTGAATTCAGATGAATGAGGATTGGCCTAGCAAGGGTGAGAGGTAGGGGGTCCCTGGAGCCAGCTAGAAGGCTAGTTCTGAGTCTCGGCCTCTCTGGCCCAAGAAGGGAAAGCTGGGGTTTTGCCCACCAGATCTGCCTGTGGCAGGCTGATAAGGCCTTTTTCTTTTGTCCAGCCTCCTTCCCCTTGGCCTTCCTTTCCCTCTCACACCCCTACAGGAACCACACAGTTGCCAGGGCTTAAGCAAAACTATTTGCATAATTCTTGCAATTTTTGAGGCCCTAGAGGGAGGGCATTGTGGATCTCCAAGGGATGGGGCAGGAAGACTCAGCTGCCCAGGCAAAGCCCCTGCTAGGAAGTGAGAATTTGGAGACTGGAGTAGAGGTGAGGACTCACCCACGGTCATGCTGTCTGTGTCAGCACCCCGAGATGAATGTTTGATCCCAGGCTGCTCCTTCTTTCATTACCCTCTTGACCCTCCCAAGTCATCACGTGTACAGAGTAAGAGTTCCTCTAAGACACTGGCTTGGAGCCCAGAAAAAGAAGTGTGTATTCAGAAGGGATTTGAGCATGTTTCTTTCCACAGCTGGGGAAGAGATCTCTTCCTAGGAGCCAAGAATACTGTATCTATCTGCCTCTGCTCTGTGTCCTTGGCCGAATCATCTCTCTCTGAGCCTTGATTTCCCTTGCTGAGCAGGTTTGGGGTGAGGGTATTGGGGGGAGGTGCCATAGGACATGAGGATGGGGCTGGACCTGGGTAAGCCCAGAGACTCTGTCCTGCTGAATTCCCTGTGCAAATGCAGCAAGTGGATGGTGGTCAGAGGAATCAGGGTTAGATTCTAGGAGGGACTTCCTTGTGGAAGCACTCTTCCAGGAGGCAGGAGAATAGCTGGGTGGCTCATTCACCCTCTCCTAAGAGAATTTTTTTTTTCTAGCCATGCTACTCTCCTTCCCTTGGTTTATGACTTTCCCTCAGGATCTTAACCCATACTCTGATATGGGCCAAGTCTATATCTCGCCGGAGCAGAGGTCAAGGCAGCTGAGACATTGGAGTCCCCTTTTTCTTCCTGCCACCAGAACTCTTGTCTCTGGACTTCTAGAGACTTCTTTCCTTATACCTGATGTTTGACCTAGCTGTAGGGTACAGGTGGAAATGAAGGGACAGACAATTGGTCAGACATGACCATTACTTGGCTTTCTCCTTTTTGTAGCCTCTGGTTCTCCATCTCCAAAGTAGGTATCAGGATGCCTGCTCTTTTCCTCCTGTAGAAATGGATGGTGACCAACCTCATTTTCCTACTGTCCAGGTGCTCAAAAATTGGGAGCTGATCTGAGTGAAGCTTTGCCCAGATCCTTGTTCCCTTTCTGGGCCTCACAACAGGAAGTGAGCGCTCCAGACTCATGGCCGCAGTGTCATATCAGCCAGCCATTTCAAGCCTCAGCCATCACAGCTAAGGGTCTGGCCTTTTCCCCTGCCAGCCTTTGGTGGCAGCATGGAGGAAGACTTCCCCTGCGGGGGGGCAGGGTGGAGGTTTCGTGTTCATGGCTGTGGGAGCTAGTAGGGGGCTCTGAAGTCTAGGGAAGGGTCACCTTGTGATTTAGAATTGAGATGTGACTTGAGTTCTTCCCCCTGGCTCCTCCCTCCCGCATTACAGGCGGGACAGGATCAGGGCACTGTGCCAGGGAAAATGTCTCATGTCTATTTCTCACCCGCAGTGAACCCCTGTTGTTACTACCCGTGCCAGAACCAGGGCGTCTGTGTCCGATTTGGCCTTGACCGCTACCAGTGTGACTGTACCCGCACGGGCTACTCAGGCCCCAACTGCACCGTCCGTGAGCTACCCCTCTGTTTCTCTCCTGCACCCCACTTCCTGTCCTCACCTCTGACCCCTGGTCCCTTCTCTTTCTTCTCTTGGCTCTGATCCCTCCTGATCTCGCTCCATGTGAACTCCTGCTTCTCTCGACCAGCAGTCCTTGCCACTGAGCTCTGAGGCCACAACACACCATGTTCCCTATCCACCACCATCATATCTGCCTCTAGCTCTGTCATGTGTCATCACTTCCAATGCTCTATCCAGACCCCTGTCCCGCCAATGCTACCCTGTCCCCTCCTGGCCCTTTCCCCCCAGTCCTCATCTTCCTACCCTGGCTACTTCTGGTCCTGTCAGCAGGGCCTGACTGAGCAGCTCCCATTGCTTCTGCAGCTGAACTCTGGACCTGGATCCGGCATTCCTTGCGGCCCAGCCCCACTTTCGTCCACTTCCTGCTCACACATGGACAATGGTTCTGGGAGTTTGTCAATGCCACCTTTATCCGAGACTTGCTTATGCGCCTGGTGCTTACAGGTGGGTGTGGAGGGGACCTCCCCACACACAATCTGGTCAGTAAGACAAGCTAACAGTCCTGGGGATTCATGGGACATGATAAAGGAAGTGGGTGGGGAGACTCTACAGTGCCAGATAAAACAAACCTCAACTCAAGAAGAGGAGGCAGGGAAAATGGGTGTAACTGGGATGGAAAGAATTTTGTCACCTTTTTTTTTTTCCCCTCTCTCTACAGTGCGGTCCAACCTCATCCCCAGTCCTCCCACCTATAACATAGCATATGACTACATCAGCTGGGAGTCCTTCTCCAATGTGAGCTACTACACCCGAGTTCTGCCATCTGTGCCTAAAGACTGCCCCATGCCCATGGGGACCAAAGGTAATGGGCATTGCATGAGCTAGTCTGGGGATCATAAGAGATGCTCGAGGGTCCTCTTTGGGGAAAAAAAGGCAGGCAGAGCTGGGTGCTAGCGGCTCACACCTATAATCCTGGCTTCTCAAAAGACTGAGAACTGAGGATCATTGTTCAAAACCAGTTTGGGCAGGAAAGTCTACGAGACTAGGAGACTCCCCCCCGCCTTTTTTTTAACTCAGGGCCTGGGCACTGTCCTTGGACACTTTTTTGCTCAAGGCTAGCACTCCGCCACTTGAGACACAGTGCCACTTTCACTTTTTCTGTGTATGTGGTTCTGGGAAATCGAACCCTGGGATTTGTGCATACTACCACTAGGCCATGCTCTTAGCCCCTCTACGAGACTCTTTTTTTTTTTTTTTTGCCAGTACTGGGCTTGAGTTCAGGGCCTGAGCACTGTCCTTGGACTTTCTCAAGACTAGAGCTCTACCACTTGAGCCTCAGCACCAAATCCAGCTTTTTTCTATGTATGTGGTACCAAGGAATTGAACCTGGTTCTTCGTGCATGCAAGGCAAGCACTCTACCACTAGGCCAAACTCCCGGCCCCTCTACGAGACCATTATCTCCAATTAATCACCAGAAAACTGGAAGTAGAGCTGTAGCTTAAAGTGATAGAGTGCTAGGCTTGAGCAAAAGCACTTAGGCCCTGAGTTCAAATCCTATGACTGAAAAAAAGAAAAAAAAGCAAGCTGAAGAACAATTATTGTTCCATTTCACAGATGAGTAGATCAAGACGAGATGGCTGACATGTCTCAAACCAGTGAGAACAGGAAAGGGTAGCCACAGGTCTTGCCTTAGGTCATCAAGAAAGTCATAGGCAGAGACAGCAGGGATGGTCCACGCCTGTAACTCCACAACTCGGGATGCTGAGGCAGGAAGATTTGGGATTCAAGGCTAGCTTGGGTTATAGAGCAAACAAAGCCAAACAAAAAGAAAGAAGGAAAAAAGAAATAGAGGCAGAAGCAGATAAGCATTTCCATATTCAATGTCACTTCTTGGTTTGCATTTACTCTACTGACTTCATCCATTGAGGAGCATTCCTCTGGGGTGGAAGTGATTTCGTAGTTGAAATGGAGGAGAGCTGGAAGGAAAGAAGACAAGAAGGAAGGAAGGAAAGAAGAAAGGAAGGGATATTATGTCATATATTGATGTTAACTCTGTGTTTGGTTCCTGTGTGTGTGTGTGTGTGTGTGTGTGTGTGTGTGCGTGTGCCAGTCCTGGAGCTTGAACTTAGGGCCTGGATGCTGTCTGTGAGCTTTTGTGCTCATGGCTAGCCCTCTACCACTTGAGGCACAGCTTCACTTCCAGATTTTTGTGGTATTTAATTGGAGATAAAAGTATCACAGACTTTCCTGTTCAGACTGACTTCGAACTCCTATCCTCTGACTTCAGCTTTCTGAGTGGCTAGGATTACAGGCAGTGAGCCACCTGTGGATGCCTCTACTGGTTATTTACTGAATGTGTATCGTTTTCTCTGCTTCTCTTGGTAGAGTTACAAAGAAAGTCAATTTTTTCTTCAGTTAGCCTAAGAACATATGGCCTCTGTGCAGATCCTCTTAAGGCCTTCAGCTCAACCTGAATTGTTCAGAAATCTGGAGGCTACTCAGTTAAAGGTTCAGCCAAGAACAGACAGACTCAACAGTCCTGCACTGCTGTAGCTTCATTTTCTGCCACAAGGTGTCGCTGTTGAACATTGTTCCTGGGTAGCCCCCCAGTTCTGCTTTGACGGATTCTGAACCTTGTGTGGATATTGATGTCTTCATAGTGTCTCCAGGTGCCTGATCTGGTGGTTCTCACTCACATGTTTGACAACTATTCCCCAGCTGTGGGCCAGTCTAGCAGGACAGCTGAGTTTAGCCAACATTGCCAAAATCAGTCTTTGCCCCAATGTCAATGAACAGTGATGTCAGATTATAGGGGTACAGATCATTCCCTCTAACTTTTCTTTAATGAGCTTCCTTTGGGGCACTTGATATCTCTCCTTGCCAGAGAGATCCAGCTGATCATTTCAATCCAAAGACTTTCCATTAATCTTGGACCTTACCTGAAGTCTGGTAAAGGGATTCATGTCCCAGAACATAGAAAAACCTAGTGCCTGCTCATCTGATGTTGGTATAGTTATCAAAGGCCTTCCCAAATTTAATATGATGGGTACCTGCTTCATGATGACTTTTCTTCATCCCAGATGTATAAAAATTGGCATAATTAAAAAAATATGTTGGCCAACTATAGACCACAGGCCAAATCTAAGCCCATCTCCTGTTTTGTAAGTAAAAGTTTTACTGGGATACAGTTACATTAAAAAAAAAGTGTAGCTGGGTGCTATGGCTCATGCCAGTAATCCTAGCTACTCAGGAAGCTGAGATCTGAGGATCAAGGTTCAAAGCCAGCCTAGGCAGTAAAGAACGAGGCTCTTTATCCCCAATTAATCACTAGAAAACCAGTAGAAAATGGGAAGTGGGGCTGTGGCCCAAGGGGTAGGGATAGCCTTGAGCTGAAGAGCTCAGGGACAGTGCCCAACTCCAGAGTTCAAACCCCACAACCCCTCCCCCCAAAAATGTTGTTTTTGATGCTTTCCTGCTATAAAACAAAGCTGATCCGGGTGCTGGTGGCTCATACTTGTATCCTAGCTACTCAAGAAGAAAAGTCTCCAAGATTCTTATCCCCAATTAAGTTTTTCATGATGAAAAAATTGCAAATGTACTTACAAGTTGAAAATATAATGAACTACATGCCCATGTCTCAGTGTCAACCCTAACTCACAGTTTACCAGTCTTATTTCACCTCGTCCTCCTCATTTCTTCTTCTTCTTCTTCTTCTGGAAAGTTTTAGCAAGGGTTTATTTTTAATATAACAGGAGAAATGTAGGGAGAAATGGGAGAGGGAGGGAGGGCCAGGGAGAGAGAGAGAGAGAGAGAGAGAGAGAGAGAGAGAGAGAGAGAGAGAGAGAGAGAGAGAGAGAGAGAGAGAGAGAGAGAGAGAGATTGTTTCTATTTTCCTATGCAGGCAGAAAATGAGAGTGAAAGACCCAACATGACAATTCCCTCTCAGTTTTTAGTGGAGTATTTTAAAGCAAATTTCAAATAGCGTGTCAGTCTACCTATAAACATGGCTAGGTCCTTTCCTCGTGTGGTGTAAAGGGCTACAGTATGGGGTTAGGTGTTTCTGAAGAAGATACTTTGAGTTTCTTGCTTAGATTTGCTCAGTGAGCCCAGAAGTCCCCAAGACAGTTTTTTTCTACCTCCTCCACCAGGGAAGAAGCAGCTACCAGATGTCCAGCTCCTGGGCCGTCGCTTTCTGCTCAGAAGAAAGTTCATCCCTGATCCCCAAGGCACCAACCTCATGTTTGCCTTCTTTGCACAACACTTCACTCATCAGTTCTTCAAAACTTCTGGCAAGATGGGTCCTGGCTTCACCAAGGCCTTGGGCCATGGGGTGAGTATCTAGGAAGGCTGCAGAACGGCTTCATACCTGACGTGGCACATGTGGAGCGTCATCACAAGCATAGAACCCAGAAGACATAGCCGGCTGTCTCTCTTCTCAGGTAGATCTTGGCCATATTTATGGAGACAATCTGGAACGTCAGTACCAACTGAGGCTCTTTAAGGATGGGAAGCTCAAGTACCAGGTAGTACTGGGCCTGGGGATGGGGTATCAGGAAGGTCTTCCCTTGGTTTCCCTGCCAATGGCTGCCTAAGGTGGTTGGGGCTGGGCCATGTCCTAGAGAAAGTCAGCCCTAGGAGTTGAAGATCTGTGCCAGGTGGAGAGACAGTAAACACAGGGAAGAAGTGCCAGGCACAAGATGCAAATGAGGAGCAAATGTGATCTCCCATAGCCTCCTGGGGGGAGGGGGTGGACTTGGAGTTCGATAGGCAGCTGCTGTCATTTTGTTATTTCATTTGTTGATTGGGTTTCATGTTGTGCCTTGCCTGAGTGACTGAGCACTTACCATCCTAGTTATGAGCCCTGCCCCAGGAAACCACAGCCATAGAGTATATGTAGGATATGGATTCCAGGACTAGTCTGCAACAGCATTGTCTTATGTCTTACACACACACGCACATGCACACGCACACACAATTCAAATTTTTAGAGGACACATTAAAAAACGATAACAAGAAAAGGCCACATGAATGTCATAATATGTTTTACTTGATACAATAGTATATCAATTTCAACCTGTACTCATTACAAAAATAAAACATTTCCCATTATTTTTTTCTACACTAAATCTTTGAAATTTGATGTGCATTTATACTTGCACAATGCTACAATTTGGATGCTATGTTTCCAACCTGATCTCCTAATCACCATTTCGATTTCTGTAAAGTTTTCAGTTGAATAAATAGATTTCCATTCAGTTTTCTGGAGTATGAGATGTTGTTGCTGTTGTTTTCTGTGCTAGTCTTAGGGCCTGGACACTGTCCCTTAGCTTTTTTTTTTGTTCCAAGTTGGTGCTTTACTACTTGAGTCACTTCTGGCATTTTGATGTTTCTTATAAGCTTTCCTGACCAGGCTAGCTTTGAACCACAATCGTCAGAGCTAAGCCTTCTGAGTAATTAGGATGATAGGTATGAGCCCCTGGGGTCCAACTGAAATGTGTTTTACAATTCTAATGGTAATCAAATAAAATCTAAATAAAGTAAATTTAAGTAAAATTCAATTCTTCACACTAGTCACATTTCTAGTGCTCAGTTGCCATTGGTGGCTAGTGTCCAGTCAGACTGCATTGTGCAAATCTTGACAAATGAAAAAAACAAAACAAAACAGTGCTACATCTTTAGGGCTACGGTCAGTGCTTGACAAATAGTACTTCTTGTTTTATTATTTTAATTTCCTTTTGTTGTTTGGGTGATGTAGTACTTCTTCAGTGAATAAGTAATTAATGGATGAATGAGTTAAGAGGAAGTTGCTATAGAATTGGTGGCATCTGCCACTAGTGAGCTGGTGAGGGGGCCACTGAGTGCCTAGAGGCTGGGCCTACCTAGAATTGCATGAGAAAAGAAGAACTAGAGAGGCCAGCAAAGGGCATAGGCTTTCCAGACAGAGGGCTCAGTACATGCTAAAGGCCTGAAAGCAGCTCGGATGAGTTGGAGGGAGCATGAAGACTGAGAGGGATGGGAACAGCATTAGTGGTGGAGGGGTAAGAATGACTGCAGATGTGTGTGTGTGTGTGTGTGTGCGCGCGTATGTGTGTGTACATATGTGTGTGTGCATATGTGTGTGTGTGTGCGCGCGTGTATGTGTGTGTGCGTATGTGTGTGTGTGTGTGTGTGTGAAGGACTAATAATTTCTTGCCTGAAAGAATCTCTCTCTCTCTCTCTCTCTCTCTCTCTCTCTCTCTCTCTCTCTCTCTCTCTCTCTCTCTCTCTCTCTGTCTCTCAGTCTTTTGCCAATCCTGGGGCTTGAACTCAGGGCCTGAGCACTGTCCTTGAGCTTTCTCAAGGCTATCACTCTACTACTTGAGCCACAGCGCCACTTCTGGCTTTTTCTGTGTATGTGGTACTGAGGAATGGAACCCGGGTCTTCATGCATGCTAGGAGAGCCCTCCACCACTAGGCCACACTCCTGGCCCTGGAAGAATTGCATGTTGTTTGTTTGTTTTAAACTGAGAGGACTACCCTGGCCCTGGTGGGGAGAATGGCTAGTCTGGAGACAAGAGTGGAGGTGGGGAGCCCCTTTGGGCTGGGCTTCAGGAGGAAGAGGAGGGAGGTTGCACCTGGACGGAGGTAGCCGGGATGGACAGAGATGGATGGGAGGGCAAGGTCGGACCCCAGGACAAGGACAGGCCAGGGTGGCCCGTGTGGGCAGCTGCGGGTGTCCCGTCCCCCCCTCCCCACAGGTACTGGACGGAGAGGTGTACCCGCCCTCCGTGGAGGAGGCGCCGGTGGTGATGCATTACCCGAGGGGCGTGGCGCCCCGAAACCAGATGGCTGTGGGCCAGGAGGTGTTCGGGCTGCTGCCTGGCCTCATGCTGTACGCCACCATCTGGCTCCGGGAGCACAACCGCGTGTGCGACCTGCTCAAGGCCGAACACCCGACCTGGGAGGACGAGCAGCTCTTCCAGACCACGCGCCTGGTCCTCATAGGTGAGGCCGCCCCACCCCGGCCCCCCTGCCGGGAGACCCCACCCACAACGCCGGGGTCCCCTGCCTGTCCTGTGGATGGGTGGAGATGGTGCACAGGACGCTCCCGCTGGACGCGTGCCTCTGAGCTGTGATCCCCTACCCCGAGCCTCAGTTTCCCCTCCTTTTCTGCTCTCAGAGGCGCACACTTGACAAGCCCGACGCGTGCAGGGTTCAAACCGCAGCTTGTCCAGTCTGGTGTCCTGCGCTGCATGTTTTCTGCCGTTCTGGATTTTGGTAGCTGCTAGGTGACTCAGAGACAGGATATTTTTATGTCCCCTACGGGGGTGGGGGGTGAGTCTACCACCTGAAATGTCAGATGGTTTCCTGCCTAGGAGCTCGGCCTCTGCCACCTCTGTCCACACCAGCTTCTGTTTGAGTCACCCCCCCCACCCCTCCCTCTGTTGGGCACCACTGGGCATGGCTGCTCCCAATTATAGTGCTGAATTACTACAGCCTGGAGGAACCTGGGACTGGGAATAAGAATAGCTTGGAGAGGAAGGAGGGACTGACTGGTTCTGCTTCAGAGAGGACAAGTCTACGGGCTGGAGGTCACCCAGCACATTGGCTGGGAATGAAGCTTTGACGAAAGGCAGGAACCCAAGAGCACTGTACTTCTTTCATTTCATTTAACATCCCATAGCTTTCTGAATTGGCTTTGAATACCCTTGTGAAAAGTTTAGATTCAGACAGGTGCCAGGTATTGTGGCACCTGTCTATCATCTCAGCATTTGAGAGGCTGGGGCAGGTTGATGGTGAGTTTGATGTCAGACTAGGCCTGTTTGACTGATGTAGTGAGATCTTGTATCAAAAATGAAATTTAAAAAAATAATAAGAGAAGAATACATTCAGAGAAGGTAAGTAAATTCTTGAAAGTCTCTCAGCAGAGGGAGACTTGCGCCAGGTTGATGTACCACTGGAGTTCCTGCTACTTCTCACTGCAATGCGAGGAGTGGAGTGGGTGGGGAGGGGTATGCTCATATGGTCTTTGCTGAGTAGAGAGCAAGGCTTGGTCTGCCCAATTGCAAGGAGGAGCATGTGAAGAGGGGACCTGCTCTTAGGTTCCTTCCTCCTCCTCCTCCTCCTCCTCCTCCTCCTCCTCCTCCTCCTCCTCCTCCTCTTCTTTTTCTTCTTCTTCTTCTTCTTCTTCTTCTTCTTCTTCTTCTTCTTCTTCTTCTTCTTCTTCTTCTTCTTCTTCTTCTTCTTCTTCTTCTTCTTTTGGTTGTGGGGCTTGAACTCTGGGTCTGGGCACTGTCCCTGAGCTCTTCAGCTCAAGGCTACCACCCTACTCCTTGAGCCACAGCACCATTCTAGGTTTTCTGGTGGTTAACTGGAGACAAGAGTCTCATGGACTTTAGTGCCCGGGCTGGCTTTGAACTTCGATTCTCAGATCTCAGCCTCCTGAGTAACTAGGATTATAGGCAAGAGCTGCTGCGCTCAGCTAGGTTCCTACTTCTGTTCTTGTTTGTTTATATGGTACTAAGGAATTGAACCCAGGGCCTCATGTATGCTAGTCTAGCACTCTGCCACTAAACCACATTCCCAGCCCTCATGCTCCTACGTCTAAACAATAGGTGTCAGCACTATGACACTGTTCCAACAGCACAGATACCTTTGTGTATCCTACACACAGCCAGTGAATCCTGTTGCATAGAAGATTAACGTCCCATAGCAGATTAGAAAAGGGAGCTTCAGAGAGATGAAGGAACTTGGCTTAAGCTCACAGAAAGCTACGATTAATGAAACCAAGATTTGGACCCAGGTCTGATTCCAAATGCTGTGGCTCCTCATTAGTCTACTACCAAGTCCATTTATCTCATGACTAATTGGCCAAAATATCAGTTTCCTTTTAATCTCTAGGTGGCCTTTTTAATCTCAGGATAGAGTATTCAGTTTGCTTTGTAAGAGGATGGTTCCTGAGCAGGCAGAGGGGAATTCTGTCCCCAAGAATTCCAATATCAGAACAGATGAAAAATAAGAGGATTTTTAGCTGTATGTAGGGCTAAATCCACCGTCTGCCTCAGGTCTTTGCTGCAGTAGCTTGCCTCTCTGAGGGTTTCCTCATGAGCCAGCTCTCTGAATTTTCTAGCTTTGGGGGTTTCTCTAGCCTCTTTTAATGGGCTATGGGAAATGACAGCTCAGTAGTCTTAAGTCCAGTTCTTAGACGCTTCCTTGGGGATACTGTGTCCTTTGTATATCCTGTTTAGCTGGGTCTACACCCTCCCATTGCATTGTGGCAGTCGAGTCCAGGTGATTGTGTCTGGGAGTGAAACCTGAGAAAGTTCTGTTTTCCCATCCCATGATGAGATGAAGGGCAGGCGAGCAGCCAAATATTGTCAACACCAACAAAAAAGAGACTTCTCATGAGCCAGTCTGCTTTCTCCAAGCTGTCTACCTACATCACTGTGCTCTGCTGACCTCCTCTTCTCTAATCCTCCCTCTCCCTGGGCAGGGGAGACCATCAAGATTGTCATTGAGGAGTATGTGCAGCAATTGAGTGGCTACTTCCTGCAGCTCAAGTTTGACCCAGAACTGCTCTTTAGAGCCCAGTTCCAGTACCGCAACCGAATCGCCATGGAATTTAACCATCTGTACCACTGGCACCCACTCATGCCTGACTCCTTCAAGGTGGGCCCGCAGGAGTATAGCTATGAGCAGTTCTTGTTCAACACCTCCATGCTGGTGGATTATGGGGTCGAGGCCCTGGTGGATGCCTTCTCTCGCCAGAGTGCTGGCCGGGTAAGTCTCAGTGGAGTGAGGGTAGGGATAAGGGAAGATAAGCTTCCTCATCTGTAAAATGGGTATAGTGTCTCTACATGGGGAGTTGTGAGCATCCCTTCATTTCTCTTGTTGACTTGATCACACCAGACCTTACTCTGGTGTGGAGGATTTAATGGTGAACAAGACTGATGTACTTCTGTTTCTCTTTTGTAACTTACGTCACCATAGAAGGGCTAAGAGCCCCACGCCAGCAAACATCATTTAATCACTTGCTGTGTTTGAGATATAGTGTCTTCTTTTGATGTTATCAGCGCTCAAAAGTTGTGTTAAGAACTGCAATACAGAATGGGTAGTCTCTGACCCCAAACTGGCAGCCATAGATCAGGACGTGATTGATAGAAAATGGGTCTCATAGCCAGCAGTTTCTGAAGGAAAGAGGTAGTGTTATTGGCAAAGGTATTACAGCTAGAGAGGACAGCATGGGGTCAGCCCTGGGGGTCAGAGGGCACGCTTGGAGGAACAGAAGGAAGCTAGGGTATGGTGGTATGTAGCTAAGTGCTTGCAGAAAGTGTTTATTGAATGGGATCCTGTGCTGTGGGCTGGATCTTGTCTTCCCCCAGATTCACGTGTGGAAGTCTTAACTAACCTCAGAATACAACTGCCTTCAAAGATAGTGTCTTTAGAGTCAGTTAAAACTGAATGCAGAAATCAGGGTGGGTCTAATCTCATATGACTACTGTCCTAATCAGAAGAGATTAGAGCGTAGACCTACTTAGAAGGAGAGTCCTTGAAGACAGGGACAAGGAGGCTTTTTATAAGCCAAGGAGAGGGGTCTCCAGGGAATCAACCCCGCTGACACCTTGGTATTGGCTTGTAGCCTACAGACATAGGAGTAAGTTTCCGTGTAAACCACTCACTCTGCAGCACTTTGTCATGGCAGCTCTGGCAAGCAAGCACATTCTCTTTTTCCTCCTTAATCTCTCCTGCTGCACATGGGAGGTTTCCACCTCCTTTATCCCAGCTCTGGATCTCCCAAGGACATTTTCCACTCTCTTATCTTTGTGCCCAAGCAGGACCAGAGTTCCTTCTGGAATTTCACTGGAATTAGCATAAACTGCTGCCAGCATATGCTGGCTGGTCTGTGGTCTCTCTTCTTGTGGGAACACAGACCTGAACAGAGCCAATACCCCCTATGTAGGACTGTATTGTTTCCAGAATGTCTTTGTGGAACAATGATGAGGGTGTGTTTGAAAGGCCCCAGTGCTCAGCCTGGTACAAAGCAGAAAGGTAACTGAAGTGTGTTGACTCCCAGGACATTAAAAAGAGACACTGAGACCCCTGTTCAACAAATATGCATACATACAGACAAATAAACAACAGCAAACCCAGGACACAAGACATGGATTGGATTCCAGATAACAAAATGTGATGCGACAAAGAACAGAATTCAGACAATCAAAATACATGCTAGATAATAGTATTCTAATATTAACTAGGTTTAATTAAAAATCTTAGAGAATGTTCTTGGAAGATAAAAACTGGTATCTATAATTTGTCATTAATGGTCTTAATGACTGGTTCTTGCACTCAGGGCCTGGACCCTATCTCTAAGCTTTTGTGGTCAAGCTTAGTGCTTTACCGCTCGAGCCACAGCTCCACTTCCCAATTTTTTGGTAGTAATTGGAGATAAGCATCTCATTGACTTTCCTGTCCAGACTGGGCTTCAAACCATGATCCTCAGATCTTACCTTTCTGAGTAGCTTAAGATTATAGGTGTGATCCGCCAGCAACTAGCCTAAAAATGATACTGATGTGTCATTTAGAAAAAGCATGCCTGAATAAAATGTTCGTTGGGTGACTATAGACATTCTACTTTTCACCAGGTTTCAATATGTTTTCATAGTAAAAACTGAAGAAAAATAGCAGACTAGCTAATGCCTACGTGCTTTCACCATATCCCCAGATGATATATAAATTTGCAAACTGTCTATAAACATTATCAACAAATATCAAACATCTGGGAGTATTTGCATTCTGAATCCAGACCTTTGTGGATTTACATCATGATGTTATCTCCATATATTTACCAGACTGAATCCAGGATCCCCATCCCAAAGGTTCACAAAAATCCACAGATAATGAAAATCCTTAAACAAAATGAAATTTCGCATCTAACCCATAAACATCTTCCTTGTACTTTCAATCATCTCTTCACTACGTATGATACCTGCTATTATATTGCATGCTCATTAGGAAATAAAGACAAGGGGAAAAAAGTTAACCAGTGTGTAAGAAGTGATAGCACAGGCTTTCCCTGGTGATTATCATGTACCTTGGGACAAATTCTGAGACAGCTGCTTTTCTTCCCTTAGCTCTTATTTTACTTCAGATGTTAGGTGGATGTTCTTGTCTTATTCTGTGCATAGGACAAAACTCGACTTTAGCTCAGGTAACTGCCCAAGGTCTTTGTGTTTGTTTGCTAAGGGTTGCCCTGATGAAGTACCATGGCTTAGAACCACAGAAATTATTCTTTCACTGTTCTGGAGACAGGAAATCTGAAACTAAGATGTCAGCAGGATCGAACTCTCACCGGAGGTACTTAGGAGAATCTGTTCCATGTCTTTCCTTTAGTGTTTGCTGTTTGAGAACTGCCCTGTGTATTCCTTGGTTTGTGGATTTATCATTCTGACCTCTGTTACCTTTATCCTGGGTTCTCTATGCTACTAGTCCTCTCAAAGAGTACAAGTTAGGATGCACATTCCTCAAGGATGGCCTTGTCTGAACTTGATTCCATCTGAGAATATTGTAGTAGCTACCCTCTTATTCATGGTGGACTCATTCTAGGATACCCAGTGGATGGTGGAAATTGAAGACAGTATCGAATCCTATAGACTACATTTTTTAATTGTGCCCATACTGCGGATTGAACTCAGGGCCTGGGCACTATCCCTGAGCTTTTTTGCTCAAGGCAAGTGCTCTGACACTTCCAGAATTTTCATAGTTAATTGGAGATAAGGATCTCACAGACTTTCCTACCCAGACTGCGCTTTGAACCACAATCCTCGATCTCAGCCTCCTGAGTAGCTAGGATTACAGGCATGGGCGACTAGTGCCCAGTTAGACTACATGTTTTCCTATACATACGTGTGCATGATAAAGTTTAACTTATATACTAGGGGTAACAAGATTTATAGTAATAACTAACAAGAACATTGAATATTTATAATACTTTGTAACAAGAGTATGAGAATATGGTCTTTGCTTTGTCTCTCTAGTTCTCAAAGTATCATGTGTGTGTATGTGTATGTGTATGTGTATGTGTATGTATGTGCACATGTATGTGTATGATTGAACCTTGTGCTTGGTAGGCAAGTGCCCTACCACTAAGCTACATCCCCCAACTCAAAGTATCTTAGTGTACTATACATATTCTTCTTGGGATGATGCAAGATGATTAATACATACATGATGGGATGGCATGAGATGAATGAGACATCACTGAGGCAGGGTTAGTTTACTACATAGGATTACTAAGATGCAAGAACTGTTGTACCGTAATGGTTGATCTGCCATATGACTGACAGGCAGCTATCTCTTCCATCGTGGGTCTTCTGGACAAAAGAATGTTTTATATCTTGGGCAACACAGAGTATCACTGCATTAGATTTCATCATGCTACTAGCAAATCACATCATTAAAACCTGAGGAGTTATTTCAGGAGTTTTCTATTAAACTTTGTACTGCCAGAAAGGGAATTCTCCCATCCCGCCTCCCCCGCAACAAGGGAACTACAGCATTTCTAAATTACTACAGGTTAGGGCTTCAGTGTAACTTTGGAGGACACAGTTCAGTACACATGGCTCCACAGCCATATTAATGGCTGAGCTGGGATTGGCACCAGCTTCTGTTTGCTTTGTTCAAAGTTTGTTTTGCTTCAGGTCATGTTTCATTCAACTATGTTTCTTGTTCCCCCCACCCAATTATACATGTACTATTGAAACAGAGTGCACTGAAGCATTGACAACCTTTCACCACAAGAAATAGAACTTTCTTTAGACCTGTGCCTCTTAACTGCTCTTAATCAGGATCATTTTCTGGCACCTTTCTTTATCTCATCAGAACATCTGGGCTTTAATGCATATTTTTTCTCCCTCTACTAGAAATGGTAGTAGCTGTTGGAGTGACGCAAAGGATTAGGAAACAGCCTTTGAGTGACTAGAACAGTCTTCCTGGCCCATCCACACTTCCACTTTGAGTGAGCTGAGACTGCAGTGCCCTTGGAAGAAGTCATGATACAATAGACGGAGGGCCAGTCAATCCCTCCACCCCCATCACAGCTGCCAGGCTCTCTGCCCTGGCTCAGAAAGACTTGAAGTTCTTTTTGAAGGACCTGAGGCTCCAGAACAGTTTGGCCTGGCCCTCAGATCCACAGCTGTGCTCATCTCTTGGCAGATTGGCGGGGGTAGGAACATAGACCACCACGTTCTGCATGTAGCCATCGATGTCATCAAAGAAGCACGCGAGATGCGGATGCAGCCCTTCAATGAGTACCGCAAAAGATTCGGCATGAAGCCCTACACATCTTTCCAGGAACTCACAGGTGAACGTCTTGATCATAGTCCTGACCCTTGAGGGGCTCTCAGGAAAGTGAGGGAGAGAATAAAGAAATAGACCAGGACAATACCAGTGGCCCTCACTGGGGCCAAAGGAATGATAAAGATGGTACATAACCCATTTGGGAATGGAAGATGACTTTTCAACTGAGTTTGAAGAGTAAGTAGGAATTTCCCAGTTGGAGAATAGAGGTTTTGAGTAGGGCAAGGGGCAGTACAGAATCACAGAGATCAGATCGTCTGTACCCATCGGGAGAACTCTTGTGGCGGTGGCTGGAGTAAGGGGGCTTAGGTTAGGAGTGTTTGGCAGCAAAGTGTAGAATCTTGAATTCCATGCCAAAGCTTTCAGATTCTATTCTATCTAGTAGTCCATAGGTATTTATTGATGGATGTATTGTGTATGAATCACTTAGGAAGATGACTAGAATGCCCAATCTAGCTAGGCTGTAGATAAGTGGTAGAGTGTTTGCTTAGCACATTTACAAGACTCTGACTTCAATCTCCTCCACCAAACCAAACCAAAACAAACCCCAAATGAAAGCAGAAACCAAATATTCCTCCAAATCTTGTGATTTAGTAGGCCTCAGTAAGGGTTCACGTATCTGCACACATGCACGCGCGCGCACACACACACACGCACACACACACACTTCCATGATTCCCAGATTTTGAGCAGTCAAAGTGGAACCCTGTTAGTTACAGATAATGAGGTCACTGAAACAGGGGTGTGCCCTGCACGGTTGCTTGGTAGAACGTGGGTTTGAGGAAGCGGAAAGGGAAGTTGCATGTCTCCTTTTCTTTGGTCACTCACATGTGGCTCTCACAGGATGGAGGGGAACCTGAGATCATTGAATGAGGTTTCCACAATCCAGGGACTCGTAACACTTGTCCTTCATTCATCTCCCATGACAAATAGTCTAGACAGGAGAAAGAACACTGTTACAAAAAGTTTGTGTGACTTTGGAGTGGACCCTCCTTTCTGTGAGAATGACCAGGTAAATTATCCCCAGAGAAGTGGGATGGATGGGTTTCTTGAGAATCCAAGCCATTTAATGGTAGATCTAGGTCTCTGGGCTCTTTTTTTTGTAGCACATTCTTAGCAGCCAGTCCAGATTGAGGGCTGATTTGTGCTTTCATTCCCCACACTTTTTGCCAGTGCCAACAAGTCTATATTTTAGAGCATTTGTCCAGTCGCTCAAATTGTTCTTCTGGATTTCCTATTATTTGTAGACAAAAGTGTGCCTAGATTCCCACACAGACCCTAAGGTTACCACACTCTGACCGTAGATTCTTCCACTTGCAGGAGAGAAGGAGATGGCAGCTGAGTTGGAAGAGTTATATGGAGACATCGATGCCTTGGAATTCTACCCTGGGCTGCTTCTTGAAAAGTGTCAACCCAACTCCATCTTTGGGGAGAGTATGATAGAGATCGGAGCTCCTTTTTCCCTGAAGGGTCTCCTAGGGAACCCTATCTGTTCTCCAGAGTATTGGAAGCCAAGCACATTTGGTGGTGAGGTGGGCTTCAACCTTGTCAACACCGCCACCCTGAAGAAGCTGGTCTGCCTCAACACCAAGACCTGTCCCTATGTCTCCTTCCGTGTCCCAAACTCCAGTCAGGACCACAAGCCTGTTGTAGAGCGACCATCTACAGAGCTCTGAGGGGCAGGGACATAGCATTCTGGAGGGCAGGACTTTGTGAATGTTGTTCCAGAGTGCAGAGGTCTGGGCCATGGATCTTCAGTGCTGGTATTGTGAGGATTTGGGTTGACATTTTGAATTGGGGATGGTCATGCTAAATTCATGTTAGGAGTTGGTCTCATCTGGGCTTCCAGAACTCTGGGATCCTGTTCCTTGGCAGTCTAGAACATCAGGTTCCTGGTTGGTTCGAAATAGAGGCACTCAAGAATATAGAGCTCCCGGGCCGAGAGTTTGGCCTAGTGGTTAAAGTGCTTGCCTAGCATGCATGAAGACCCGGGTTCGATTCCTTGGTACCACATACATAGAAAAAAGCCGGAAGTGGTGCTGAGGCTCAAGTGGTAGAGCTCTAGACTTGAGAAAGTCCAAGGACAGTGCTCAGGCCCTGAGCTCAAGCCCAGGACTGCCAAAAAAAAAAAATATATATATATATATAGCTCCCGACAAGCCCTTCTAGAAAGATAAAGGTTTCTGATTTTTTGCATTCTAAAACCTGGGTGGCCCTCCAGAATGTTGGCTCATTAAGGATCCAGAAAATTGTGTTCCTGACTGATGACCCAGAACTGAGGCTGATAGGCTGGATCAGTCTTCACTTCAATACTGATTTATTTTCCTGTTCCACTGAGGGAGACACAGAGTAGGAGAAGCTAATGTGCATCAAGACTTCACTGCCTGAATTTATGCCCGAATTGAGAGGGCAAAGAAGTATTCTTCTGGGCACTCCCACTTAGACCCTGGTCCAAGGATGTGGTGAAAATAGGTGGGCTTTTCCATGCCATTGTCTGGAAGCTGCCAGAACTCTGTCCCCAGCTGAGTCTTGACTTATGGCAGCTGTTTCTCATGAAGCTAATAAAGTTCCTTTCTGAAGTTGTCTGCTATCTGTGACTTTTGGTCTCATCCCCAAATGGAATGGCAGCACCCACATAGCCTTTTTCCTGTTCATGAGTCAAGTGAACTGGAGACTCAAGCACAAGTTGTTTGTGTGTGTGTGTGTGTGTGTGTGTGTGTCCGAGACCCAATCTGGTATATGTGCTTTACCTTAGGTATTTCATTTGTCCCTATAGGCCTTGTCCAATATGCTCCTCTAATCCTGGAAATACAATATTCAGTTCCCACCAGCTGATGAAAACTATGTCCCTATCATTGAACGACAAGAGGGACCAGAGAGGAGAGCACTGCCATGTGTCAACTTTGCACAAGGAATTCTCATTTATTTCCACACCTGAAGCATGAAGTGGGTGGCTTAATTCTTGTCTCAAAACCAAGGAAACCAAAGGAGCGGTCAATGGGACACACCTGCCCCACAGGTGCCCAAGCCAGGCTTAGAATGCAGCCCTGACTGAGCTTTGCTTTTACTTATGTCTCGAACCAGGACCAGGTCTGAGCTTGCCTGACTGGCACAATTAGAAGACAAGCGTGTAGGCTCCTCCTTACATACTGGCTGCTCAGTCATCTGGAAATGTTTATTTTAGGAAGTACTTTCTGTATACTTGTTACTGGGTAGGCTCAGGGTTATAGCCATGCTGATCAGTGTGGATCAGTAAGGCTTCTACCCACATGGAGTTCATACCTCAGCACAGACAAGAAATCAGAACAGGGGCTGGGAATATGGTTTCGTGGTAGACTGCTTGCCTAGCATACATGAAGCCCTGGGTTTGGTTCCTCAGTTTATAAATGGAAAAATTCAGAAGTGGTGCTGTGGCTCAAGTGGTAGAGCACTAACCTTGAGGCCATGATTTCAAACCCTAGGACTGGCAAAAAAGTAAAAGAAAAAGAAAAAGAAATCAGAACACAATGAAATAAGATACATTCAAGGTGACTTCTCACCAGTCAGAGTTGTAGCAAACACATCCTTGTCCCCAGCAAAGACAGAGGCAAGAACAGAGTTAAGGTAGGAGACTGCAACCAGTGCATCATGCACCATGCTTCAGACTTGTGTTTCTAATGAAGAACCATGGCCAAGAAACAACAGAGGAATTGTGTTTCAGTCTGATGATCTTTGAGATGAGTCTCCTGTATTACAGTCTAGAAAGTCCTTGTTTCTTAGGGCTTCTCCCACCATTGCTTCCTAAGAATGCAGCCCCGACTTCTCCCATAGTTCCAGAACAACTGGATGCTACATATGGACACAGAGTAGCTATTGGTCTTTGCTTGCCATATAGTGTTTGAATACTTCTTTCTTGGCCAATAAGGATATTGATCATGATTTGGGGCAGTGGTAGAGCACTTGTCTGGCAAGCATAAGGCTTGAATTCAAATCCCAGGACTGCTAAATAAATGAATTCAATTGAAATATAATATGTGAACGGCTGTAAGAAAAACGGAAGCTTCAAAGGTAATTTTTACTGAGCACTACTATGAGAGTAAGGATAATAAAGCAGTTTCCTTATGGGTCTCCTCACTACCTTGTTATTCCTGCCCCCCTTTTTTGTGCCTGTTCAAGGCCTTGAATTCAGGGATGGGGTGCTGCCAATTAATTTGTTTCATGCAAGGCTAGCACTCTACCACTTGAGCCACAGCTCTACTTCCAGCTTTTTTTTGGGTGGTTAATTGGAAATAAAAGTCACACAGACTTTCCTGCCCAGGCTTGCTGTGAGCCATGATCCTCAGATGACAGCCTAGCTATGGTACAGGCATGAGCCCCAGCAACCAGCTTGTGTCTTGCTTTCTTAGCTCATCATAATGTGTGTTGACAATCACGTTGCTAGCATGAGTCAGTAGGTTTATTATCTTTAAATTGCTGTGTATTTAATGTGAACATAGTCTGCTGTTAATGGACATTTGAATTGCTTCCATTTTTGACTAGTATGAAGGAAACTGCATATTTAAAATATTGTATTTTTTTAAGCACATGGATTAGGCAGAATGGATTATTTATTTATTTATGTTAGCAAAATCCACTTCTGAATATTCTCTTGCTTTGTGATTGAATGGGGAGAATGGATTCGTGAGGCTCCACGCACCACTGGAGAAAGAGAAGGAGATCATATATTTATTAGGTGCCTGTTCCATAGCTTGTATTTCGCCTGCCTTTACATGAATCCTTTCCAACAGCTCCAGGAGCAGATTTCTTTTTTTTTTCATAAAGGAGAAAACAGATATGGAAAAATTAAGGGTCCATTCTGAGTTATATTCTTCAAAGTAGTAGGAGGCAGCAGATGAGGGGTGATGGGGGTTGGTAATGCTGGCACACTTGTAGGTGGTTCCGTTAGTAAGAATCAGATGGAGCCCTCTGTATGACCCCACACTGCCCCCTGACTATCCTTTTCCTCTCTGGATGAGGGGCATCTTCTCTCCTCTCTCCATGACTCACTTTTTCCAGACTTGCTGTCTCCATTCTGATCTGTGACTGGCACTCTGCACATCATGATGACATTCACTGAACGGGGTTGCTTCCTTGGTGTCTAGAGTGATGACCTAACTCTCCACACACCAGCCAGAGTCGGTGATGAACACCTCATCATGGTGATAATCAAGAACTCAATTGGGTTCTTGCTGTGGTTCTTAGTTCTTGTCCCACAAAAGGACCTCATGATAGATCTTTGTTTCTCCCTCTTTCCACTCACCCCAAAGGAGTATGGAGAAGGTATTCTGCTTTTGCTATGTTTAAATACATGCAATATGCTGAGCATGGTGGCTCATGCCTGTAATCCTAGCTACTCAGGAGGCTGAGATCTGAAGATCGCAGTTCAAAGCTAGCAGGAGCACTCAAGTCCCTGAGACTCTTATCTCCAATTAACCACCGCAAGTGGCTCTGTGGCTCAAGGTGTAGGGCGGTAACCTTGAGCTAAAGAGCTCAGGGACAACACCCAGGCCCAGAGTTCAAGTCCTACAACTGACATAAAAGAATACATGCAATATAAAACAGACCATTTGAATTGGTTTTTTTTGTCTGTTTGTTTGTTTGGTGTGGTTCCGGGATTGAACTCAGAAAAGTGCTCTGCCATTGAGTCATACTTCTAAATCTCTTTTTAATCTGTTTACAAATATATAGTTGAGTGATAGTACATTTACATGGTTGTGTGATCATCACAATATCTAATTCTAGCAGTTTTAAAAATAATTTTGTAAGCAAAGTCATACCCATTATATAGTTACTCCTTATTTTCTACTCTTCCCTCATCCCAGGCTGCATTCCTTGGTAAGCATTTCTTTGTCTGATAAGAGTCTTGAACCCTCACCACATACATGCTAATCTTGTACATATGTCTTAGTAATTCTCATGAAAGCAGCTCTGCAACATTAGGGTTCTTCCATTTCACAGAGGAGACAACCAGAGCTCAGGAGGCAACTTTAATGTGAAATCACAATGCTTGTAAATGGCAGAGCTTGGAGCAGATGTCCAATTCCAGTGCTTTTTCCAGCCCATGCTGAATGGTGACTAAGACCTGAGACCTTTCCCTGGGGGAAAATGACGCAAGTCTGAGCCACTTTCAAGCCCATATTATTTTCATTCTGAAAGAATATTCCTCCCATTTCACTCAGAAGGTCAATGGAAACAAAAAAAATGCAGTACTCATTCAAGTGATTTTTTTGCCCCAGGAATTTTCCAAGATCTGGGATGCTGGGTTCAGGGAAGTAACTTGATGGCAAGATCCCAAATATGGTGACTCAAAAGACGGTCAGCTGCCTTCACAGAGCATGGGTAGGCTTCACATGTGCCACAGAATGAAGGGTCACATGAAGGGAGAGGCCCTCTCATGTACCAGGTACCTGATTCTTACTTCTCTTTTCCTTCTGGCCGTAGAAGATTTTCTAGTCAAAAGCATTTGATCCTAATTCCCATCACCATGCAATTTGACCTCCCTTGTGACTGCAGAAATGAAAGAAGAAGCACTGAAACACACACACACACACACACACACACACACACACACACACACACACAGAGGCCAGGGGAGTATTAGATTTACCAGAAGTTACAACATGCCAGATAGTCAAGGCAATATTTTCCTGTCCTTCATGCTAGTCATACAAATCTGTTTTGAATTCTTTATATCATTATAAACACATTAAAATGTACCCATGAGAGATGAGGGAGAACGATGGGAAGAATGACATGGATCAAGATAAATTGTACTCATAAATGAATTAAAAATGCACCCAGGTATCATATTTAGTATTATTTACGTATTTATAATTTATACACACATGTGTGGAGGTAGCTTTTAGTTGATTAATATGTTATATTTTGTCAACATTTAAATGGACACATATAATTTTTATTTTGTCATTCTTAGTGTTTTGGAAAATACACTTTTCCTTCCCACTTCAAATAATCCTCTAAGCCCCCGAGAAGCCAGTGAATCAGGCATTGCACCTGCAGGTGTCCAGCATTCCTTGGCTTTATTGGTGCCACTGAATATCATCATTATTGAGCCAGCACTATGCTTTGTGGCTTGAACCTAACCATCTTTACCACACAACCAGGTAACAGGCCAGGTGTGAGGTCTCGGCTGATCAGGAAAAATACCGACCTAAGTTCACCAATTAAGTATCCTCATGGAATCTTACATATCCTGCTTCAAACACATAGTAAACTATACAGCTCAAAATGGCAGCTGATTTGGACAATAAGTACTGACAAGGAATCTCAGTTTTGAGTAGGCCTTGAGTAGTGTAAAAAGTTGACAGAGTTCAGAGGGTTTGGGGGCATAGTTATGTTAGTAGCAGAAGAGGAGAAACCAAATACATTAACAGACATGCTGAGGTGGCTTAATTATTTTGTAGTATTATAATCGGGAAATATTTTACATGCATTAAAATGCACAATTGTGTCAGGCATAGGGGCATACTCCTATAGTCCTAACAAACACTTGGGAGGGGATGGAAGGAGAATCGTAAGTTATATGATCCTGAACTACATAGTGAGACACGGACACACAAAAATAAAATAAATCAAATGTATTGAATTATAAAACTTAAGTGTTTTTAACCCTCAAAAGTGACTACTCGTCTGATTCCTAGTCAACCAGGCACATTGGTGACCTGTTCCTAAACATCATTTAAATGACACTGTATTATGCATACTTTCATTTCTTGCTCTTGTGCTTAATGAAGTGTCCGGTGAAATAACCCATGTACTGATTATCAGTAGCTTTGCTTTTTCCTTTTATAATCAGTCAGTGTAGCTATCTGTATTAGAGTTCTCCAATGAAACTAAACCAACAGGATGTGTGTGTGTGTGTGTGTGTGTGTGTGTGTGTGTGTGTGTGTGTGTGTGTAAGAGAGAGTAGGGAAGAGAGAGGGAGGGAGAGAAGTAGAGAGAAGGAGAGGGGAAGAGGAGAGATGTTAAGGAATCAGCTCATATAGTTGTGGAGACTTGGTAAGTCCAAATTCTGTAAGGCAGACAGACTGGCTGGAGATCCAGGGAAGAGCTGCAGTTCTAGTCCAAAGACAATTAGCTAATAGAATTCCTTACTGCTCAAGGTTTGAGAAGTAATGTACCCACTACCTGATGAATGTAACTGTAACACCTTTAAGCATTTTCCTGACAATAAAATACATTTTTTTAAAAAAAGAGAATTCCTTATTGCTTGGAGGTCAGTCTTTGCTTTATGAAGAATTCCAATCTGATTGGATAAAGCCAACTCACACTATGAGATAATCTGCTTTATGAAGATTCTACAGATTTAAATGCTATCCTCATAGAAAATGCCTTTACAGTAATAAACAGAACATTGTTTGACTGAGCACCTGGTCGCTCTGATCTAGTCAAATGGACATGTAAAATCGTCACAATCCCTCTTTCCACACATGTCTCCCTCTTGACTTTTAACCTCTACCAGAGGGCTACTCACCAATAGTTAACAGCAAAAGAAGAAGTTTACAGCTGGTGTGTAAAAATATCCTTTTTCAACTTATTAAATAATGTTTATCACCAGAGAATTAGGGTCCTATATAAAGGAAGCACCTTTTGAAGAAAAACCTGTGCTTGTACTGTCTAGAGAGAAACACGACTTCTACAGTTGGGTGAATTTTTTTCTTTGACCTAAACTACTTAATATTTATACAAACTCTAATTCATGAGGAATTTAAGGCATCTTGGAAGAAGATGTAAGATAAGATAAGATAAACTGAACGCAAGCCCAGAAAAGACTCAAAGGAAGATTAAACGAGGGTGGGGACATAAAGTTAAGCCAAGAAATGACTCTGAACATGCAGAATACCGTGACGCTTACGATGAGGGTCTCAGATTGACTCAGGTTTTCTGATTAGTCACCCAGTTTGTGATTAAAGAGAAAACAAACCACCTACGCAAGTGTAATACTTCCTTCTGTGGCTCCAAGAACAGGTACATCACAAAAGTTTTCTTATAACCATTTCCAATTAGAGCCTTTTGGACCATCACATCACAGCATGGAAGTTCACTAGAAAGAATAGATTTCAGGCAACAATCACGGTCCAGATGTGCAAATGCCCAGCAGTTTGGACTGAACGCACAATGCAGTCTTACCAGGAAGCATGGATGAGCTGCTGGTTTTTAGAGTAGCTTCCCGAAACAGTCCTTCCTTTAGTTAAAGGCTGAGTACCAGCAACTTTCTAATAGTATTCCATAGTTGGTGCCTCAGCTATGGTTGGTGTCTGTTGCTGATTGATCAACTCAGAGGTGGCAATCAAACAACATATGGTAGTATGGAGAACAGAGCTGTGTGTCCCACAGATATTTCAACTTCTCACTTCATATCTCAACTAATTGTGCAACAGTCAATGAGTTTTAGAGCCTTACTAAGTCTCAGGGTCCTTCCCTGTACAATGGGGATAATAGCATGTATATCATAGGCTGATTGCTGACATTAAATATGATTGCACATATATTTAACACAATAACCAGTGCATAATGACAGCTCAATAAATATTAGTTTCATCTCTTTATAAAGCTGAGGGGGAGGGTCCTTATAAAGGAAGACATCAGATAGATACATGTCTACAGCTAGGTGAGCTCATGACACCAGATATGCTCCAGGGCTAGAATATAATTTTGATTTCAGAATCTATCAGTTTTGAATTCCCTTCTAGATGCTCATGTACTCTGGCTGGTGTTTGTGGTTGAGTGGTCCCTGTGTATGACGTGTATTAAAGGGCTTGGTCCTCACAATGTTGCCGTGGGGAGGAGGTGGAACCTTCAGGAAATGAAGCGTGGTGATAGGTCCTCTGTCTCCCTGGCCCCTCAATGTATGCAGTTAGCTTGACACACATTTCTCACCATTGCTATCTGACCTGTCCACCCAAGGCCTAACACTTCTGGCAACAGATGGAAAGATCTGAAAGTGGGAGCCAAAATAAACCATTTCTCTTTGCCAGTTGCTTTATCTTAGATTAGTGTTATAGTGATGGAAAACTCACCAACATAAATTTACACCAGTGCTTATCAGGTGTTAGCTTGTGAATCAGCGCTAGTTCATGATACAATTTCCATGATAGCATAGTGAAGTGAGAATAACGGTATTTATTCTTGTTATAGCCCTAGTACTTTTCTCCGACCTTATGTTGAATGTTCGTTGCTTTTGGGTGAGTCTTCTAAATAAAACCAAACTGATAAATCTGTGCCTTAAGTCACTGAGTATGAGGGTATATACATTTAGTATAATTATTGGCTGATTATTTAATATAATTATTGATACTATTCCATTTTCATTCTCTGGGTCATCTTTTCATTCTGGTTATTGTTTAATTTGGGTCAATCCCAATTTTTGATTCTTGTTCTTATTTTCTGAGCAATTGAGATTCTATTCAGGCCACCGATTTTCCTAATGTTTTCCTTTAACAGTTTCGGTTTTTTGGTCATCATTTAGGTCTTCAGTCCATTGTGAATTGGTGTTTGCATAATATGAGAGACAGGGATCTTTAGTCTTCGGTATGTAGGTATTTTGTCTTGAGAGCACCATTTTTGAAGAGTTTGTCCTTTCTCCAGTCTGTTTTTGGTTTAATTATCAGGAAGCCAGTGGCTGCAGCTGCATGAACTTATTTTTTTTGATATTTTTTATTGTAATTAATAAAAGGGTTACATGATATTTGCCAGATAGAAGGTGCATTAATTCACATACATTGATACCCTTTCACATGTCTTGGTCCCTATTACCCTCCCCCCCAACCCCCCCATCTGGTTTTCCCCGCTTCCTTATCCAATTTCAAATAACCAAATACAATTATATCCGATATATCAGATAACAGAGTGAGATACTGTAACAATATGAGATAACCAAGGGACAGCAAAAGAGCTGAGAGATAACATAGTAACACTACCACTTGAGCCTCAGCACCACTTCTGACTTTTTCTAAGTATGTGGTACCAAGGAATCTAACCTGGGTCTTCGTGCATGCTAGGCAAGCACTCTACCACTAGGCCAAACTCTAGGACCCAGGTAATACACCTTCTATCTGGTGAATATAACTGTAACCCTGCTATGCATTAAAATTTTAAAAAGGAAATAAAAGAAGTAGGCACATGAACCAGTAATAGAATAGAATATGCAGAAATAAGTTCATATATATAGAATATAATGAACTTACTTAGAAAAAGCCAGAAGTGGTGCTGAGGCTCAAGTGGTAGAGTTCTAGCCTTGAGAAAAATCCAAGCACAGTCCTCTGGCCCTGAGCTTAAGCCCAGGACTGGCAAAAAAAAAAAAAGGTGCATTACTTCTCACACATTGATATCCCTTCTCATGCCATGTGCCTGCTTCTATGCCAGTACTTGTGATGTTTGTTACTATGGATTTGTAGTGTAATTTCAGATCAGGTATGGTGATAACTACAGCATTGCTCTTTGTGTGTATGCACACGTGTGCGTGTGTGTGTGTGTGTGTGTGTGTGTTTATACTGGGGCTTGAACTTGGGACACAGGCACTGTCTTCTAGCTTTTTTGCTCAAAGTGGTTGCTCTAACCATTTGAGCCATAGTTCTAAGTGGTAATTAATTGGAGAAAATATTCTCACCTTCAGAGTTGCTACGATTACAAGCATGAGGCACCAGTACCTGCCAGCACTGAGTTTCTGTTCAGTAGACTTGTTGCTTCCATAAATTTGCCTTTTTATGTATGACTTGTCATTTCTCTCTTGCAGCTTTCAGTGTTTTCTTTGTTCTGTAATTTCAGTGTTTCACTGCAGTATGCCTTTGGAGTTTTCCTTTTGAGCGTGTCTGTGTGGTGTCTTAAAATCCTCCTATTCTTGGGTAACCCTCTTTCTTTGCTCAGGATTGGGTCATTTTCTGCTATTATTTTACTGAAGATGTTAGCTATGTGTTTAGCTTGGACCTCTTTTCCATTTGGATGCCCATGAGTCATAAGTTTAATCTTTTTTATGTGATGATTCTGGGGCGTGAACTCAGGGCTTTATGCTCTTGTTTAGATTTTTTTAATTTTCTTTTTTCTCATTATTGATGCTTTGTCATTTTGATCCATGCTTCTAGTTCAGTTATTTGATGGTTCGTTAAAGATGGAATCTTGCTGACTTTTCTGCCTAGGCTGTTTTTGAAGCTTAATCCTCACATCTCAGCCTCCTGAGTAGCTAGGCTTACATGTTTGAACCACCCTCCTCTGGCCCAGGTTTAGTCTTTTAACAGTGTTCTAGAGGTCTATGCCCCATTAATTTTCTTTGTCTTTATTTTAGTGTTCTAGTTTCTCTTCCAGGTCTGATATGTTTTTACCTTGTTCTAGCCCATTAGTGAGGCTTAACTGAGTTTTAAAGTTTGAGTTACCCATCTTTCATTTTCTAGAATTTCAATTTACCTCCCTCTTAGAATTCCTGTCTTTTTTGAGCTCCTCTATCATACCTACTTTGTATTCTTTATTTCATTCAATTGGATTTTTGAATTCTTCTTAATTAAGCTACTTTTCATACCATTATTCATTCAGGCTTTTATGCATGCCATCTTTTGTTGATCATTTCTTAAAACATTTAAATTAGCATATATTGCTTATTCAATAGGGGTTCTATTATGTCATTTCAATATGTACCAAACTCAACCTTCTATCACTCTCCCTCATCCTTCTCCTCCTATTCTAAGACAACTTCAACAGGTTTTATTGTTCTAGTTTCATACATTCTTATAAAGTACTTTGGCCTTATTCAATCTCATTCACCCTCCCTGCTCCTGATGGCACTTAGTCACCAAAAGAGCCTGTTTGATTTTCCTGTCACTTATTTTCTCATTCATTTTAAGAATACGTTTTACCACGGCTTTTCACACATGTACAAGTTATATTTTAGTCACATTAAACTCCCTATTTTGCTCTTTCTTTCATATCCAATATCCCAATTTTTCAACAACTTCCTTATGACATTTTCATATACATGCAGAGTGTACTCAATATTACTCATATTCCCTCCTTCTTTTTCCCTTTCCCCCTTCCGTCTTTCCCAAAAGTAGTTCGATGTCCCAAGACTGTTCTATACATGTACATAACTTTTAAGTCTAGATTATACAAGTGAATGAAAGCAGGAGGCTTTGGCTCAGTGAGCCTGGCTTATCTGGCTTACGTGGTAGTCTCTGGCTCCATTCATGTTCATGTAAAAGGATATCATTTTATTTTCTCTCCATGTTTGTAGACATATCATGTTTTCTTTATAAATCTACTGGTTGTTGGGCATCTCAGATTCCAAAGTCTGGCTTCTGTAAACCAAGCTGACTTCATTGTTTGAGATTTCACCCACTTGACTATCATACGAGACTTTTGTTGTGGAATTGTTGACTTTGGAGGGGTTGCATTGCTATACTGTTTCATATAACTTGTGTTTCCCCATTGGGGTTTATACATCTGGGACCAAGTGTTTTTCTTTGCAATGTTTGATCTCCTGTGTCCTTTCAGTTGAAGGATTCCTAACACTCAGGCAGGACTGGGTATTGGTGAGGTTGTGGCCTGTTTTCTCACCAGTGACTGAAGGCGTGGCTCAGCAGTCAACATTTCCCCACTGAGCACAAGACATTGGATCTACCTCTCTCCATACTTCACCCAAGGCAGAGAAAAGTTCTCAACTTAAGTGGATAGTCACTTCACTTACCTTACTTGAGTGAACCATGAGGTCTCTGGGCTCTGAACTGCACTTGAAAAGCCTGAACTGTAATGTTCAGTAGGGTTAAAAAATTCGCAATATATGACAGTATTCCTACCAACCATTTCCTTATAAGTTATATTTTTAACAAAGCTATAAGTAAAATATTCATTACATTTGGTTTATTAGACAGTGATACAGCAGGGACATTTATATGTTGGATGGTTCAGTATGTACCTTATTGTGTTTATTTCATTTATACAATGAAGTGGCAACTTGGACCCCATCTTTCTCAATGTCTAGGGCAAAGCATTACTAACATAAAAATCTTGTAAGAAACTAACTGGAAATTACATTGAACATTGCTTTAATCAGTGATCATTGCTCTAATGAAACAAATAACTTTATACCTTATTTTTTCCCATATATTTTTTGTTGTCATTAATAGAAGGGTTACATTATATTCATCAGATAGAGGGTGAATTACTTCACAAACATTGATACCCTTTCTCATGTCTACCTTATTTTTTTTAATGAGCTTTGGCTTGAAACACTGAACCTCGGAAATAAATGTTCATATGGGAATTATGGCAAAGCAGGTATTTATTTGAAATCTGGGAAATAAATTAGCAAAACCACAGACATAATATATTTCTCATCTAGAGAAAAGCTTTTAAAAAATTAATTTAGAGGGTGGGGGTGAGGGAAAGGAGGACAAAAACATGAGAAGGGTATCAATGTTCGAGAAGTAATATACCCACTACCTGACAAATGTAACTGTAATCCCTCTATACATTATCCTGACTATAAAATACAATAAAAATTAATTTGGAGGGGCTAGGATTGTGGCCTAGTGGTAGAGTGCTTGCCTAGCATTCGTAAAGCTCTGGGTTTGATTCCTTTGTACCACATACACTGAAAAAGCCAGAAGTGGTGCTGCAGTTCAAGTGATAGAGCTCTAGCCTTGAGAAAGTCCAAGGACAGTGCCCAGGCCCTTTTTGGTGCTGGTTCTGGGGCTTGAACTCAGGGTCTGAGTATTGACTCTGAATTTTTTTTTTTGTTCAAGGCTAAGGCTCTACTACTTGAACTCCAGCTCTACTTCTGTCTTTTTGGTGATTAGCTGGAGATAAGAGTCTCATGGACTTTTCTGCCCAGGCTGACATCAAACAGCCACCTTCATATCTCAGCCTCCTGAATAGCTGGAATTAGAGCTGTAAGCTACGAGTACTCAGCTAAAGATGTGATTGGTGAAGTTCAAAGCTTACAGGACTGAAAGCGTCCCAAGGAATGAAGAAAACCAGTAGCAAGTTCTTATCTGGTAGCAGGTATGAAACACATTTTGTCTTGGGCTAACCCACTGTAGATTTAGTTAAGCGACTTCCAGTACACAAAAAAATGTGAAATGCTTTTGTTGTGTTTCCTCAAAATCTTTCTTCTCTATGTTTACCAATGCTTCCCATTGCAATTTTCATTTCATTTATTGAGTTCTTCAGGACTAGAAGGGTCATTTGATTTTGTTCTTATCTCAATCTTCGTTAAAGTTCTCTAGTAAACACTGTATTGTTCCTTAGAAGAGCTATTTTGAATGGTTAGGCAGGTGAATCAGACATCAACGTCTTTTAGGTTCAGCCACAGGCACCTAACATCCTTCCATGCTATGGCATCTTGTTTCCATGGTAATTCATAAGCCTGGATGTTATGCATTGATTACTGAATATTAACAGCATAGATGCAAACTTCAGTCCCTGTGGTCTGTGACTTTCTACCATCGGCCTGTCCAGGAATTCTGAGCAGATTGTCATAGTTTTTAAGCTCATAGCTTCTACAGCCACTCCAGTGATAGAATGTGCCTTAAACCTCGGTCTTATCAGAGTTAATATCACCCAGACTAGAATCCCATGATGAACTGATTCTGAGATGAGATTCTGTTTCAGGGTAGATGGGTTTTTCTTCCTTCCTTTCTATTTTTTTCTTCTCTTTCTTTTTCTTTCTGGTTCTGGAATTTGAACTCAGGACTTCCAACCTTGCCTGGTAGACACTACAGTAAGCCATGCCTCTAGCTTTTCTTCAGGCGGTTATTGTTGTTGTTATTATTACATTTTGCTGGTCCTGGGGACTCTGGGCCTGGGTGTTATCTCTGAGCTTCTTTTGCTCAAGGTGAGTGCTGTACCACTTGAGCCACAGCACCACTTCCAGCCTTTTAAAACAGCTTATTGGAGATAAGTGTCTCACAGACTTTCCTGCCTGAGCTGGCTTTAAACCGTGACGTTCAGATCTCAACCTCTTGAGTAGCTAGGATTACAATCATGAACCCCTGCACCCAGCTTGAGCTGGTTATTTTAAAGATAAGGCCTTGCTTCCTACTCAGCATTTCTGGACTGTGGTCTACCTAGCTGGATGACAAAAGTGCGCTATTTCATCCAATTTCCCTGTCTTGAGATGGAGTCTCATGGACTTCTTTCTGTCCAGGGTTAACCTAGAACATCAGTCTTCCAAATGTCACCATTCCATGAGGCTAGGATGATTGACATATGCCATCATGCCCAGGTGGCAGTTGAGAAGGAATCGTGTGACTCTCTACCTAGATTAGCCTGGAACAATGATTCCATTCTCGGTTTGGTAGCACTTTTCATACTGTCTTCCTTACCCTTCTGTTAGCTGTCCAGCACAAGGAATGCATCTGCTTTCTTGTTACACCACCCACATTGGCATGGCTCCTAGAACACAATCGTCCCTTGATAAATATTTTCAGAAAGAAAGAATGCCTGGACAGTCATAAAAAAACAAAACAGGCCTTTCAGTGGAGATGTAAGGAAGAAGTATAGTGGATTTAAAACCACTGCCTAAAGAATAGTACTAAAGAGTATAATACTAATAGGACATATTACTAAAGGATATAGAAATAGTACCAAAGAATAGTGCACTATGGTTGGGGCAGAAGCCACCCAGGAATGGTGAAGGTCCTTTATCCTTGAACTACATACACCTCAATTTCTTACTGATTACACGTTTGAACAGCCTCTTAAGTGTCTCCAGGCTGTAGAAACTCAAAGAGATCATGCAGTGCAGCCCTGAAATTTTAAGAAAAGGAGAAAATGAGGCCTGATTGGAAGAAAGATCTTAATTATCAAGACTTTTATTGTTATGGGAATCTGAGCCTTTTGGGATATTTCTGAAAAAAGGAAATGCCTCACCTGTGACAGAGGACATGGAGAACGAATTCTGGTCTTCTTGCTAGGTTGGGTGGTTCTGACCCTTATCAGGTAAAGCATCAAGTTACTGCGTCATGACACAGTTTCTCCACCTGTAAGATGAAAATAGGAGAATACCCATCTCATACAGTTGTTGGGAGGACTGCACACCCAAAACATAATTAAAAAAACCCTCTGTCTGACAGGTGGTCAGCCTTTCAACCCTAAATATTTACTATTTATTCTAGGAGGCAGGGAGAAATATTTCAGTGAAGCAAGTATTCAGTTATAATGAAACTTTGGAAGTCTGCCTTGTATGTACTTAGGTTAACCAAACACATGAAATCTGGAGGCTTAGTCATTGTGGCCACCCACTCCTTTTTGTACACATAGATAACCTCCAACTTCATTTTGGTTAATCTGAACAATAACCCCTGGGTCACTGATTCACTGATGTCTCATCAAAACACTCTGAATAATTTGATTCAGGGACCCCTTGAACTAAGGAAGGCACACCTGATGGATGTGGATGATAACTGGGAGAATTTAGTTAAGATGGCTTCAATAACTGGACATTTTCTCTCCATGGCAATTTCTCCAGAAGCAGAGCCTTTTCCATTCACTTCTGCACAGCCTAAGAGTCCATACTTCAGCTAAATGTTCCAGCCTGTTGACATTTCCCCTTACCTACTGCCACGAGGACAAGAAGACTAGAGAAACTAGATACAATTAAATATTCCCTAATTAAAAGACAATATGCTTCCCCAACACTGCTTCAGATTCTTTCCCTACTTTAAGGTAGGGAGTGAAATTCTGAAATTCTCATTTCAGAAGTCAGAGCTACACAGAGCTGGTTGTCTTTTTAACCTTTTTTTTTTGGCCAGGCCTTCATGGAGTCCTTGACGTTCTGAGGGAACAGAGGAAACTCTATTAGGAAACTCTTTCCTGATTCTTGTCCAAGTTTAGAAAGTGAAGTATGGTCCAGGGGAGTTGGAGAATGTAAATGTCTCTTTCCTGACATTGAAACCATTTCCAGAGCCTCTTTCGGTTCATAGGCATGTCTCACAAGTGACTCTGCATCCTCACTGGGCAAATTGAAGAACAAGGGTAGGAATATTGAAAAATGGAGATGTATATAGAAGTGGACTATCTTATCTATCTATCTATCTATCTATCTATCTATCTATCTATCTATCTATCTATCGTGAGGGATTTATAGTTTCCAGGCAATGGAATAGTGTGGCTCCTGAGAAGTGTGTTTGTGTGTGTGCAGGTACAGTGATCACCAAAGACGATACGGTAAGAGTTTTGTGTTGGTTCCTGGATTTTACCTAAGCCCTTTGGAGACTAGTATTTGATTTTTTTTCTACTATGGCATTAAAATTAATTTTTATATGGTTTGTCCATCAACAGGAAACTCTTAGACTTCATCCAGGTTTTACATGCAGCAACTACTTCAGTATGTTAGGTGATAGGGAATTCTCCATTCTCCAAGCTTCTGGCTTTTGGGGCCAAAGCAAGAAAAGGAGGTCCTGGTCCTATGAGTAAGAAAAAGTAGCCTCAAGTACATGTCAGAAGGAGTGGAGACTGTTTAGGAGAAGAGATTTGACTTTCTATTAATCTCTGTTTCTGGCTTCCTGCAGGTTCCCCTTTGAGATACCTCAGATCTACATGAGAATGAGTCCATTAAGAGCGCACCTGGCCAAGGTTCTTTCTATCACACTTGCTTGCTTTGCTTCTTCCCTCTTCCTCTTTCTCTCTTCCTTCTCTTCTTTCTTTTTCCAACTTTATTTTCCTCTGAAAAGAATGGAGTTCTTTAGATAGACACACCAGGCTTCACCTTGTACCAAATTTACATAGAGTTAGAGTGGAAAAAATGATTGGCAACACTTTTGCTATGCTTTGTATATGATTTGTCCCCTTTGAATGAAACTCTGGTTGAAATTTTGTCCCCATTGTAACAATGTTGAGAAGTGTGGGACCTTAGGGAGGTGTTTGGATCATGAAGACTTTCCTCTCAGGAAGAAATTAATGTTACTCTCAATGTACAGATTTCTCACAAGGGCAAATGGATTTCCTATCACAAGTGTAGGTTGTAATAAAGAGGGGCCACCTCATGTTGCATGTCTGTTATGTGTGCTTGTCCTGCTTTTCTCCTATGAGGTGAAACAGCCCCTTGTCCTCAGTAGATCCTCTTGGAATTCCAGAACCATAAGCTAAAATAAATTTCATTCCCTCATATATTATCCAGTCCCATGTACTCAATTATAGCACCAGAAAAGAGACCAAGAAAACATCGTACATTGTGACAGCACTGTGGTGCTTTTGTTTACTCTTAGCTCCTCTTTCTATATCCAGTCATTTCCCACTGGGAGGTCAGTGGTCATGAGGAAAGCCAGACAGCCTCAGCTCAGGCACTATGCTGGAGCTGGACTTCTTGGGCTGATGTATCTTGATGCTTATGCAGCCCTCTCTGGGATGTTTCTAGGTCTTCTTATTATTTTTTTAATGTACTATGGTCTCTTGTTAATTACTAATAATTATTGTAATTATTATATTTAAACAATAGGTAGTCATTACATACCAGGATCCTAATTTATCTTAGATCTGATGTACTCTTATACATTCTTTGTATTACTATGGTAAAGAATAAAAGAATCAAACCTGGAGGATCTCCCCTTCCTCCTTCCTTCCTTCCCTCCGCTTTACTCCCAATCCCTCCCTCTTCTTCCCTTGTCTTCCTCCTCTCTCCCTCCTTTCCTTTCTCCCTTCCTCCATTCCTTTCTTAAACATGCTTTCTTCCCCCCCCCACCCAGCCCCACCATGTGGTCTTGCTGTACAATCCAGGCTGACTACAGTTCTTACCTCAGCCTCCTGACTGCCACAGTGAAGCTGTGCCTGGCTGCTACCCTCAGGTTTTCTTGAGGCTGAAAAGAAAATGTAAGGTTTGAAGATTATTTCTTTTCCTTCTAGTTTACTTTCACATTTCATCAGTACTTCTTTGCCATATATTCCTGAGACATTTTAAAAAAGGGTTTTGTGTATTTACTTACTTTTAGTTATGTACAATAAGTACATATGTTTATGGGGCATAACATAATGTTTCAGAACATGGGTATATTATGGGATGATTAAATTGGGGAAATGAATACTCCAAACATATATCATTTAAAAATAATTCTTTAGGGGCCAGGAGTTTGGCCTAGTGCTAGAGTGCTTGCCTAGCATGCATGAAGACCCAAGTTTGATTCCTCCGTACCACATACAGAGAAGAAAAAAAGCCAGAAGTGGTGTTGTGACTCAAGTGGTAGAACTCAAGCTTTGAAAAAGCTCAAGGACAGTGCTCAGGCCCTGAGTTCAAGCCAGGACTGGCAAAAAAATTCTTTAGGCTGGGTGCTGGCAGAACCCACCTGTAATTCTAGCTACTCAGGAGGCTGAAATCTGAGGACTGTGGTTTGAAGTCTGTGAGACCCTTATCTCCAATTAACCCCCCCCCAAAAAAAATGCTGGAAGTGGAGCTGAGGCTTAAGTGGTAGAGTACTAACCTTGAACAAAAAAGCCCTGAGTTCACACTCCAGTCTGACGCAAAAAGTTCTTAAAATTAGATTTAATTTTAAATTTACAAATAACAAGTGTGTATACTTATGGGAATCTGCGGAGTGATCAGATTTGGCTAATCAACGTATCCATCTTTTAAATAATTATCATTTATTTGAGGCCAGGACATTTATACTTAAATCTTTCAGGTATTTTAGAATGTAAAGTACAAGATTAGTAAGTAGATCATGTCTTTCTACAACTATGTACCCTTTGACTAATATTTCCTCTTTCCCTGCCCTTTTCCTCTGCTTCTAGTCCCAGCCTCTGGTATCTGTTATTCTACTCCGTGGCTCTGAGGGAAGAGCAGTGAATGCCATTTATCCTGCCACATGCCCCAGTTTAGGCTGGCTGAAGCTGTTTGTACATGTTCCTCTTCCCGCAGCACAATCAGCCACTGACGTTTCAAGATATCAGATGCTGTTACTATCATCATGGTACCTGTTTCTTCCTTGGTAGGTATGTTTTCCTTTCCCAAGTTATTGGCAAGTAAGACGCTGAGTCAGTTTAGTAGAATGTATAATCTACCCAAATACTGTTTCATCGTATTTCTGGGACAAGTGCCAAGTTCAGATAGTTTTCTGAAAGAGAACTCCCTCTAGTGACCATTTAGCTCACCAGTCTTTAGGAACCATTTCTACTTAGCTCAACCCACACAATCATGTTCCTTAAACCACTGTTAGCACAGTGGACTGATGTTGAATTTGGGATTAGGAGTTCTGCTTGGTATGAAGATTTGTGGCACAAATCTGACTCAAGTAAATTCTGTGCACTTTCAGTGGACTATTCCTTAAGAGACTATAAACACAAGCACATCCAATTCCTCAGCATCGTTTGGTCAAGTATCCCAAAGGCTGAAATTTTGAAGTTCTAGGGGAAATTTTCACTGACATATGACAACCATGTCATGGCAATGTTTCATTTTTTGACATTATTGTGATTCTACTGAACACTGGTCTGTAGCATTTTCTAATCATAAGTGATATCTACTATAGTTAAAACTAAATTCAGTGTACCAGGGAGACAACAGGCACTAGCTTTGATATTAGCTTCCTGCCTTAGTATGTTCAGAGAGTTCCAAATGCAAGGATCTTTTCTTTATCTCCTCTTCCCTTCTTTTCTCTCCTGTTTACCCTTCTCTCTCATCCATCCTCTCTTCTCTTCTTTCTCCTTCCTTCCTTAGACTCTTCCTTCTTTCCTTCTCTTCTCTTTTCTTTTCTTTCCTTTCTCTACCCTTTTCCTTCCTTCCTTCCTTCCTTCCTTCCTTCCTTCCTTCCTTCCTTCCTTCCTTCCTTCCTTCCTTCCTTCCTCCTTTTGTTATTATAAAGGTGATGTGCAGAACAATTACAATTACACTACTCAGATAAAGAGTACAGTTCTTTTTGGACAATATCATTGCTTCCCTTACTCTATTCCAGTTTCCTGTCCTGTCCCTACATTTTCAACATACTATCTGGTGAGTACCACTGCTGCATCTGTTTACCCTTTGTCCCTCCATTTCTGTGCTCCCATTACTCCCCGCAACAAACAAGATGAAAAGAAAAGAAAACAACAACAAAAGAAAAAAATCTCGTTTCCATCTCTTGGAATTCCTTTCCATAAATATTATTCCATATGATCAAAGGCATATAGTCCTGGTTTATTTCTTTTTCTTTTTGAGAGGTCTCATTATGTGCTTCAGGTAAGCTTTGAACTCAATATATAGCCCAAGTTTGTCTAGAAGTCATTCTTTAGTCCAGGCTGTCCTCAAACTCATGTTCCTATCCCTGCCTCTCATGTGATTACAGACAGGCACCATCATGCCTGGTCAGGAATTCTCCATGCTACAAGAATCATCACGATAAGCACAACATCAAAACGTGACTAAAAAATAGTCTCAATGTACTGTCATTTATGCAACTCATCAAGAAACTCTGATAATCTTCTCTCCAAGTTTCATGCCATTATAGTGTACTTTTAGCCTAAATATTACTTATGACTCTTATCATACATGAGACAAATAGCCAAGAATGTTATTCTTTTGCTCTGCATTTAAAATCTGCTACAACTGCCCTACCTTTTCTACTCATTATCTGTCCTAATCCAGGCTGCATACCTCTGTGTATACATCATTTGTTAATTTTACTATCTCCCTAGAGAACTATCTGCAGGTGATGGGATTAGGCTTTCCAGAAAGAAAGCATAGTGTGAAAAAGACAGTGAATAATAGGATTTTCTTTACATCTGGGAGCAAAGTTCCCCCTAAAATCAATCACAATTTAGTCTCTCAAAAAGTGAGGCCAGGGGCTGGGAGTTTGGCCTAGTGGTTAAAGTGCTTGTCTAGCATGCATGAAGACCCGGGTTCGATTCCTCGGTACCACATACATAGAAAAAAGCCGGAAGTGGTGCTGAAGCTCAAGTGGTAGAGCTCTAGCCTTGAGAAAGTCCAAGGACAGTGCTCAGGCCCTGAGCTCAAGCCCACGACTGGCAAAAAAAAAAAAAGTGAGGCCATTATCAAGTCTATTATTCATTTAAAAAAAAAAACCCCACACAACCACTAGATACTGGTAGCTCATGGCTGTAATCCTAGCTACTCAGGAGGCTGAGATCTGAGGATCACGATTTGAAGCCAGCCTGGGCAGGAAAGTTCATAAGACTCTTACCTGGAAAAGGCTGAAAGTAGAACTGTGATTCAACTGGTAGAGTGTCAGCATTGAACAAGAAAGTGAAGGGATAACACCTAGGCCCTGAGTTTAAGCCCAGGAGGGCTCACATGCATACACTTGTGCACACACACACACACACACACACACACACACACACACACACACGCGCGCGCGCGAAAGACAATTGCAAAAGCAACCAATGAAATTAAAGAAAATATGAACAATTACCTGAATGATATGAGCATGCACACGAATAGTTGAATAAAATAGACAGTGCAATAAATGAGAGAGAATTAAGAACATTATATTGAAACCCTGAAAAACACAAATTGAGATTCTGAAAAACAAAAACAAAAACAACTTAGTAACAAAATAAAAACATCAGTTTTAAGCCTTTCAAGTAGACTGGGTCAAGCTAAGAGAGGGTTTAAAGATAAGGATCAAAAGAAAGGGATAGGGATAAGGTAGATGAATTCAAACATTCAGACAAATATGCAGAAAGAAATAAACAATCATTAATAAAGTATGTGGAACCTTTTGGACTCTTAAAAGACCAAACTTTCAAATAATGGGCATAGATGAAGAGAAAAAGTTGCTAAACATAATCAATAATGATAGCAAAAAATTTCCAAATTTTGGGGAAAAGATGGTCATTTAGGCAGAAGAGTCTTTTACAACACAAAGAATACAAGATAAGAAAAAACCTCCGAGTATATTATACTGAAAACATTACACACTCAGAAAAAAGAAAGAAGATAGAGTGTTACAGGAGAGAAAGAAGCACCAAATCACCTATAAAGGCAAACAAATGACTACAAATTCCTTGACAGAAACTCAAGCAAGAGAGCAATTAATATAATACTCTAAACCCTGAAAGGAAGTAATTACCAACATACATTGTTAGATTTAGTAAAGATATCTTTCATAATTAGTAAAATTGGCAATGAATTAGGGGACAGAACAGAATTTCTTGCTATTGATTTTTGTGTGTTGATATTATATCTTGTTATATTGCTCAAATTGTTTATCAGATCTAAGTGGAGATTTTTGTTTTTGTGCGATCTGTACAGTCTTGAATAAAGTTTGTATCATCTGCAAATTGGGATGATTTGACTTTTTCATTTTCTATTTGCATCACAATATTGTTCCTGGGTTGCTTGCATTATTCTTTGATTAAGAATTCTAGAACATATTTAAATGTAGTTTTTTTTTTTTGGCCAGTCCTGGGCCTTGAACTCAGGGCTTGGGTACTGACCTTGGTCTCTTGGGCTTTCTCAAAGCTAGAGCTCTATCACTTGAGCCACAGCATCATTTCTGGGATTTTTCTATGTATGTGTTACCAAGGAATTGAACCCCGGTCTTCATGCATGCTAGGCAAGCACTCTACCACTAGGCTAAACTCCTGGCCCTAAGATGTAGTTTAAAAGAGTTGGAAATGCCACTGCAACCTGATAATGTTAAAAAAGGGAAATTAGGATACTTACAGGATAAACTAGGAGTTTAAAACTGTGACAGAGAAAATACTAATAACTATGCAATAAGAAGAAGGTATGGGAAAAGGGAAAAATGTCAAAGTGAGAAAGAAAAGAGAAGAAATGTGAAACAAAGGTCTACGAAGTAATAATGAGGAAAAATCATCAAGCAAGTATACACGAAGCAGCAGCTGCAGCAGCAACAAAAAGTCCCATAACCCACTTGTAAATATTCAGTGCTGTTCTCCAGGCTGGTCAGGTGGGGGTCCCTGTCTGTACTTCTCAACCCATGTGTGCTGAAATGAGTTCAGCACTGATCTAGGACCACATACAAACTTTTGTTATTGGATGATGCTATGGCTATCACTTGTGGTCTCACAGATCTACAGACTGGGTTCTCTGATCAGGCTTGCTCTTGAGCATGTTCTGTGGTGGGACAAAGTCAAGGTTTGCTCTGGCACATTCACTGGATATTTTTTTCTATGATCAGTTAGGGAAAAATGGTTATGGGTTATATACTGCAGAAATGGGTACTAGGTCATGGATTTGACTGTTCCTTGGGAAGGGCCTCAGACTAGCAACTGAGTCTACACAGGGTTGTGGTTTGTGCATCCCAGTCAGGTAGATCCAGACATTGTGCTTTGTAAGAGTGCATGGTTTCAGCTTGCCTCTGCCTGTTCAGTGTCTAGGCCTGGGTTCTGAGACTAGGAAGGCTCCCAGATCAGGCAGAGACACACACTGTACTCCGAAGGTGTGTGTAGTCTTGCTGCCTGTACTACACAAAGTGACAATCTCAGTTGAATACTGGCCAATGCTGTGGTCAGCTACTGCTGCTGGCAAGGATGCAGTGCTACTGCCTTGACCCAAGCTTTGATCACCATAAACCCTTGTCCCCCTTCTTTGTTTTTAGATGCCTCCAGGTCTCTTAGCCCTAAAGATTTCCCCTAAGGGCTCCATATGGCAAATTAAAGGTGGATTTTGTGCCATGTGCTTGTGATGGTCGAGAAAACAGCCGGGCCCTCTTCTCCCCACTAGAGAAAGTAGGCAAAAAGGAATCTTTTTAGACTATCACTATGCTGGATTGTTCAGTGCTATTAAGTGTTAGGTTGGTGTGCTACATGGACATAATAATTAGAAAAATGATTAAGAGCTGGACACTGGTGGCTCATGCCTGTAATCCTAGCTATTCAGGAGGCTGAGATTTGAGCATTATGGTTCGAAGCCACACTGGGAAGAAAAGTTCCCATAAGACTTTTATCTCAAATTAACCGCTCAAGAAAAACCAAACAAATAAACACAAAACCAAAACCCAAAGTGGAACTGTACCTCAAAGTGGTTATAACACTAGACAAGCAAAAGAGCTCAGGGACAGTGCCCAAGCTCTGAATACAGGCTCCACAACAGACAAAACAAACAAAGAAAACCCAAAATCAAAAGAAAAATGATTAAGGTGAATGCTTCATTGGATAAATTAATTAGGTTGCTGTGTATGTGCTTTCTTTTTTTTTTAACTGTCCAAGTATATGTGTGCTTTTTTTCAACTGTCCAAGTTTAGTGCTTAAAAAAAATTCAGTTAACTCCCCATATTAATTGAAGTAAGCCAGACCCAAAGGAACATAGGCTCAATGGTTTCCCTCATTTGTAATAATTAGTACAAATCTTAGACTCTCCTAGTAGAGAATTACAATAACTCAAAATCTACATTTACAAGACCATATAGGATGAGGCTAAATGAAAGGACCTCCAGGATGCTGTATAAAGTGTGATTGTTGTTCTTAATGTACTATGTTATTTCTGATCTCTTTTGCTGTCCCTTGGTTATTCTCATATTGTCAAAGTATCTTACCTTGTTTTCTGGTATATTGTATACATGTTTATTTGTTTATTTGAAATAAGAAAGGGAAGGGGAGAAAACCAAGATGAGGGGATGGATGGGGGGAAGGAAAATGGAGACAAAAACATGAGAAGGGGTATCAATGTGTGTGAAAAATGCGCCTTCTATCTGGCAAATATAACTATAACACTTCTATTAATTACAATAAAAATATATGAAAAAAGAAATTATAATATTTGCATAGAACAGTATAACATCTTAAGGATGAAACTCAAGTCAAAGCGAAATTACTTGTTTCATGTACACCTTTTAAGACAGCCTGAAAGTATTTTTCTCCCAATGTTTCTAATGATGTTGTACATAAAACAAAGATATGTTGCATGGAAAAAAATTCATTTAACTCCCACAATAATCTCATGAGCAAGGCACTATAACCCACCATGCATCACAGGCCTGAAGCCCTCGTTTAGGGCACTCAGTAAGGAGCGCGGCAAAACTCTGTATTTTAGAACTTTGGGGTTAGTCTTACCAGTCTACTATCTCCTGACTAAGCCCCAGCAGAACAACTCACAGGAATGTGGAAGCTTGGAAATGCTAGGATGGAGATGGCACATGTGGTCAGATCAGTGGTGTGGAAGTCTGCAGGGCCAGGCCTCACTCCAGGCCAGTGGGTGATTTGGAGAGGTCAATCCCACAGACTCCAGAAGACAAGTTGACTATGGCAATGGATGCTTTTCATGACCTCAACATCAAGGTCAAACACACCTTGCTCTTGCATCTCTGTGGCTCAGCCCCTCTGGTCCCTTCACAGCTCCCTTCCCTTAGGGAGGGCAGGAAATCAGGCAATTAGCGGATCCTGGCGCCTTCTCTAACCAGAAGCTCTGGGCTATTTTCCTCTGGGAATTAGTCTTGTTGGCAAATGCTGACCTTCTTGCTCATTTTTCTCTGATGCTTGAAAGCTAACATGCAATGTTCATAAAAGATCCTCAGGGCCAGGGAACTTCTTGCTCTTTGGATACTGGTTTTCATGAATAGGAAGTGAGGGCCTAGAAAACAGACTTGAAAAGAAGGGATCTGGTTTTACGAAGAAGACATGCACTATATGTGTGTATGTCTATGTAAGAATATGCATGTGTATGGGGACATTATGTATTGTTTCTATTACACATCATGCTGAGTAGATATGGATCTCTTCATGTTAGGATGGCATGTATAGATTATAGATGGCCGAAGACTATCGCTTCTAGGTAAAATGTGTGGGTAAATGAAGTGTGTGTGCCATTTTGTATTTAACTATATGGCTCCATGTAAACCTGTGCAATGCAATATGATTTTATATTGTGTGTGGGTCACTGGGTATGCTGTTTGTATGCTGTGGTGTAGATGAGTGTTTTATTTATCAGTCATGTGCAATTGTATGAAAGTGACACAATCCTTGCTTTTCCTAATAAGTTGTAGATTGATTGAGCACAGGCCAGGATTTATCTGCAGCTATGTGCATGTATGTGTGACTACACACATCTGTTTGTATAAGAACTACTCATATTTAATCAACTTAGTATGGGTGTAAAAGAGAGGCAACAAGACTATGGCAATGTGGTGAGTGTGCGTGTGTGTGTGTGTGTGTGTGTGTGTGTGTGTGTGTGTGTGTGTGTCCGTGTCCATACCTGTGTCTGTGAATTGGGTCAACAGATCCACAGTCACAATCTCAACTTGTGTCTTATTTCAGATACAGCAGGCAGTTGCCAGCAGAGTCTTCCACACCGCAGCTGGAAGCTATATGCTCAGGAGACTTGAACATCTCAAATGCTGTGAGTACTTTTCTTCACTGGCTTTCAATAATGCTGGATTTCTACTCTTGGAAAGAAAGATTAGGCTCTGGTGCTACTTACATCTCAACTCAAATCTCTTCTTTTGACTCTTCATAAATTTATGACCTTGGGCTTGAAATCTGTGAAGCCCAGTAGCCTAAACTGTAAAATGAGATGAGAATAAGGATTTAACCAATATGGGATGTATTAAAAACACCCAGTAAATATGAACATGAGATTTTTCAGTTTGCTTGTGAGTTCTTGACTGCCTGAGGAATCATATTTAGACAAGGAAAGAGAAACAGGCTTATTCAAAGAGCTGTTGTCAAACTTACTGCCTACCTTGTCTTCATTCTTTTATTTATCTTATTTTATGTTATAGTGATACTCAGGGCTTTGTGCTTGCCAGGAAGGGGCTCTTCTGCTGAGTTCCATTTCTATCTCAATATTTCACACATACACACACACACACACACACACACACACACACACACACACACGTATATATATGGCATTGCTTCCTGCTCACGTGTGCTCCTGGATCTTAATCTACCCATTTTAAGCTTCCTGTCATTTCTAGAATGGAAGACACATTTCAGCTTCTTTTGATTGAGATAGCTTTACTGCCTGAGCTGGCCTGAAACTTCGATACTGCTAATTCAACATAATTTAGGGGGGCAGATATGTGCTGCTGTTCCCATCTGTGGATCATTAAAGTATTTCCCAAACTTCTTGTACAGAGTGGCCTGGAGCCATGCTTCGCCTGCTTCCTATCTTGTGCCACTGGAACCTGGACCTTTTTTATTGTTAATTATGTGTGCAGGTTTATTTTTCTCTTAGTGGCTTGAATCAAGGCTATCTTTTTACTTATCCAGCTAGCAAAAATAGGTATTTATTTGTTCTATAGTTTCTTCCAGAGGTGTTTGAGTTGCAACAAGTTTGGATCAGGAAATGCCATTTAAGTCCCTCCCTCCCTCCCTCCTGGTCCTTCCCACTGATCAAGATGACCTTGCTTGCCCAAGCTTCTCTCTGCCCTTTGAAGAGATTCTACTACCAGGAACCTGTGCCTTAGACTGATAGTGTCTGCCCGGATTCCTTTCCAAGGGCTTCTGTATGTGACCACTAAGACCAATTTAACTGACAGTGGAAGTATTGCACACACACTTAGAAGTCTGATATGGAAGGTCAGGATCCACTATTTCAGCATGGGGCTTCATGCCTTTGTGTCCACACCTGGTACTGAAATAACTTACTGGAATGTCTGCTTTGCAAACACTCAAGGAATGCTTACTATTTCCATAACTGGGTAATAATATTCATTCCTTTACAGAAGAGGGAACTTAGGCATGCACAGTGTAGGTTTGCCAAGGCTGTTTAGGAATTTTCAAGCTTTTTATAAATCACAGCTCTTGTTCAGTTCTTCATAATGTGCTTGTAAGAATGTGGTCTCAAAAGGGAAAAAAGACTTGGGAATTTTACCAATGCCTACCCCATGGTTGGACAAGTGAATAAATTTATAGCCTCCTGTGAAGGAAATCTTGTTTAAACTAGAAATATTGGGCTCTTTGTGCCTAGAATGAAAACAGTTGTAGATTCAGCTAGAAAAAAATACGTAGTCCTCCAGAGAAAAGCATATACCTACGATGTGGATCTGGTGGAGACAATTACAATTTATCAATCCTTTTGATTTCCTACTTCACCCCTAGCAGTAAGAATAGGAACATGAGGAGAGAGAACAGAAGCAGTGTGTTGGAATTTCTCCTCCTGGGACTCCCCATCCAGACAGAGCAACAGAGCATGTTCTTCTCCTTGTTCCTGGCCATGTACCTGACCACCGTGCTGGGGAACCTGCTCATCATTCTGCTCATCAGGCTGGACTCCCGCCTCCACACCCCCATGTACTTCTTCCTCAGCCACTTGGCATTTTCTGATGTCTCCTTATCATCTGTCACCATTCCGAAAATGCTCAGAAATATGCACACTCAGAGTTTATCCATCTCCTATGAAGGGTGCATTTCTCAGATGTATTTTTTCTTACTTTTTGTGTGCGTTGACAATTTCCTGCTTGGGGTGATGGCCTATGACAGGTACGTTGCCATTTGCCACCCACTCCACTACACCGTGATCATGAGGAAGGAGCTGTGTGTCTTACTGGTGGCTTGTTCCTGGCTCTTCTCTGGTGTGCATGCCCTCTTGCACACCCTCCTTCTGTCTTGTTTGTCTTTCTGTGCCAGCCACACCATCCCTCACTTCTTCTGTGATCTCAATGAGCTCCTAAGGCTGACCTGCTCGGACACTTCCCTCAATGAGTTAGTAATCTTCACTGAGGGGGGAGTGCTCACGATTCTGCCACTGAGTGCCATTTTGGGATCTTATGTATGCATTGGGGCGACCGTGCTAAAGGTCCCTTCCACCAAGAAGATTGGCAAGGTTTTCTCCACCTGTGGTTCTCACCTCTTCTTGGTGTTTTTGTACTATGGGACTCTTGCAATCATTTATTTCTTTCCTTCCTCAGGCAATTCCACAGTCAAGGATGTAATTGCTTCAGTGATGTATGTGGTAGTGACACCCATGTTGAACCCTTTTATTTATAGTCTGAGGAACAAAGACATGCAGTTGGCTGTGAAGGTACTTTGTAGAAAAGCGGTGATATTTGTGGAGTGAGAGTGTTGTACTCATAGTCATAAATCTCCCAATGGTGCTTCCAGAGAGATTTGCTTGTAAAGTTGCGCAGTGACTAGTGTGGATTGTAAAAATGATCACATACTTGGCATTCTTTAATTTCCATGGTGGAATTTATTTTTCTTTCTCTTGAATCTGGACAGATCTCTCCTACTCCCCAAGTACTCAGACTTGAACACTTGCTAGCCAGGTGAAGATTGTCTCCAGCTCTTTTTTCTTTTTTCTTTTCTCTCAGTATTTTGTTGTTGCCGTTGTTTTTGTTTTGAGATCAGGTCTTACATCCTGCCAGGGGTGTACCAAGAACATGATTTGCCAGTTGTAGGCTTCTCATCATTACAAGGATAGCAGTCACATGCTACTCTATCCAGCTTCCCTCCACTGAGATGGAATCTCACGGACTTTTCAAAAGCTCAGTCTGTTCTAGAACTGTGATCTACCCTCACTGTCACAGCCTCCCATTCCTCACCTTAGGATGACAGTTGGACACCACCTATTGCATCCAGCCATAGGTTAAGAAAGATTCTCCTGGGCTGGCCTCAAACCACTAACCATCCATTCTCAACTCTTATTGTGACTTGTTTTGATCACTAGATTTGGTGGAATTGATATTGTGAGAACTCTAAGCCCATGTATACTGTGTGTTTACCGTGCTCAATAGGCTGACCAAAGACAAGAGGGAATGAAGATGCTCTGGTTGACATCTAGCCAGAGTCCAGGGGGCCACTCCAGTAAGAGGTTAAAGAGATATGAACGAGTACAGTGCAACCCTCAGTCCAACTGCCAGTCTATAGAATCATCATGAAAAATGGTTTTTGGGTTATTGTGCAGCAAAAGTTACTTGATGATGACTGCCTTTGTTGCTGGCATGTTCCAGACTTCCCTTGCTTTCAGTGGGCCTTCCCTTTTTTTGAACCTCTCAATTGAACTGTCATTTCCCATTTCCCAGATCTCACGAACCTCAAAACCTGAAGGTTCCTAGGTACCTCAGGATGATCTCTATGCTCTTCTCTTTGCCATTACCTTAGTTTTTGTCAGGTATAAGAACAATATTTATTTGGGGCTGGGAGTTTGGTCTAGTGATAGAGTGCTTGCCTAGCATGCATGAAGACCTGGGTTCGATTCCTCAGTACTACATATATAGAAAAAGCCAGAAGTGGTGCTGTGGCTCAGGTGGCAGAGCTCTAACCTTGAGGAAAAAGCCCAAGGACAGTGCTCAGGCCCTGAGTTCAAGTCCCAGGACTAGCAGAAAAAACCAGAAACCAAAAAAACCCAAAACCCCCTTAAGAACAATATTTATAGATGCATTGCTTTGTTTGCCTGAAGATATTTGAATATCTTATTAAGGTATCCAAAGCCTTAAACCTCCTCTTGCTGAAGAGAGATATTAGAAATGTATCAAAATAGATTAGAATTAAATATTGGATAAGATATTAGATTAGAAATTATGATCATGAGGAAGATTAGAAATATTAGATCAGAAATATCCGGTCCTTCTTTCTTTTTTAAGAAGAGAAGTACTTTTTGGACTAAGACTAGAGAGAGTAATGCTGTGTTTTGTGTAAGTTTTAACTTCTTATTAAGCTTTGAATCAGAAAGATTAAAAATTCTTAATTATGTTAAGATAATTGTCCTTATTTAGAATAAAATTCATGTCTAGAATCTTATACTTGGGCTTAGTATGAAGGCTTATAGAATGAGATACTGTTTTGGATGAAGAAAAGATACGAGCCAGTTGCCAGTGGCTTATGATTATAATCCTAGCTACTCAGGAGGCTGAGATCTGAGGTTCAAAAGGAGGCTGGAGCAGAAGACTCTCGTGACTCTCATCTCTGATAAACTACTCAGGAAAGGCCAGAAGTGGCTCTTTGGCTCAAGTGGTAGAGCACTACCTTTGAGCAAAAAGAAGCTTAGGAATAGTTCCCAGGCTCTGAGTTTGAGTCCTGGCATGTGCGTGCGAATACACACACACACACACACACACACACACACACACACACACAGAACCCAAACATACACACAGAAAAGATATGAGGATTATGAAATGTAATGATAATTTATAGTTATAGTTATTTGGTCTTTTAGTTTCTTTGTCTTTTTGTCTATGTTTTCCAACATTATGGAAGCACATGTTGCTCCGAGTTTTTTTTTTTTTAATAATGAAGCTGGAATTGCTTACTCTTTTCTACGTTTTTGGATCAATTCCAGGGTTTGAAAACAGGGTCTTCAAATTCTTCAGGTTGCTTGCTTGACTGGTGTTATATCAGAGATGGAATCTCATGGGCTCTGCTTGGTCTGGCTTATAACTGTGATCCTCTAGATTTTGCCTCTTGAGTAGTTAGGATAACAATTTGCAGCCAGTACTGTTTCTTTTGATTAGTATGTATCTATCTATCTATCTGTCTATCTATCTATCTATCTATCTATCTATCTATCTATCTATCTATCTATTCATTTATCAGCATCAGTTAGTTGTACACGATCATGTATGCATATTTATGATGAAACACTTTCATCACTTTACTTTGGCCCACATTCCCCTTTCCAAACTAATCACAGCAAACTTCATCATTCCCTTTTCACACATGTATATAAAGAATTTTGACCATGTTTCTTTTCTTTCAGTCTCTGTTTTCCCTCCCTCTTCTACGGATGTCTACCTTGTGTTTTAAATGTGTTTGTAAGCAATAAAGTGTGTCTGATTGTTTTCTCAGATATATTGGAAACATTTTGCCTTAGTGGTCTTAAGTCTGTTCCTCTGTTAAAAAAACAAAGCCTCTATAACTGTTAGTTCCATTTATTTACTTGTAAGGGGCAAGGTTTCATTATTCTTCAAGGCTTAACAATACTAGGTATATATGTACACTACATTTTCTTAATCCATTTATCAGTTGTAGGTCCCCTGGGGTGTTTCATAATTTTACTATCATGAATTGTGTTGCAATAAAACCAATGTGCAAATATCTCTATTGTTTACTGACTTATATTTGTTTAGATAGATGCCTAAGAGTAGTATGGCTGAATCACTAATTAGTTGTGCTTTTAGTTTTTTGAGGAATCTCCATAATGTTTTTTTTCTTATACTATCACTACTACTATTAATGTGAATAATATTAAAATATTATATCCATATATGAAGTTGTTAATGAAACTGAAAACAGTTGAATAATAAGGGTGGGGAAAGGGGAGACTGTTATAAAAGAGGTTAATTTTTTATTAAAGTACAGTATACAAATGCATAAAATACCACGGTGAAGTCACTTTGATCAATGAATACACCTTCAATAATGAATGCCAAAACTGTGGGATAGGTTTTGTTGGTGGGAGGTGGGCACTAGTGGGAAGGGAGAGAGTGAGAACAGGGAGGATGAAGGAAGGTAAAAATGGTTCAAAAGTACTTTATATACAACTATAAGCAGGATAATGAAACTTGTTGAAATTGTTTTAAGATGAGAGCAGTGGAGGGCCTGATATAGTATCTTCATGGTGAAGATACATACATGGACATGTCATAATGCAATCTCTTGTACAACTAGTATTTGCTAATATAATGTTTTTTTTAAAGGACAACAGAGAAATACAGGTCTGTGAGTGTCATTCCCAAATTTTCTAAACCAGTGTAAGAAATGGAAAATAGGGTAGGCCTAATTTTCAGTATCAGTTTCTGTAAACTTCTCATATAGCTACACATTTCACCCACCTTTTTATTAGCTAGGTATTTATCAACCTTAATTATTTGGTTTAAAGAACTAAGTTTTGGTTCATTGAGTCTTTGTACTTTTTTACTCTCTGTTTTATTCATTTCTTCTGTGATATTTATAATTTATTTTTTGTTTGCTAATTTTGAGTTTGGCTTTTTATTTTTATAGAGCTTAAGATGAGCATCTGACTCTTTTTTTGTGGCTATTAAAGAAAATGTAGACACTCACAGTTGTAAACTTTGCTTTTTGTATTCTCTTTGCTGTATGTTATAAATTCTGTTTGGTCATATTTTATTTCCTTATATTCAAATCCCTTTCTGATTTCTTCTTATTAATGATCCATACACATTCATCAATGCTTTTATTAGTCTTCAAAATAGAAGTATGTGTCTTGTGAAACTTCTGATAATCTGTTACATATGTTTGATCTATGTAGCATTGTTTAAAAATGAACCCAAAGCAGGTGGCTTTATTGTATCCTGATTTGTAGTCTTTTGGATAAATGCCCAATAGTCGTATTGTCGGATCACATGTTCAGAATCTCCACACTGTTTTCAAGAGTGATTGAAGAAGTTTGCATTTCTACCAACACCAAGAGTCATAGGGTTCTTTTTCTTCCAGATCTGTATCAGCAACTGTTGTGTTTTGTGTTCTTGATGATGGCTATTTTTACAGTATGATATGGAATGTTTAGACTTTTTGATGAGAAATTTGTTGTTATTCCAATAGGTTTTCCCTTGTATTCTTGGTTGGTAGTTATTTGACTTAAGGGCATGACATATATGCTTCCAGTCACTTCTTGCTTGCATGGTCTCTGCTGGGAAATCTGGGGTTATTCTGATTGGTTTGCCTTTATAGGTGATTGATCCTTTCTCCCTGGCTGCCTTTAGGATCCTTTCTTTGTGTCTCCCGTGTATTCAGGATCCAGTCTCTTGATGGAGCCTCTGATTTCCTTGCGATGATCAATTTTCCGTTGGCTTAGTTGGTTTTTCCAATTAGTTTGCTTGAGTGGCAGAAAAAGTTCTGCCTTACAGACTTGGGGGTCTTTGTGACTGTTCTCTCAGGCTAATTTCCTGGTGGGGCGATGTGCTTTATGTGTCCTGAAGGAGAAAGTTGGCTGTGTTCTGTAGCTTGAATGTGGGTGGAGTTGTATCCTATCTGGAATCACTGGTGAGCTTCAGAAACTCTCTGATCCAGCCTGGAGCCAGTATTGTTTTTGCCAGCTCAGTTGGGAGTAACCAAGGGGTAAGGCTGCCTCTGGCTTTGTTTACTGAGAGAGGAAAGAAAGCTGTCTTGTCCCTTCAGGACAGGGGACTGATCCCCAAGCTCGGTGGACACTGGTCAGATTCCTTTGCCACTGTGAAAAACGGTGCTGCAGACACCACTTCTCAGGCTCCAGTCATCTGCTAGTTGATCTGGCAAGGTCTTTACCAGTAGCCAAGAAGGCGCTGTTTTCACCTGGTGTGGGAGGGGATACTTTCCCAGTGCTGGTCTGTAAGAAGGAGTGAGAATGTCTTTTGTGGAGTACTCACGCTTTCCCTTGTTTTTTTTTGAACCATCTGGTGTCTGCCCCTCTGTCTGTAGTCTGCAGGATGGAGATTTCCACTCCTAGTTGCCTGATCTGTGCTGCAGGTAAGTGAAGTGCTGAGCGCTAAGGCTCTGGCTCCTTGGTCTTGGTGCAGCTGCTCTACAGCTGTCACTGCAGCTGTTGTCGCTAATGTGGGCTCAAAGCTGTCTTCTTAAGCAAGCTGCCTGACTTCTTCCTCTCTGGATGAGATCTCTGTGCCATTACAGCTTACTTGGTGTGACTCTTCAATGGCAAACTCTTCACTAGAATACTAAATCTGGGATCTTGGCGAGAGCTCGGATAGGGTCAACCTGAACCTCCACCATCTTCCCTGATTTCTGTGTTTTCATTGAATTCTTCTGCACAGTCTACATTTGTGTCTTTCATTCATTCAGCTGTCTAATTTTCTTTGAGTTCTGTTAGTTTTGATTTGTATCCTCTTTGAATCTCAGTTGATTATACATCTCTTTAGTTTCATTGGTTATTTTTGATATTTTCAAAAACTTTTCATGGGGTCAGGAGCGTGGCCTAGAGGTAGAGTGCTTGCCATAGCATGCACAAAGTCCTGGGTTCCATTCCTTGGTATCACATACACAGAAAGAGCTGGAAGTAATGCTGTATCTCAAGTGGAAGAGCACTAGCCTTGGGAAAGCCCAAGGATAGTGCCCAGACCCTGGGTTCAAGGCCCAGGACTGGCAAAAAACAAAAATTAAACAAAAAAAAGTCATTTGAAAGATTTTCTTCTTTGATGTTTAAATCCTTCCTGCCTTTTCATAAAATATGTGTTTTTATTCTGAGGTTCATATACTTAATCTCACCTTTTTGGATAGTGATTTTAATTATCTTTGTCTTTGCTTAGGGATTTCTCACAATTTATTTAAAACTGTGCAGTGGCTGACTTGTATTTTCTTTTAACTAGACTGCATCAGTCTAGTTGAGCATCAGTGCTCAAAGTAATGGATGCAGCCTCATTCTCACCCAGAAAGAAGAATCTTAGTTGCAAAAGCTATCATAGAGAGTGAACCACAATAATGACATTATGATTCATCTAACATGCTTCAGTTACTACTTATACGCCAGTATATTTGAGGAAGGATAGAAATAGAGATTAATCTTCATGATTAAGGAAAAGCTTGCTCAAGAAGGGTAATATTAGGAAGAACAAGGGTAAAATGTCGCTGTTGAATTTTATAAGAAGTATGGTTATATTAGGTAGGAATAAATCTTTTAAGGGGTTCTTGAAAATTTGAAAGCCACAAGTCACAAAATACTTTAGATTTCTTAAATATATGCTTATTTTTAAAACAAAAAGTACAGTTCATCACTTTGGCATTTACAAGGATCATGATAGGAAAAGGTGATGTGTATTATGTACTTATGGCATATTCAGAATATATATCTTGGCTAGGGTGTATAGCCTCATGTTGACAAGGTAAATATTACCTAAATTTTACAGCTGAAGAAACAAGGGTGAAGAGGGTACTTTGCTTGCCTAGAGTAAAGCCTTACTGACCAGTATAGCTCAAACTCAGTTCTACGTTCTAATCCAAAATGCTCTATTTTCTTACTCCTGGAAAAGATACTCTGTAGTTTTTCTTTCAGAAGAGTACAGTTAAAGCTGGAGTTTCACACTCATGGTAACAAGTATAAGTTGTGCAGAAGTTTACATAAATCAAAATATCTGTACTTGCATTATGAAACACTGATCGGAGAGGCTGGCATAGGCAATAAGCTATGTCAGGAGTGAAGGATAACTTTGGTTCTCATCTAGAAATATGAACAAGCAAAGAAGGACCCCAAGGTTTCTGCTACAGTTTGGATAGTAAAATCCAACAGTGGTCTACATGTTAAAGTCTTGGATCCTAGTATATTATTGGCAGGTGATGGGACCTCTAATGGGTGGGACCTAACTTTAGGTCATTAGGTCACTGGGGACACGCCCTTGATGGACACACAGGGATGTTTTCCCTTTTGTTTCCTGATGATGACTCAAGTGGCTGTTGCTCTTCTATGCCCTCCTGCAATGACATATGGCCTCGCATCAATACTGGGAACCAAAGCTAATCTTTCCTCTTATAAGTTGATTATCTCAAGTATTTAGTGTTAGTGACAGAAATCTCACTAGCAGAACCCCTAGAATGCAGGACACACACTTCGATGGCCCTCAGGTGAGCAATGCAGTCCCTCTTGAGTTCCTTCTGTACAGGCTCCTCCCTAAGGTCTAGTAGGAATTTGAAGCAATTATTATGCTTTGGTTCTTTCTTAACCAGGAGCTTAGGGACTTTTCCCAAGTCATCTCTATGGTGTCTCTCTGAAGGAGAGACCTGTCAATAAATAGGCCTTTGTACTGTAAACGCTGGCCTGTTGTTTCTGGTGTCCTGTACAGAAGCTGAGAACTCAGAACTGAATTGGCAGGAGCCTGGACTGACCAAGAACCAGAGTGGGCTGGGAACTTAGAAGGACAGGTGTGTCTCTGTGTATAGGGGCCGACATAGACATTCTGCATTCATTCCATACTTGCTCTGTGTGGTAGTTCTCTGCTTATGTGAGGTTGCTTAATCTGCTTTTTATTTAAGTGGGTTGTCTGTGTCTTCATGTATGAAATTTTATGTGTACATATGTGTGTATTAAGCATAATGGATTCCCAACCTTTTCCTTGCCACACCAAAAACATACAAGTGGGCTCATACTAGACAAGAGTAGGGCATTTACGTGTACATGTGTGTGTGTACGTTGCCATACTCTTGTCTTCTGACTCTATCACTATCATCTACATATAGACATCATTGCTAAGTAGATGAGATTGCAGAGTCCAAGGAAGACAGACATAGTTAGCAAACCAAAATAGAAAATTTCTTTATTTTCTCATTTGCCCGAGTGTGTGTGTGTGTGTGTGTGTGTGTGTGTGTGTGTGTGATCTTAATTTTGTCTAGGAGTAATATTTGTGTGTGACTGTACAAAGAGAGTGGGTGATTGTGAGTTTCTGGGTGAGTTTTCGGCTTGTATTATTTGTAGGGAAGTTTCTGTGCTGGTGCCAATGAGTTAAAAGAGTCTTGAGTGCTTTGCTGATGACTTTTCCCTATGTTGGCCAGTGAAGGCCAGAAACCTTATTCTACAATGAGGTTGTCTGTGTGTTCGATTTGTGCTAATTGTTGCTTCATTGTAAAGAGGTATGTGTTTAGAACCGGTATGTTTTTGGAAGTTTTTGTATATGTATAATGTGTTGGACTTAATCTTTTTATTTTCTAGTATTTTTTGTTTAGGTAGTTTGTATTTAGAATATGAGTTTATACTTCTGATATATGATCCCCCCATGACTACTTGTGTTCAGTCTGTACCAATGTCTGTGGGTGATTGTGCAAGGTATCTGTGTATTGTGTATTAAACCTACATCTTAGCTAGTTGCTGGTGGCTCACGCCTGTAACCCTTGCTACTCGAGAGGCTGAGATCTGAGGATCGCAGTTCAAAGCCAGCCTGGGCATGAAAGTCCATGAGACTCTTATCTCCAATTAACCACCAGAAAACTTGAAGTGGTGCTGTGGCTCAAAGTGGTAGAGTGCTAGCCTTGAGCAGAAGAGTTCAGAGACAGTGCCCAGGCCCAGAGTTCAAGTCCCACAATAGACAGAAACAAATAAAAACCAAAAACAAACTCTTATGCGTTATTTGCAAGTTTTGTTTGTATGACTCCGGGGAACTGCATCGTACACTTGCTGTTCTTTCTTTCTGATCACCATTGGTCATAGATATCTTATAAAGACCACAAATCTTCCTAGCTATGGACATTTTTTAAAAAAAATATTGGTACTCTCTCACTCACTCTGATTTTGTTTTTTCATTGTTAAAATCGGTAAAATGAGATGTATTTGTTATTATTATGGTGAGACTTTCATTAGAAAATGCAGGTAAAACACAGATAAGTGCCTGGTGCTAGTATGAATGTTTGTTTGGAAACCTGGCTTGAGTGCTTTAGGTTGCAAGCAATTTTGAATGTTTCAGAACTCAGGATATAGCCAAGTTCACTGAAACCTGTGACAGTCTTAATAATTCGGTTCCAACCTGGACATGTTTACATCACATCAACTCTCTTCTACGTATTTTACTTGTTTTGTTTTCACATATGCATTATTTTCTTTCCATATCTGGTCAAAAGGAGTAAGTTTTTATTGTAAGAAATAAATTATATTAAGTAATTTTCCAAAAATCAAAATAAACAACTAGCAACTCTTTCCTGCTGCTCATGTTTCATTATAATCAGAGAAAATTATTGGTACTTGAATTTTTCTCAATATAAAGATGTTAATGTCTTCTATATAGAGACAGCCCTTTTCATTATTATATCAGCATATTATTGCTATATAATATGCTGATATACTCAGATATAAGAGTGTGATTGAGCCAGGGCTGTCGTTAAATAGATTCATACTGAGTAGAGAGCTAGTCAGTATTTATTTTTTTGGAAAGATGTTTCTTCATACAAAGATTTGATGTATCACTGGAGATGGCACGGTACACATTTATTATTCATGCATTCATAAGTATGAGAAATGAACAGAAGTGTAGTATCTAAAATTTTAAAAAAGGGCCAGGAGTTTGGCCCAGTGGTAGAGTGCTTGCCTAGCATGCACGAAGACCCAGGTTTGATTCCTCAGTACCACATACCTAGGAAAAAGCTGGAATTGGTGCTGAGGCTCAAGTGGTAGAGCTCTAGCCTTGAGAAAGTCCAAGGACAGTGCTCAGGCCCTGAGCTCAAGCCCAGGACTGGCAAAATAAATAAATAAATAAATAAATAAATAAATAAATAAATAAATAAAAATCTTCAGATGTAAAAGGACCATGTTTATTTGCAGTCCCAATTTTCCCCACTTCCCACAGAAACAAGAACCACATGATGAAGAAGAACCAGAGCAGCGTGTCCAAATTCCTCCTCCTGGGCCTCCCCATCAGGCCCAAAGAGCAAGGCCTGTACCGTGCCCTGTTCCTGGCCATGTACCTGATCACCGTGCTGGGGAACCTGCTCATCCTTCTGCTCATCAGGCTGGACTCCCGCCTCCACACCCCCATGTACTTCTTCCTCAGCCACCTGGCCTTCTCTGACATCTCCCTTTCATCTATCGTAGTTCCCCAAATGCTAGTAAATATGCAGACGAGGCAGCAATTCATCTCCTATGAGGGCTGCATTTCTCAAATGTATTTTTTTGTTCTATTTGGATGTCTTGACAATTTCCTTCTTGCGCTGATGGCCTATGACAGGTATGCGGCCATCTGCCACCCTCTACGCTACGTTACTCTCATGAGGAAGGAGCTGTGTGTCTCGTTAGTAGCTGGGTCCTGGTTTTTCTGTTGTGTCCATGCCTTGCTGCACACCCTTCTCTTGATTCAGCTGCCCTTCTGTGCTGACAGAACCATTGCCAACTTCTTCTGTGACCTCACTGCTCTCCTAAAGCTGAGCTGCTCAGATATCTCTATCAATGAGCTGGCCATCTTCACAGAGGGAGGAGTACTTTTTACCCTGCCTTTGAGTATTATCTTGGGATCTTATATCTGCATAGGTACCACTGTCCTGAGGATTCCCTCTACTAAGAGATTCTTTAAAACATTTTCAACTTGTGGCTCCCATCTTTTTGTGGTATCTCTATACTATGGGACACTTGCAGGGGTTTACTTTTCCTCTTCATCACAGAACTCCGATGACAAGGACATAATTGCTTCTGTCATTTATACAGTCGTCACCCCCATGCTGAACCCTTTCATCTACAGTCTGAGGAACAGAGATATAAAACAAGCTTTAGACATACTTGTCCATAGAGCCAGCTTCTTTATGTGATAATCACTACGTCCACTTATTTCAGTCATATACACTTTCAGGTATAGGTCCTGAAATTATTGTATAGTTGACAGTTTGTGTCGTATTTCTGGAGGATTCCATTTATAATTTTGATATTGAATGTAAAGATGGTAACACATTTGAATTTATATTTTCTCTAAGTAGAAATTATATTTTGGAATCTGTAGTAGAAAGGGCTTATTGTGATATTTCTATAAATGCACATAGTATATTTTGAACAAATTCTCCTCTTTCACCATTGAATTTATATATATATACACACACACACACATATATATATATATATATATTTTTTTTTTGTTGGTATGGGGCTTGAACTCTGGGCCTGGGTGCTGTCCCTGAGCTTTTCAATTCAAAGCTACTGACCTACCCCTGAGCCACAGCCATACTTCCTATTTTCTAGTGATTAATGGAGATAAGAGTTTCACAGTCTTTAGTGCCTGGGCTGGCTTTGAACTGTGATCCTCAGATCTCAGCCTCCTGAGTAGCTAGGATTACAGGCCTGGGCCACCGCACCTGGCTTGAATTTATGTTTTATATATTACTGTGTTTTGCCAGTCCTGGGGCTTGAACTCAGGGCCTGGGCATTGTTCCTGAGCACTTTTGCTTAAGTTTAGAGCTTTGTCACTTGAGCCACAACATTACTTCTGGTTTTTTTTCTCTGCATGTGGCACCAAGGAATCGAACCCAGGGCTTCAAGCATGCTAGGCAAGCTTCTTACCACTAGGCTACCCTCCTGGCCCTATATATTAGTATTTTCTGATTGAGATACTTGTATGCTTTTTTCTATGATTTTTAAAATTTCTGCCTTCTGTGCTGGGGAAATTGCTCCTCATACATTATATGCATGTATATAAACATATGCATATAATTCAGTTTGGCCACATTTATCCTTTGCATTACTCTCCTCATTTCCTCTCCTTTTTTTCTACAACTTTTCTTCATTTCCCTCTTTTTATACAATTTTTAATGAGATTATCATATTGTTTTCATGTATGCATATAATACATTTTGATCATGTCTCTTGCTCCTTCATCATCCTTTCTTTTGTCCTTTTAACAGATGGTTTAGTCCAAATTGTCCCCTTTTTACATTTTGCTTTCTCTGTTTGTCTTTCTCTCTTACATATGCACCAACATGTATCCCCATTTTAAATCTAGAATTTTTATATGAAAGTAAACATGAGATAACTCATCTTTCTAATGACTTCCAGTTCTACCAATTTTCCTTAAAACGACTATGACATGATTTCATGCTTCTTTGTTGCTAAAAAAGTTTATTTTGTATGTGCACTACATTTTCTTTATCCATTCACTGTTTGATGAGTGTCTAGGCTGGCGCTGATGCTTATCTATTGTAAAGAGCTCTTCAATAAGCATATGTCTTTACTGTGTGTTGACTTAACATCATTTTTTTCTTTTTGCCAGTCCTGGGGCTTGAACTTAGGGCCTGGGCACTGCCCTTTCTCAAGGGTATCACACTACTCCTTGAGCCATAGCATCACTTCTAGCTTTTTCTGTGTATGTGGTACTGAGGAATTGAACCCAGGGCTTCATGCATGCTAGACAAGCACTCTACCACTAGGCTACAATCCCAGCCCTTTAACATCCATTTTGTAATATGCCCAGGAGTGGTAGAGCAGGATGGAATATAAGTACTAATTTCATATTTTGAAGAACCTCCATACTGATTTCCATAGTGGTTGAACTAGTTTACATTTCCACCCCAACTGTGTAAGGGTTCATCTTCCCTGAACCATTATCTGTTATTTGTTTTCTTGACACCCGTCATTATGAAGAAACAAAATATCAATGTCATTTTGATTTGCATCTTTCAATTTGCCATTTGTACTTTATTCACAAATTCTGATAGTAACCTTTGTAAACATTGGTAAGAATAAGTTCACGAGTGATTAAAATAATTTGTGTTAGATAATGAACTTCTTAGAAGAGAAAACATTTTGTATTACTGGAAACTATTGAGGACATAAATACTATGTATAAAATGATATTTTTGAAAACAAACATTCAGAAATATGTGCCTACCTTAATAAATGGGATTCTCGCATTTGCCTGTGTTTGGTTGTCAATTCTGTTTGCAATCAAAACAAACCAACAAACAAAAACAACAAAAAAAACAGTATAAAGAAAATACAACCTCACAAACACTGAGACCCCTAGGAGACATCAGGACACAGTCGTATAGGGTTGAGATTTCAAGACTGCAGTCAAAGTCAGCCTATTACCCACATTAAAATTGTGGAATAATAGTGAAAGGATGGGTAAGAAAGAATAAAACAGGGAATAAATCTGATGATAGTACATTATATGCGTGTATGGAGATATCATAATTAGCCCTGCTGTGCAATTAAAAATTTAAATACAATACTATGTTTCGTATGTGTTTTTCTCTAGTAATCCCAAGGTTTCTGCTATTTTAGCATATTTGGATTTGGTTTTTGAGGTGTGATGGGACTTGGGGGAAACATTTGGTACCTTCTTCTTTCTTGTTGCCTGTGTTTCTATGATGTGATCTGTACAGCTGGTAGATTGGATATCTCTTACAGTACCACTCAAAGGGAGAAATCAGAAAGAAAAAACAAGACCAACAATTAAAAAAAGAGTCAGTCTTCAAATTGACATCTACAGAACACTTCATCCAGTAGCTGCGTAATGCACATTTCTTTAAGTAGTCCCAAGAAGACTACTGTTTTAAGCTATGAAACAAATCTCAGCGAATATAAGAAAGTTGAAATAACACTCTCCCCTGTAATCTGTCAGATGATGATGGAATGGAATTAGAGCTTAACAGGAAAAATGAGAAAAAATACAAAATATTCAAACTCATGGGAACTAAACAAGACATTGTGAATGATGACCTAGAACAATCCTAATCCCAAGCCATTAGATGAAAAAAAATAATGAAAACCAGGCCAGAAATCAATGAATTAGAAAGTAAAGAGAGCTACACTAAGGACTTCCAAAACAATTAGTTGGTTTTTCATAAAGATATACAAAACAGTCAGCCCTTAGTCCGTCTAACCAAAAGGAGAAGAAAAGTCGCAAGATAAATAAAATTAGGGCTGAAAGGGAGAATATTATAACAAATACAAGTGAAACACAGAATATTATAAGGGAATACTTTGAAAACCTTTATAAATCAATAAACTGGAACCTGTAGAAGAAATGGATGCATTCCTGAAAATAACTCCAGTCTCCCAAAATTGAGCCAAGAGTACACAAATCACTAAACAGATCTATACTAATTAATGAGATTAAAGTGGCAATTAAGAATCCCTCAATAAGGAAAAACACAGGAACCAATAGACTTGAAGCTAGATCCTACAAGTCCTTTCAGATATAACTAAGAATGAAAGTATGAGAGTATTTGTAGTGTTTTCAAAAATAATACAGGGTTCAGAAGCAAGAGACTTGTTTATCACGCTCAATCTCCACTTTTATTTCATCATGTACTCTATGTATTTCTTTATGTAACCCCCAAAGACAAGTAGTTTTATGAACTACCTAGCTCCTAATGGCTACCCTTTGGTGTTCTTAAAAGCATTATTCCTATAACCTATAGTTCTTCCCCTGTGAACAGAGAGTTCTTCCCCAAGGAAGAGTCAAAGATAATGAAGCAATTATACCTATGTGTCTCTGAATTCAAAATGGAGATGGTAAAATTGTCTCAAGGGTCTTCTTCCATTATTTTTCCAATTACAGTTCACTCCATTTATCAAGGACTGCAAAGATGGGTGGGTGGATGCATGTATATTGTTTGAATCCAAACTGGTAACTCTTCTGTCTCCTGTAGTGGAACTTTGAGCTCCTTGGCGAATTCATCTGTGTCATTATATTGTGTCTTCTACAAAAAAAAAAAATAGAACAATTGTCCCACACCATTGTCTGAAGGTATCTGCGTCCATCTTCTGTTGTCCTGTCACAATAGAAATATACTTTATATTAAGTAGTTTATATTAAGAGATGTAGTTCATATTAAGTATTATGTGCCTAGGTGTATGTATGGTTTCCACCTGTGCAACTAATTCCTAGGCTGTTATTAAAAAAAAGGTTGATGGACAGTTTCCTGGAAAGTAGTTTATTTTGAATTGTTTGTATTCAATTTTTGAAAGAGTAAGATCCAACAAACAGGTAGAATTTTTTTACCCAAATGGCTGCATCCATCTCTTCACATCCTAGCTGGTTCTCTTGACTTGTTTCAATCTCTACCCGGAAAACAACAAGGTACTTGAAATGCTTAATCACTTCATTAAAATCTTCACTGTACTCCCACAATCAAACTAAATAAAGCCTTTTATTATAACAGAAAAAGATGAAAGTACTCTGGCTCATCAATAGTGTTCCAATATCATATTTCCAGACTGACTACTGTCTTAATTATCTTCCTAATTCTCAATTTTCCTCTCTAAATACTTACCTAGAATGCCTATTTTTGAAATTTTAATATGACAAGCTCTGATCTTCAGGAGTTTTTCCTAAAAAAAAACACCACTTAAGAAATTGCTTCCTCACCACTTTAGACTCTTGTAAAATGCTGAGCATTCATAACGCCCAAATATGCGATGTCTGTTGTCAATTGAACTCGTTCTGATCTGATTGTCATCCACATGGCCAATAGGCCCATAGTTTCTCCAAAAGGTGCCTGCCTGTGTTCTTACATGGATGAACAGCACTATTTTTTAGGCCATCCCTAAACCATCAGTGTAGGCAAAAACTTGATATTCTGGGAAAAATGCATAAATGGACTAATTTTATGCCATGTTTGTACAAAGTAATAATCACAGCCTTATTTCATTTTCCCCAACATGTTTTTCACTTTCATCCACTCCAGCAGTGGCAAAAGAAGAGGAGCATGAGCAGTGAGTCTGAGTTCATCCTCCTGGGGCTCCCTATTAGACCAGAGGAGCAAGGCCTGTTCTATGCCCTGTTCCTGGCCATGTACCTGACCACCGTGCTGGGGAACCTGCTCATCATTCTGCTCATCAGGCTGGACTCCCGCCTCCACACCCCCATGTACTTCTTCCTCAGCCACTTGGCCTTCTCTGATGTCTCCTTATCATCTGTCACTGTACCAAAAATGCTCATCAATAATGCAGACACAGAGCGGATCCATCTCATATCCCAGTGTATAATTCAGGAATGTTTTTTCTTGATATTTGGGGGACTGGACAGCTTCCTTCTAACTTCTATGGCCTATGATAGGTATGTGGTCATCTGTCACCCACTCTACTATACAATTATCATGAGACAGAACCTTTGTTTTCTGCTAGTGATCGTGTCCTGGGCTTTATCCATTGTGAGAGCTCTTGTGCATACCCTTCTGTTAGTCCGTCTCTCATTCCTTAGAGACAACACTTTGCCCCATATCTTCTGTGACCTTTCTGCCTTACTTAATTTGTCCAGCTCAGACACTACAGTTAATGAGCTGGTTATCCTCACTGTAGGAACAGTGGTTATCACCTTGCTATTCTTATGCATTCTGGTCTCCTATGGCCACATTGGGGCCACCATCCTGAGAGCTCCCTCCGTGAAGGGCATCTGCAAAGCCCTGTCCACATGTGGCTCTCACCTCTCTGTGGTTTCTCTCTATTATGGAGCCATTATTGGGCTCTACTTTTTCCCCTCACCCAGAAACACTAATGACAAGGACGTCATTATGGCTGTGCTGTATAGTCTGGTGATACCCATGCTAAATCCCTTTATCTACAGCCTGAGGAATCAGGATATGAAAGGGGCTCTGGGAAACATCCTCAGTAGAAGGAACTTTTCATTATGATGTGCATTCTATTTCCTATAAAAGGGATATGAGACTCCCTCAGTCTCCACATGTACCCCTGCTTTGAACTGATGGTTCTTAGTACACACTGACGTGACCCTCCCTTTTCAACTCATGCCTCATCTTCAAGGTAGATGTTCCTGGATTGTCTTATTGACCTTGAGACTCTTGGGTGAGAGTCTTACTGCACAACTGTTTTCTTTCTTTTTGTTTGGATCGGGGGGAGTTGGAAGGTCTACAGCTTAAGACTGTATCTCCATTTATTTCTAGTTCTAGTCTTATATATTTTTCTTAAAACCAGGAAACTGTCAGAAAACTGTTACATTCATACAAAACGGTAATCAAGTCTCAGATTGGTTAAGCAGAAGCGACTGACATAACCCAAAGTCATCATGATAACAGCTTATCTCCTTGTGTACTTAGCTCTAATCAGTAGTGCAGGTCCAAGGTCAGTCTGACCCCACACTTGGCTCCCAGCATAACCTCTCTATACATTACTCAAAAATAAAATAAAATAAAATTAAAAAAAGAATACAAAAGGATGTGCATGGATCATGTGCAAAGCTTTTGCCATAAGGGATTTGAGCATCTGTGAATTTCAGAATCAGTACCAGGTTCTGGAATGAATTAAAGATACTAAGGGAGGATGTTATACATTTTTAGACATCATGTACCCCTCAAACCTCCAATATGCTTCCCAATGGTGTATATATACATGTTTATGTGTATGTATGTGTACATATATGTGTGTGTGTGCATATATATGAGTCTGAGAAAAGATGAGAAATAGTAACACTGATTACTAAACAAAGTGCAACTGTTTTCCTTGCAATCTGGTTGTAGAAAATAGGCACTGGGGTGGAATACAGTACCATTTTGATTTCTTAGTGCAAGTATGAATGAGCCTCTCATTGTTTCTTTTTTTTTTTTTGCCAGTCCTGGGCTTGAGCTCAGGGCCTGAGCACTGTCCTTGGACTTTCTCAAGGCTAGAGCTCTACCACTTGAGCCTCAGCACCACTTCCGGTTTTTTTCTATGTATGTGGTACCAAGGAATTGAACCCGGGTCTTCGTGCATGCTAGGGAAGCACTTTAACCACTAGGCCAAACTCCCAGCCCCTCTCATTGTTTCTTACAATGGTATTTTATAGAGTGGATGCAGATGCAAGGATTGAAAAACGTTTTAATTGGAAAAGAAATCATAAAACATACCACTGGGAGTGGGAATTCTTTTGTTTTGTGTTATTTTTCTTAGAGACAACCTAGTCCAGGCTTTTACTTTCAATATGAGAAAAAAATGTAGCCCAGAAAGATGAGTGTACTTGTCTGAGATAACAGTGCTATAGTGTAGTAGGCTGTTAGGTCTCAGGGCTTTAGCTGGTTCACCAAGAATGGTAAGGAAACAAAGTTGTTTTTCTTCCAAAAGAGGGAGGGGACCAGATACCACAGGCAATATTGACCCTGAGTAAAATAGGTCTGAGGTTTATAAGTATTCAGGAAGAAAGGCACTGATGATGTTTTGCAGTTTTAAATCCAACCAACACCTTCAGGACGCTGAAATTTGGTTAATTTCTCAATCAATGCTTTCACCAAGTTGTGTGTTTGTCAACTTGTACAATCCTTTCCAGGAATATTTCAGAATGAGACTCAGGAACTGTTCTGTTCAGAACAGTTTCTAAGAAACAAAATAAAACAGTTTTCCTGACAGGCAAAATGGAGTCTTTCATAAAATATAAAGTAGGTTACATTGACTTGAGTTGGAGGCTTATATGGGTCAGAGTTGATATTCCTATCACATGCTAAACTTCTTTAAAGTGAAGATAAAAGTTGCTAGATGTGGATAAAAGTGTAAGGTATGAAACAGCCTTTCAGAAGTAAAATGAAGGAAAAATACACTTGGTCAAGTCACCATGAAAATGGAGATTGCCCCTTTACTAGAAACAGCTAGGAAACTTATTTAGTTTCTCTCTCTCTGTCTTCTCTCTCTCTCTCTCTCTCTCTCTCTCTCTCTCTCTCTCTCTCTCTCTCCCTCTCTCTCTCTCTCTCTCTCTCTCTCTCTCTCTCTCTCTCTCTTTCTCTGTGTGTGTGTGTGTGTTTAAAAAAGAATGCACCAAACACAGTCGCATTTATTTTCTTTTTTTAAAGCAATAACCCTTGTTTATCAACTTTTTTTTAAACCTAAGCTTAACATTACATTATTTAAACAGTTGTCAAAACTTACTAAATTGTCAGCATTCATGCACAACTAGAAAACATCCTTAATTTATAATAAACCAGAAATGTATTATTATCATTAATGTATTAAGTCTTTCATTACTGAAAACCAAAAGCTGGAATTGTTTCTGTAGAAGATTCACCCTGGCGATGTCAGCTTCACAGGAGGCTGAACTACATGGCTCACCGTTCAACACAACAGGAGCAGAGCCATGCTGGTGTTAGAGTACAATTGTGTCCTAGCGCTATGCAAGAGTCACGGTCTCACCTTGGATTATGGTTAATAAAAAAGCAAAGTGCATACAGAGATTACAACATTTTTTTTGCCAGTCCTGGGCTTAAGCTCAGGGCCTGAGCACTGTCCTTAGATTTTTCTCAAGGCTAGAACATTACCACTTGAGCCTCAGCACCACTTCTGGCTTTTTCTAAGTATGTGGTACCAAGGAATCAAACCCAGGTCTTCATGCATGCTAGGCAAGCACTCTACCACTAGGCCAAACTCCCAGCCCAGATTACAACAATTTTAAAGACAAAAAAAATGGTCCTATTGTGTGGTCCCAAGAATAAACTCAAAAGTCTATGACAAATAGAGGCTCCAATGAGCTGTTTATAAATACTTTAGATTAGGTTCAGTTATACTGAAAGTAGAGTTCGTTTGAAATCTTCAAAAAAATGTTCCTGTTAATCCTCCAATGGTGCTTGTTATTGTTTAACATTTCTGTGAAATGCCTGCATTGAGTTACTTGTTATCCAAGCGCAGCAGCTGCTCCTTACCATTTATTGTCAAGGACTTTCACTGGCCATCTCCTTCAACTTCTACTCTCTCTTGACCATTCTCAACAACTCTCTTTGTAGTTATTTTCCTGCCATTTACTATTTTAGTGGAAGTGGCTATAGACTTGAAGTTGCCCATCCCACTACTGCCAAATGACGTGGAAGAGAAGGAGGAAGTGAGGCTTCCATGACCCAGTGAACCAAATGAAGGAAATGCTGCATCGAATGAAGGAAATCCCCCTCCAAATGATGGAAATCCACTGAAGGCAGAGAAAAACGAGCCAGCACCTCGGGTTCTGCTTCCTCGAGGACCCCTTCAGTTCCCAGAAAAGTCATCAAATGGGTCTTCAAAAAAGTGGAATGAAAACGGATCCCTTCCACCAAAAAAATTCCCTGAAGACATCATCTGGGTTCCGGAATGTAAAGCCAGACTCAAAGGGACTGTCAAAACGACTTCCACCGCCTCCTCCGCCATCGAATCCTTCTTTGCCATACCTGTCATAGATGTCCCGTTTTTTAGCATCTGACAACACCTCGTACGCCTCAGCTACCTGCTTGAATTTTCTCTCTGCTTCTTCTTTATTCTCAGGGCTTTTATCTGGATGCCACTTTAATGCCAGTTTCTGGCATGCCTTTTTGATATCCTCGGCGGAGGCATGTCTCTGCATGCCTAGAACTCCATGGTAATCCACCATGTTTTAACAGATGGTTGGAACAAGTCTGAGGAAGCTGACTGCCAGGGAGAAGGGGGCAGGGGGCGGTGGAGGCGGCTCCTCTCACTTTCCTTTCTCTCCTTTTTAGGATACAAGTGTTTTTATGCATGTTCTTAATTTTATTTTTGCATTAAATGTTGTAATTAACTCTGATTTTTTGTTGTTGTTGTTGGTCGTGAGACTTGAACTCTGGGCTTGGGCTGGATTGGAGAATGGCTAGGTAGGGTGTCAAGAGTTTTACTTGGACAGAATTCAAGCAGGACTTCATATAGTTTCATCCCACTAAATTTTATTTTAAAATAAAAAAGTATGAGGACCTCCAAGATAAGGAATCAAAAGCCATATAGTGAGTGATTGTTGTCCTTAATGTACTATGTTATCTCTTATCACTTTTGCTGTCCCTTGGTTATCTCATGTTGTTACAGGTTTTCTCCTGGTTATCTGATATATTGGATATATTTGTATTTGGTTATTTGAAATTGGATAGGGAGAGGGGAAAACAAGATGAGGGGCGGGGGTGGGGGAGGGAAATGGGGACCAAGACATGAAAAAGGGTATCCATGTTTGTGAAGTAATGCACCTTTTATCTGGTGAATATAATGTGACCCTTCTATAATTACAATACAAATAAATGGAAAAAAGTGTACCTTTCTTTCCAATACATAAATCTACAATCCTATATTTCTATCTGAAATGGCAAAGGCTTGTTTTTATTCCTTCAAAAAATGGTTTCTGTGCAAGGTGAAGGTGGTTAGTTCCCTTCTATGTACTAATTGTGGTGGTAGGCATTTCAATATTCATTATCTCACTGTATGCTAGTAATTAGTATGAATGAGGAATTAGTAATAAGGAATTAGTCATTATTCCTGTGCTGCTGATCTAGCAATATTTAATAAAAATGGTCGTCAGGTGACTGTTTTTTCTTTTTCTCTTTCTTTCTTTCTTTCTTTCTTTCTTTCTTTCTTTCTTTCTTTCTTTCTCTCTTTCTTTCTTTCTTTCTTTTTGAGATCAAGTCCTGAGATCTATAAGCCACTTGGGTTCTTTTCTAATCTGAACTGCTATTTTTTTTTTTTTTTTGCCATCCTGGGCTTGAGCTCAGGGCCTGAGCACTGTCCTTGGGCTTTCTCAAGGCTAGAGCTCTACCACGTGAGCCTCAACACCACTTATGGCTTTTTTTTCTATACATGTAGTACCAAGGAATTGAACTTGGATCTTCATGCATGGTAGGCAAGCACTCTACCACTAGGCCAAACTCCTGACCCCCTGCTTTTAATTTTTTTCTTTGGCTAGTCCTGGGCATGGACTCAGGGTCTGAACACTGTCCTTGGGTTCTTTTCTTCAGGGCTAGAGCTCTGCCACTTAAGCCTCAGCAACATTTCTGTTTTTTTTCTATGTATGTGGTACCAAGGAATCAAACCCACGTTTTCATGCATACTAGGCAAGCACTCTACCACTAGGCCAAGCTCTCTGCCCCTTCCCCCTTTTAAACAAGCATATTTTAATTGCACAAAGAAGATTCAATGTACTTTGGTCATATTCACCTCCTTTTATAATTCTGTCTTCTCTTCTTTACAATATAATTTTAATGGGTTTCATTTGGCTATTTTCACCAATCATATGCACCCCATTGCTTTCTCCTTCCCTGCTGCTCTCCCTGCCTGTTCTGTCCTTTTAGATATGGACCTACAGTCTGCCTATGAGCAGAAGTATGTAATGTTTGTTTTTATGTATTGGGTTATTTTACCAAGGAATAGAACCCAGGGTAGGGTTTCATGCCTGCTAGGCACTCCCCACCCTCTTTTACCATTCCTTTACCACTTACCTGATTTATCATTCATGTTTTATTTATGTTTATTGTACAAAGGGTGCTAAAATGATCTATATTTCAATGTCGGTCATCATTTTATTTGTGTACACCAATGAATAATTTAAAAAAGATTTAAATTTATGTGAAAATCCAAAACTTTACCTGAATAAAAATAATCAAGAAATCTGTCATCAAGTTATAAGCCTGTATTGAATAGTTTTTTCCAGGAAGGAAGCAAAATACATTTTAGAATTTGTTTGAATAAATGATATCAAGGTAGAGAAGATCAACTTTAACCTTTACACTGTTACAGAATCACACTGCTAGGAGATGGATCAACGTGTGTTATTGACCAAATGAGCCTAGCAAAGAACAATGTACCATTCCAGCCAGTAAATGAGGGAATGCATTTTTCCTTCACCAGCACATGAAGCATACTCCAGAATAGACTATGTGCTAGTATGTACAACAAGTCTTACAAATTCCAAGAAAAATGCAGTGATAGTAACAATGAGAAGAACTGGAAATAATTACACAAATAAATGGAAATTAAGCAACATTGTCTGAGATGGCCAACTGGTCACATGTAGCATGTAGTCTTGTACCTGCAGGACAAGTTGCCGGTCAGTTCTTGAAGGATAAAAAGAATAGACCATGTTTAATTGGTTCATTCCTCCCATATAAATAGACTACTGTTTACTAGTATTCGGCATTGAATAGGCAGACCTGTGTTTGCACAGAGCTTATATTCTGAAGAAGAGAACCAAGAGGAAACAAGAACTCATGTCAATATCACCGAAGTGGAAACAATCAATTCTTTACCAGTTTATCTCAGTGGCCCAGAGAACCAGTGACAGGTCAATCATATTAAATGTGGTAGAACAGCAAAGCAAGTCTCTGGATGAGCCCAGGGAGGCGTGGTAGCCCACTTCTCAGCAGAAGTGTTTACAAAAATTCTTGGCCCTTCAATCTGTTGCTCTTTGAATTCCTCTAGTGTTGTAGCTCCTCCATCCTAGACCAGCAGCCAGATTTCCATGAATTCATAGTATAAGATCAAAGCCCCATCAGTCTTTAGTCTAGTAAATGCCAGTGGTCATTTTGCTCAATTGATTAATGTAAGGTACATTGTGACATTAGAAATTATCTTCAGTGAGTTGTAGAAGGGGGATTTATTTTTAACATGTGCACATACGTATGCAGTGCATCATGCTCCCCTTCTCAAAGCAGTCCTCATTAAGTTTTTGTTTCATTTTTCGTATGTACATTAAGTCCATTCATCCTCCTCTGTTCTCTCCATCCATCTCCTCTCTGGGCTAGTTCTTGGTCTAGTCAAAGCATATTTCAGCTTCCTAATATGTTGTTCAACAACCTATTAATTGTTCAATCTCATTTATACATAGTGTATTTTAATCACTTTTGTCATATAGCTACACATATATGCACATGAATATATATGTATGTATGTTTTGTGTGTTTACATGTATGCTTAGATTTTAAGGTTTAATATTTACCGATGATAGAAAATACATGCCCTTCATCCTTCTGAGTCTCTCTTTCCTTACTTAATATGGAGAGAGAGAGAGAGAGAGAGAGAGAGAGAGAGAGAGAGAGAGAGAGAGAGAGAGAGAGAGAGAGAGAGAGAGAGAGAGAGAGAGAATGTATGTGTGTGTGACACTGGAGTTTGCATTAAGGGATTTGTGCTTGCTAGTCGGTGCTCTACAGCTTAAGCTATGGCCTCAGCCCCTCGATATGATGTCCATTCATTTCTATGCAGATGACCCCATTTTGTTCTTTCTGATGATAAGTAAAACATATATTGTTATTACATATCGTTTGTATGTGTTATTAATTATAGGTAACAAACATGATATAGTCCACATTTTCTTGGCCCATTCATCATTTTCCGGGTACTCTGGCTGTTTTTACAATGTGGCTATTGTAAATAGAGTGATAGTAAACATGGCTATACAAGTTTCCCTATTAAGGCCTGACTTACATTCTTTCTAAAGAAAGTCTGTGGTTCATCCTGTAGTGCAAATTTAGTGGTGATAAATGAATTTTGTTTTGGTTTGTCATTGTATACAATGAATTTCGTTATACTCAATGGATTATTGTACTGCCATATAAAAGGATGAAATTATGCCAGGTGCTGGAAAATGGATGGAATTAGAGATCATCATGTAATGATACAGCCCATCTGAGAAAGTCAACTATCACCCTTCCTTCCTTCCTTCCTTCCTTCCTTCCTTCCTTCCTTCCTTCCTTCCTTCCTTCCTTCCTTCCTTCTTTCCTTCCTTCCTTCCTTCTTTTCTTCCTTGTTTATTGTGGGGTTTGAACTCAGGGCCTAGGCACTATCTTTGAGCTCTTTCACTCAAGGCTAGTGCTCTACGACTTTGAGCCACAGCTCCAATTCTGGTTTTCTAGTGGTTAATTGGCGATAAGAGTCTCACAGACTTTTCTGCCTGGGCTGGCTTTGAATTGGAATCCTCAGATCTTAGCCTCCTAAGTAGCCAGGACTACAGGTGTGAGACATGAGTACCTGCCATATTCTTTCTTATATGTACAATTTATAACTAAAAATGGTTATAAACACAAAAGGGAGAACGTTATGTGGGGAGACCAGTTGGAGATGAGAAAAGAAAAGGAAAATGGGGGTGGAAATTTGATGGGAAGACAGTCTATGCATATACAAAATGGGCAAAATTAAAGCTATTGAAAAAGTTTGGCAAGTTTCCAGATGTGGATAGATAATAAGAAAAGCAATGTAAAGACAAATAACATTGAATATACTATATATAGGTATATAAGTATCCATGAACCCATTATCTTTGTATCATTAACATATACTAATAAAAGAATTGTAAATTGATGACACTAATATTTGTTATTCAATTATGAAATCACATGTTGAGAATTCAAAATTGATAAAAAATAAATTTGTCATTGAACTTGGTTTTTGCTATTATAAACAGTGTTATTATTAACCATCTTATCTTTTTCCAGTTGTACAAAATATCACTGGGGTGCAAGTCTGGCATTTTAATGCATAACCAGTTGTAAATCAGGCAGACAAGATAACAAGAGTAGCATTCTTTTGCGGAAGGAGGTGCACAATGGCATTTCTCAGGAAATTCACTGAGTCTTAAAAAGCAATAATGTTAACTTTCAACAGAAAGAGGCATCTTTTCTCAAATTGTTTCATTAAATAAGCAATCTTGCAAAATCAAAACTTAGTTTTCAAGGTCCACAAGTGGAGAGTGAATGACACTCATATAATCTTTGACAAACTCATGTAACGGGAAGGTCACCTAACACTTCATCTTCACAGAATGTGATCAACCATGATCTATATGACTCAGAAATCATGACTGAACTACAAACATGATGTAGGGTTTCTTCATTCAAATAGCAGATCTAAGAACAGTTGCATTCCACACAAGCAGCACTAGCTAGCCTTTATAAATGGTCACAGTTTCACTTTGGAAAAATGATCAGACAGTATTTATTTTCTACCAGGAACTGAATAAGTGGACACCGAGATAGATTCAGGATCAATTTTGTGACATACTCAGAGGAAAGGCTATATTAAAAGATCACATTATTGTATTGTGAGAAACTTACAAGGCATATCTTTGGGTAAGACACTGAGATTTAGGGAACTATATTGCAGTCCTCCAGTTTAGTGCTGATGAGACATGTGTGCACACACTTTTATTTTGTTCAGAGAGTGATGTTCTTGTGCTTATGGTATTCATGAAACAGCATGGGATCAGTAGAAAGAATCTTTGGTTATCACACTCAATCTCCAGGTTGGTTTTGGTGGAGTCACCTTTCCCTAGTGTAAGGAGAGAAGAATGGAAATTTTTTGAACTACCAAGTTCCTAATGGCTGCCTTGTTATTATAATTCCTCAAAGGGTCAACTCAATGCCTTGTTCAATAAGTCATTCTTTCCCCCAGAGAAACTTATGACAATGCAGCAATTATATTCTGTTTGTCTCCAGTTGGATCTGGAAATGAGGAACTGCATTTCAGAGATTCTCCATGGTTTATAAAAGAAAGACTCACGAGATTGCTCAGAAGATGTGAGCAACTCTATATTGCCGTATCTGTCTTCTTTGACTCGACTCATCTTTTTATTGGCATTAGAAGATTTGGGCCCCTTAGAGATCTCATTGGATTTGCTGTACTTTGTGACTTCTAAGTGGAATAGAAGAACTTTCCCACATCTTATAGTTGAAGGTATCTGTGCTTGTCATCTAAGGGACTCTACTATAATAGAAGTAGAATAAATATTAAATAGTATGGTAGTACTCATGTGAGTGCGTGTTTCCAGTGTGAATGATCTCTAGGTTCTACTCTTGTTAACATCATAGCATGTTCACTGTAGTGTACTATGCCTTGAAGTCAGTATCTATCCAATCTTTGATATAACAAAACAGCTCCACATAGAAATGCCTACCTGAACATGATCATATGTCTAAGGTTTAAAGAAAGGAAAAAAAATTGCACCCCTTATTGCTTGTCTTTAGGCTCCAGGTTTTTTTTAATCCCAAGAATCTCTAATTTTAGGCCTCAACATCAGCAGAGTCAGGTACTATTTGTACCTAAAGTGATACAATGACCAGTCATTCTCAACTCATATCTATCTAGCAGCCAGCAAGGCATTTGCTGCTTTCCATGTGCGCATATGTATTGATACCGGGGCTTGAACTCAGGGGCTCATGCTCAGCTTCTTCACTCTAGCCTGGTGCTCTACACTTGAGAACCCCACTTTCAGTTTTGATAGTTAATTGGAGATAAACATCTCTTGGATTTGTCTGCCCATGTTGGCTTTGAACTGGGATCCTCAGATCTCAGCTTTTTGGGGAGCTAAGGTTACCAGTATGAGCTGTTGGTTCACAGCTCACTTGCTATTTTACAATTGCTATTTTTTCTTTTTCTTTTTTCATATATTTTTTATTGCAATTAATAGGAGGGCTATATTATATTCACCAGATAGAAGGTGCATTACTTCACAAACATTGATACCCTTTCTCATATCTTGGTCCCCATTTCTCTCCACCTTGCCCCTCATCTTGTTTCCCCCCCTTCCCTATCCTCTTTCAAATCGCTATTTTTTTCTTGGATGTACTACTTTGTTAGAACAGATGAAAACTTCACATTTTGGCAGACAATAAGCTTCTTGCATATTCTTGAATATCTTTCAACTTATTGTTTCTCTAACAGGTTCTTCTCTTGAAATGTTCTCAAATCCCCTTGTTCTGTCCTTTCAAAAATATCACGAGTATGTCCAATTTTGCTGGGCTTTGCTGTAGGTTCTTCTATTGTGGATTTATGGAACACCTATGAATTCTCTTTTTCATTAGCTCAGTTCTTGTGATATAAAAAATGCATCACAAGTAAGCCAAACTCAAAGGAACATAGGCTCGATGGCTTCCTTCATTTGTCACAATCAGTAGAAACCTCGGGATCTTCTGACAGAGATTTACAATAGAACAAAACCTAGAGACATAAGGTCATATAGTATGATGCTAAATGAAAGGGCCTTCAGGATATAGAAACAAAAGCCATATAATGAGTGATTGTTGTCCTTAATGTACTATGTTATCTCTCATCTCTTTTGCTGTCCCCTGGCTATCTCATATTGTTACAGTATTTCACCATGTTATCTGATATATTGTATAGATGCTTATTTGGTAATTTGAAATAGGATAGGGAAGGGGGGAAAACAAGATGAGGAGTGGGGGTGGGGGGAGGGAAATGGGGACAAAGACACGGGAAAGGGTATCAATGTATGTGAAGTAATGCACCTTCTATCTGTTGAATATAATGTAACCCTTCTATTAATTACAAAAAAACATGGGAAAAATGCATCACAACTGTGAAGACAAATTCTCACTTGTTCTACTTTTGAAAATTTATTTCTAAGTACATAGATTATCCTACAGAAATACATAATCTATGTGAAAAATAAAGTTATCAAAACAATGATTATTGAAATACTGCTGGAAATAATAAAATATCAGGAACAGTTATTGGGCCCAGAGATAATTACCATCCCTTTTTTATATTTTTTATTGTAATTAATAAAAGTGTTACATGATATTTGCCAGATAGAAGGTGCATTAATTCACATGCATTGATAGCCTTTCACATGTCTTGGTCCCCATTACCCTCCCCCCACCCCCCCCATCTTGTTTTCCCTCCTTCCCTATCCAATTTCAAATAACCAAATACAAATATATCCGATATATCAGATAACAAAGTGAGATACTGTAACAATATGAGATAACTAAGGGACAGCAAAAGAGCTGAGAGATAACATAGTACCTTAAGGACAACAATCATTCATTATATGGCTTTTGTTTCTATATCCTAGAGGTCCTTTCAATTAGCGTCATACTATATGGCCTTATGTATCAAGGTTTTGCTCTATTGCAAATCTCTGCTAGTAGAGCCCAAGGTTTCTACTGATTATGACAAATGAGGGAAACCATTGAGCCTAAGTTCCTTTGAGTCTATTACCATCCCTTTTTGATAAACCAATTTTCAAATCAATGGCTGACTAATATAATTACATTATGATTATTCTCAGGAAAAAATTATACTGACAAGATTTTTAATGCAATGTCTCAGAGAATAGGAAATTTTCTTGATAATTTCAATTAACTTGGGTGATTTTGACTCTTAATATAAACTTAACTACCAACTGATTGGCAAACTAGATAATAAGACACCCCCTTAGCTCAAAAATTACACAACAAACCATAGTTTAAGCAATTATTTTTTTCACATATTTTTATTGTAATTAATAGAAGGGTTACATTATATTCACCAGATAGATGGTGCATTACTTCACATACATTGATACCCTTTCTCATGTCTTGGTCCCCATTTCCCTCCCCCCACCCAGCCCCTCATCTTGTTTTCCTCCCTTCCCTATCCAACTTCAAATAATCAAATATGTATATATACAATATATCAGATAACAAGGTGAAATACTATAACAATATGAGATAACAGAGGGACAGCAAAAGAGACGAGAGATAACATAGTACATTAAGGACAACAATCACTCATTATATGGTTAAGCAACTTTTTTATTATATTATATATTACTTCTATTTATTGACATGCATTTGTTATACAAAGCATTTCACTTAGTTCCCTACATGCATGCATTCCATTACTATTTCTTATTCCTCTCCCATTTTGAAACAATTTTAATGGTTTCATGGTTCTCTTTTTATTCATATGTTTGAAGTTCTTGGATATAACAGCTCTCCTGCATCCTTTCTTTTCCTGTCTGATTTCCTCACAATTACCACTTATCAAAAGTCCCTATTTTATGCTCATATCATTAAATTTTTACCCTTAATACCACATGAGAAAGACTGTGATGTTTGTATTTAGTTTCATGTGCATATGTTCAATGCTAACACTTTTCATGCAAAAAAGCTATTATATAGAAAATTTATTTAAACTTTTTGGGAGATAGATCATCATTTTCAAATTCTTTAACAACCATTTCCATTGATAGAATTATTTTAACAGGCCTGAAGGAGAAGAGAGAGGAATTATGGTTTAGTAGTGTAGAAGGAATAGTAGAAATATGTAAAAAAAAAACAATTGTCAGCCTTTGCCGTAATACCTTGTTAAGGAATTACAGAAGTGAAGACCTAATTTGTTATTGCTAGTGAGAAAGAAAAAAGTTTGATGGCATCTATAGGATGGGACTAGAAAAAAACCCAAAATATATCTACTGTTCTAATAACGGATAAGAAGAGAACTCTGAACTGAGAGAGTCTATAATGTTAGTGTGAAGGGGAAGTTTTTTGCTAAATATTCCATGATTGTTTCTTTAGAAAGAGTTTTGCCAAGCTCAAAATGTTATATGAAAATGATTTTAATTTATTTTATTAATTTTAAATGATCTCTAGTTATACAAAGAAATTGTCATTTACCAAAGCAGATTGTGAATACAGTATCTCTCAATCAATGGTACCCCCTTTCATTGGAAAGCCTTTTTTCCAGTCCTGGGGTTTGAACCATGGGCCTAGGTGCTGTTGCTGAGATTTTGTACTCAATGCTAGTGATCTGTCACCTGATCCACAGTCCCACTTCTGGCTTTTTGTGGTTAAGTCAAGATGACTTTTCTGCCCAGGCTGGCTTCGAACTGTGATCCTCAGATCCTCAGTCTCCTGAGTACCTAGGTTTACAGGCATGAGCCACTGGCATCAGAAAAGATTTTTAAGATGGAAAAACTGATGAGGCTATTATAATATTTACCATTAGATTCTATTATGTTATTAATCATATATCTTAAAGATTGGCCCTGACATTATATATGAAATAAGCACCAAGTATCCAGTTCCTGATAATTTGCAGCACTACCAAAGCAACTCACTCAGTTCTTTTATCTTGATTCAATCCATGGAAGTAAAGCATTAAATAAAGTGTGCTCAAGAGGCAATGGAAATTTAAGAGATCAACAAACCAGAGAGATTACTTGCTTTTACTTACTACCTGATGAATGTAACCGTAACTCCTCTGTGCATTATCCCAACAATAAAAAGAAAGATTACTTGCTTTTCTATTAGCAAGTCAGTGACCCATCCTTGCACAGTAGTTCCCTGATTTCAAGAATTTATGGACATCGTAGGTTGGAACCTAGCATGATATGATAATCACATTGATGTTTCAGAGTTGTGTCAGTTGTGCAAATTCCATCTTTTTCCACAATAGCACAAGACTCTTACAATGTCAGGTACACTGCAAAAACATTGCTTCTTCTGCCTTGCTTCCCATCCCTCACTCTTTGTCCCTCATATCTTCATTTACTCTCACTTTCCTCCAATCCTTCCTTCCCCCATCTCATGTTGAACATGGAGATTGATAATAAAAAAAATCACTTTAAAATTGCGATAATCAAACAGACTTCCTTTTACATTTTGGTTTATATTTTAACCTGCAACAAAAGAGAAGAAACACATGAAGAAAGAAAATCAGAGCAGTGCATCAGAATTCATCCTTCTGGGTCTCCCCATCAGGCCTGAGGAGCAAGGCCTGTACTGTGCCCTGTTCCTGGCCATGTACCTGACCACCGTGCTGGGGAACCTGCTCATCATTCTGCTCATCAGGCTGGACTCCCGCCTCCACACCCCCATGTACTTCTTCCTCAGCCACCTGGCCCTCACCGACATCTCCTTCTCCTCCGTCACGGCGCCAAAGCTGCTCATGAACATGCTGACCCAGAGCCGATCCATCCGGTATGCTGGCTGCATTTCTCAGGTGTATTTTTTCTTATTTTTTGCAGTTTTGGACAGCTTCCTGCTCACCTCGATGGCCTATGACAGATATGTGGCCATCTGCCACCCCCTGCACTACACCACCATCATGAGTCAGAGGCTGTGTTTCCTGCTGGTGATTGTGTCCTGGGTCTTGTCCTCTGCAGTTGCCCTTCTGCACACTTTACTCCTAGCTCGTCTCTCTTTCTATGGAGGCAACACTCTGCCTCATTTCTTCTGTGACCTCTCTGCTTTACTTAAGCTGTCCAGCTCAGACACCACCGTCAACCAGCTGGTTATCTTTACTGTAGGAACAGTGGTCATTACTGTGCCGTTCCTATGTATTCTGGCATCCTATGGCCGCATTGGGGCCACCATCCTGAGAGCTCCCTCCATGAAGGGAATCTGCAAAGCGCTGTCCACATGTGGCTCTCACCTCACTGTGGTTTCTCTCTACTATGGGCCAATTATTGGAATCTACTTTGTCCCCTCATCGGATGACACTAATGACAAGGATGTCATTGTGACTGTGTTGTACACTCTGCTCACACCTATGTTAAATCCCTTTATCTACAGTCTGAGGAATCAGGATATGAAAGAAGCTCTGAGAAAATGGCTCCACAGAGGAAACTTCTCAGTATGATTTGCATTGAGTCTTACATTTTCTATCAACTTGAATGATATTCTTTCTACTACATGTCTCCCCTATGACTTGTGATTTTTTTTTTGCATTGTCACGTGCATACTTCTCAGCCTCTGAATTTCTTGTAATAAATTGGGTACATGTTTTAGTAACTTTTTACTCTTGAGAACTGTGGAAATGGATTTGAAAACATGTAAACACATTGTTATTTTTCTCTTTGCATTCCATTCTTGTCCTTCATATTTAAATTTTTAAATTTTAAATTTTTGCAGAAACATAGATCTTCACCTTTTTCATTAACGCTGGTCTCTGGTTGGGATATTTTTCCGTGTCTCAATGTAGCAGTAATTTTCACGAGGATGTTCATAATTAATTGTGCAATATACTTCAACTATTTACTGGAATGTTTGTTAGCCATTGAGTTTTGGGTATTAAAATTTTTTCTATTTATTTATTTTTACATCTATATTGACACATAAAATAATAGATTTTATGGAGTATCTTTTGATGTTCCTGTGTATGTGTATGTGTTTGGTGAACAATATAAGGTAAAATATCTATTTACTGAAATATTTACTGCTTCCTTGTGATCTAATATTAAGAATTCTTTCATATCTCATTTCTTTTTTAACTTTTCTTTTTTATTGTAATGTATAGAGGGGTTACAGTTACATATGTCATGTAGTAGGCGCATTACTTCTCACACACTGACACCCCTTCTCATGTTTTTGTCCCCATTTCGCTCCCCCCACTCCCTCCCAATCATCTTGTTTTTCCCCCTTTCTTGTTCCCAGGTAACAGAGTAACAATATGAGATTAACCAAAGGGCAACAAAAGAGAAGAGAAATAACATAGTACATTAAGAACAACAACCACACAATATAAAGCTCTTGATTCCATATCCTGGAATCCTTTCATTTAGCGTAATCCTATATGGCCTTATGTATCTAGGTTTTGTGTTCTTGTGGTCTGCTGCTAGCAGTATCCTAGGTGTGTACTGATTATGACAAATGAGCGAAACCATTGAGCCTATATTCCTTTGGGTCTGGCTTACTTCATGTAATACTATTTTTCCAAGTCTTTACATTTGCTTACAAATGGGACGATGTCATTCTTTCTGATGGCAGCATAGAATTTCATTACCAACATAACTTTTCTGTGTTGAGTTTCTTTCTGGATTTTGGCATATTGTTTATTTTAGTCTTTAACTTCCAGGGCCGTAATAGTATGTCAGTCTTGGTATATTTCTTGCATCTGTAGGTTAAATAGAATGTGATTTCTAGTTAACTTTCAACTGTAGACACACAGGAAGTAACTAATTTCAGTATTGGTGCTTATATGAAATTTTGGGTCAGACTTACCCTGAAATATTTTGCTAATTATTTGAAAATTCACAAAGAAAGAGACTAATTTTTATTTTGATATATCTGGCAGTGTGATATTGTGTTTTAGAGAATTCAGAAAGAAATTCCTGAAGTCATCATTTTTCTTTTACTGTTTTAGAAATAGTTCTATATACAAAATTTGTGATGAGCCATATTTGTAGTGCTGGTTAACATCTTCTGTAGCTTTTTTTTACTGTATTCATATTTTTAAAATTTCAATATACAGAGGGGTTATAGTTATATTCTCCAGATAGAGGGTGCATTACTATTCACACATTGATATCCTTTCTCATGTTTTTGTCTCCATTTCCCTCTCCCATTTCACCTCTTTTGGGCTCTGAGCATTGGTCAGGATGGCCTCATGTGCTGTTTCACGTGGCATAACTGGGTTCTCCCACGCATGCACTCTTAGCCTGCAAGTGGGTTTTCCGAGTGGCTTAACCTGAGACCTGCCTTACCCCTTGGTAACAATGTCCTGGTTATTTTCTATTGACCCTCTCTTCTTCCTCAAAGTATATAACTTTTCCTCAAAGTATATAACTATGTACCTGATGCAATGAACTTGAGATCTGCTGCGCTTTCATGGCTGACAGAGCTCCCGGCTCAGTGTGTGGTTTTTTCCGGTCTTTGGGTGGTGGACTGAGCTGTGGACTCTTACCCTCTTGCCAGGCTCCTTGGGACTGCAGGCTGGCCCTGGGTGTCCCTCTCATACCGGTGTTGCCAGAGAGCAAGAGGGCAACACAAGAGAAGGGAGAAAAACATAATACATAAAGAATAACAGTCACTTATAATTAAGTTCCTCTTCCATGTCCTGGAGGTCCATTAATTTGGCCTCATCCTATATGGCCTTATGTATCTAGGTTTTAACCCTATTGTAGACCTCTGCTAGGAGAGTTTTAGATGAGTACTAATTATTACAGATGAGGGAAACCATTGAGCCTATGTTCCTTTGAGTCTGGCTTACTTCACTTAATATGATTTTTTCTAAGTCTTTCCATTTCCTTACAAATGGGGCAATGTCATTCTTTCTGACAGCAGCATAGAATTCCATTGTGTACAAATACCACATCTTATTGATCCAATTCATCAACTGAGGGGCATCTGGGTTGGTTCCATGTCTTTGCTATGGTAAATAGTGCTGCAATGAACATTATTGTGCTTAGTGGATTTAGTATGTCCTTGTTTCTGGACAATTGGGTAAATGCCAAGTAGTGGAATTGCTGGGTCATAGGGAAGCTCTATGCTTAGTTTTTTGAGGAACTGCCATACTGCTTTCCATAGAGGTTGAACCAGTTTACACTCCCACCAACAGTGTAGTAGTAATCCCTCCTGGCCACATCAATGCCAGCATTTCTTGATCATGGCCATTCTAACTATAGTGAGGTGGAATCTTAGAGTTGTTTCATTTCTTTTATGGCCAGAGATGTTGAGCATTTCTTCATGTGTCTATAGAGCATTTTTATTTCTTCTTCAGAGAAGACTCTCTTTAAGTCCTTGGCCCATCTTTTAATGGGATGGTTGTTTCTTTGGAGACTAGTTTTGGAGAGATTCAATTTTTTGAGCTGTTGATATTTTTTAGATATGAGACCTTTATCTCTTGTATGGTTAGTGAAGATATTCTCCCACTCTGTGGGCTTTCTATTTAACTTGCTAGCTATGTCCTTTGCCATACAGAAGTTCTGCAATTTAATGCAGTTCCATTTGTCCAAGCTATCTAAAAATGTTTTAGTTGTGTTCTTCCAAAAGTTGGTCATTAGTACACAAAGGCACGCTTATTACATCTGGCAGTAAAGAAAATTCAAATTAGGGAAAGGGAAGGGAAAAAACAACATGATGAGACAAAGGACAGTGAACCAATGTAACATGGATAGTCACAAGACAATATGTTGCAAATGATCCTTACAAATTAGGAGGGGGTACAGTAGGGAATGTGGGAGAAAAACATGGGAAGAGGTAAAAATGTTTAAAAAATAATGTACTTGCTACCTTAGGAATGTTACTGTGACCCATCTGTATATCACCCTTACAATAAAATTTAAAAACTTAAAAAAAGAAAATGCAAATCCACAAAACTGGATCCCATTTCTTGCCAGTTAGAATGGCCATCATAAGACTATCTACAGAACTTGTTGCTGGTGAATCACGCCTGTAATCCTAGCTACTCAGGAGGCTGAGGTCTGAGGATTGCGGTTCAAAGCCAGCCTGGGCACAAAAAATCTGTGAGATTTGTATCTCCAGTAAACCATCTGAAATCCAGAAGTGGCACTGTGGCTCAAAATGGGAGACCTCTATCTTTGAGCTGAAGAGTTTAGGGGCATTGCCCAGGCCCAGAGCTGAAGCTCCACAACTGACCAATAGTTGCTTTTTTCAACTCTAACTTTACTGAGTCTCTTTATTTTACATATTTATTTTTTATCTATTTTTAATCTTTTCTTAGACCTACTGTTTCTGTCCTTGATCTTCATGAGATTTAATCTTAGCCCATCTTTAAATGGGACGGTTGTTTCTTTGGAGTTTAGTTTTGGAGTGATTCAATTTAGGAATTTCCTATTTTTTTATTTTTCATTTTATTATTTATTTATTTTTATTTATTTTTTTGCCAGTCCTGGGCTTGAGCTCAGGACCTGAGCACTGTCCTTGGACTTTCTCAAGCTCTACCACTTGAGCCTTAGCACCACTTGCAGCTTTTTTCTCTGTACATGGTACTGAGGAATTGAACCTAGGCCTTTGTGCATGCTAGGCTAGCACTCCACCACTAGGCCAAACTCCCAGCCCTGGAATTTTCTATTTTTTAAAAAGTTTTCCTCCCTGATATCTTCTATGAGTCACTAATGAATCATGTTTGATCTCACAAACATCATAAATGTATAAGCACATGGATCTATATACACAGTCTAATACTATATTTAGACATACATATTTAACTCTGGGAAGTTTACATGATAAATTCACTTCTTTACTTTGTAAAAATATTTTTGGACAAAGTAAAGTAAGATTTCTAGTAAAAGGGAAGGAAAGTTGCTGAGCTTGGTGAAAGGTCAAAGCGGCCATTGTATCTCTGGAGTTTACCTCCTTTCCACACAGTAATTTGTGAACAATGTCTGCTAATATTGCTATTTTAGGAATACAGAAATGGTCATCAAACCTTTGTTCATTTGAACCTCTTCTTTCACATGACCTACTCGTACTAAATAAAGTGACGCATATGGGAATGTTTGTCACAGTAACAATCATAGCAATGGATTTAGCAACTAGATTTGGATTAAGGTGAAGCACACTTATTCATAAAGAACAAGCACAATACTTGGTCATCTCACACGTAAATATCTGGGATATAAATGGATGGTATCTTCATGTACTTAAGATGTAAAGTAACTTCATTTTATGAAAAAGTATAGTTTGGCCAGGCAGGGTGGCTCATGCCTATAATCTTACCTACTCAGGAGGCTGAGATCTGAGGATCAAGGTTCAAGACCAACCCAGTAGGTTTGAGGGACAGTCCAGAGAGTAAAACTTTTTAAAACTAGCCTTTTGGCAGGGGGGATATAATTATGTGTGTTTCACCAATTCTGCAGTCTTCAAGCACGTGTGTTGGAGAATTGTTAGGCAGTCAGAAAGACTAGTTCATGTGGGAAAAAAAAACCCTCATACAGAATTTCAGTGTAATTAACCAAACTATATTTTTTCTTTCTTTCTTTCTTTTTTTTTTGTCGGTCAAGGGGCTTGAACTCAGCCTGGGAGCTGCCCTTGAGGTCTTCGGCTCAAGGCTATCACCCTACCCCTGGGCTTGGACATTGTCCTTGAGCTCTTCAGCTCAAGGCTACTACCATAAGAGTCTCAGGTCCTTTTGTACCCGGGCTGGCACAGTTAATGGGAGATAAGAGTCTCACAGATATTTCTGCCTGAGCTGGCTTTGAAACATGATCATCAAATCTCAGTCTTCTGAGTAGCCAGGATGCAGGCATGAGATTTAGGAAAATACATTCCAGTCCCCAAATTTAGTAGTGGAGTTGAGATTGACATGCTCATACTATTGTTTAGAGAGTGAGGTGGTTGTGTTTATGATCTTCATGAAAAAAACACATGACCCTAACACGGATCTTTGGCTGTCACACTTGATCTGCAGCTTCGGTTTTGGTGGATCCTGACTCACCTTTCCCTAGGGTAAAGTGAGAAGGGAAGTTTTGTGAACTGCCAAGACTTAATGGTTGCTTTGAGATTAAACTAATTTCTCCAAGGCTAAGTTCTTATTCTTTGTTCAAAAGTTATTCTATCCCCCAAGGAACATACAACGATGATGCTCCTATAACCTGTTCGTCTCCATTGTAGGACTATGGATGAGGAACTGCATTTTAGTATTCGCCATGGTTTAAAAGACTGCTTAGGAGATGTGGGTACGCCTGCATTTCTCTAACTTGTTTGATTTTAGACTGATTAGTCTTCTGGTTTTTGGCATGGAAGATTGGGCACCTCAGAAATTTAGTCATAGAAGAACCTTCCTCTGTCTTTTTAGCTGAAGGTACTTGTGCTCATTGTCAGAGTACAGACAGAATGAACAATTAGAAGTGTCATGGTGAATGGGTGTGTCTAGGTGTTGCTAACATTTGTAACCTACATAACATGTTTCTTATATTGTACTCCACCTCGTAATTAGTACCTATCCGCATTTTGACATAACAATACAGAAAAAGGGAATCATTCATATCAAAGTAATTCTATATCTAATTTTTGAAAGAAAAGAGAATATTATATTTTTAATTGCTTGCCTCTTGTGAATGTTTATTCATCCCCAAATTTCTAATTCTAAGAAATAGGTATTAATTTATACCAACCACCTATTCTCAATATTACTGCTATACTTATTATTACTTGGTATAATCTGATCTCCACTTTGTAGCCAATAGGGAATTTGATATTTTTTTCATATATTTTTATTGTAATTAATAGAAGGGTTACATGATATTTGCCAGATAGATGGTGCATTAGGGATTTGATATTTTAACCTCTTACTTTTTTGTATGCTGTTTTTTATTCTCAAAAAAATTCAAGACTTCCCAGTATAGGAGACAAGTACTTGTGTTGTCTTGCTCAAATATTTCTTCAAATACTTTTCTAACATTCCCTAAAGTGGTTATACTCTTGACTTTTCTGTACCTCAAGTTCTTTAATCCTTTCTCTATAAAAAATAATACGGGTCCTTTTTCATACTTTGGTACAGATTCATCTATGAATAACTTACGCAATATCTAAGACGTGGCTTCTTTATCACCTTACCTCTCTGGATTTGAAAATCGTAATAGTGAAAGGAAATTCTCAGAAGTTTTATTTCTTTTTTGCCTATCCAACATTTATTTTATTATTTCTTGATTATAAGTAAAGGATTTGCAAAAGTGTGCTACTTTTAATACTTTCAATGACTCTTACAATATCTTATAAAGTATACTAGAAAATTGTATCTTTTAATAATCAGAGTAAATTTCAAACATTTAGTAGTTTTATTTCTAAGAATTTATTCTGTAGATACATAATATACTTAGATATTGTCATATGTGTGCATATGTAACATATACTTTAAAGATATATATATAGAGAGATATGAATAATGAGGCAAAAGAAATATATTTCAAATAGCAAAGTATAAGAAATATGTCCATAAGGTAACTTATCACCACTTTCCCTGTGATAAATTAATTGTTAAATGAAGACTGAGCAATATAGCTATATTGTAATCAGTACCAGGAAGGAATATATTAACAAGATTTATAATGTTGTCTCTAAAGAATGGAGAAATTAGAAAGATAACTTCAACTAAATTAGGATGACTGAGGTATTAGCAAAGTTTAATTATGAAGGGCTGGTAAATTAAGTAATCATCTCACAAGAGGGATAGCTGTAGTTTTAATTATTTTCATTTTACTTTTGGGAAGGTTTTAAAATGTTATCAGTATTTTCATTCTTATTTTATGTTGTCATTTTTATTACTTTTTTAATGTTTTGCTTTAAAATATGGCTGTTTTTATTATCATCTGTTAATTGTACCAAAAATTTTATTTAGAAGTTTCCACAGATAAAGATAATGTACCTTATTGTCTTTAATTTCATTGTTAAGGTGATGTACAGAAGGTTTAGAGATATATACATAAGGTAATGAGTACACTTCTTGTAAAACAAAGGAGAGCCTTTTTCTACCACATTCACTCTTCTTTTACACTTTCTTATCTCTTCTTCATCTTTAAGGAAATTTTAATTGCCTTCATTATTGCATTTTCATGGAAACATTTGAAGTATTTTAACGATCTAACCTCTCTTTTAACTATGTCCCTATCTTTTCTTTCTTTTACAGTTTGTTCTGACTTTTCACCTGCACAAAAAGAGGAAACACATGATGAAGAATAATCAGAACAATGTGTCTGAGTTCATCCTCCTGGGTCTCCCCATCAGGCCTGAGGAGCAAGGCCTGTTCTGTGCCCTCTTCCTGGCCATGTACCTGACCACCGTGCTGGGGAACCTGCTCATCATTCTGCTCATCAGGCTGGACTCCCGCCTCCACACCCCCATGTACTTCTTCCTCAGCCACCTGGCCTTCACCGACATCTCCTTCTCCTCCGTCACAGCGCCAAAGCTGCTCATGAACATGCTGACCCAGAGCCGATCCATCCCGTATGCTGGCTGCATTTCTCAGGTGTATTTTTTCTTATTTTTTGCAGATCTGGACAGCTTCCTCCTTACCTCGATGGCCTATGACAGATATGTGGCCATCTGCCACCCCCTGCACTACACCACCATCATGAGTCAGAGGCTGTGTTTCCTGCTGGTGATTGTGTCCTGGGTCTTATCTGTTTCCAATGCCCTTGTTCACACCCTCCTCCTAGCCCGACTCTCTTTCTATGGGGAGAACACTCTGCCTCATTTCTTCTGTGACCTCTCTGCCTTACTTAAGCTGTCCAGCTCAGACAACACCATCAACAGGCTGGTTATTTGCATTGTTGGAACAGTGATCATTATTGTGCCATTCCTATGTATTCTGGCATCCTATGGCCGCATTGGGGCCACCATCCTGAGAGCTCCCTCCATGAAGGGAATCTGCAAAGCTCTGTCCACATGTGGCTCTCACCTCACTGTGGTTTCTCTCTACTATGGGCCAATTATTGGAATCTACTTTGTCCCCTCATCGGATGACACTAATGTCAAGGATGTCATGGTGGCTGTGTTGTACACTCTGCTCACACCCATGTTAAATCCCTTTATCTACAGTCTGAGGAATCGGGATATGAAAGAAGCTCTGAGAAAATTGCTCCACTAAGGAAACTTCTCTTGCATTGCTTTTGCATTTCCTATTTATTGCATCTGGGAATCTCTCTACGACATGTCTCCCCTCTGACTTGAGGTTTGTTTTGCACTGTGATGTGGAGCACTTCTCAGCCTCTGTATTTCTTGTAAGGAATTGGGCAAATGTTTTAGTCATCTTGGTATTTGTGAGAGCTTTGGAAATGGATTTGAAAAGCACATAAACACGTTATTTTCCTCTTTGCAAACTGTCCTTGTCCTTCATAGTTTTAAAATTTTTATAGAAACATAGATTTTCATCTTTTTTTATTTGTTCTGGATTGCGGTTTTAATGCTTTTTTTTGTTTCAACATAGCAGTAATTTTCTTGGTATATTCCTGATCATTTTTACACTTAATTGTATAATATAAATCAAATATTTATTGAAATGTTTATTATACATTCAGTTCTAGGTACTAAAATTATTATTATTTACATTTATATTGATATATACAATGATAGATTTTACTTAGTACAATTTGGTGTTCTTGTATATGTGTATGCCATTCTTTCTGACAGCAGCATAGAATTCCATTGTGTACAAATACCACAACTTGTTGATCCACTCATCAACTGAGAGACATCTAGGTTAGTTCCATACCTATCTTTTTCTGTCTTTCAGTCTACATTCTGTCAAATTGTGTAATTTCTCATGCATTGTCTACAATTCTTTTCAGTTGTATTCTTTCTAAAGATGGTTATTAGCACATGAAAACATGCTTGATATCTTTGGCTAGAAAGAAATTGTGCCACAGAAAAACCAACAACAGAAGTTACACTATACTAAAATAAATTTAACAGAGAGCAACAGAATATTACATCATAGAGGAAGAGAGAGAGACAGAAAAGAAAGAGAGGGAGAGAGAGAGAAATGGGAGAGAGAAAGAACATATTCCTTTCAGAAGTTTTGGAACTTTCTTGAAAATTTGACCAACTGGCTGTGTTGGAGGGATGAGACAAGACCCTTGGTGGATAGAGCGGCCACAGGAGTCTAGCATCAGGTATGGTGTGTCTAGGAGAGAAATGGAGAAGGAATCTGCAGGCTGGTGTCTCATTATCTCTCGTACTCTCTCTTCCATTTGGGGCACCTGAATCAACCAGGCATACCAAAGGATTTCTGCAAGCCTCAGCACTTTACAGACTAAAAGCAAATAGTGGTGTGCATGCAGCTGAGCTTTCCTACTTCAGACCTCTGAACCTTGTTCCTCTTCTTCTGGCCCACCTGGAGCCCACTTAAAGCAAGCCAGATGTTGAGGAGGACTGAGGTTGTGACTATGGCTGTGTATGGAGAGCGCAGGCTGGAAGACTGTAGGAGGTTTCCTGAGACCACTGACTAGGGAGGTCTGTAGTTCAGGCCACTTCCTGGAGGTGAATTTCCGTTCTTTTTTTTTTTTGCCAGTCCTGGGGCTTGAACTAGGGCCTGAGCACTGTCTTTGGGATTTCCTGAAGGCTAGTGCTCTATCACTTGAGCCATAGCACCACTTCTGGCTTTTTTATATATGTGGTACCGAGGAGTTGAACCTGGGTCTTTATGCATTCTAGCAAACACTGTACATCTAGGCCAAACTTCCTGGTCCTGGTGATGGATTTCTTTTTTTTTCTCCAATATATTTTAATTGTAATTAATAGAGGGGAAACATTATATTCACCCTCTAGGATGTAGAAACAAAAGCCATATAATGAGTGATTGTTGTCCTTAATGTACTATGTTATCTCTCATCTCTTTTGCTGTCCCTTGGTTATGTCATATTGTTACAGTATTTCACCTTGTTATCTGATATATTGTATATATGCTTGATTGGTTATTTGAAATTGGATGGGGAAGGGGTGAAACAACATGGGGATGGATTTCTTGACTAGAAGATCTTTAAAATGTAATCCCATGCACATTGTTTACCCCACAATTAGCTCCCATGTCATTTGACACCTGTTATAGCTCTAGGATTAGTACCCCTGCCTCAGGCCCCTCTAAAATTAAAACCAGATCCAATTCAATCCTTTTACTACCTCCCCAGCTAAATCCTGCTGTAGTGCAGCTAGCCATAGGGTCATCTATATTTGGAGCCCATCTCAGCCCCATGGTGGTATTGTCTAGTCCATTGCAAGCTCCAGCAGCTGTACTGAGCTCTAGCCTTTTCTATAACCGAATGAATGTATTAAGGCAAAGGATTAATGAACAATATCATCAGTAAAGTCATGTTCAAAATTCTTTGATACTTTCACATCTGTCTCTGTCTCTATGTCTCTGTGTCTGTCTGCCTGCCTGTCTTCATGCCTGCCTGCCTGTCTGTCTGTCTGTCCGTCTGTCTCTCTGTGTTAACTGAGTTCTGTCTCTCATGTTTTGCTCCAGGCTAATACTTTATCACTTGAGCCTCAGATCCACTTCTGGTTTTCTTGTTCTGATTAATTGTAGATAAGAGTCTCATAGACTTTCCTACCTGTACTGGCTTTGGACCATGGTCTTCATATCTCAGCCTCCTGAATATCCAGAATACAGGCATGAGATACATGGAAATATATTCCAGTCCCCAAATACAGTAGTGGTATTGAAGTTTGCGTGCCTACATTTTTTTATTGTGATTAAGAGTAGGGTTACATTATATTCACAGGATAGAAGGTGCATAACTTCACAAACATTGACACCCTTTCTCATGACATGGTCCCCATTTCCCTTCCACCCTCCACCCGCTCATCTTGATTTCCCTCCTCCCCTATCTAATTTTAAATAACCAATTAAGTACATATAACATATATCAGGTAACAAGGAGAAATATTGTAACAATGTGAGATAACCAAGGGATGCATGCCTACATTTTTATTTATTGAGTGAGGTTGTTGTGTTTATGATCTTCATGAAATTGCCCAGGACCATAAATCAGGTCTTTGGTTATCACACTCCATCTGCATTTTGGGTTTTGGTGGATCCTGAATCACCTTTTCATAGAGTAAAGTGAGAAGAAGAGCAGGTTTTTTTAAATTAAAAATTATATTAACACTGATTTCTACAGTATATTTCAAATGTCAACTTTAACAAACAAGTATATGCAATCACTGGCACATAAATTTAAGAACAAACTTAAAATTAAGCTGTTTGTATGTCATAGATATGTATCAATCTATATGATACATCAATATGTCTGTAGAATGTATATCACATCATAAATTTATATGTCTACACAGATATATATATATATATATATATGTCGCCAGGTTCATGTCAATGACCTTGATTGCCCAAATATTGAGTCATTGCTTTCTACTGTTTGGATCTAATAACCGCATATCAAGGAGACCTTGTGCCTTTTGTTCCTTTGGTCTGGCCTATCTCACTCAACATGATTTGTTCTAGTTTCACAGTGAATGTTATTATTTTATCTTGTCTCGTACCTATGTAGAATTCCATTGTATATATGTACCACATCATTTGTATCAGTTCATATGTAGTAGGGCATCTGGGTTCTTTCATTTGCTTGGCTCTTGTGAATAGTGCAGCGATGAACATAGCTGAGCAGGTGTCCTTAGCATATCCTTGGTTATAATGCCCAGGAATGGTATGGCTGGATCATAAGGAAGGTGTATTTTCAGTTTTTTAAGAAACCTCCAAACTGCCTTCCAGAATGGCTGTACTAGTTTACATTCCCACCAGCAGTGCAGTAGGGTTCCTCTTTCTCTACAGCCCTGCTAGCATTTGCTGTTGTCTGAGTTCACAATATTGGCCATTCTAATTGCAGTAAGGTGGTTGTTTTCATTTGCATTTCCTTTATGACCATGGATGAGGAGCATGTTCTCATATGTTTTTCTGACATTTTAACCTCTTCTTTTGATAAGTCTCTCTTTAGTTCCCTTGCACATTTAGTGATTGTTTTTTTGGGTTTTGGGGGGGATTCGTTTCTTGAGTTCCTTGTAGATATTGAGTATTATTGGTAAATATCTTTTGCCAGTTGGTTGGTTGCTGTTCTATTTTAGTAGCTATGCCTTTGTGTAGAAACTTTTTATTTGTAGGTAGTCCCATTTGGCGAGTCTTTCTCCAATCTGTTGTGACCCTGGGACTCTGTTCAAGAAGTTTTCCCCTGTGCCTATGAGTTCCAGTGTCTCTCCTACTCTGTCATGTAGCAGTTTCTGATATTGAGGTCTTTGATCCATTTTGAGTTAATGTTTGTGCATGGCGACAGGCTAGGATCAATTTTTGGTTTTCTCCATTTGGCTGCCCATTTTTCTCAGCACCAATAATTGAAGAGGCTTTGTTTATTTCACTGTATATCTCTGGCTCCTTTGTTGAATATAAGTTGACTACAGGTATTTGGTCTTACCTGTGGATCCTTTATTCTGTTCTATTGATCTTCCGGTCTATTTTTGTTCCAGTATCATGCTGTTTTTGATATTATGGCTCTGTAGGACACTTTGAAGTCTGATATTGTAATACTACCTGCATTGCTTTTTTTTTTTGCCTAGAATTGTTTTGGCTCTTTTAGGTCTTTTGTTGTTCCATATGAACCTTTTGATTATGCCTTCTACTTCAGTAAAGAATGATGTGCTTGGAATTTTGATATGGATTGAATGAAATTGTATATCTATTTGGGCAGTATGGCCATTTTCACTATGTTGATTCTCCCTATCCATGAGCATGGGATGTCTTTCCATTTCTTGCTATCCTCTTTGATTTCTTTCTTTAGGCTTTTATAGTTTACATCGTTGGTTAGGTTAATTCCTCAATATTTCATTCTTTTGGGGGATATTGCAAATGGGATCATTTCCTTGATTTCTCCTATTTGTCTATTGTTGATGAACAGAAAGACTAGTGATTTTTGCAGGTTGATTTTGTGTCCTCCCACTTTATCAAAGCGATTTATTAGTTCTAATAGTTTTGGAGTGGAGTTTATTGGTCGTTCAGGTATAAGATCATATCATCTGTGAACAGGAATAGTTTAATTTCTTCTTTTCTTATGTGGATTCAGAAGGGAAGTTTTTGAACTGCCAAGTTCTTTTTTTCACATTAATTTTTTTATTTTTTAAATATTTTTTATTGTAATTAATAAAAGGGTTACATGATATTTGCCAGAAAGAAGGTACATTATTTCACATACATTGATACCCTTTCACATGTCTTGCTCCCCATTACCCTCCCCCACGTCACCCCATCTTGGTTTTCCCCCCTTCCCTATACAATTTCAAGTAACTAAATACAAATATATCCAATATGTCAGATAACAAAGTGAGATACTGTAACAATATGAGGTAATCAAGGGACAGCAAAAGAGATGAGAGATAACCTAGTACATTAAGGAGAACAATCATTCATTATATGGCTGTTGTTTCAATATCCAATAAGTTCATTCAATTAGCTTCATACTATATGGCCTTATGTATCAAGGGTTTGCTCTATTGCAAATCTCTGCTAGTAGAGCCCAAGGTTTCTACTGATTATGACAAATGAGGGAAACCATTGAGCCTATGTTCCTTTGAGTCTGGCTTACTTCACTTAATATGATTTTTTCTAAGTCTTTCCATTTCCTAACAAATGGGGCGATGTTGTTTTTTTCTGACAGCAGCATAGAATTCCATTGTGTACAAATACCACATCTTGTTGATCCCTTTATCAACTGAGGAGCATCTGGGTTGGTTCCATATCTTTGCTATGGTGAATAATGCTGCAATGAACATCATTGTGCTAGTGGATTTAATATGTCCTAGTTTCTGGATGGTCGGGTAAATGCCAAGTAGTGGAATTGCTGGGTCATAGGGAAGTTGTATGTTTAGCCTTTTGAGGCATTGCTATACTGCTTTCCATAGTGGTTGAAGGAATGGTTGCCAAGTTCTTAATGGTTGCTTTGAGATTAACTTAAATCCTCCAAGGCTAAATTCTTAAGCTTTGTTCAAGAAGTCATTCTTTCCCCAAAGGAACATACAACAATGATGCAATTATCCTGTTTATCTCTAATGTAGGTATAAGCACGAGGAATTGCATTTTAGTATTCTGCTTGGCTCATAAAAGAAAGACCAAAAAAGCCTATATTTCTCTATGTTACTTGTTTGATTCTAGTTTTCTGGGTTTGCGCATGGAGGATTGGGCACCTCAGAAATTTAGTCAGCTTCTCAATTTTGTGACTTCTATAGGAAAAAATAGAAAAGAACCTCCCTCTGTCTTTTTAGCTAAAGGTACTTGTGCTCATGTCAGAGTACAGACAGAATGAATAATTTAAAGTGTCATGGTGTATAGGTGTGTCTACATTTGGATCATACATGGTATGTTTCTCATATTGTACTTTGTCTTGAAATTAGTATCTATCCACATTTGAGATATTAATATGAAAAGGGAAGCATTTATCTGACAAGAAAATTGTATCTTTTATTGCTTATCTCTTAGCCCCTGTAACTGTTTAGGTATCCTAATAGTTTCAAGTTTCACCGGAGTTACGTATTTGTTTACACCTAAAGTAAAAGCGCAATCAGCTATTCTCATTATTACTGCTATACTCATTATTACTTAGTATAATCTGATCTCTACCTTGCAGCCAATAGAGAATTTCAGTTCTTATTTTCTGTGGATATTTTTTCCTAGAAAAAAAATCATAACTTTTTATACAGTAAACTAGTCCTTGTGTTGTCTTCAAATACTTCTCTAACCTTCCCTAAAGTGATTATTCACTTTAGTTTCCTTTTCCTCAAATTCTCTAGTCCTGTTCTCTACAAACAAATAATAAAAGTTTCCATTTTTCATAGCTTGGTGCAGACTCTCTGATTAATTTTTGGAATATGTAAGACTTGTTTTCTTACCACCTTAGCTCTTGAAAATCATAATATTTAAGAGAAATTCTCAGTAGTTCTATTTCTTTTTTTGTCTAGCCTACATGAAATTTTTTTATTATTTCTTGATTATGAGTAAAGGATTTGGAAACATGCTACTTTTAATAGTTCTCAGAACTCTCAGAATTTCTTTTTTATTTTTTTAAATTTTGTTTTATTTTCAAGGTGATTTATAAAGGGGTTACAGTTATATTCTTAAGGTAGTAAGTTCATTACTTCTGGAACATTGTTACCCCTTCCCATGTTTTGGTCCCATTTTCCCTCCCCCCAACCCCCTCTTACAATCTTTTATAAAGCTTGCTAGAAAATTGCAGTGTTTAATAATCAGAGTAAATTCTAATCATTTAGTAATTATATTTCCGAAAATTTATTTTTAAATAAATAATATACTGATACATTGTCATATGTGTGGATATATGGCATATGTTATGCTATAAAGATTTATCATATATGCATATATATGAGAAATGTGCAAGATATGTATTCATTATTTAAATATTGTTAAAAATAGCAAAATGTTAAGAAGTAAGCCATCTGTCTATAAGGTAACTTATTACCACTTTCCTTGTGATAAACTAATTGTTAAAGTAAAGACTGAGCTATATAACTATATTGTACTCAGTATCAGGAAGTAATATAGTAACAAGATTTATGTATCGTTTCTAAAGAATGGGGAAATTAGAAAGATAGTGTATACTATATTAAGACTGTTGAGATATTAACAAAATTTAGTTAACTATGAAAAGGCTGGTAAATAAGGTAATAAGTCACTCATTTCACAAGAGGGAAACCTGTAGCTTTAGTTCATTGCATTTTAATTTTATAAGCTTTGATTATCTCATTAATATTCCTATTTTCATTTTTATAATTTTAATGCTTTCCTTTAACAACATTACTTTTATTATCATCTGTTAATTGTGCCCAAAGGTTTTAATTTAATTATCTCTATACAGGCATATAATATACTTTATTGTTTTAAATTTAATTTTATTGTCAAGGTGATGTACAGAGGGTTACAGTTACATAGATAAGGTAATGAGTATATTTCTTGTCAAATATTGTTACCCCCTCCCTTCTTTTTCTCCCACATTTACTCTTCTTTCATACTTTCTACTCTCTTCTCCTTTTTAAAACAATTTTAACTTGTTTAATTATTCTATTGTTAGACAATCATTTGAAATCTTCATCCTTTCTTCTATCTCCCTCTTACTGTTGTCACCTACCAAAAATCATTTTTTTCTCATTATAGTCAGTGTTTAGGTCTAAAGATAAGACAGTGTATGTAAATTTTTCTCAATTGAGCTGAATTTGTTTAACATGAAGATCAATTTTCACTATAAATAAGTTTTTATATAAAATTATTTATAAAATAGACTCTTATGTCTAGTTTTTTATGTTGAGTTCTATTAATAGGATGATATTAACAGACCTAAAGGAGGAAGACAGAGGAAGTATACTTTAGCAACATAAAAGGAAGAATTGAAATATGCAAAAATGACTAAGGGTATACAATCTAAGCAAGGAATCACAGAAGAGAAAAGCTAATGTGCTATTGCTAATGACACAAAAATAACGGTGGTTTTTTTTTCACTTCTTGCAGATGGGACTTGAGAAGACAAAATATCGCAAGTGTTCTAATATGTCTTTGAATCAAGAGACTATGTAACCTGTTAATGTGCAGGTCAAGTTGTTAGTGAACATTCCACAACTCTATTCCTCCAGAAAGCATTACACCACACTCCAAATGCTGTCTGGGAAAAAATGTTTACAGAGAGAATGTGATGGATGTGGTACATTGTATGGCATTATAATTTTTGTTATTGTCATAGAATGAATGTCCACGTTCTCTTTTTTTCTCCTGACTTAGAGATTGTAAAAAATTTTTTTAAATGCAGTCCTCACGAAGACATTGAATTGTTTCTCAACGTGGTCTGTCTTTTCATCTGTACACAAAGAAGAAACATAATGAGGAATAATCACAGCAGTGTGTCTGAGTTCATCCTCCTGGGTCTCCCCATCAGGCCCGAAGAGCAAGGCCTGTTCTGTGCCCTCTTCCTGGTCATGTACCTGACCACCGTGCTGGGGAACCTGCTCATCATTCTGCTCATCAGGCTGGACTCCCGCCTCCACACCCCCATGTACTTCTTCCTCAGCCACCTGGCCTTCACCGACGTCTCCTTCTCCTCCGTCACGGCGCCAAAGCTGCTCATGAACATGCTGACCAAGAGCCGATCCATCCCGTATGCTGGCTGCATTTCTCAGGTGTATTTTTTCTTATTGTTGGGGGATCTGGACAGCTTCCTCCTCACCTCGATGGCCTATGACAGATATGTGGCCATCTGCCACCCCCTGCACTACACCACCATCATGAGTCAGAGGCTGTGTTTCCTGCTGGTGATTGTGTCCTGGGTCTTGTCCTCTGCAGTTGCCCTTCTGCACACTTTACTCCTGGCTCGTCTCTCTTTCTGTGGAGACAACACTCTGCCTCATTTCTTCTGTGACCTCTCTGCTTTACTTAAGCTGTCCAGCTCAGACACCACAGTCAACCAGCTGGTTATCCTCACTGTAGGAACAGTGGTCATTAGTGTACCAATCATAGGTATTCTGGCGTCCTATGGCCGCATTGGGGCCACCATCCTGAGAGCTCCCTCCATGAAGGGAATCTGCAAAGCGCTGTCCACATGTGGCTCTCACCTCTCTGTGGTTTCTCTCTACTATGGGCCAATTATTGGAATCTATTTTGTCCCCTCATCGGATGACACTAATGAGAAGGATGTCATGGTGGCTGTGTTGTACACTCTGCTCACACCCATGTTAAATCCCTTTATCTACAGTCTGAGGAATCGGGATATGAAAGAAGCTCTGAGAAAATGGCTCCACTGAGGAAACTTCTCTTGCATTGCTTTTGCATTTCCTATTTATTGCATCTGGGAATCTCTCTACGACATGTCTCCCCTCTGACTTGAGGTTTGTTTTGCACTGTGATGTGGCACACTTCTCAGCCTCTGTATTTCTTGTAAGGAATTGGGCAAATGTTTTAGTCATCTTGGTATCTGTGAGAGCTTTGGAAATGGATTTGAAAAGCACATAAACACGTTGTTATTTTCCTCTTTGCAAACTGTCCTTGTCCTTCATAGTTTTAAAATTTTTATAGAAACATAGATTTTCATCTTTTTTTATTTGTTCTGGATTGCAGTTTTAATGCTTTTTTCTGTCTCAACATAGCTGTAATTTTCTCAGTATATCCATGATCATTTTTACACTTAATTGTATAATATACATCAAATATTTATTGAAATGTTTATTATACATTCAGTTTTAGGTATTAAAATTATTATTTATATTTATATTGATATATACAATGATAGATTTTACTTAATACAATGGTGTTCCTGTATATTTGTATGAGTTAAAATTTTTTCTCACATATTTATTCCTTCTTTCTGATGAAATAGTCAGATATTTTTCTCTTATCATTTCTGAAATATACTCTATACGCACACACATGTACAGTGTTTTGCCACTTTCTGCAGACATGCTGGTGTGTACATCAACCTTAGAACTGCCTATCTTTTTCTGTCTTTCAGTCTATATTCTGCCAAATTGCATAATTTCTCATGCATTGTCTACAATTCTTTTCAAGTGTATTCTTTCTAAAGATGGTTATTAGCACATGAAAACATGCTTGATATCTTTGGCTAGAAAGAAATTGTGCCACAGAAAAACCAACAAAAGAAGTTATACTGTACTAAAATAAATTTAACAGAGAGCAACAGAATATTACATCATAGAGGAAGAGAGAGAGACACACAAGAAAGAGAGGGAGAGAGAGAGAGAAAAGGGAGAGAGAAAGAACATATTCTTTTCAGAAGTTTTGGAACTTTCTTGAAAATTTGACCAACTTGCTGTGTTGGAGGGATGAGACAAGACCCTTGGTGGATAGAGCGGCCACAGGAGTCTAGCATCAGGTATGGTGTGTCTAGGAGAGAAATGGAGAAGGAATCTGTAGGCTGGTGTCTCATTATCTCTCGTACTCTCTCTTCCATTTGGGGCACCTGAATCAAGGAGGCATACCAAAGGATTTCTGCAAGCCTCAGCACTTTCCGGACTAAAAGCAGATAGTTGTGTGCATGCAGCTGAGCTTTCCTACTTCAGACCTCTGAACCTTGTTCCTCAACATCTGGCTTGCTTTAAGTGGGCTCCAGGTGGGCCAGATGTAGGAGGTTTCCTGAGACCACTGACTAGGGAGGTCTGTAGTTCAGGCCACTTCCTGGAGGTGGATTTCCGTTCTTTTATTTGCCAGTCCTGGGGCTTGAACTCAGGGCCTGAGCACTGTCTTTGGGATTTCCTGAAGGCTAGCGCTCTATCACTTGAGCCATAGCACCACTTCTCTCTTTTTTATATATGTGGTACCGAGGAGTTGAACCTGGGTCTTTATGCATTCTAGCAAATACTTTATATCTGGGCCAAACTCCTGGTCCTGGGGATGGATTTCTGTTTTTTTTTCATATATTTTTTATTGTAATTAATAGAGGGGTTACATTATATTCACCCTCCAGGATATAGAAACAAATGCCATATGATGAGTGATTGTTGTCCTTAATGTACTATGTTATCTCTCATCTCTTTTGCTGTCCCTTGGTTATGTCATATTGTTACAGTATTTCACCTTGTTATCTGATATATTGTATATATGCTTGATTGGTTATTTGAAATTGGATGGGGAAGGGGTGAAACAACATTGGGATGGATTTCTTGACTGGAAGATCTTCAAAATGTAGTCTGGTGCACATTGTTTACCCCACAATGAACTCTCATGTCATATGGCACCTGTTATAGCTCTAGGATTAGTAGCCCTGCCTCAGGCCCCGCTAAAGTTAAAACCAGATCCAATTCAATCCTTTTACTACCTCCCCAGCTAAATCCTGCTGTAGTGCAGCTAGCCATAGGGTCATCTATATTTGGAGCCCATCTCAGCCCCATAGTTAACCCTAGCTTTGGTGGTATTGTCTAGTTCATTGCAAGCTCCAGCAGCTGTCCAGACTCTAGCCTTTTCCAGAACTGAATGAGTATATTGTTAAGGCACAGAATTAATGAACAATATCATCAGTAAAGTCACGTTCAAAATTCTTTGATACGTTCACATCTGTCTCTGTCTCTATGTCTCTGTGTCTGTCTGCCTGCCTGCCTGCCTGTCTTTCTGTCTGTCTGTCTGTCTGTCTGTCTGTCTTTCTCTCTGTGTTAACTGAATTCTGTCTCTTATGTTTTGCTCCAGGGTAATACTTTATCGCTTGAGCCTCAGATCCACTTCTGGTTTTCTTGTTTGGTTAATTGTAGATAAGAGTCTCATAGACTTTCCTACCTGGACTGGCTTTGGACCATGGTTTTCATACCTCAGCCTCCTGAATATCCAGGATACAGGCATGAGATACAGGGAAATATATTCCAGTCCCCAAATATAGTAGTGGTGTTGAAGTTTGCATGCCTACATTTTTTTATTGAGATTAAGAGAAGGGTTACATTATATTCACAGGATAGAAGGTGCATAACTTCACAAACATTAATATCCTTTCTCATGACATGGTCCCCATTTCCCTCCCACCCTTCCCCCTCTCATTTTTATTTCCCCTTCCCTATCCAATTTTAAATAACCAATTAAGCACATATAAAATATATCAGATAACAAGGTGAAATATTGTAACAATATGAGATAACCAAGGGATGCATGCCTACATTTTTATTTATTGCATGAGGTTGTTGTGTTTATGATCTTCATGAAATTGCCCAGGACCATAAATTGGGTCTTTGTTTATCACACTCCATCTGCAGTTTGGGTTTTGGTGGATCCTGAATCACCCTTTTCATAGTGTAAAGTGAGAAGAAAAGAAGATTTTTTTAATTAAAAATTATATTAACACTGATTTTTATATTATATTTCAAATGTCAACTTTAACAAACAAGTATATGCAATCACTTGCACATAAATTTAAGAACAAACTTAAAATTAAGCTGTTTGTATGTCATAGATATATATCAATCCATATGATACATCAATATGTCTGTAGAATGTATGTCCCATCATAAATTTATATGTCTACACAGATATATATATATATATATATATATATATATATATATATCTCCAGGTTCATGTCAATGACCTTGATTTCCCAAATAATGAGTCATTGCTTTGCACTGTTTGGATCAAATATCCACATGTCAAAGAGACCATGTACCTTTTGTTTCTTTGATCTGGCCTATCTCACTCAACATGATTTGCTCTAGTTTCACAGTGAATGTTATTATTTTATCTTGTCTAGTACCTATGTAGAATTCCATTGTATATATGTACCACATTTTTATATCAGTTCATATGTAGTAGGGCATTTGGGTTATTTCAGTTGCTTGGTTCTTGTGTATAGTGCAGCGATGAACATAGCTGAGCAGGTGTCCTTATCATATCCTGGGTTATAATGCTCAGGATAAATGCCCACGAGTGGTATAGCTGGATCATAGGGAAGGTCTATTTTCAGTTTTTTAAGAAGCCTCCAAACTGCCTTGCAGAGTGGTTGTACTAGTTTACATTCCCACCAGCAGTGCAGTAGGGTTCCTCTTTCTCTACAGCCCTGCTAGCATTTGCTGTTGTCTGAGTTCACATTATTGGCCATTCTAATTGCAGTAAGGTGGTTGTTTTCATTTGCATTTCCTTTATGACCATGGATGAGGAGCAATTTCATATATTTTTCTGACATTTTAACCTTTTCTTTTGATAAGTCTCTCTTTGGTTCCCTTGCCCACTTAGTGATTGGTTTGTTGGGTTTGCGGGGTGATTAGTTTCTTGAGTTCCCTATAGATATTGAATATTATTGGTAAATATTATTGGTAAATTGGTTGCTGTTCTATTTTAGTAGCTATGCCTTTGTGTAGAAACTTTTTATTTGTAGGTAGTCCCATTTGGCGAGTCTTTCTTCAATCTGTTGTGACCCTGGGACTCTGTTCAAGAAGTCTTTCTCTGTGCCTATGAGTTCCAGTGTCTCTCCTACTCTGTCATGTAGCAGTTTCTGATATTGAGGTCTTTCATCCATTTTGAGTTAATGTTTGTGCACAGCAACAGGCTAGGATCAAATTTTAGTTTTCTCCATGTGACTGCCCAGTTTTCACAGTATCAATAATTGAAGAGGCTTTGTTTATTTCACTGTATATCTCTGGCTTCTTTGTTGAATATAAGTTGACTATAGGTATGTGGTTTTACCTGTGGATCCTTTATTCTGTTCTATTGATCTTCTGGTCTATTTTTTTCCAGTATTATGCTGTTTTTGTTATTATGGGTCTATAGGACACTTTGAAGTCTGATATTGTAATAATACCTGCATTGCTTTTTTTGCCTAGAATTGTTTTGGCTCTTTTAGGTCTTTTGTTGTTCCATATGAACCTTTTGATTATGCCTTCTACTTCAGTAAAGAATGATGTCCTTGGTATTTTGATGGGGATTGCATGAAATTGTATATCTATTTGGGCAGTATGGCCATTTTCACTATGTTGATTCTCCCTATCCATGAGCATGGGATGTCTTTCCATTTCTTGCTATCCTCTTTGATTTCTTTCTTTAGGCTTTTATAGTTTACATCGTTGGTTAGGTTAATTCCTCAATATTTCATTCTTTTGGGGTCTATTGCAAATGGGATCATTTCCTTGATTTCTCCTTCTATTTGTCTATTGTTGATGTACAGAAAGGCTAGTGACTTTTCCAGGTTGATTTTGTGTCCTGCCACTTTACCAAAGTGATTTATTAGTTGTAATAATTTGGGAGTGGAGTTTATTGGTCGTTCAGGTATAGGATCATGTCATCTGTGAATAGGGATATTTTAATTTCTTCTTTCCCTATGTGGATTTAGAAGGGAAGTTTTTGAACTGCCAAGTTCTTAATGGTTGCTTTGAGATTAACTTAAATCCTCCAAGGCTAAATTCTTAAGCTTTGTTCAAGAAGTCATTCTTTCCCCAAAGGAACATACAACAATCATGCAATTATCCTGTTTATCTCTAATGTAGGTATAAGCACGAGGAATTGCGTTTTAGTATTCTGCTTGGCTTATAAAAGACCAAAAAAGCCTATATTTCTCTATCTAACTTATTTGATTCTAGTTTTCTGGGTTTGGGCATGGAGGATTGGGCACCTCAGAAATTTAGTCAGTTTCTCAATTTTGTGACTTCTATAGGAAAAAATAGAAAAGAACCTCCTTCTGTCTTTTCAGCTAAAGGTACTTGTGCTCATGTCAGAGTACAGACAGAATGAACAATTTAAAGTGTCATGGTGTATAGGTGTGTCTACATTTGGATCATACACGGTATGTTTCTCATATTGTACTTTGTCTTGAAATTAGTATCTATCCACATTTGAGATATTAATATGAAAAGGGAAGCATTTATCTGACAAGAAAATTGTATCTTTTATTTCTTATCTCTTAGCCCTTGTAACTGTTTAGGTATCCTAATAATTTCAAGTTTCACCAGAGTTAGGTATTTGTTTACACCTAAAGTAAAACACCAATGACCTACTCTCATTATTACTGTGATACTCATAATTAGTTAGTAAAATCTGATCTCTTCCTTGCAGCCAATAGAGAATTTGAGTTCCTATTTTTTTTTTTTTTTGCCAGTCCTGAGCTTGGGCTCAGGGCTTGAGCACCTTCCTTGGACTTTCTCAGGGTAGCACTCTACCACTTGAGCCTCAGCACCACTTGCAGCTTTTTGCTATGTATGTGGGGTACCAAGGAATCGAACCCAGGTCTTTGTGCATGCTAGGCAAGCACTCTACCACTAGGCCAAAATCCCGGCCCCCTGAGTTGCTATTTTTTGTGTATATTTTTTTTTCTAGAAAATATTCAAAACTTCCCATATAGAAAAGAAGTCCTTGTATTGTCTTCAAATACTTCTCTAATCTTCCCTAAAGTGATTATTCATTTTAGTTTCCTTTTCCTCAAATTCTCTAGTCCTGTTTGTTACAAACAAATAAAAGTGTCAATTTTTCATAGTTTGGTGCAGATTCTATGATTAACTTTTGGAATGTGTAAGACTTGTTTTCTTACCACCTTAGCTCTTGAAAATCATAATATTTAAGAGAAATTCTCAGTAGTTCTATTTCTTTTTTTGTCTAGCCATATGCATTTTTAAAATTATTTCTTGTTTATGAGTAAAGGATTTGCATGCATGCTACTTTTAATAGTTCTAACCACTCTTACAATTTCTTTTATAGTTTTTAAATATTATTTTATTATCAGGGTGATTTATAAAGGGGTTGTTTTTTTTTGTTTTGTTTTGCCAGTCCTGGGCTTTAGCTCAGGGCCTAAGCACTGTCCTTGGACTTCTCAAGGCTGGAGCTCTACCACTTGAGCCTCTGCACCATTTCCGGCTTTTTTCTATGTATGTGTTACTGAGGAATTGGACATAGGTCTTTGTGCATGCTATGCAAGCACTCTACCAGTAGGCCAGACTCCCAGCCCCTACAGTTATATTTTTAAGGTAGTGAGTACATTACTTCTGGAACATTGTTACCTCTTCCCATGTTTTGGTCCCATTTTCATTCCCCCCCATCCCCTCTTACAATCTCTTATAAAGCTTGCAAGAAAATTGCGGTGTTAAATAATCAGAGTAAACTCTAATTATTTAGTAGTTTTATTTGAGAATTTATTTTTAAATACATAATATATGGATACATTGTGATATGTGCGCATATATGACATACATTATGCTATAAAGATTTATCATATACACATATATATGAGAAATTAGCAAGATAAATATCCATTATTTAAATATTGTTATAAATAACAAAATGTTAAGAAACAAGCCATTTGTCTATGAGGTAACTTATTACCATTTTCCTTGTAATAAACTAATTGTTAAAATAAAGACTGAGCTATATAACTATATTGTACTCAGTATCAGGAACTAATATAGTAACAAGATTTATCTGTAGTCTCTAAAGAATGGGGAAATTAAAAAGATAGCTTCTACTATATTAAGTCTATTGAGATATTAACAAAGTGTAGTTAACTATCAAAAGACTGTCAAATTAGGTAATAAGACACTCCCTTCACAAGAGGGAAACCTGTAGCTTTAATTCATTGCATTTTATTTTTAGAAGCTTTGATTATCTTATTAATATTCCTATTTTCATTTTTATAATTTTAATGTTTTCCTTTAAAAATATGACTACTTTTATTATCATCTGTTAATTGTGCCCAAAGGTTTTTATTTAATTATTTCTATACAGGCATATAATATACCTTATTGTTTTAAATTTAATTTTATTGTCAAGGTAGTTTACAGAGGGGTTACAGTTACATAGATAAGGTAATGAGTACATTTCTTGTCAAATATTGTTACCCCCTCCCTTCTTTTTCTTCCACATTCACTCTTTATATTTATCTGGTCTCCCTTTTAAAATAATTTTAACTTATTTAATTATTCTATTTTTAGACAATCATTTGAAATACTTTGATCATCTAATATTCATACTTTCTTTTTTTTTTTTTGCCAGTCCTGGGCTTGAGCTCAGGGCTTGAGCACTGTCCTTGGACTTTCTCAAGGCTAGCACTCTACCACTTGAGCCTCAGCACCACTTCTGGCTTTTTGCTATGTATGTGGGGTACCGAGGAATTGAACCCGGGTCTTCATGCATGCTAGGCAAGCATTCTACCACTAGGCCAAACTCCCAGCCCATATTCATACTTTCTTTTAACTATTTTTCTCTCACTGGTTTTCACCTATCAAAAATCATTTTATGCTCATTATAGTCAGTGTTTAGGTCTAAAGAAGAGACAGTGTATATAACTTTTTCTCAATGGAGCTGAATTTGCTTAAAAAGATCAATTTTCATTGTAAATAAGTTTTATATAAAATTAATTATTTATAAAATAGACTATTATATTCAGCTTTCTTCTTTTATGATGAATTCTATTAATAGGATGATCTTAACAGACTTAAAGAGGAAGCATACTTTAGCAACATAAAAGGAAGAATTGAAATATGCAAAAATGACTAAGGGTATAAAATCTAAGCAAGGAATCACAAAAGAGAAAAGCTAATATGTTATTGCTAATGGCAAAAAAATAAGCTTTTTTTTTCACTTCTTGTAGATGTGTCGAGAAGACAAAATATTGCAAGTGTTCTAATATGTCTTTGAATCAAGAGACTATGTAACCTGTTAATGTGCAGGTCAAGTTGTTCAATGAACATTCCATAACTCTATTCCTCCAGAAAGCATTATACCGCACTCCAAATGCTGTCTGGGAAAAAAATGTTTACAAAGAGAATGTGATGGATGTGGTACATTGTATGGCACTATATAATTTTTGTTATTGTCATAGAATGAACGTCTTCATTCTCTTTTTTATTTCTCTTGATTTAGACATCATAACAAAAAATTTTTTTGATGTAGTCATCGTAAAGACATCGAATTCTGGCTCAACCTGATCTGTCTTTTCATCTGTACACAAAGAAGAAACATAATGAGGAATAATCACAGCAGTGTGTCTGAGTTCATCCTCCTGGGCCTCCCCATCAGGCCCGAAGAGCAAGGCCTGTACTGTGCCCTCTTCCTGGCCATGTACCTGACCACCGTGCTGGGGAACCTGCTCATCATTCTGCTCATCAGGCTGGACTCCCGCCTCCACACCCCCATGTACTTCTTCCTCAGCCACCTGGCCTTCACCGACATCTCCTTCTCCTCTGTCATAGGGCCAAAGCTGCTCATGAACATTCTGACACAGAGCCAATCCATCCCATATGCTGGCTGCATTTCTCAGGTGTATTTTTTCTTATTGTTGGGGGATCTGGACAGCTTCCTCCTCACCTCGATGGCCTATGACAGATATGTGGCCATCTGCCACCCCCTGCACTACACCACCATCATGAGTCAGAGGCTGTGTTTCCTGCTGGTGATTGTGTCCTGGGTCTTGTCCTCTGCAGTTGCCCTTCTGCACACTTTACTCCTAGCTCGTCTCTCTTTCTGTGGAGACAACACTCTGCCTCATTTCTTCTGTGACCTCTCTGCCTTACTTAAGCTGTCCAGCTCAAACACCACAGTCAACCAGGTGGCTATCCTCATTGTAGGAATGGTGGTCATTAGTGTAACAATCATATGTATTCTGGCATCCTATGGCCGCATTGGGGCCACCATCCTGAGAGCTCCCTCCATGAAGGGAATCTGCAAAGCGCTGTCCACATGTGGCTCTCACCTCTCTGTGGTTTCTCTCTACTATGGGCCAATTATTGGAATCTACTTTGTCCCCTCATCGGATGACACTAATGACAAGGATGTCATGGTGGCTGTGTTGTACACTCTGCTCACACCCATGTTAAATCCCTTTATCTACAGTCTGAGGAATCGGGATATGAAAGAAGCTCTGAGAAAATTGTTCATTAGAAGAAACTTCTCATTGTGATTTGCATTGCATTTGCATTTTTAATTAACTGGATAGGAGATCCTCTGTATGACACATCTTCCCTCTGCCCAGTGGCTTTTCTTGTACTTTGATTTGGCACACTTTTCAGCCTCTACATTTCCTGTAATTAACATTGCATGTGTTTTAATTATCTGGTTACTTTTGAAAGTTTGGAGAGCGAATTTTGTGTATTTATTCTTTTGAAATTTAAAAACATAAATACATGGCCATTTTCCTCTTGCTTACTTTCCTTGTCCTCTAAATCTTTTAAATTTTTATACAAACACTCACTTTAATTTTTTTTTTGCTATAGTCTTTGGTTAGATTATTTTGTCTCTATACCTAATTTTATTTAGTCCTGTCTAATGTAGCAGTAATTTTTCCTGGTAAGTTTATGAGAGTTTTAATGTTTAAATTTGCAATACAATAAAAATTTTAAAATCTTTATTACACATTGAGTTTTAGGTATTAAAATTATTTTTATTTATGCATTTATATTTTCACTCTGCATTTATAGTTTAGTTGATATATAATATGGCAGATATTTGTGAGATACCAGTTTTTCTATATGTCACAATAGTAGAGAAAACATATCTATTTCCTCAAATATTCATTATTTCTTTTTTTTTTTTGCCAGTCCTGGGCTTGGGCTCAGGGCTTGAGCACTGTCCTTGGGCTTTCTCAAGGCTAGTTCTACCACTTGAGCCTCAGCACCACTTCCAGCTTTTTGCTATGTATGTGGGGTAACGAGGAATTGAACCCGGGTCTTCCTGCATGCTAGGGAAGCACTCTACCACCAGGCCAAACTCCGGGCCCCTATTCATTATTTCTTTGTGATGTAAGTATTCAGAATCCTTTGTTGTATTGTTTCTGAAATATCTAGCAGTTTTTTCATTTCTGTGAACGTATTACTATGCAGTTGAGTTGAAGAAAATTTTTCTCTTTCTTAACTTTGAACCCACAAACCAACAATCTTCATTTCTACCACATTGTGTGTTATTGCTTATGCACTGTCCAAATTTTTTCACTCTGTCCTTTAAAATACATTCACTAGATATAACATCTTTAACTTCAAATTAAGTGATTTTTACCACAAATTTAAAGGGAGACATTTTTCTGTATAAGAATGGAAAAATAATTCAGATAGTTCGGTAGTGATCCTGTATCCTGGGTCCAACTCCCCTGGTGCCTTCTAGGTTACTAGAAATTCAAGTAGGCTTGAGGCATAGCTTTGAGAATAGACTGTTAAATGGCCTTCTTGGATGTGATGGAATTGTGCATATTTAATTCATTATTAAGCTGGCTAGGCTGTTGTCAGGAAGACTAGTTCATCTGGACAGAATTCTCTCAGGATATAGATGTAGTTAATCCAAGAACTTTTTATTTTAAAATGAAAAAAGTTACTTTCCTTCAGTATATGAAAGTGTTGTCCTGTGTGAGATGACAGAATTTTGTCTTATGTCCTTGTGAAAAAGTCTTGCCTCAAGCCAAAGTTAGTTAACTCCTCTGATACAAGATAATCAGTGTGACAAACATTCCTCTCTCCCTGATTTTATTTAGTACTGTAATGAGTATGTACAAGGAAATGAAGGAATGTTGTATAACCATTCCTTTACTGCTAAGCTAGCAGTGTTTAGTGGAAGTGATTCACAAGGTACTTTATGGGTAGAAGATGGAATTCATAGATATATCTGCTACTTGAATATTTTTTAAGCCTCAAAATTTTCCCCCCATTTTACTTAAAATTTTACTTTAGTTTGTCCAAAAGTATTGAAATACTATACAAATGAAACAAAAATATAGATTTCACACAGTTTAAGTATATATACATATGTATATATAAACATTATATTACATCAGGACATAGATATATATGCGTATGTTCCTGTGTTATATGCAAATACTTAATAGAATATAAAAAGATTTAACCATCTCTTCAGTTAACTGATTGAAAGCTAACAGTATAGCTGAAATGTCTTTTGTTTCCTCTCAAATACCTTGCTTCCCTTTAGATATATCAGTAAATTTTGCAACCATTCTTTACTTTTCCTTTCAGTTTTATATACTGTACTGGATCTTTAATTTTTACTGTCCTGGATTTTATTTAAATAAAATAAGATTGTTTTTAGCTTTTGTCCACTTATTTCTTATTGTCCTTTTGAAATCCATGTGTTTTCATATTCCATCACGAGACGGTGACACACCTGTGTGCTTTATTTCTGTGGCCATCTTTTACATTGAAGATTTTGTTACCATGAAAATAATCCTATCACAGTATGTGCATGCATCTTCTGTTTACATAAAAGTGAATCTGGACATTGTCTACCCAGAAAAATTTTGAGTTTACTATTACTGTTAAACTCTTCTATAAAAAATAGTTGGACTACATAGAAACCAGTGTGAAATGATTATATTTATATCATTCCACCTCTATGACATCCAAAGAATAATCCATCTAACAAATGGGCAAACAACTTGAACAGTTGTACAACTGGCTAAGATCTGCATGAGGAATGTTCAACATTTATTAAGATTACATTTCACTCCACAGCCAGAATGGCTATCATCAGGAAAACAGCAAATGTTGAGGAGAATGCAGAAGGAAAAGAAGCCCTATGTAGTGTTGGTGAGAATGTAAATCACTCCAGACACCATAAATCACTGAGGAAATGTATTCTAATATTTTTTGTGTGGTTCATGGTGTTGAGGGCCGAGTAACGCCATGTCCAATAACTTTCTGCTGAGACAAGGCAAGGCACAAGAGGCAGGACGCAAGACTTGATTAGCATTGGTTACAAATGTGATATTGTTTATCACTCTCTGCTGGGACCTAGAAGTGAGGGTATATTAGCTGGAGCGACTTCCTCAGGAGGGTGCTTTTATTAGAGAGAGAGATTTTTCCTGCCTTGATGAAGCTGCATGGCATCTCTGTTTGTGCTCTGGGGAAAGAAGGCTGAGTGTGGAAGGGCAGTGGGCCCTCTCCTCTTGTGGCTCCTCCTGGTCAGGGCATGTTTTTCCCTATCCCTCCTACTAGTCGAGAGGGACCGGGGACAAAGGACCCTGACATACTGGCGCCCAACGTGGGGCAAGAAATGGTGCACGAAAGGGGCACGATGGCGAGTTGTGCCAAGCGAGAGAGACATGGAGAAGGGACTGAAGGGCCAGGGAAACCTGAAGGGAAAATGCAGGCTGAAATTGCTCATAGGGAAAAAGAAAAAGACAGGGAGTAAGAGAAAGAGAAAGACAAAAGAGAAAGAGAAAGAAAAAAAAGGTGGTAAAAGGGAAGCAACTACCTACAAAAGTCAAAGAAGTAAGACTGAAAAACCAGAGAAACCTGAAAGGAAAATACAAAGAAAAACTCATAAAAAAGGCAAAAGATAACAAGAAAAACCCATAAAAAAGGCAAAAGAAAAACAACTCCCAAAGCTAAGGAGGAAAAAGGCAAAGAAGATGCAGCTGTGTCAAAGCGGAGCGGCAAACACAGCAGAAGCAGCTAGGTGTTTTAACAAAGATTTTAATAATCATTCACAGCCAGCCTCCAAAGTGCAGGTCACTTGGGCACGGTGGGGAAACTGAGGAACCTCACGGAGGGCAAGGCAATAATCATTCCCAGATCACCTCCTAAGCACGGGTCACTTTGGCACAGTAGGGAGCCACTGAGGAACCTTGCAGAAGTCTCTGGCCAGAGCGGTATAAGGGCAAGGCAATAAGGGGTTTGGAAAAAGAACCACAATAAGGAATTTTAGAATAGAATGAAATGGGTTCAGACCGGAACGAGCAGTATTAATTCTGCGCGAGTAGCATGCTAAATAATAAATTCATACTTGAAAAACAAAGACAATTGGGTAAATCTAAGTCTAAACTATGAGGCAACTTATACGGGAGTAAACAGTTTAAGAACAGGTGAAAAGAAGTGCAGAGATGCTTGGAAAAAATACTTGAGAAAGAGGAAGAATTAAGTGGTAGTGATTTAGAAAGCCTGTGCTCGGGTGCAGACTTGCAAAATAGGGAGCCACCGCCCATAGTTGAAAACAGGCTAAAGCTTTTTAGGGTCCCTGGCAAAATATAGCGACAATGCCCCTGAGTCAGCTTGAAGAAGCTACAGAAAATGGATCTTCGTCCATAACCCCCTTAAAATGAAGGGAACAGAGTCATTTTTGGAAGGTGAGATAGGACAGTAGTTTCAAATAAAAAGGTGGAGGGCATTGGAAGACTCTTCTAATTCTTCCATTGCCCTGCTATTCCCTGTGGCTTGTGTGATAGTCTTTGTTTTTTCTATTGGTTTCAATCTCTATTAATGTTTTATTAGTTGATGTTGGAATGCTTCCCTGTTTTCTCTGGCTGTTGTCGTCAGAGCCCCTCAGTATACACCAGTGCCAGTACAGGGGGAGGAGAATGCTTTCCCACTCATCAGTAAAAGTGACTTTGGTATTTTCCTGGCCATGGTGGTGGCTATTGCCACATCTGTAGCTGCCATTACTGCCGTGAGAATTACCCTTGCCACTGTGGTTCCTAAAGAGAATGCTTTGAATAAGCCATTAATCAGCATGTGAGGACTGGAATTGTTATGTGCACAAATGACACATGTTAATATTCTAACTTCGGGTGATTGGTTAAGACTATTTGGGGACTTGGTCAAAGATGGGCAGGATTGATTGGTTTGGATTTATTTTTATGTGCTATAATTGTAATATGTCTATATTGCTTGCCTACAAAGTTAACGCAGAAAGTGAATGCTAATACGACAGGCATCTGCTTCCATGGAAATAGGTGCATCCCCTCAGGTCTGATCTGCTTAAATGGATGGCTGGTAGTCAAAGATGGGCAAGTCCAAGCTATTAGCCTATCAACCTAAGACAGGAGCCAAGTAAAAAGGACTTGGTGATCCCATGATGGGGAAGAAGACGACCGAGCTTGGAGACACCTAAGACAGGCACAGTCGATCTGATATGATGGTAGCCCCACATATCCTAGGTTTTGTCTTTTTTCTATAATAAAGATGGGGGAGATGATGGGGGCTGAGTAACGCCATGTCTAATAACTTTCTGCTGAGACAAGGCAAGGCACAATAGGCAGGGCGCAAGATTTGATTAGCATTGGTTACAAATGTGTTATTGTTAATCACTCTCTGCTGGGACCTAGAACTGAGGGTATATTAGCTGGAGAGACTTCCTCAGGAGGGGGGTTTTATTAAGAGAGAGATTTTTCCTGTCTTGATGAAGCTGCGTGGCGTCTCTGTTCGTGCTCTGGGGAAAGAAGGCTGAGTGTGGGAGGACAGTGGGCCCTCTCCTCTCGTGGCTCGTCCTGGTCGGAGTTTTTCCCCATCCCTCCTACAAGTTGGGAGGGACTGGGGGACAATGGACCAGGACACATGGGGCTTGAACTAGGCTGGGCATTGTCCCTGTCTCTGTGCTCTTCAGCTCAAGGCTACCACCCTACCCTTGAGCCAAGCCCCACTTCCCATTTTCTGGAGGTTAATTGAAGATGAGTCTCAGGTCTTTTTGTGCCCAGGCTGGCCTTGAACCTTGACCCTCAGATCTCAGCCTCTTGAGTAACTAGGATTACAGGCGTGAGCCACAGCGCCCAGCTGATATTTGTTAATTTTAAAGGTAGCAGTCCACATTGTCTTTTATACTAACCTGTGGGTATAGCCAAAGAAAACATAAGTCAACGTAGAGAAATTGGAAATCAGTCTTGGTGCCTGCCTAACCATGGATGTCTAAGGAAAATTTGCTGATTGTATGCAATCAAGTATTATTCAGATAGATAAAGTGGAGCTGAAGACCCACAGAATAGATGTGGGATAAGTTTCCTAAGGAGTTTACTGGTAAACCTTTATTGAATGATGAAAAACTGTGTTGGGATTTCTTTTATTGTCAGGATAATGTATGAGGGGTTACAGTTACATTTGTCAGATGAGTACATTACTTCTTGAACCTTCATAACCCTTGTCATGTTTTTGTCTGTGTTGGAATTTTGCTGGAATTGAATTAATTAACTTCATTCCTAATTTTTGGGCAGAGAAAGAATAAGAGTAACTATAAGTCTTTCCATATGGTTTAGTGCTGGTAATGAGATAAAAATCACCCTCACTCTTGTTCTTTGAGAATGAAGGCATCTGATGTTTTGAAATAATGAGATTATTCCAGTTATCACAGCCAACCTTCACCTTAGTTTATGGTGGACTTTGTCTCATGTCTCTTCAAGGTAAACTGAGAAGGCAAAAGGCTTTGTGAACCTATCATTTTGTTGTGATTATGATCTTCCGAGGTAAACACTCGTATGCCTGCTTCATCCAGGAGTTCTCTTCCCACCCGGGGGAATTAAAGGGAACAAAGCAATTATATTCTGTTTGTCTCTCTTTGGGGATAAAGGTCATGACAAGTCCTCTCTATGGCTTGTAAATGTATTTTTGTCTTACGTCTCAGAGGATGCCAACAAACATATCTATATCGTTTCATACTGTTTTAGTAATTCGGCCAGTTGCAAAGGGAATTGGAACATTTTTGAGACTTACCTGTCTTCTGTGCCTGGTGGAAAGACAAGGAAGAGCTTGCCATGATGTATGTTTGAAGGTACCTCTGCCCTGTATCTAAAGGCCTTGGGCAGAACAGGAGTAGAGTTTACATTCAGCAGTGCTGATGGTATATGCTGGGGTGTGTGTGTGTGTGTGTGTGTGTGTGTGTGCGCTTTGCAGTATGTGCTACTGATCTCTTGTATGTATATTGGAATATCTATGCATATTATAAATTGGTATGGTCAGATAATTCTCCAATTTGAATAATTTACCTGAAACATCTTTTATCCAGTTTTGGAGAGAGAGGGGAAAAAATCCCTGTGAGCATCTTTTTTTTATTCAATGTTTTCTTTGTTATGATAATGTGATGCACAGAGGTGTTACAGTTGTATTAGTTAAGAGTACATTTATTTTTAGAAAATGTCAGCCCTTTTTTACTCTCTCCCTGTTTTTCCCTCCAACCCCACCCACAAGTACATAGTTCATTTTCAACACAGTGCCTAGCGAGTACCACCGCTGCATCTGCTCATATTTCATCCCTCCATCTCTGTGTCCCCCTCTCCATTTAGAGTGACTTTAATCAAGTAGGTGTAGTTTGGCTTCTTCTAAACTTAAGACCAAATCTCTGCAATTGTATTCATCACTGTGGCTATCATGTAGGCATAAACAAGTATTACTTGTATTTAAACTATTCTAATAAATTCCCATTCAGATTCACGTGGGTACTTATGTTTTTATTGTAATTTGATTTATATAATATACCACATATTTAAAAATATTTAGTGTATTTTCTTTTTTTTAGTGTATTTTCTTAAAAGCTCTTCTTCAAAGTATGGTTGTCCTGAAATACAATTAAACTTTTCTAATTTAAGGAAACAATTCTTTTTTGCCAGTCCTGGAGCTTGAACTCAGTGCCTGAGCAGTGTCCTTGGGCTTTCTCAAGGCTATTTCTCTACCACTTGAGCCACAGCATCACTTCTGGCTTTTTTTATGTATGTGGTTCCAAGGAATCAAACCTGGGTCTTTGTGCATGCTAGGCAAGTACTCTACCATTAGGTCAAACTCCCAGCCCTGGAAACAATTTTCATATATTCTGCCTGTTTGATAATTCTCCATTCTTTTTTCTTCCTATGAATACCACAATCTCGATATTTTCTGTTCCTCAAATGGCAAGCTTCAACCTCTCCATCACTTAACCAGAGAGTTAAGAGAGTTAAAAAACTATTTTAGATTATTCATGGAACAAGTTTGTTAAAGAATAAAGAACAAATAATATTGATTTCTCCTATCATTTTAGCTTCTTGTAATTTAATAAACTATCAAAACCATAAATACACATTTCCTGATTCAATTTCTAGCAATTTATCCTATGGTATTTATGCTAATGTATAAAATTACACAAAAATGATGTTATTTATTACAGTATGTATGTAAACAGTACAATATTGGAAACAATACCTGTACTTCACACATGGCTAATTATCATTTTCATGTGGTAATTGCATAATAGCACTTATTAACATAGTAATGAGTAATATAACCGTGTATATAACCCATCTCAGATAATAACAGCATAAATAGGATGGTTTAGTATAGCAGACTGAAGGAAGAATTTTAAAGATAATTTTAGTCAATTTGGGAGATTTGTATATTAATATAAATTATAATTAGCCCCCCATGAATGATGGATCAAATAAGATACATCCCTTGTCTTCAAAAATAAATACGTTCAGATTGCATGAAATTTTATGTAGAGGGATTTTAATTTTTAGTAGACAGATGATCAAATTCTGTATCTCTCTTGTTTTGTGATTTTTTTTTTCATCTAGCTGGTATAATATCCACTGAGTTGAGAAAGCGGTATGAATGACTAGAAAGTAAAACATTAAAATTGTGAAAAGGAAAACAGAAGAACTTTTGACATAAAACCTAGCTAAGACACCATGAGTAAGGAAAAAGCTTATTTGTTTATGCAAGGTGGACATTTGCAGAACTTTTTTGAGAGAGAGAGAGAGAGAGAGAGAGAGAGAGAGAGAGACTGAATGTGACTACAAAACGTATTTTCCAGAATTCTGAGGACTTGAATAAGGGTGGTTTGATTTGAGCCAAGGAAAGACTACACAGGACTGGTTTGAGAGAAAAGAAACAGATCTTTTCCCCCCTTTATGGTCCATGAAAATTTCTAGAGAAAGGGTCATGTAAGACTGAAAATAGTAAGTTGGAAATAATTTTCCTGTTTCTTTTTGCTTGAATAAACTATTAGTCAAAGCTTCTGGCTATAATCAGGTTACTAATGAAGTTCTACCTTTCTTGGTACTGTAAAATAGAGGGGAGAAATGGATAGTAGTGCTTAATTAAAAAATCCAAAATGACATTGACAGTTTTCTTCACTTCTATGTTCTGCCCTCTATTGGGGCAATTATTTTCCTAAAGGAAGCACAGAGATGTGCCACAAGGGGTCTCCCTAATTACTTTAGGTTACCGACATATATTCACTCATGCTCTCAGAGAATCCCCAGCTCACTGGGGATTCTTTCATTTTATCTGATCTCTAGAATAAAGTATTGGTAAAAAAAAAAAAAAAAGCCCGTAAGTTTTAGAGGTATAGACAGGATAAGAAAAGCAAACAAACCATTAGAAACCATCTACTGTTTTTACTTTTTTTCTGTAAATCTGCTACTGATTGATTACTTGGTAAACTAAATTGTTTACTTGATATCAGATTTCCATGACAGACTAACAGGAATCTCAAGTTTGAGCCTGGGAGGACATGACACAATGATCATTCAGATCTTGCATATTGACCTGGTATCTAGGTAGATAAATAATAATTTTCTTTTGTTCATGCCAACACCAGTCTACTATGGGGGCAAAATCATGGGATGTTCACATTAAAAGACATGTAGATACTGGTTGACAACTTGGATTTTATAATGAAATACTATTCTTTCACATTTCTGACTTTCTTATTGTCCACAAAAGAGAAGAGCATGAGGAAGGATAATCAAAGTTGTGTGTCTGAATTCATCCTCCTGGGTCTCCCCATCCAGCAAGAAGAACAAGGCCTGTTCTATGCCCTCTTCCTGGCCATGTACCTGACCACCATGCTGGGTAACCTGCTCATCCTTCTGCTCATCAGGCTGGACTCCCGCCTCCACACCCCCATGTACTTCTTCCTCAGCCACCTGGCCTTCACCGACATCTCCTTCTCCTCCGTCACAGCACCAAAGATGCTCATGAACATGCTGACACAGAGCCGATCCATCCCGTATGCTGGCTGCATTTCCCAGGAATTCTTTTTCCTATTGTTTGGGAGTATCGACAGCTTCCTGCTCACCTCCATGGCCTATGACAGATATGTGGCCATCTGCCACCCCCTGCACTACACCACCATCATGAGTCAGAGGCTGTGTTTTTTGCTGGTGATTGTGTCCTGGGTCTTTTCCTCTGCTGTTGCCCTTCTGCACACTTTCCTTCTAGCTCGTCTCTCTTTCTGTGGAGATAACACTCTGCCTCATTTCTTCTGTGACCTTTCTGCTTTACTTAAGCTGTCCAGCTCTGATACTTCAGTCAACGAGCTGGTCATCCTCCTTTTAGGAACAGGGGTCATCACCTTGCCATTCCTATGCATTCTGGTCTCCTATGGCCGCATTGGGGCCACCATCTTGAAAACTCCCTCCCTGAAGGGAATCTGCAAAGCCCTGTCCAGATGCAGCTCTCACCTCTCTGTGGTTTCTCTCTACTATGGAGCCATTATTGGGCTGTATTTGGTCCCCTCATCCAACAACACTAATGACAGTGAAGTCATTGTGGCTGTGCTGTACACTCAGGTGACACCCATGCTCAACCCTTTCATCTACAGCCTGCGGAATCGGGATATGAAGGGGGCTCTGAGGAGAACATTTTCATTGTCTTAGGTGTTGTGTTTTCTGTGCAAACCCCTTGTATCCTGCACAGGCCTTCTTTCCTGAATTCTTACCGAATCTTGATGTAGCATTCTTTTTCTTTTACCTCTTTGACTTTTGGGTACAGTTTTTCCCTCTCATTCTGTCTCCTGCTCTCCCTCCTCTTTTCTGCCTGTCCTCTCTCTTCTCCTCCCTCTGTGCTGTTACCAAGGCTTGAACTCAGGGGCTTAGCATTGTTCCTTAGCTTTTTCACTCAAGGCTAGTTCTCTATTATTTGAACCACAGCTCCACTTTTGGCTCTTTTTGTCTTGCTAGTTAATTGGAAATAAGAGCATCACAGAATTTCCAGAACTGGCTCTAAACCGTGATCCTCAGAACTCAGCCTTCAGATATATCGGGATATGTCAGAGGCACAAAGTCTCTCATTCTCTCTCCCACCCTCTTGTTCTTTCTTTTTTCTTTATTTCCTCCCCTTTCCGTTTCTCCTTTTCACTTTATATTGATCTTATGAATTACAAGGAAGGTGTTTGCAAGCATGTTCTTTTCCCGAAATTTCCTTTTTTAATGTATTCTAGTATACTAAAATCACTTGCAAATTTTATGTAGTTTTATAATTTAGTTGTATTTTAAAAATAGATGTAAACTCAGTTTCAGCAAAGCTTCCAGTTTCTTTCTTTTTAGGTTCATGATTTTCTTACTATAGTTTATTTATTTTGAGGTACTGGGTTCTGAATAAGGGCCATGTATTTGCTATGAAAATAGAACCAAGAAAATGTAAGCAATTTAAACGGTCCATATTGAGCCATGAAATTAAAGTAATAGAGTCTCCAAACCAAATGAAGATAAGTAATGGATAAATTTATGGCTGAATTTTATCAAATGTCTAAAGAAATATTGCTTTTCAGACTATTGCATAAATTAGTAAATAAAGGAACATTACAACATACCCTATGAAACCAGGTTTTAAAGGACTGAACACACACAAAAATGAACATTATACTGGATAAAAAAGATGGAAAATTCTTGCAAAATGAACTCAAGAATTTAATAAGAAACATCAACACTATGATTAAGTAAGTTTAATTCCAGAGATACAAAATGGCTCAAAAAATGCCAACCAACAGATGTAGTATAGACCATGAAGAGAACCAAAAATATAAGTCATATGATCTTCATTGGTATAGAACATCCTTTGATAAAATTCAAATTCCTAATGAAAGTAGGAATGGAATGAACGCACTCAATATGATAAATGGTATTTGACAAACTTCTAGCCAACATTGTACTAGATGGGCAAAATGGAAAGCAATTCCTCTAAGAAGAAAAAGAGACAAGGGTATCTATTCTCTTTATTCTTAGTCAATATGGTTGGTGTATTCTTAACTGGAAAAATAAAGTAAGAAAGGGAAGAATACAGTAGGAAAGAAAAAAGCCAAAATTACCCCAATTTTCAGATGACATGATTCTCTTGAGAACTCCTAAGTAAATTCCTACATCTGATAAACACTTTCAGCAAAGTATCAGGATACAAAAGATCAATGTACAAAATTCAGTAGCATTTTTATGTACCATTGACAAATATACTATTGTTTTGCCAGAGATGCAAAACAATAAAATATCTTGGAATAAACTTAACAAAGGCGGTGACAGACCTTTACAATGAAAATCTTAAAGCACTCAAGAAAGAATATAAAGAGGACACAGAGGATGGAAAGCAAATCTGGAACTATAGACAATCACTTCCAAATATAGGCCCAGACAAATAATTTCTGAACAAGACTCAAAATGCTCAGGAAATAAAAACTAATTGACAAATGGGATGACACCAGATTAAAACTTTTCTGTACATCAAAGAAAACAACCCTCAAATGCAGGGAGTTTAGAAAAAAATCATCGATAGCTACAAATTACACAAGAGATTAATATCCTGAACATACAAAGAGTTAAACACTAAAAGAATAATTCAAATAATAAATGGGCAAATGAATTGAATAGGTAATTTTCAAGAGAAACATACAAATGCAGAAGAGTGTTCAGCATCTTTAGACAAATGAAAACAAAATTATATTGAGATTCCATCTTAACTCATCTATAATGACAAACCCATCTATAATGATGATGAGGGGGGTAAAGAATAGAAAATTATGTATTGTGGAAATCAGTATGGAGGCTCCACGAGAATTAAAAATATTCGCTATTCTACTCTTGGTCCTCTAAGAAATACAAATAAGCATACGATTGGGATATCTCTATACTCATGTTTACTGCGTCACTACTTGCCATATTTTCCCTCAAAAGTAAAACCCATATCTAAAAATAATAAGAAAATGAAAGACATGAATGTAAAAGTTGGATTTCTGAGTGGGGATGAACCAGAGGGAGTGATGGATCAAAAAGTAATGAGGTGAAGGTGATCAAGTAAGGAATGAGTATATAGAAAAATTTACTGAAATCAGTTGTTTTGTACAATAAGAAACTAGCCTGCTGTTCATATATTATGATGGTGTGGTTATTACAGTCTACAGCTTGGGTCATTATGGAGTCTGAATCACGTAGTCTCCAATGTAAACTGAGAAGGCAAAAAGTTTTGTGAACCAAAGTTCCTAATGTCTTCCTTGTGATGATTATTCCTCCAGGTGTGACCTCTCATTTGCCTGTTTCCATAAGGAATTCTATCCCCACAGGACTCAAAGGAAGTGAACCAATTACGTCAGTTAGGAAACAACGAGACCTCCAGGAGCCAACCTATAGCTTTTAAAATGAGAACTCATATTGCATTTGCAGGAGCCATGAGCTATTTGGGGACATACATTGTTTTGTTCTGATCTAGTTAAGTCTTGCACCTTCCACAATGAAACCTAGTGCCTTGTAGAGGTTCTTCCTGGTTCAATGCATTCCCTGCATTGAAGAAGAAGAGCCTTCCTATACTTTGTAGCTGAAGGCACCAGTGTTCACCTGAGCAGCTCTGTCAGAGCAGGTGTAGAAATTACAAGTTCAGTAGTTAAGATGATGTGTGTTGAGTGTGTGTCCACTGTATGTGACCCCCAGATTCTACCTCTCTTCATACCACAGGGTAATTTACATTTCTCTGGACAGTAGCTTACTGTGGACTGTCTAAATTTGGAAAGGTTAGGACAAAGACAACTTTCCAGGGAGAATAATTTATCTCAAAATGATTCTGCATCTTATTTATTAGAAGATAATAAGATCACATAGTTCCTGTTTCCCATATTTATCCCCCATGAAGTCTTGTTAGGTCTCTTCCAGATTTTATGCCAGTCTCTACAATTGCACTCACCTCCGTCACAGTCCAGGTGTAAGTATTGATTAATTGTGTCTAATCTGTTGTAACAACCTGTACTCAGACTCTTTATATAATCAGAAATCTATCTGCTTAAAAGAAAGATGCTCAAAACTTTTAGTCAATTATTTACTTAACTTCCAGTATTATGCTGAGAATACAATTGGAACCTTTTGTATAGTAGATAAAAGATTTTATACATCTAGCTAGACCATTCTCTTAAAATTTCCCTTTATTGCAAATTTCCTGCTCTTGTAGAGGTTCCAAACTTTTAAGTAAAACTTCCAATTTCCATGATCTTCCTATGACAAGATCTTATGTTTCTGGAACTTTCTTCATAACTAATATGAATAGCTTTCCTTGTCACCTATTTGACCATCAAAACTATGAATATACACACACTAACCCCAATTCTTGGTATTTATCATATACACATGCATACTAATGCATAAAATGATATGAATGATGAGAGTTATAATATTGCTAGAAATAGCAAAATATTGAAACTAACCAATGAATCCACAAGTCAACTAATTTGCATTTTCATTGTAATATATAAATTGTTTAGTGATATGGCAAAGAATTAGCATAAAGGGGGGTATAATACATTAGGAATATCAGGCTAACAAAATATTTAACATAGCATGCTGGGGAATGTGGTAATTTTAGTGATAATGTCAGTATGGTTGGACAAATTGAGTGATGAGCAGTAATTTGAGGCAGCTCCTAAGCTCTTAAGGATTGGTGGTGCTGAGATTGGGGGAATCTTGGATATGGCACAGGGATTATTTGTTAGGAGACAGGTCATCATATTCTGCTTCTCTTTCCTTTTGCTTGTTCACATTGACAGATCTCATTCCAACTTGTCCTATTATCTGCATCAATAAAGAAATAGAAGAGCATGAGGAGGGATAATGGAAGCACATTCTGTGAGTTCATCCTCTTGGGTCTCCCCATCAGGCCTGAGGAGCAAGGCCTGTTCTATGCCCTGTTCCTGGCCATGTACCTGACCACCGTGCTGGGGAACCTGCTCATCATTCTGCTCATCAGGCTGGACTCCCGCCTCCACACCCCCATGTACTTCTTCCTCAGCCACCTGGCCTTCACCGACATCTCCTTCTCCTCCGTCACAGCGCCAAAACTGCTCATGAACATGCTGACCCAGAGCCGATCCATCCCGTATGCTGGCTGCATTTCTCAGGTGTATTTTTTCTTATTTTTTGCAGATCTGGACAGCTTCCTGCTCACCTCGATGGCCTATGACAGATATGTGGCCATCTGCCACCCCCTGCACTACACCACCATCATGAGTCAGAGCGTCTGCACTTTGTTAGTGATTGGCTCCTGGGTTTTGTCCTTTGCCGGAGCTCTTGTGCACACTGTTCTTCTAGCACGTCTTTCTTTCTTTCTAGACAACACTCTCCACCACTTCTTCTGTGACCTCTCAGCCTTGATTAAGCTGTCCAGTTCAGATACCAGTGTCAATGAACTGGTCATCCTCATTGTAGGGTCCTTGGTCATTACTCTACCATTTGTATGCATTCTGGTCTCCTATGGCCGCATTGGGGCCACCATCCTGAGAGCTCCCTCCGTGAAGGGCATCTGCAAAGCCCTGTCCACATGTGGCTCTCACCTCTCTGTGGTTTCTCTCTCCTATGGAGCTATTATTGGGCTCTACTTTGTCCCCTCGTCCACTGACACTAATGACAAGGATGTCATAGTGGCTGTGCTGTACACTCTGGTCACACCCATGCTCAACCCCTTCATCTACAGCCTGAGGAATCGAGATATGAAAGGAGCTCTGGGAAATATGCTCAGGAGAGGAAGCTTTTCAGTATAGTTGCCATTGTCGCCAACTAAATGGACATTAAAACTTGTCAGCTCTTTCCCTGAATCTTCTCCTGACTGTATTACTACTTCATTTTTTTAAAAACTTAAGAATAATTTAATGATAAAGGTGATGTACAGAAGGGGGTTTCCAGGTATGTAAATTAGATAATGCATATATTTCTTTTTGAACTACGTCACCCCTTCTCTTTCTTTCTCTTAGTTTGTCCCTTGGTATTATTATTAGTGACTCCTGATGGGGTATGTTTGTTTTACAAACTATCTTTCAGCAGTATGAAACACCAGATATCATTATTATCTTTTTTAAATCTTGAGAGTCTTTCAAAAGGTTTTTACAAAACTACATTTTTCTTCTCTATGTAGATTTTTCCCTTAAAACATTCATAACTATATCATTACACCTTAGTCTTTTTTTATTGGATATTTTATAACCTTCTGTAGAACTTTTTCCTTTTTCCAGTTAATAAAAATGTTTTTCCCAGTGTGTCCATGGTGGAGGTGGATTCCACCCACCACCATAATTAAGAATGTGACTTTGGGGGCTGGGAGTTTGGCCTAGTGGTAGAGTGCTTGCCTAGCATGCATGAAGACCCAGGTTCGATTCCTCGGCACCACATGCATAGAAAAAAAAAGCCAGGAATGGTGCTGTGGCTCAAGTTGTAGAGCTCTAGCCTTGAGAAAGTCAAAGGACAGTGCTCATGCCCTGAGCTCAAGCCCAGGATTAGTCAAATAAAGAATGTAACTTTGCTTCAATTTGAAATTTCATGTTTAACTCTTTTCTTTTATTGAATTATTTTTGTTAGTTTTTCATTTTTATTTTATTATCCGAGTGATGTATAGAGAGGTTACATTTGCATTCAGAAGGTAGTGAGTTCATTATTTCTTGAACAGAATCACCCCTTCCCATGTTTGTCCCCCACTTTCCCCACTCTCACCCCCTCTCAAGTTGTAGAGTACCTTTCCAACATATTGTCCCATGAATATCACAGTAACTAATTGAGTCACTACAGTGGAAAATATACACTTAAGCTAATGATTACTGTATAATGAGAAACCAAGCAAGATCTCACCAGCAGTTAGAACAATAGGAGGCAATATTCTTTGATAACAATTCATTAGGATCCAATTATTATAGCACATGGAGATTTCTAATGCTTAAGAGAATTTTTTCTTACTTTTTTATTAGTGTATATGAATTGGGCAAAGGAGTTGTATGATGGTATTTTGCCTGATCATTTAATGTACATTGATCACATATCATAATGGCTTTATTCAGTAAGTCGTGCTTTGTATATGGTAGACTCAAATGTATATGACTTTTTTCCAAAGGAATCCTTCCACTATGTACCTAATGATAATATTTTATGCAAAATTATAAAATATTGCCTCTGATCATGAAGTTCCTGAAAACATATGGGACTGATTCTTGTTTTAAGAATGACAAAACTGTGCACATTGATTTAATATCAGTTTTAAATGGAGAGTAAAGGGGCCAGGTATGACCAAAGTACATCATATATATGTGTAAAAATATCATAAAATCCATTACAATGTATAAAAAAGCATTGCCCATTTAAAAATATACTGTGTGACAAAATGTATTTTAATATTTTCTGGTAATGAAGTGTTTAAGTTTTATATGTTATGATTTTATCAGTTATCTAAAATCATAAATGAAATATATAAAATAGATATTGAAAATGCAAAAGGTAACTAAATGAAGAAGGGCAGGATTTTGGTCTAGTGGTAGAGTGCTTACCTATCTTGAACAAAGATCTGTGTTTGATTCCTTGGTACTACATACGTAGAAAAAGCCAGAAGTGGTGCTGTGGCTCAAGTGGTTGAGTGCTAGCCTTGAGAAAGCTCACTAACAGTGCTCAGGCCCTGAGTTCAAGCCCCAGGACTGGCAAAAAATTAAATGTAATTGACAAAACTTTGAAGAAGAAAAGTTAGAATATCTGTATAAAGAATCCAGAGATGAACAAGGAGAAATTAAATAAAATGCAGAGGATCATTAATGAGTGTTTTGAGTATGTATATACATGTTGGAAATCCAGGGGAAAAAAAAACAGAGAACCTTGCAAACAGCTATAACCTAAAAAAATTGAGCTGCCAGGACACAGACAATCTGAATAAATCACAACAAGAAAAGAGAAAGAACATGTAATAGAAAGTCTCCCAACAAAAGTTACCCATGAATGGAATAGTTTTTATGTGGAATTTTACCAGCTTTCAGAGGAGAGCAACTATTCTCACTTTATTCCAATTCCAATGTGTCCTAAGGTAGAGAACTCATTTAAAACAATTCTATTATTTCACTACTTTCCTGATCCTCAAATGAGAGAAGAATCTGGGCCCGATGGGACACAACTATATTCCCAGCACTTTAAAAACAGTGGCAGGAAGTTTGTATCTTTGATGCTGCACGAGATAAGTAGTAAAACCACCTCAAAAATGTAAGAAAAGGACACTCAACACACGAAAAGGATACTCAACACACACACACACACACACACACGCCCTCAAAACTGTTGAAGATGAACTTTACAACTTGGGAGAAAAACACGGGAAGGGGTATCAATGTTCAAGAAATACTGTACCCACTACCTGACAAATGTAACTGTAACCCCTCTATACATCACCCTGACAATAAAAGAAAATAAAACCCTGAAAACTATATACCAATATCCTTGATGAAAGTAATTATGATAATTCTCAACAAAATATTAGGAAATAAAGTACACAATTATATTAAAAACATCATCCACCATGTCCAAGTGGGATGTATCTCAGATTGAAGGATAGTCTGACATATAAAATTTGTTGGACAGACTATGACACATCAATAGAATGAAGTATTAAAATCAAATGATCATTTCAATGCTACATTGATAATGATGAAATATAATTTCCCTTACTCTTTTGATCAGAAAGTGAAGTTGTTAGAGTATTCTTGATGTTCTTGAAATCACATGGGTTTTACAGCAAGGGATCTTGGTTATCATATTCAAGAATTATCTTGGTACATTGTAAATCAAATTGTCCCAGGAAAGCAAAAGCTTTGGGATGTACCAAATTCATAATAGCTGCCTAAAAGTTACCATCATTCTTCCAATGTGAACTCCCTTGTGCCTGCTCAACCAACAGTTCTACCCCCAAAGGAAACTCAGAGCAATGGTGCAATCATACCGCTTGCCTCTAATTTGTAGCTGCGAGTGGAGAGTTACCCTTGGGTCCTCTGTGTTGTTTATAAAGTTAAAACACATGCTAATTTTCCAGGAGCCATAAGTAAAGAGGAATCCATTTGGCTCTCAATGGAAATTCTTCTGCTTCTCACAATGGAACTTTAAGCTCTTAGAGATCCCTTGTGTTTTACTGTATTTCATGCCTTCTAGAAAGAAATGAAAAATCCTGCCCATGCCTTATTGCAGAAGGTAACTCTACTCATTGTAAGGAGCCATGCCAGGGCAGGAGCAGAATTTTCATTTGGTGGTATGACTATATGTCTGTTGTGTGTCCAGTGTGTGATTCTTATCTCTAGTGTCAGCTACATAATAGTGTGAAGACAACTCTATCCTTTTTCTATAACAATTTATCTTGAGTATCCATTTTAAGTTTAAGATGATACTGTACATGGAAAAAAAATCCATGTATAATTATTTATATCTTTCTGAACCAATTTTAAGAGTAAAAAGATGTGTCATCCTTTGGTTATCTTTAACATTTATCTTTAAATATTCTGGTTTTATATGAAATCTCTAATACTCATCTCTATTGCCACAGTGCAGATAGAAACAGGTCTCATGTTAAATTACTGCAATAAGTTCCAATTCAGATACTTTCTTGTACACTTGGTTTTTTATGATTTAAACATTACACAGTAGACACAAAGCTCTTTAAAATATTTTACTCTGTACTTTACCTCTACTTAAATCATTCTTAGGTATAGATACTATTATTCCGAGAACAGAATGAAACAGTCCGTTATGGCAGAATAGACATCACCTAATCTGCTTCCTCAGTGATTTCCTAATCAATATCTTTTCTAGGCCAATCATGGTCTTAATCTTTCTGGTCCTCAAATTGTTGTGTGTGTGTGTGTGTGTGTGTGTGTGTGTGTGTGTGTGTGTGTGTGTTCCAGTCCTGGGGCTTGAACTCAGAGTCTGAGCCTGAGCACTGTCCTTGGACTTTTTCCTCAAAGCTAGCATTCTGCCACATGAGCCACTGTACCACTTTCGGCTTTTCTATGTATGTGGTATTGAGAATTTGAACCTGGGTCTTCCTGCCTGCGAGGCAAGCACTCTACCATTAGGCCAAACTCCGGGCTTGGTCCTCAAATTCTTTAAACTTGTCCTATCACCACTTTTTTTCTCTTTTCTTTTCTCTCTTTCTTTCTTTTTTTTGTTTGTGGATCATGGGGCTATCACCCCACCCCTGGGCCTGGGCATTGTCCCTGAGTTCCTCAGCTCAAGGCTACCACCCTACCCCTGAGCCACAGCCCCACTTCTGGTTTTCTAGTGATTAATTAGACATGGGTCTCAGGTTCCTTAGTGCCCGGGCTGGTTTTGAACCGAGATCCACAGATCTCAGCCTCCTGCGTAGCTAAGATTACAGGAGTGAGTTACCATGCTCGGCAGAACTTTTAACTTCTGTGTACATTGTTATAATTTTTGTGAGGCATGTTCTTATATTAAGCTTTATTTTTAAACAGCACATGAGAATTAACTTTATTACTTTACAGTCCTGTAACTTGACAATATGCCAAAATCATGAACATACATGCTACAACTTCTTTTTTGAAATTCATCATATATATATGAGCTGGTAACATAGTTATAAGTAAGATAAGTAAATATATAACCCATCTCAAATAACATAGTTCAACAGGATTTTTAGTAAATTGAGCTGGAAAATACCTGCCCTTTAAAGATGATCAAATCAAGTTGGAATGTTAATTTAAATTTTAGTTTATCTCCAAATGATGTATAGGTCAGTGTTCCTTGCCTGCTTTTAAAAACCAAGTTCAGATTCATATTTAATATGTCTTTAGACTTTATCTTAGTACAAAATCATTATGATGTCTTTCCCTGTTATGTCTTTATCATACTCATGGACTTATCTAAGACCAACTAACTTAATGGAGAAAGAAGAGGATTAATTGGTATTTACAAAGTACAAGAAATGTTAAATGTATAGCCAGAAAAAAGTCCTTTGCATAAATTGAAACTCTCACTTACTTGAAGAAAATAATAATAATAATAATAATAATAAAGAATTATTGGTTCATAATCAAAACTAGGAACTACAAAATGGAGAAGCTATTCTCTACTTCTGCTAGAAAGACATTTACAAAGATCATTTTTATTGACAGATCCTGTACGTAGTTAGAACTTTCTTTTTTTTTGTGGGTCATGGGGCTTGAACTCCCCGTCTGGGTGCTGTCCCTGAGCTCTCAGGTCAAGGCCACCACCTTGAGCAACAGCCCCTTTCTCCTTTTCTAGTGATTAATTGGAGATAAGGGTCTCAGGGTCTTTAGTGCCTGGGCTGTTCTTGAACCCTATTCCTCAGATATCAGTCTCCAGAATAGCTAAGATTACAGGTGTGAGCCACCATACCCAGGTAATTAGAATATTTTTTCTCATATTTTACAGCCTTGACAAAGATTGATCTGTTCTAAGATAGAAAGTTGGAAGTCAGACATGTTTTATTCTCCCATATCGCAGTAAAAATCCTTTAGAAAGACTGAGGAAGACCGAAAATCTTGAGTGGCGAAAGAGGCATTACACTAGATATTTTATGTTATTGACTTGGATTTAAACACTTGATTCTCTTGAATTGACTTGCTATATTGGAAATTGGCAACAAGTCTCCAGATTCCATTGTAGAGATTCAAAGTAAACCTTGGGTTCTCTCACCTTAATCCAGTGCATAAAACATTAAAAATGTATTTCTCTGGCCTGCAATAGGTTAAAACAGGTCCAAAGACAGTACGAAGCCATGTACTAGTTTTGCTATTAATTCATGATCAATTTGACCTTGTATACTGCCTCTTAGAACTCTGATTTCCAACATGGACTGCTGGATACCTTAATCTTAACCTTTGCTTCATTTAGTGATTATTCTGTGATCATTCTGATGTCTCATGCTTTCTCCAGAAAGTGGGGAGTTGATTCTTCTGTGGACAAGTAATGTCATTTGTTCAGAGCATCAATAGCCTGTTAGTGTGGCTAAGACATGAAATGTTCAGAATAAAATGCATATATTGATTAGACCAAGTTCATGCTATTTATTTTCTGTCCAGGAAAACAGAAATAGAGAACCAAGAGGAGGAATAATCAGAGCATGAATTCATCCCCACTCAATTCTGATTCAGGTCTTATCTGAGGGCTATTGTGACGATGCAAAATTTCTGAAAAAAATGTGAAGGTAGTTTCCATGTGAACAAATGCCAAAAATCTGGTGAAATGTTTGAGACATTTAGGTCAAAATGTACATATTCACTAATTTAAATCCATGATTTGATCAGACAATAGTCATGGTAATTTGTCTTTCTTTCACCTCTTATTTTCCCTCCTCTCCTTCAGTAAAGAAGTAGAAGAACATGAGGAGGGATAATGGAAGCACATTCTGTGAGTTCATCCTCCTGGGTCTCCCCATCAGGCCTGAGGAGCAAGGCCTGTACTGTGCCCTCTTCCTGGTCATGTACCTGACCACCGTGCTGGGGAACCTGCTCATCATTCTGCTCATCAGGCTGGACTCCCGCCTCCACACCCCCATGTACTTCTTCCTCAGCCACCTGGCCTTCACCGACATCTCCTTCTCCTCCGTCACAGCGCCAAAGCTGCTCATGAACATGCTGACCCAGAGCCGATCCATCCGGTATGCTGGCTGCATTTCTCAGGTGTATTTTTTCTTATTTTTTGGGTGCATTGACAACTTCCTCCTCACCTCGATGGCCTATGACAGATATGTGGCCATCTGTCACCCCCTGCACTACACCACCATCATGAATCAGAGGCTGTGTTTCCTGCTGGTGATTGTGTCCTGGGTCTTCTCCTCAGCGAATTCACTTGTGCACACCCTCCTCCTAGCCCGTCTCTCTTTCTATGGGAACAATATTCTGCCTCATTTCTTCTGTGACCTCTCTGCTTTACTTAAACTGTCCAGTTCAGACACCACCATTAACGAGCTGCTTATCCTCACTTTAGCAGTGGTTGTCATTACTGTGCCATTCACATGCATTCTGGCCTCCTATGGCCGCATTGGGGCCACCATCCTGAGAGCTCCCTCCGTGAAGGGCATCTGCAAAGCCCTGTCCACATGTGGCTCTCACCTCTCTGTGGTTTCTCTCTACTATGGAGCTATTATTGGGCTCTACTTTGTCCCCTCATCCACTGACACTAATGACAAGGATGTCATTGTGGCTGTGCTGTACACTCTGGTCACACCCATGCTCAACCCCTTCATCTACAGCCTGAGGAATCGAGATATGAAAGGAGCTCTGGGAAATATGCTCAAAAAAGGAACCTTTTCTATGTAACTGACACTGACTTCTCTATTAGCTGGGCAAGATAACTTGTCGAACTTGCCCAGGAATCTTTTTCCTCTGAGGGCCTAGTTTTTATGAGATTCTTCTGATGGCTGGCTCATCCCCCTCTGCATCTGTTTGGAAAGTGATTTTGTAAGTATGCCTGCTATTTGAAATACAATAAATGTGCACATTTTTTTTGGCTAGCAGGTGATGTTTGCACATATACATATGTTGTGTAATGTTGAAGAGAAGGTAAATAGCAAGAAACCCTGAGTTAAAGCTCCCACATGGATAAAAAAAATAAAAACCGAGGAATTTCTAAAAACAAAACAGAAGAAGCAAGAGAGAAGATAAGGATAACTGTTTCCTCAAATATTTGTTACTTCCTTTATTTTGCCAGTCCTGGGCTTGAGCTCAGGGCCTGAGCAATGTCCTGGGGCTTTTTCAAGGCTAGAGCTCCACCACTTGAGCCATAGCTCCATTTCCAGCTGTTTTCTATGTATGTGGTACCAAGGAATCAAATCCTGGTCTTTGTGAATGCTAGGCAAGCACTCTACCAGTAGGCCAAACTCTTGACCCTGTTACCTGCTTTTTTAAAGTGTCTCTCTCTCTTTTTAGACAATGCCTTACTCAGCTTAGGCTGAGCTGGAACTCAAACTCATGATCCTCTTCCATGACTTCCTGAGTGCAGGGACTAATGGTGGTGTCACTCTGCCTGGCTATGTGTCCTTTCTTTATGGGTAAAACATTTTTTTAAAAAATCTCAGATATTACAGCATATACCATATATTATCCGTATGAAGAGGCACCCTACTATGTGTTTATGAGATGTAGGAATTTACTTAGGAGTTACCAAGAGAATCATGTCATCTGAAAATTGGCGTAATTTTGCTTTTTTTCTTTCCTATTGTATTCTTTCATTTCTTTATTTTTCCAGTTAAGAATACACCAACCATATTGACTAATAATAAAGAGAATAGACACCCTTGTCTCTTTCCTCTTATTTAGAGGAATTACTTTCCATTTTGCCCATCTAGTAGTATGTTGACTATAAGTTTGTCAAACACTATTTATCATATTGAGTGTGTTCCTTCCATTCCTACTTTCTTTAGGAATTTGAATTTTATCAAAGGATGTTATCTATCAATCAAGATCATATGATTCATGTTTTTGGTTCTCTTCATGGTCTATACTACATCTGTTGGCATTTTTTGAGCCATTTTGTATCTCTGGAATTACACCTACTTAATCACAGTGTTGATGTTTCTTATTAAATTCTTGAGTTCATTTTGCAAGAATTTATTTTCCATCTTGTTTATCCAGTATAATGTTCATTTTTGTGGGTGTTCAGTCCTTTAAAACCTGGTTTCATAGTGTATGTTGTAATGTTCGTTTATTTATTAATTTATGCAATAGTCTGAAAAGCAATGTTTCTTTAGACATTTGATAAAATTCAGCCATAAATTTATCCATTACTTATCTTCATTTTGTTTGGAGACTCTTTATTACTTTAATTTCATGGCTCGGTATGGGTCATTTAAATTGCTTACATTTCCTTGGTTCTATTTTCATAGCAAATACATGGCCCTTATTCAGAACCCAGTACCTCAAAATAAATAAACTATAGTAAGAAAATCATGAACCTAAAAAGAAACTGAAAGCTTTGCTGAAGCTGAGTTTACATCCATTTTAAATATACAACTAAATTATAAAACTACATAAAATTTGCAAGTGATTTTAGTACACTAGAATACATTAAAAAAAAGGAAATTTCAGGAAAGGAACATGCTTGCAAACACCTTCCTTGAAATTCTTAAATCAATATAAAGTGAAAAGGAGAAAAGGAGAGGGGAGGAAATGAGGATAAAAGAGAGAACAAGAGGGTGGGAGAGAGAATGAGAGACTTTGTGTCCCTGACATATCCTGACATATCTGAAGGCTGAGTTCTGAGGATCACAGTTGAGAGCCAGTTCTAGAAATTCTGTGATGCTCTTATTTCCAATTAACTAGCAAGACAAAAAGAGCCAAAAGTGGAGCTGTGGTTCAAATAATAGAGAACTAGCCTTGAGTGAAAAAGCTAAGGAACAATGCGAAGCCCCTGAGTTCAAGCCTTGGTAACAGCACAGAGGGAGGAGAAGAGAGAGGACAGGCAGAAAAGAGGAGGGAGAGCAGGAGACAGAATGAGAGGGAAAAACTGTACCCAAAAGTCAAAGAGGTAAAAGAAAAAGAATGCTACATCAAGATTCGGTAAGAATTCAGGAAAGAAGGCCTGTGCAGGATACAAGGGTTTTGCACAGAAAACACAACACCTAAGACAATGAAAATGTTCTCCTCAGAGCCCCCTTCATATCCCGATTCCGCAGGCTGTAGATGAAAGGGTTGAGCATGGGTGTCACCTGAGTGTACAGCACAGCCACAATGACTTCACTGTCATTAGTGTTGTTGGATGAGGGGACCAAATACAGCCCAATAATGGCTCCATAGTAGAGAGAAACCACAGAGAGGTGAGAGCTGCATCTGGACAGGGCTTTGCAGATTCCCTTCAGGGAGGGAGTTTTCAAGATGGTGGCCCCAATGCGGCCATAGGAGACCAGAATCCATAGGAATGGCAAGGTGATGACCCCTGTTCCTAAAAGGAGGATGACCAGCTCGTTGACTGAAGTATCAGAGCTGGACAGCTTAAGTAAAGCAGAGAGGTCACAGAAGAAATGAGGCAGAGTGTTGTCTCCACAGAAAGAGAGACGAGCTAGGGGTAAAGTATGCAGAAGGGCAACAGCAGAGGAAAAGACCCAGGACACAATCACCAGCAAAAAACACAGCCTCTGACTCATGATGGTGGTGTAGTGCAAGGGGTGACAGATGGCCACATATCTGTCATAGGCCATGGAGGTGAGCAGGAAGTTGTCATTGCACCCAAAAAATAAGAAAAAATACACCTGAGAAACACACCCAGCATATGAGATGGATTGGCTCTGTGTCAGCATGTTCATGAGCAGCTTTGGCGCCGTGACGGAGGAGAAGGAGATGTCGGTGAAGGCCAGGTGGCTGAGAAAGAAGTACATGGGGGTGTGGAGGCGGGAGTCCAGCCTGATGAGCAGAATGATGAGCAGGTTCCCCAGCACGGTGGTCAGGTACATGGCCAGGAACAGGGCATAGAACAGGCCTTGTTCTTCTTGCTGGATGGGGAGACCCAGGAGGATGAATTCAGACACACAACTTTGATTATCCTTCCTCATGCTCTTCTCTTTTGTGGACAATAAGAAAGTCAGAAATGTGAAAGAATAGTATTTCATTATAAAATCCAAGTTGTCAACCAGTATCTACATGTCTTTTAATGTGAACATCCCATGATTTTGTCCCCATAGTAGACTGGTGTTGGCACGAACAAAAGAAAATTATTATTTATCTACCTAGATACCAGGTCAATATGCAAGATCTGAATGATCATTGTGTCATGTCCTCCCAGGCTCAAACTTGAGATTCCTGTTAGTCTGTCATGGAAATCTGATATCAAGTAAACAATTTAGTTTACTAAGTAATCAATCAGTAGTAGATTTACAGAAAAAAAAAATAAAAACAGTAGATGGTTTCTAATGGTTTGTTTGCTTTTCTTATCCTGTCTATACCTCTAAAACTTACGGGCTTTTTTTTTAACCAATACTTTATTCTAGAGATCAGATAAAATGAAAGAATCCCCAGTGAGCTGCATCTTCCAAGACAGTGACTGGAGATGGTACATGCCACATGCTGCCAGGCAAGGAAGGGCTCTGAGAGCATGAGTGAATATATGTCGGTAACCTAAAGTAATTAAGGAGACCCCTTGTGGCACATCTCTGTGCTTCCTTTAGGAAAATAATTGCCCAATAGAGGGCAGAACATAGAAGTGAAGAAAACTGTCAATGTCATTTGGGATTTTTTAATTAAGCACTACTATCCATTTCTCCCCTCTATTTTACAGTACCAAGAAAGGTAGAACTTCATTAGTAACCTGATTATAGCCTGACTAATAGTTTATTCAAGCAAAAAGAAACAGGAAAATTATTTCCAACTTACTATTTTCAGTCTTACATGACCCTTTCTCTAGAAATTTTCATGGACAAAAGACGGGGGGGAGGGGGAAGATCTGTTTCTTTTCTCTCAAACCATTTCTGTGTAGTCTTTCCTTGGCTCAAATCAAACCACCCTTATTCAAGTCCTCAGAATTCTGGAAAATAGTTTTTGTAGTCACATTCAGTCTCTCTCTCTCTGTCTCTGTCTCTGTCTCTGTCTCTGTCTCTCTCTCTCTCTCTCTCTCTCTCTCTCTCTCTCTCTCTCTCTTTCCCTTTCTCTCTCTCTCTCTCTCTCTCCCTTTCTCTCTCTCTCTCTCTCTCTCTCTCTCTCTCTCTCTCTCTCTCTCTCTCTCTCTCTCTCTCTCTCTCTCAAAAGAAGTTCTGCAAATGTCCACCTTGCATAAACAAATAAGCTTTTTCCTTATTCATGGTGTCTTAGCTAGGTTTTATGTCAAAAGTTCTTCTGTTTTCCTTTTCACAATTTTAATGTTTTACTTTCTAGTCATTCATACCGCTTTCTCAACTCAGTGGATATTATACCAGCTAGATGAAAAAAATCACAAAGCAGAGAGAGACAGAATTTGATAATCTGTCTACTAAAAATTAAAATCCCTTCTACATAAAATTTCATGCAATCTGAATGTATTTATATTTGAAGACAAGGGATGTATCTTATTTGATCCATCATTCATGGGGGGCTAATTATAATTTATATTAATATACAAATCTCCCCAATTGACTAAAATTATCTTTAAAATTCTTCCTTCAGTCTGCTATACTAAACCATCCTATTTATGCTGTTATTATCTGAGATGGGTTATATACACGGTTATCTTACTCATTACTATGTTAATAAATGGTATTATGCAATTACCACATGAAAATGATAATTAGCCATGTATGAAGCACAGATATTGTTTCTAATATTGTACTGTTTACATACATACTGTAATAAATAACATCATTTTTGTGCAATTTTATACATTAGCATAAATACCATAGGATAAATTGCTAGAAATTGAATCAGGAAATGTGTATTTATGGTTTTGATAGTTTATTAAATTACAAGAAGCTAAAATGATAGGAGAAATCAATATTATTTGTTCTTTATTCTTTAACAAACTTGTTCCATGAATAATCTAAAATAGTTTTTTAACTCTCTTAACTCTCTGGTTAAGTGATGGAGAGGTTGAAGCTTGCCATTTGAGGAACAGAAAATATCGAGATTGTGGTATTCATAGGAAGAAAAAAGAATGGAGAATTATCAAACAGCCAGAATATATGAAAATTGTTTCCAGGGCTGGGAGTTTGACCTAATGGTAGAGTACTTGCCTAGCATGCACAAAGACCCAGGTTTGATTCCTTGGAACCACATACATAAAAAAAGCCAGAAGTGATGCTGTGGCTCAAGTGGTAGAGAAATAGCCTTGAGAAAGCCCCAGGACAGTGCTCAGGCACTGAGTTCAAGCTCCAGGACTGGCAAAAAAATTGTTTCCTTAAATTAGAAAAGTTTAATTGTATTTCAGGACAACCATACTTTGAAGAAGAGCTTTTAAGAAAATACACTAAAAAAAAAGAAAATACACTAAATATTTTTAAATATGTGGTATATTATATAAATCAAATTACAATAAAAACATAAGTATCCACGTGAATCTGAATGGGAATTTATTAGAATAGTTTAAATACAAGTAATACTTGTTTATGCCTACATGATAGCCACAGTGTTGAATACAATTGCAGAGATTTGGTCTTAGGTTTAGAAGAAGCCAAACTACACCTACTTGATTAAAGACACTCTAAATGGAGAGGGGGACACAGAGATGCAGAGGTGGTACTCGCTAGGCACTGTGTTGAAAATGAACTATGTACTTGTGGGTGGGGTTGGAGGGAAAAACAGGGAGAGAGTAAAAAAGGGCTGACATTTTCTAAAAATAAATGTACTCTTAACTAATATAACTGTAACACCTCTGTGCATCACATTATCATAACAAAGAAAACATTGAATAAATAAAAGATGCTCACAGGGATTTTTCCCCCCCCTCTCTCCAAAACTAGATAAAAGATATGTTTAAGGAAATTATTCAAATTGGAGAATTATCTGACCATACCAATTTATAATATGCATAGATATTCCAATATACATACAAGAGATCAGTAGCACACACACACACACACACATACACACACACACACACACACCCCAGCACATACCATCAGCACTGCTGAATGAAAATCTACTCCTGTTCTGCCCAAGGCCTTTAGATACAGGGCAGAGGTACCTTCAAACATACATCATGGCAAGCTCTTCCTTGTCTTTCCACCAGGCACAGAAGACAGGTAAGTCTCAAAAATGTTCCAATTCCCTTTGCAACAGGCCGAATTACTAAAACAGTATGAAACGATATAGATATGTTTGTTGGCATCCTCTGAGACGTAAGACAAAAATACATTTACAAGCCATAGAGAGGACTTGTCATGACCTTTATCCCCAGAGACAAACAGAATATAATTGCTTTGTTCCCTTTAATTCCCCCGGGTGGGACGAGAACTCCTGGATGAAGCAGGCATACGAGTGTTTACCTCGGAAGATCATAATCACAACAAAAAGATAGGTTCACAAAACCTTTTGCCTTCTCAGTTTACCTTGAAGAGACATGAGACAAAGTCCACCATAAACTAAGGTGAAGGTTGGCTGTGATAACTGGAATAATCTCATTATTTCAAAACATCAGATGCCTTCATTCTCAAAGAACAAGAGTGAGGGTGATTTTTATCTCATTACCAGCACTAAACCATATGGAAAAACTTATAGTTATTCTTTCTCTGCCCACAAATTAGGAATGGAGTTAATTAATTCAATTCCAGCAAAATTCCAACACAGTCAAAAACATGACAAGGGTTATTAAGGTTCAAGAAGTAATATACTCATTTCTGACAAATGTAACTGTAACCCCTCATACATTATCCTGACAATAAAAGAAATCCCAACACAATTTTTCATCATTCAATAAAGGTTTACCAGTAAACTCCTTAGGAAACTTATCCCACATCTATTCTGTGGGTCTTCAGCTCCACTTTATCTATCTGAATAATACTTGATTGTATACAATCAGCAAATTTTCCTTAGACATCCATTGTTAGGCAGGCACCAAGACTGATTTCCAATTTCTCTACGTTGACTTATGTTTTCTTTGGCTATACCCACAGGTTAGTATAAAAGACAATGTGGACTGCTACCTTTAAAATTAAAAAACATATCAGCTGGGCGCTGTGGCTCATGCCTGTAATCCTAGTTACTTCGATACGTAAGGCCATATAGTGTAACGCTAAATGAAAGGACGTCCAGGATATAGAAACAAAAGCCATATAATGAGTGATTGTTGTTCTGAATGTAGTATGTAAAGTTATTTCTTTTCTCATTGTTTCCCTTATGTTTTAGCTCATGTTGTTACTGTATCTAGTATATTGTATACAAATTAATCTGTTTAATCAAAATAGGGAAAGGAAGGGGACAAATAAGATGATTGGAAGAGGGTGGGGGAGAAAGAGTCGGAGAAAAACATGGGAATGGATATCAGTGTTCAAGAAGTAATTTGCTTACTATCTGATGACTGGAACTGTAATCCCTCTATATATCACCCTGACAATAAAATACAATAGAATATAAAAAGTACACCTACTTCCAAGTGTACAACAAATTTAATACAAAACAAAACAGAGAAAATTCCAAAAGAAATATTTCTGTAATGATGACAAAAGTTTTAAGAAAGCTGTGAGAGGTTGTATTTATACCCTGTTCACAGAGATTAAACTTGGGGTCCCTATGGCAATGAGTATCATGTGAAAAGAATAATATGCAAACTGGAAAAACATCGACGCTCTAAAGCCAAACAGATAACTGGGTAGATTTTGTGTTAGTGCATCAAGGGGAAATGAATGCAAGAAAATGATGCTACATTAAGACTTCCTAAAATCAGCAACTTAGCCAGAGAAATATGGGTACACAATTTAGGGAAAGATGGGGCCCATCACTAATGCTTTACAAGTGTTCTGAATACAGTTCCCAGAGCCCCTTTCATATCCTTATTTCTCAGACTGTAGATAAAAGGATTTAACATGGGTGTCACTAATGTGTACATCACAGCCACAATGACATCCTTCTCATTAGTGTCATTGGATGAGGGGAAAAAGTAGAGCCCAATAATGGCTCCATAATACAAAGAAACCACAGAGAGGTGAGAGCCACATGTGGACAGGGCTTTGCAGATTCCCTTCATGGAGGGAGCTCTCAAGATGGTGGCCCCAATGTGGCCATAGGAGACCAGAATGCATAGGAATGGCACAGTAATGACCACCACTCCTACAGTGAGGATAACCAGCTGGTTGACTGTGGTGTCTGAGCTGGACAGCTTAAGTAAAGCAGAGAGGTCACAGAAGAAATGAGGCAGAGTGTTGTCCCCATAGAAAGAGAGCCGGGCTAGGAGGAGGGTGTGCACAAGGGCACTGGAAACAGATAAGACCCAGGACACAATCACCAGCAGGAAACACAGCCTCTGACTCATGATGGTGGTGTAGTGCAGGGGGTGGCAGATGGCCACATATCTGTCATAGGCCATCGAGGTGAGCAGGAAGCTGTCCAGATCCCCCAACAATAAGAAAAAATACACCTGAGAAATGCAGCCAGCATACGGGATGGATTGGCTCTGGGTCAGCATGTTCATGAGCAGCTTTGGTGCTGTGACGGAGGAGAAGGAGATGTCGGTGAAGGCCAGGTGGCTGAGGAAGAAGTACATGGGGGTGTGGAGGCGGGAGTCCAGCCTGATGAGCAGAATGATGAGCAGGTTCCCCAGCACGGTGGTCAGGTACATGGCCAGGAAGAGGGCACAGTACAGGCCTTGCTCCTTGGGCCTGATGGGGAGACCCAGGAGGATGAACTCAGACACACTGCTGTGATTATCTCTCCTCATGGCTTTCTTCCTCTTCGTGACTGCAAATAAAAAAGAAATGTGAAAGACAAATGAATCTCTTATTATTGTAAGGTGACTCAGTCACACAAAACAGAGAAGCCACCACTTAAAAGGCCAAATTGTGAGTCTTTATTGGAGAGCCATAAGACGACTGGTAGACTCTTCTCTCAAAGACCAGCAGCCTACATAGGCCAAAACCACACAAGCTGTGGCCAAACCCAGTATTTGCATTAACGAAGCAAACCAAATGAGGACATTTCAACCTACTAGGAAAGCAAACCATCTAGGGAAACAATCAAGGGCCAATTATCTAGGGGAAGACTTCGTCTCCTTACGTCCTGACGAGATGAACACTGGGTTTTCTCTGTGTGTGTGTGTGTGTGTGTGTGTGTGTGTGTGTGTGTGTGTGTTACTGGGGCTTAAACTCAAGGCCTTTCAGTCTTCCTAGGCATTGTCACTCATGGCTAGGACTCCACAATTTGAAATACACTTCCAGTCTTGGCTTATTGCTGGTTAATTGAGAGTAATGGTTACTATGAGTCAAATTTCAAAATTCAGATCCCAACCTTTTTTTTTAAGTATTTATTAACATTGATTTTTACATCATATTTCAAATGACGTATTTAACAAACAAGTATTCAAGAACGGAATCTCTATATATAATCACTGGCACTTAAATTTTTGAACATAGTTAAAATTAGGCTGAGGGTTTGTATGTCATAGATATGTATTAATCTATGTAATAAAACATTATGTCTATAAAGTCATAAATTTTTATGTCTATGCAGTTGTGTTTATATTTCCAATACCATGCCTATACCATTGGGTATGCAAATATTGAATCCTTGCGGATCCCTGACTTTTAAAATGCTAGGATTAAAGGTGTGTGCCACTAGCACCCTCTAAACACATTATTTTAAACTAGTCAGTCTGTTCATTTTACTCATTAAATCTCAAACATTTTACCACTAATGGCTATGTGTATTCTGATTAAAGGTCATATTTGTCCACTTAGAATTTAATGCAACATCCTTTGGAGAAACTACAAGAGATTAAAATGATCATCAAATCAGGATTATACAGAAGTATTTGTGGTAGAAATCTGATAGTTAGGTTTGTGTCAAAAGGGTTACCATTATTTGTATTTATCAATTGCCCTCCATTCCCATGCCTTTGAAATACATGTTCTCTAGTATTTCTTCCCCAAGGATTGATAATCAAGTGGCTTGCTGTGGAGCTTCAGCCTGTTATGAGCTGAAGACATTGTGGGAAACAACTATGATGGTCAAGACAAAGGAATTAAGGCCATGAATCTAATCCAAAAGCATAAAATATCAAGTGATAGAATGTGGATTACATTGATCAATTATTTTGAGAAATAGAATATAGATAAAACACCTATTTCTCTTTCAAATTATTCTAGTGCATATTCTTTCTGTATCTGACTTTGTTACCAGGTATATTACATCTCAGTTTATTTGTTTATTTGAAATAGGAAAAGGAAGGGAGAAAACATGATTAGGAGGGGTGGGGTTGGGAAATGGGGACATAAACAGTAGAAGGGGATCAATGTGAGATAAGTAATTCATCTACTACCTGACAAATGTAACTGTAACCCATCTAGACATTAACCTGACAATAAAAAAAAAACAATAATAAATGTTACCCCTTGAGAGTTAAGGAAGTCGCAATTTAAATATATCAAACAAATAGATACAATATCTATTCCTCAATAGTTTGGGCTTATTAAACTAATTACGGGTTAATTCAATTATAGGAATATCTAAATGAGCTCCCTTTCTGCAATTAATTTGCTCAAATATTATTTTCAAATATTATCACAAAAAAGAAGTCAGTATTTGCATTTTCTTGGCCAATCCTAAATCTGTGAAGGAAGTTCTTTATATCTTCCTGACATAAAGAATATCTTCTGCTTTTCTATTGCGCTTAACCTGGTTTTTATTTTTATTTTTTATTTTATTTTAGTTTATTTATTTGTGTGTATGTGTGTGGGGGTTATGGGGCTTGAACTTTGGGCCTGTGCGCTGTCCCTAAACTCTTCAGCTCAAGGCTACTGCCTAAACCAGAGCACCACTTCCCATTTCCTAGTGATTAATTGGAGATAAGAGTCTCACTTTCTTTAATGCCCAGGCTGGCTTTGAACAGTGATCCTCAGATATCTCCTTTCTGAGTAGCTAGGATTAGATGCATAAGCCATCTATCCTGGTTTTTATGCCAGTGATTATTTGCAGATATTTTCTGATTAGATATTTAAGATTTGTCAATATTGTCATTTCTTTTTTTTTTCCCACAGAAAGGTAGTTGGTCTTGTATCCATGTGAACAACTTAGTCATAGAGAAAGAGAAAAGAAGAATTTGTTCACTAAACGTTCGAGTCTGTAAACTATACAGAATTCAAACAAGCTGAATGTTTTTGTCTTTGAGATCTACAAAGTATTTCAAGTTAACTAAATCCACTAGCACAATGATGTTCATTGCAGCACTATTTACCATAGCAAAGAAATGGAACCAACCCAGATGCCCCTCAATAGATGATTGGATCAACAAGATGTGGTATTTATACACAATGGAATTCTATGCTGCTGTCAGAAAAAATGACATCGCCCCATTTGTAAGGAAATAGAAAGACTTAGAAAAAATCATATTAAGCTAGACTCAAAGGAACATAGGCTCAATGGTTTGCCTCATTTGTCATAACCAGCAGAAACCTTGGTCTCTCCTAGCAGAGATTTACAATAGAGCAAAACCTAGATACCCAAGGCCATATAGTATGACGCTAAATGAAAGGACCTCCATGATATAGAAACAAAAGCCATATAATGAGTGATTGTTGTCCTTAATGTACAATGTTAATTCTCATCTCTTTTGCTGTCCCTTGGTTATCTCATATTGTTACAGTATTTCACCTTGTTATCTGATATATTGAATATATTCTTATTTGGTTATTTGAAATAGGAGAGGGAAGGGGGGAAAACAAGATGAGGGATGGATTTGGGGGGAGTGAAATGGGGACCATGTCATGAGAAAGGGTATCAATGTTTGTGAAGTAATGCATCTTCTATCTGGTGAATGTAATGTAGCCCTTCTAATACTTAAAATAAAAATATATTTAGAAAAACTCATTTGGGCAATTACCTGAAGTTTACTTTTACTATAACCATTTTCTCATTTTTAAGAAAATCACCATACAAGTTTCTTTATTCAGAAGTCTTAGAGCATAATGGAGGAGGTAAACTTGTTGAAACTATACCATATTCATGTGGGGAATCATCACAACAATCTCTTCAGTACATATGCATTATGACACATCTACTTTAGCATATATTTATTTTATTACAGATACATTATAATTATATATTTATACTTATGTATATAATTTTGAAACTACAAAAATTTTCATGTTTTATCCCAATATATTCTTTTAATTAGACATTGTTACCTAAAATTAATCATTCAATTATGCTATCCATGGCCATGTTCATAATAAACCATTCATCATATTTAAAATGCAAATGCAAATTATCTCCTGAAAATGGCATTTTGTTTTTATTATTTTCTAATTTTTACTAATACTAAAATTAGAGATTTTCCACAACCAATTTGCCCATCAACATGGAAAGGTAGAACTAATGATTAGAAATGGTATTGGAGGTGATTTATAGCATGATTTTGATAAATGGTTAAAGTATAAATGCTAACCTGATGAGGAATCCTAAACATATATGTTCTTTAAAAAACAAACGAACAAACAAACTTAGGGCTGGGAATGTGGCATAGTGGTAGAGTGCTTGCTTAGAATGCATGAGGTCCTGGGTTTGATTCCCTAGTACCACATAAACAAAAATAATCTAAAATATCCTAAATATACAAACTATCATTTATAAAATATACAGATGGGTACTCCATGGAAGAACCATTGGAAAAGATAGGGCTAGGACATTTGAAGAACTGAGAATATTTGAAATCATGTTCAGCCTCAGAAAGATCTTGTCTTGGAAAATTATTGTGAAGCCAAAATATGTTAGACCGTTTCTGCTTGCTTGGAAGTTCCAAGTATCAGAGCAAGAGCGTACTCAAAGAAAATATTCAACCAAACAAATGATTAAGTTTCTCTTTTATTATCTCTAAGTGGTGGTACAAAGGAGTAGCCATTTATCAAAGTAGTTTATGAACACAATGTATCTTGATCAATGTCATCCATTTCATCATTCTCACCCTTCCCTCTCTACAACCTCTTCCTTCACTCTTCTTAATTTTGTTGAATATCTGTTGAATTCCTGACTGCATTATCCCTCTCTTCTCTTTGTCTGTCCATTACCCATTGACTTGACCCCAGTCCTTTCAAAGACCCACTTTCTGCTGTTTTATTTTGCTGAACTTTGACTTTGCCTTTCTGAAAGATCACACTATTTGAGTTCTCACTTTAATGTACCATATGTCAGTTAATACATTTGTATACACCTGCATACCACCCAATACATTTACTTTTCAGTTTATAAGCTGGATGTAGCTTCCATGGATAAGGGAAATCATGAGTCCTTTGTGTCTCTGGGTCTGACTGACTACATTTCACATAATTTTTTCAGATCTCTTCGTTTTCTAACAAATGGCTAAGAATATCTTTACAATACATCTACACACACAATAGAAATTTTGCTAATTCATTAGAAAGAATGACATTGTACTATTTGTAAAGAAATGGAAAATTCTTAAATAGCTTGTTATCTACTATAACAGATCAGGGACAATGTAATCTGAATATATAGCTATAAAAAATAGATGAGATATACAAAACACATGTGGGTTGTACCAGTAGTAAAGAATAAAATTTTAAATGTTTAGAGCAAATTCAGATGAAAATCATCAAAACAAAGGGAGATGTTTTCCCAATAAGCATCTCATTAAGCAGATATAAAATCACTTTGAGATAAAGTAGTTTATTCTATGCATAGGTTTGCTTGTGCTCTATCTCAACAATTGGAAAGATACACGATGGGGTTTCACTATGGTGATTCCCCAAGCACACATTTGTATACTTCATTGTATTCCAATGCTCCTAAATGAAGACATTAAGGTAAATTTCATAAAAGATGAAAAAATTGGTATGGTAACAGCAAGCTTAATTCTCCAACTGAGTCTTGAGTGCCAAGCTGGAAACATCTCCTCAGACCTCAAATTGCCCCTCATGGAGTTGACTGAATCAGGCAGATAACTGTGCAAAGCAGGAAGGTAGAGTGAAGGAATAAATAATACTTCACACACACACACACACACACAAACACGAGCACATAATGTGGCACGACTGAATGTAAGTTTTATCTCTGCTCTCACCTGGTCTCTGAGATGAGAAGCACAGATCATAGCAGATCCAAGGATGCTTCTTTGTCACTGGAACATTACATAGAACGCTTCTTCCCTTTATCTAGAGGAGGTATGAGATAAGGTGAAATTGATGGAATCTCTAGGAAACTCTGTATTGCACTGAGACAGGCAGAAGAGTTGTCTGTTAACAAATAAGAGAAAGATCAATACAGTTTTGCCATAGTTCCAAAGGAATCAGTGTCAATCTAATTTAAAAAAACCACACAACACTAAAAGAGCCCTGCGGGGAGGGGCAATCAACTCATCTCTTGCTCTAAATTAGAGAAAACAAGATAAAGCACGTTATTGCCTTTGGCTCCCTTGAGGGAAGAACTGCTTGTGCATATGAGAATTCATCCAATGGAGAAATAATGGAAATAATCACAAAAGATTCACTGGGAGGTGATGGATCAAAAAAATTCTGCTTTCTTGGTTTACATTTGAGAAAATGTAACTCAGAGACAAGAAGGCATGAACTCCATGGTATTTCAAGAACACTAGAAATATTCTGATTCCTTCCTTCTCTAACCAAGAAAAGAAGCAACCTTTTATTACACTATCACAAGTGGAAAGTGGAATTTGAAAGATAATGCCTAAAACCATCATTCTTCTGCCCAAAAGGAATGAGTTTGTCATTCCACTGATACGTTTCTCATAATAGTATAAAACAAAATGATGAGTGAAAGAACAAAGGATGAATCAGTGTAACAGCAATAGTCACAAGACTATATGTTGGAAATGTACTCTACAACTTGGGAGGGGTAGGGGGATGGAAAGTTTGAGAAAAACATGGGAAGGAATAACAACATTCAAGGAGTAATAGACCCATTACCTTACAAGTGTAATGAAACCCCCCTCTCTATACATCACTATGACAATAAATAAATCAATAAGTGCTCATTCAATATTTCTCTTTACTCCTTCCAAAATTAATCCCACATCTTTCCATACCTCTCCAGAAACACCTGAAGATGAATATGATAAGTTTGTTATTTAAGCAGATGGGTAATATTTTTTTAAAAAACTATCCAAGGGTTTTGTTCATGTTCAAAACAAAGCTTTACTTGTTTATTTCAAGGAGGAAATCCTGAGGATATTTGGAAATCAAGGATATTTTCTGATTTTCTGTAGGACATAATTATCATTTGTACCTTTGATAATAATGTGAAAAGGATCATTCCTATGTCCTGGGAATCTAGGGTAATAATATTTTTCAAATAGAGACTATATCATTGGAAATTCCCTCCGTTCATGTATGTATGAAGATTTAAAAGGCGAATGAATGCATGATTTCTGCCCAGTTAACCCTTGGGAGGATTTCTTTGAATTAATAAATGACAATACTACTTCTTCAGGTGTCTGATACTATTGTCTTAGAAAGCTTTCCCATAAGACTTTCATCCTAGGGGTTGGGGTTGGGGGATGGCAAATGGGGACCAAGACATGTGAAAGGGTATCAATGTATGGGAATTAATGCACCATCTATCTGGCAAATATCATGCAACCCTTCTATTAATTACAATAAAAATATATGAAAAAAACACATTCATCTTTATCCTATTCCACACCAAGTTCTTTCACTGTCTCTAATCCTTTCAAAATCTTTCTAGATTAGATTTATTTATTTATTTGTTTGTTTGTTTGTTTTTGCAGGTCCTGGGCTTGAGGTCAGGGCCTGAGCATTGTCCTGGGCTTTCTCAAGGCTAGAGCTCTACCATTTGAGCCTCAACACCACCTTCTACTTTTTTCTATGTATGTGGTACTGAGGAATCGAACCCGGGTCTTCGTGAAAGCTAGGCAAGCACTCTATCACTAGGCCAAACTCCCAGCCCTCTAGTTTAGTTTTAATTTGAAAAATAACATACTTACATCTGAAGACACAAGAAATGAGATTTTAAGCAAGTTGACTTAACAAGAGTTTCAAAGATAGGAACCTTGTAACCACAAGAACCATAAGAAAAGATGGCCAAACTCCAAAACAGCTAGAGAAACAAAATTTAAAACCTCAGTAAAGTTCCACTATATTCAAAGTCATTGAAAGAATTACATCCAAGGATATTCTTTGTGGAAAATGAATGAATGTTGTATGAGACCGGAGAGTCTTAGTCATAGCAGAGAATTATTGTAACATTGTACACTTGGAAATTTTCACTGCCATGGACCATTGAAATCCAGTGTCAGATTTATATCTAAAGAATGTCTTGCATGTTTCAAGATATACATATGTGTGTGTGTGAACATTTACAGCAAAAAGCCTCAAGTTAAAGCCCTATGACCTATACAACCATTACCACCACCACCACCACCACCACCACCACCACAACAACAACCAATGGCGTAAAACTATCCCATAGATCAATTAAAGAATAGGACTGATGGAAGAAAAACTAGACTCCAAAAATATAACAAAACACAAAGACAAGCATGTTTGTATGTGTATTTTAGCTGCAAAAAATCTCTTTCCTTTCTTAAAACAATTTTGGAAGATTTTGTTGTTCTATTTTCATACATGTGTATAATGTGTTTAGGCTATGTTCATCCTCCCCTCTTCCCCGCACCCTCAGGCCCTGTTCCTCCTCCCTTCTCCCTCACTGACATGCATCTTCAAAAAGAATTTATTTTACATTTCTGCCATTGTTTTTGTCCATTTACTTGTTTGTTTGTTGCAGGTTCTGGGGCTTGAGCTCAAAGACTCTTCAAATTACCAATGAATATCTACAAAGCAATAAATGAAAGAAATACACCCATACAGAAAAGCAGGATGAAGACATTATCCTTTGTTTATATATAAAGGAATTCCGCCATGATTGGACGCTGTTCTGATGGTCTCCTGGGGTCTCTTAGGGGTGCGATGGCTCTAACTATGTAGTAACTCAGGATCCCAGCTCAATGAATTCCAGGTTCAGTAAGTAATGTGCCTCCATTCAATATATGAGGAGATCCACAAGATGCTTTGACATCCTTACTAGGAAGCAACACATTCTCTTCCACTGGAGCAAAAATTACAGAAAATTTGGGCAAAAATGATTATATAGTACTTTTCCCATAGTATCTGGCCATAGATTCACCCACTGGCATTCTGCCTTGATATAATAAATTCATTATGTGACACAGTTTTGGTAGATTGTTATCAAATAAAGCCCAGAGTTGACATTAAGATTTACACCTTTTGTTGTATCATTGTGGTTTCTTCCCTTTTTTCCCTTAACATATGAAAATGCATAGTGGCATTTGCACACAATTCCAGCATGGCACACAATGTATATTCTGTTCTGATATTTCTTTTGTAACAAAAATAAAACTTGCTTTTGCTTCCACATTAATCTTTACTACACAAAACCCTTAGCAATCACTGATTGCTTTGTTCTCTGTTATTTTGAATTCATGTAGCATGTAATCATACCCATGTGCAATTATGAAATGAAAATATTGGGCAGATGGGAATGGTGGCTCATGCCTATAATCCTGGCTACTCAGGAGGTTGAGAGCTGAGGATCATGATTCAAAGCCACTCAAGGCACTAAAGTCCATCTGTGAGACTCTTATTTCCAGTTAACCACTAGAAAACCAGAAATGGTGCTGTGGCTCCAGATGTAGGGTGGTAGCCTTGAACTAAGGAGCTCAGGGACAGCACCCCTACCCAGAATTCAATACCCATTATCCACCAAAAAATATACATATATATGTATATATATGTATATATTATATTTGGCAGTGATAGGAAATTGGATCAATATAATTCAACAGTTCTGGGTATATGATATATAGAACCTGTGCCACGTTCACACTGGATACACAAGAATATTGGTAGCATCATTTTATACAACCATAGTGCTATACTTAGAAATGCACAGTACAAAAAATACTGAGAGGAAAATATGACCAGAAAAACTATAGGAAACAAATATGGATGTTCTCCTAGTACAATACAAACATAAAGAAATGATAATGGTAGGCAATAAAAACAAAATGTAGTGGAAGGGCCATGAGTGTGGTCTAGTGGTAGAGTGCTCGATTAGCAGTACAGTGCTCACCTAGCATCTTCAATTCCTGGGTTACACATACACAGAAAAGGCTGCAAGTTCTACTGTGGCTCAAGTGATAGAGCATTAGACTTGAGAAACCTCAAGGACAGTGCCCAGGCCCTGAGGCCTCAGGACTGGCAAAAAAACTGTAGCTGAATAAATACCACCTTTCTATTTTATTTTAGAAGTTTTTTCCACATTTTTATTGACATCAATTTGTTGCACAGGGGACTGTCATTTTTGAATTGTTAGAGAATAATATGGAAATACATTGCTTATGGATACCAAGATAAAACTCCTTGAAAGTATTGAGTAAGAGGAGCTAGTGAAGATGGAGGGTGGGGCTGTGGGAACCTGTAGATCATGGCTGCTTCTTCCTATGGTTCTGAGATCAAGGGTTGGGCTAAGCGATCAAACCAGTCCCTTTGTGGGGGAAACTTATTCTATTCCTATCTATTACATTCTAGTCTTAGCATGTGGTTTGGCTTAATCTTAACACAATTGTTGGAAGTAGGTATATAGCTTAATTTTTACAGATAAGAAAATTTAGATTCAGAGGAGGGAATTAATTCTCCTATGCTACTAGTAAGGAGGGACCAGAATTGAAAGCAAAGAACAATTTCATCTACTGATTTTGTTACAAATTAAACACTATTTTAAAATAAATGCACTATGTATATGTATATATTCAGGATCCCAAATTTTTTCAGTCACTCACCTTCTTTGGTGATACCTTATTAGGTTTTTTTTTTCCCTCTTATTGTTTTAGACTATATGTGCCAAATTTAGAACTGAAGAACCTATATGCTACAGAATGTAGAAAAACAACCAATCTGAGATACATGTACTATGTATCATTCTTCCTCACTTGCTGAATCATCATCACATCAAATATTTGGTATTGTTCAAGATGCATTGTATTTATAAACTGCTTTGTTAAATGACAACTCCCTGAATAACTATATGAAGAAACTAAACACATAAAAAAGTTTCTTTTATAAGAACAGACCATCTTTAAGGTTATGACCTTGCAGATAATAGAAATCATATGCCTAGCTACTATCCCCTCTTAAAGAGAACTAAAAATTGGATATTGAATAAGGAGTTTCAACCAACTGGAGGAATTCAATGAAAGGAGAGATGGAGAAAGTGGGCTAATTGATAGTACATTTGTTAGACTGGTAGTGGAAAATAGTTCTGGTGGATAAATAGATTACTTCTGGTGTTTTATTGCATAGAATGGTGCCTCTTGATACAGATAATATATGATATATACTGCAAAATCTGAGATTTTTTAAAAAATGTTTTACCCATAAAGAAAGGGCACATAGCCAGGCAGAGTGACACCACCATTAGTCCCAGCACTCAGGAAGACATGAAAAAGGATCATGAGTTTGAGTTCCAGCTCAGCCTAAGCTGAGTAAGGCATTGTCTAAAAAGAGAGAGAGAGAGACTTTAAAAAAGCAGATAACAGGGTCAAGAGTTTGGCCTAGCAGTGGGGTGCTTGCCTAGCATTCACAAAGACCAGGATTTGATTCCTTGGTACCACATACATAGAAAACAGCTGGAAATGGTGCTATGGCTCAATTTTACGTACAAGATCTGTCAATAAAAATTATCTTTGTAAATGTCTTTCTATCATAAGTAGATAATAGCTTCTCCATTTTGTAGTTCCTAGTTTTGATTATGAACCAATAATTCTTTATTATTATTATTATTTTCTTCAAGTAAGTGAGAAAGAGTTTCAATTTATGCCAAGGACTTTTTTTCTGGCTATACATTTAACATTTCTTGCACTCTGTAAATACTAATTAATCCTCTTCTTTCTCCATTAAGTTAGTTAGTCTTAGATAATAAGTCCATAAGTATGATAAAGACATAACAGGGAAAGACATCATAATGATTTTGTACTAAGATAAAGTCTAAAGACATATTAAACATGAATCTGAACTTGGTTTTTAAAAGCAGGCAAGGAACACTGACCTATACATCATTTGGAGATAAACTAAAATTTATATTAACATTCCAACTTGATTTGATCATCTTTAAAGGGCAGGTATTTTCCAGCTCAATTTACTAAAAATCCTATTGAACTATGTTATTTGAGATGGATTATATATTTACTTATCTTACGTGTAACTATGTTACCAGCTCATGTATATATGATGAATTTTAAAAAGAAGTTGTAGCATGTATGTTCATGATTTTGGCATATTGTCAAGTTACAGGACTGTCAAGTAATAAAGTTAATTCTCATGTGCTGTTTAAAAATAAAGCTTAATATAAGAACATGCCTCACAAAAATTATAACAATGTACACAGAAGTTAAAAGTTCTGCTGAGCATGGTAACTTACTCCTGTAATCTTAGCTACGCAGGAGGCTGAGATCTGTGGATCTCGGTTCAAAACCAGCCCGGGCACTAAGGAACCTGAGACTCATGTCTAATTAATCACTAGAAAACCAGAAGTGGGGCTGTGGCTCAGGGGTAGGGTGGTAGCCTTGAGCTGAAGAACTCAGGGACAATGCCCAGGCCCAGGGGTGGGGTGATAGCCCCATGATCCACAAAGAAAAAAAAGAAAGAGAGAAAAGAAAAGAAAAAGAGAAAAAAAAGTGGTGATAGGACAAGTTTAAAGAATTTGAGGACCAAGCTCGGAGTTTGGCCTAATGGTAGAGTGTTTGCCTCGCAGGCAGAAGACTCAGGTTCAAATTCTCAGTACCACATACATAGAAAAGCCGAAAGTGGTACAGTGGCTCATGTGGCAGAATGCTAGCTTTGAGGAAAAAGTCCAAGGACAGTGCTCAGGCTCAGACTCTGAGTTCAAGCCCCAGGACTGAGGCGCACACACACACACACACACACACACACACACACACACACACACAGACACACACAAAAACAATTTGAGGACCAGAAAAGATTAAGACCATGATTGGCTTAGAAAAGATATTGATTAGGAAATCACTGAGGAAGCAGATTAGGTGATGTCTATTCTGCCATAACGGACTGTTTCATTCTGTTCTCAGAATAATAGTATATATACCTAAGAATGATTTAAGTAGAGGTAAAGTGTAGAGTAAAATATTTTAAAGAGCTTTGTGTCTACTGTGTAATGTTTAAATCATAAAAAAGCAAGTGTACAAGAAGGTATCTGAATTGGAACTTATTGCAGTAATTTAAAATAAGACCGGTTTCTATCTGTACTGTGGCAATAGAGATGAGTATTAGAGATTTCATATAAAACCTGAATATTTAAAGATAAATGGTAAAGATAAGCAAAAGATGACATCGCTTTACTCTTAAAAGTGGTTCAGAGAGATATAAATAATTATACATGGATTTTTTCCATGTATAGAATCATCTTAAAATTAAAATGGATACTCAAGATAAATTGTTATAGAAAAAAGACAGAGTTGTCTTCACACTATGATGTAGCTGACACTAGAGATAAGAATCACACACTGGGCCGGGAGTTTGGCCTAGTGGTAGAGTGCTTGCCTAGCATGCACGAAGACCTGGGTTCGATTCCTCGGTGCCACATACATAGCAAAAAGCCAGAAGTGGTGTTGTGGCTCAAGTGGTAGAGCCCTAGCCTTGAGAAAAAATCCAGGCACAGTGCTCAGGCCCTGAGCCCAAGCCCAGGACTGGCAAAAAAAAAAAAAAGAATCACACACTGGGCACACAACAGCCACATAGTCATACCACCAAATGAAAATTCTGCTCCTGTCCTGGCATGGCTCCTTACAACGAGTAGAGTTATCTTCTGCAATAAGGCATGGGCAGGATTTTTCATTTCTTTCTAGAAAGCATGAAATACAGTGAAACACAAGGGATCTCTAAGGGCTTAAAGTTTCTTTGTGAGAAGCAGAAGAATTTCCATTGAGAGCCAAATGGGTTCCTCTTTACTTATGGCTCCTGGAAAATTAGCATGTGTTTTAACTTTACAAACAACACAGAGGACCCAAGGGTAACTCTCCACTCGTAGCTATAAATTAGAGGCAAGCTGTATAATTGCACCATTGCTCTGAGTTTCTTTTGGGGATAGAACTGTTGGTTGAGCAGACACAAGGGAGTTCACATTGGAAGAATGATGGTAACTTTTAGGCAGCTATTATGAATTTGGTACATCCCAAAGCTTTTGCTTTCCTGGGACAATTTGATTTACAATGTACCAAGATAATTCTTGAATATGATAAGCAAAATCCCTTGCTGTAAAAACCTATGTGATTTCAAGAACATCAAGAATACTCTAACAACTTCACTTTCTGATCAAAAGAGTAAGGGAAATTATATTTCATCATTATCAATGTAGCATTGAAATGATCATTTGATTTTAATACTTCATTCTATTGATGTGTCATAGTCTGTCCAACAAATTTTATATGTCAGACTATCCTTCAATCTGAGATACATCCCACTTGGACATGGTGGATGATGTTTTTAATATAATTGTGTACTTTATTTCCTAATATTTTGTTGAGAATTATCATAATTACTTTCATCAAGGATATTGGTATATAGTTTTCAGGGTTTTATTTTCTTTTATTGTCAGGGTGATGTATAGAGGGGTTACAGTTACATTTGTCAGGTAGTGGGTACAGTATTTCTTGAACATTGATACCCCTTCCCGTGTTTTTCTCCCAAGTTGTAAAGTTCATCTTCAACAGTTTTGAGGGCGTGTGTGTTGAGTGTCCTTTTCTTACATTTTTGAGGTGGTTTTACTACTTATCTCGTACAGCATCAAAGACACAAACTTCCTGCCACTGTTTTTAAAGTGCTGGGAATATAGTTGTGCCCCATCGGGCCCAGATTCTTCTCTCGTTAGAGGATCAGGAAAGTAGTGAAATAATAGAATTGTTTTAAATGAGTTCTCTACCTTAGGACACATTGGAATTGGAATAAAGTGAGAATAGTTGCTCTCCTCTGAAAGCTGGTAAAATTCCACATAAAAACTATTCCATTCATGGGTAACTTTTGTTGGGAGACTTTCTTTTTTTTTTTTTTTTTTTTTGCCAGTCCTGGGCTTGGGCTCAGGGCCTGAGCCCTGTCCTTGGACTTTCTCAAGGCTAGAGCTCTACCACTTGAGCCTCAGCACCACTTCTGGCTTTTTTTCCCTATGTATTTGGTACCAAGGAATTGAACCTGGGTCTTCGTGCATGCTAGGCAAGCACGCTACCACTAGGCCAAACTCCCAGCCCCTCTTTTTTTTTTTTAAGCTCTTTTTTAAATTTGTTTATTGTAATTAGTAAAAGGGTTACATGATATTTGCGAGATAGAAGGTGCATTAATTCACATACATTGATACCCTTTCACATGTCTTGGTACCCATTTGTTGGGAGACTTTCTATTACATGTTCTTTCTCTTTTCTTGTTGTGATTTATTCAGATTGTCTGTGTCTTGGTAGCTCAATTTTGTTAGTTGTTTGTAAGGTTCTCTTTTTTTTTCCTGGATTTCCAAGATGTATATACGTACTCAAAACACTCATTAATGATCCTCTGCATTTTATTTAACTTCTTGTTCATCTCTGGATTCTTTATACAGATATTCTAACTTTTCTTCTGCAAAGTTTTGTCAATTACATTTAATTTTTTTTGCCAGTCCTGGGGCTTGAGCTCAGGGCCTGAGCACTGTTTGTGGGCTTTCTCAAGGCTAGCACTCAACCACTTGAGCCACAGCACCACTTCTGGCTTTTTCTATGTATGTAGTACCGAGGAATCAAACCCAAATCTTCGTGCAGGCTAGGTAAGCACTCTACCACTAGACCAAATTCCTGGCCCCTACATTTAACTTTAAAAAGCAAAACTCTTCATTTAGTTACCTTTTGCATTTTCAGTATCTATTTTACATATTTCATTTATGATTGTAGATAACTGATAAAATCATAACATATAAAACTTAAACACTTCATTATTACCAGAAAATATTAAAATACATTTTGTCACATAATATATTTTTAAATGGGCAATGCTTTTTTATACATTTTAATGGATTTTATGATATTTTTACACATATATATGATGTACTTAGATCATACCTGGCCCCCTTTACTCTCCATTTAAAACTGATATTAAATCAATGTGCACAGTTTTGTCATTCTTAAAACAAGAATCAGTCCCATATGTTTTCAGGAACTTCATGATCAGAGGCAATATTTTATAATTTTGCATAAAATATTATCATTAGGTACATAGTGGAAGGATTCCTTTGGAAAAAAGTCATATACATTTGAGTCTACCATATACAAAGCACGACTTACTGAATAAAGCCATTATGATATGTGATCAATGTACATTAAATGATCAGGCAAAATACCATCATACAACTCCTTTGCCCAATTCATATACACTAATAAAAAAGTAAGAAAAAATTCTCTTAAGCATTAGAAATCTCCAAGTGCTATAATAATTGGATCCTAATGAATTGTTATCAAAGAATACATTATTGCCTCCTATTGTTCCTACTGCTGGTGAGATCTTGCTCGGTTTCTCATTATACAGTAACCATTAGCTTAAGTGTATATTTGCCACTGTAGTGACTCAATTAGTTACTAGTTTTCAGTCATAAACTTCTGCTTTTCTCTGGAGACTCTTGTATACATAAACTGTTAGTCATAATTTGTGTATGTGTGTGTGTTGAAATGGAGCTAATATAAAATTTTGTTACAGGAGAATCCACTGGGATATTACTATCACATTTGCAAATACAAGCTTCTCCCCTGGCCATAAATGAATCATCCCTTCTTCAGGTTGATATCACGTTACTTTCTTACAATAGAATGTCTGCCATTTTCAAGGTGACATCCCCACACAATCACATTATAATTAGATTAGTTAAATTAGTACCTTATTAGTACAAATTAGTACATACATTAAGTACATTACTGAAATTAGTATGGTAATAATTTAAGTACCTTAATACTGGGACCTGTCCCTCTAGATAGTTGAAAAGTAGCAAAATTGGAAGTTGAAAAATATTTGCAAATAAGCAGTGGAATCACACTGATTTCCACAATACATGAAGACTATACTTAATATATAAATACCAGGAAGTGGAAACAGGTTTTGTCAGGGAGAAAGGCAAGACGAGGAGGTTCGCAGGGATGGAGAGAATGGGGAGGTGAATACAGTCACCTGCACGTAAAAATGGTACCAGGAAGCTTGAGGAGACAGGCAGGGTTAAAACACGTGAGGAAGAATAACTCAGAGTACTATTGACCAAAATGTATTACACTCACAAATGGACATGTTGAATTGAAATCTCTTTCTATAACTAAAGACAATAAAATTAGCATAATAAATAATCTACTATTTATTTAAGATAATCTATCATTAAAATACTATTCAATGAATTGTTAAAATTATTTAAATAATTTAGTTCCAACAATCTATTGTTTAACTAAAATAATAGATTATTTATTAATTTTCCTATAGAAAAGCAGGAAACACATATAGTTCACATAAAGGAATTTAGGTAGCAAAAGTGGTTCCCTAATGGTCAAGTTTGCGTGTCTTAATAAGTAGATCAGTTTTCACTACATGGCAATTCAGGAAACTGCTTTAATTATCTCTGCGAACAGCAGGTAACCATCTTCTGACTAATGGGGAATATCTATACCTATGTAAAAAAAATACTGGTCAGAAAAATAACATGTTCTTATCCACTGAGGACAGCATGTCATCGAAGCATAGATACATTAGTAGAAAATGCTGCAGTTATCTCATAGATAACTTCTAGATCATAAAATCTGAATAAACAGTGAGCCATCACTGAAACAATCAGGAAGCTGGGTGTTGGTGACTAATATTTATGAGCCTAGCTATTCAAAAGTCTAAGATCAGAGAATCAGTGCAAAGCCAGCCTGGGCAGAAAATCTGTGTGACTCTTACCTCTAATTAACCACCATTCTTCATAGGAAGAGAGGGTATGGGAGAGTGGATATGAAAAAAGCATGATACATATATGTATGAAAATAGTATGGTAAACATTAATTTATGCAATTAATATGAATTGATTTTTAAAAATCTGTTACTGTAATTAGCGTGTAGCAATGAAGTTAAGTACCTTTGCCTTGAGCAAACTTACTTTCTCAATTTATAGGGGCAAAGCTACTATTTTAGATGAAAGAAAATTAGGCAAAAAATTGCTTTGCTATTATAAAATAAAAGACAGTTGTCTATCACAAACATACCTTACCTCTAACACAGAAGGATCTCAATTCGGTTTTTGATCAGGCCCATTTCCTTGGAGGAAAAAAAAATGTTTTGTGCTTAGTTACAATCACACTAAACAACTCCAGCAAAAAAGGAAAAAGAGGAGAGTGGAAGAATGTGGTCAGGTCAGTTAATGAGGAAAGTATAGAAACAATTCTTGATGTTGTGTTATTTGGCAAAGATATTTGGGCCAATAGCAAATACTATATACTTCAAAACAATAGAAGAAAAAATTTAATATCTTCATAATAATGTGAAAAATGTTTGAGAAAATATGTAGGTTTTCCATGATCTTGACATTGTACACATAACTCTCATAAGAACGTCAAACAATATCAAGTAAATCAGTACCATTTCCCGACATATTGTGTATATATTTATTTGAATCAGGAAAGAGGAAAAACAAGATGATGAGACAAAGGATGAACTAGTGTAACTGCGATATTCACAGGACAATATGTTGGAAAGGTACTCTACAACTTGAGAGGGGGTGAGAGTGGGGAAAGTGGGGGACAAACATGGGAAGGGGTGATTCTGTTCAAGAAGTAATGAACTCAGTACCTTCAGAATGCAAAGGTAACCCCTCTATACATCACACGGGTAATAAAATAAAAATGAAAAACAAAAATAAAAGAATTCAATAAAAGAAAACAGTTAAACATGAAATTTCAAATGGAAGCAAAGTTACATTCTTAATTATGGTTGCTGTTGTGAGGGGATCCTCCTCCACCATGGACACACTGGGAAAAATATTTTTATTAAATGGAAAAAGAAAAAAGTTCTACAGAAGGTTATAAAATATCCAATAAAAAGACTAATTGTTGAATGCTTTTAAGGGAAAAATCTACATAGAAAAGGAAAATGTAGTTTTGTAAAAACCTTTTGAAAGACTCTCAAGATTTAAAAAAGATAAAAATGATACATTGTGTTTCATACTGCTGAAAGATAGTTTCTAAAACAAACATACCCCATCAGGAGTCACTAAAAATAATACCAAGGGACAAACTAAGAGAGAAGAAGAGAAGGGATGACGTAGTTCAAAAAGAAATATATGCATTATCTAATTTACATACCTGGAAACCCCTTTCTGTACATCATCTTTATCATTAAATTTTACTTAAGTTTTAAAAAATGAAGTAGTAATACAGACAGGAGAAGATTCAGGGAAAGAGCTGACAAGTTTTAATGTCCATTTAGTTGGCGATAATGGCAACTACACTGGAAAGCTTCCTCTCCTGAGCATATTTCCCAGAGCTCCTTTCATATCTCGATTCCTCAGGCTGTAGATGAAGGGGTTGAGCATGGGTGTGACCAGAGTGTACAGCACAGCCACAATGACATCCTTGTCATTAGTGTCAGTGGACGAGGGGACAAAGTAGAGCCCAATAATAGCTCCATAGTAGAGAGAAACCACAGAGAGGTGAGAGCCACATGTGGACAGGGCTTTGCAGATGCCCTTCACGGAGGGAGCTCTCAGGATGGTGGCCCCAATGCGGCCATAGGAGACCAGAATGCATACAAATGGTAGAGTAATGACCAAGGACCCTACAATGAGGATGACCAGTTCATTGACACTGGTATCTGAACTGGACAGCTTAATCAAGGCTGAGAGGTCACAGAAGAAGTGGTGGAGAGTGTTGTCTAGAAAGAAAGAAAGACGTGCTAGAAGAACAGTGTGCACAAGAGCTCCGGCAAAGGATAAAACCCAGGAGCCAATCACTAACAAAGTGCAGACGCTCTGACTCATGATGGTGGTGTAGTGCAGGGGGTGGCAGATGGCCACATATCTGTCATAGGCCATCGAGGTGAGCAAGAAGCTGTCCAGATCTGCAAAAAATAAGAAAAAATACACCTGAGAAATGCAGCCAGCATACGGGATGGATTGGCTCTGTGTCAGCATGTTCATGAGCAGCTTTGGCGCTGTGACGGAGGAGAAGGAGATGTCGGTGAGGGCCAGGTGGCTGAGGAAGAAGTACATGGGGGTGTGGAGGCGGGAGTCCAGCCTGATGAGCAGAATGATGAGCAGGTTCCCCAGCACGGTGGTCAGGTACATGGCCAGGAACAGGGCATAGAACAGGCCTTGCTCCTCAGGCCTGATGGGGAGACCCAGGAGGATGAACTCACAGAATGTGCTTCCATTATCCCTCCTCATGTTCTTTCTATTTCTTTATTGATGGAGATAATAGGACACGTTGGAATGAGATCTGTCAATGTGAACAAGCAAAAGGAAAGAGAAGCAGAATATGATGACCTGTCTCCTAACAAATAATCCCTGTGCCATATCCAAGATTCCCCCAATCTCAGCACCACCAATCCTTAAGAGCTTAGGAGCTGCCTCAAATTACTGCTCATCACTCAATTTGTCCAACCATACTGACATTATCACTAAAATTACCACATTCCCCAGCAAGCTATGTTAAATATTTTGTTAGCCTGATATTCCTAATGTATTATACCCCCCTTTATGCTAATTCTTTGCCATATCACTAAACAATTTATATATTACAATGAAAATGCAAATTAGTTGACTTGTGGATTCATTGGTTAGTTTCAATATTTTGCTATTTCTAGCAATATTATAACTCTCATCATTCATATCATTTTATGCATTAGTATGCATGTGTATATGATAAATACCAAGAATTGGGGTTAGTGTGTGTATATTCATAGTTTTGATGGTCAAATAGGTGACAAGGAAAGCTATTCATATTAGTTATGAAGAAAGTTCCAGAAACATAAGATCTTGTCATAGGAAGATCATGGAAATTGGAAGTTTTACTTAAAAGTTTGGAACCTCTACAAGAGCAGGAAATTTGCAATAAAGGGAAATTTTAAGAGAATGGTCTAGCTAGATGTATAAAATCTTTTATCTACTATACAAAAGGTATACTATACTGGAAGTTAAGTAAATAAATGGCTAAAAATTTTGAGCATCTTTCTTTTAAGCAGATAGATTTCTGATTATATAAAGAGTCTGAGTACAGGTTGTTACAACAGATTAGACACAATTAATCAATACTTACCCCTGGACTGTGACAACAGAGGTGAGTGCAATTGTAGAGACTGGCATAAAATGTGGAAGAAACCTAACAAGACTTCATGGGGGATAAATATGGGAAACAGGAACTATGTGATCTTATTATCTTCTAATAAATAAGATGCAGAATCATTTTGAGATAAATTATTCTCCCTGGAAAGTTGTCTTTGTCCTAACCTTTCCAAATTTAGATAGTCCACAGTAAGCTACTGTCCAGAGAAATGTAAATTACCCTGTGGTATGAAGAGAGGTAGAATCTGGGGGTCACATACAGTGGACACACACTCAACACACATCATCTTAACTACTGAACTTGTAATTTCTACACCTGCTCTGACAGAGCTGCTCAGGTGAACACTGGTGCCTTCAGCTACAAAGTATAGGAAGGCTCTTCTTCTTCAATGCAGGGAATGCATTGAACCAGGAAGAACCTCTACAAGGCACTAGGTTTCATTGTGGAAGGTTCAAGACTTAACTAGATCAGAACAAAACAATGTATGTCCCCAAATAGCTCATGGCTCCTGCAAATGTAATATGAGTTCTCATTTTAAAAGCTATAGGTTGGCTCCTGGAGGTCTCGTTGTTGCCTAACTGACGTAATTGATTCACTTCCTTTGAGTCCTGTGGGGATAGAATTCCTTATGGAAACAGGCAAATGAGAGGTCACACCTGGAGGAATAATCATCACAAGGAAGACATTAGGAACTTTGGTTCACAAAACTTTTTGCCTTCTCAGTTTACATTGGAGACTACGTGATTCAGCCTCCATAATGACCCAAGCTGTAGACTGACTGTAATAACCACACCATCATAACATATGAACAGCATATTGTACAAAACAACTGATTTCAGTAAATTTTTCTATGTACTTATTCCTTACTTGATCACCTTCACCTCATTACTTTTTGATCCATCACTCCCTCTGGTTCACCCCCACTCAGAAATCCTCCTTTTACATTAATGTCTTTCATGTTCTTATTAGTTTTATGTATGGGTTTTACTTTGAGGGAAAATATGGCAAATAGTGATGCAGTAACATGAGTGTAGAGATATCCCAATTGTGTGCTTATTTGTATTTCTTAGAGGACCAAGAGTAGAACAGCAGAATATTTTTAATTTTTGTGGAGCTTCCATACTGATTTCCACAATAAATAAATTAATTTCCAGTCTTTACCCCCGGCATCATCATTATAGATGGGTTTTTCATTATAGATGGGTTAAGGTGGAATCTCAATATGATTTTGTTTGCATTTGTTTTATGTCCAAAGATACTAAACACATTCTGCCTTTGTATGTTTCTCTTGAAAATTACCTACTCAATTCATTTGCCCACTTATTATTTGAATTATTTGTTCTTTTAGTGTTTGTCTTCCATCAGTCCTATTCTTTGATCTATGGGATAGCTTATGCCATTGGTTGTTGTTGTTGTGAGGTGGTGGTGGTGGTGGTGGTGGTGGTGGTGGTAATGGTTGTATAGGTCATAGGGCTTTAACTTGGGGCTTTTTGCTGTAAATGTTCACAGACACACACACACATATACATATATGGATATCTTGAAACATGCAAGACATTCTTTAGATATAAATCTGACACTGGATTTTAATGGTCCGTGGCAGTGAAAATTTCCAAGTGTACAATAAGTTACAATAATTCTCTGCTATGACTAAGACTCTCCGGTCTCATACAACATTCATTCATTTTCCACAAAGAATATCCTTGGATGTAATACTTTCAATGACTTTGAATATAGTGGAACTTTATTGAGGTTTTAAATTTTTTTTTCTCTAGCTGTTTTGGAGTTTGGCCATCTTTTCTTATGGTTCTTGTGGTTACAAGTTTCCTATCTTTGAAACTCTTGTTAAGTCAACTTGCTTAAATTCTAATTTCTTGTGTCTTCAGATTTAAGTATGTTATTTTTCAAATTAAAACTAAACTAGAGGGCTGGGAGTTTGACCTAGTGATAAAGTGCTTGCCTAGCTTTCACGAAGACCCGGGTTCGATTCCTCAGTACCACATACATAGAAAAAAGTAGAAGGTGGTGTTGAGGCTCAAATGGTAGAGCTCTAGCCTTGAGAAAGCCCAGGACAATGCTCAGGCCCTGATCTCAAGCCCAGGACCTGCAAAAACAAACAAACAAACAAATAAATCTAATCTAGAAAGATTTTGAAAGGATTAGAGACAGTGAAAGAACTTGGTGTGGAATAGGACAAAGATGAATGTGTTTTTTTCATATATTTTTATTGTAATTAATAGAAGGGTTGCATGATATTTGCCAGATAGATGGTGCATTAATTCCCATACATTGATACCCTTTCACATGTCTTGGTCCCCATTTGCCATCCCCCACCCCCACCCCTAGGATGAAAGTCTTATGGGAAAGCTTTCTAAGACAATAGTATCAGACACCTGAAGAAGTAGTATTGTCATTTATTAATTCAAAGAAATCCTCCCAAGGGTTAACTGGGCAGAAATCATGCATTCATTCGCCTTTTAAATCTTCATACATACATGAACGGAGGGAATTTCCAATGATATAGTCTCTATTTGAAAAATATTATTACCCTAGATTCCCAGGACATAGGAATGATCCTTTTCACATTATTATCAAAGGTACAAATGATAATTATGTCCTACAGAAAATCAGAAAATATCCTTGATTTCCAAATATCCTCAGGATTTCCTCCTTGAAATAAACAAGTAAAGCTTTGTTTTGAACATGAACAAAACCCTTGGATAGTTTTTTAAAAAAATATTACCCATCTGCTTAAATAACAAACTTATCATATTCATCTTCAGGTGTTTCTGGAGAGGTATGGAAAGATGTGGGATTAATTTTGGAAGGAGTTGAAGAGAAGTATTGAATGAGCACTTATTGATTTATTTATTGTCATAGTGATGTATAGAGAGGGGGGTTTCATTACACTTGTAAGGTAATGGGTCTATTACTCCTTGAATGTTGTTATTCCTTCCCATGTTTTTCTCAAACTTTCCATCCCCCTACCCCTCCCAAGTTGTAGAGTACATTTCCAACATATAGTCTTGTGACTATTGCTGTTACACTGATTCATCCTTTGTTCTTTCACTCATCATTTTGTTTTATACTATTATGAGAAACTTGTATCAGTGGAATGACAAACTCATTTCTTTTGGGCAGAAGAATGATGGTTTTAGGCATTATCTTTCAAATTCCACTATCCACTTGTGATAGTGTAATAAAAGGTTGCTTCTTTTCTTGGTTAGAGAAGGAAGGAATCAGAATATTTCTAGTGTTCTTGAAATACCATGGAGTTCATGCCTTCTTGTCTCTGAGTTACATTTTCTCAAATGTAAACCAAGAAAGCAGAATTTTTTTGATCCATCACCTCCCAGTGAATCTTTTGTGATTATTTCCATTATTTCTCCATTGGATGAATTCTCATATGCACAAGCAGTTCTTCCCTCAAGGGAGCCAAAGGCAATAACGTGCTTTATCTTGTTTTCTCTAATTTAGAGCAAGAGATGAGTTGATTGCCCCTCCCCCCAGGGCTCTTTTAGTGTTGTGTGGTTTTTTTAAATTAGAATGACACTGATTCCTTTGGAACGATGGCAAAACTGTATTGATCTTTCTCTCATTTGTGAACAGACAACTCTTCTGCCTGTCTCAGTGCAATACCGAGTTTCTTAGAGATTCCATCAGTTTCACTTTATCTCATACCTCCTCTAGATAAAGGGAAGAAGCGTTCTATGTAATGTTCCAGTGACAAAGAAGCATCCTTGGATCTGCTGTGATCTGTGCTTCTCATCTCAGAGACCAGGTGAGAGCAGAGATAAAACTTACATTCAGTCGTGCCACATTATGTGCTCGTGTGTGTGTGTGTGTGTGTGTGTGTGTGTGTGTGTGTGAAGTATTATTTATTCCTTCACTCTACCTTCCTGCTTTGCACAGTTATCTGCCTGATTCAGTCAACTCCATGAGGGGCAATTTGAGGTCTGAGGAGATGTTTCCAGCTTGGCACTCAAGACTCAGTTGGAAAATTAAGCTTGCTGTTACCATACCAATTTTTCCATCTTTCATGAAATTTACCTTAATGTCTTCATTTAGGAGCACTGGAATACAATGGAGTATACAAATGTGTGCTTGGGGAATCACCATAGTGAAACCCCATCGTGTATCTTTCCAATTGTTGAGATAGAGCACAAGCAAACCTATGTATAGAATAAACTACTTTATCTCAAAGTGATTTTATATCTGCTTTATGAGATGCTTAATGGGAAAACATCTCCCTTTGTTTTGATGGTTTTCATCTGAATTTGCTCTAAACATTTAAAATTTTGTTCTTTATTACTGGTACAACCCACATGTGTTTTGTATATCTCATCTATTTTTATAGCTATATGTTCAGATTACATTGTCTCTGATCTGTTACAGTAAGGTATTTAAGAATTTTCCATTTCTTTACAAATAGTACAGTGTCATTCTTTCCAACAAATGAGCAAATTTTCTATTGTGTGTGTAGATGTATTGTAAACATATTCTTAGCCATTTCTTAGAAAATGGAGAGCTCTGAAAATATTTGAAAATAATATTTGAGCAAATTAATTGCAGAAAGGGAGCTCATTTAGATATTCCTATAATTGAATTAACCCTTAATTAGTTTAATAAGCCCAAACTATTGAGGAATAGATATTGTATGTATTTGTTTGATATATTTAAATTGCGACTTCCTTAACTCTAAAGGGGTAACATTTATTATTGTTTTTTTATTGTCAGGTTAATGTCTAGATGGGTTACAGTTACATTTGTCAGGTATTAGGTGAATTACTTATCTCACATTGATCCCCTTCTACTGTTTATGTCCCCATTTCCCAACCCCACCCCTCCTAATCATGTTTTCTCCCTTCCTTTGCCTAGTTCAAATAAACAAATAAACTTATATGCAATATACCAGGTAACAAAGTTAGATATAGGAAGAATATGCACTAGAATAATTTGAAAGAGAAATAGGTGTTTTATCTATATTCTATTTCTCAAAATAACTGATCAATGTAATCCACATTCTATCACTTGATATTTTATGCTTTTGGATTAGATTCATGGCCTTAATTCCTTTGTCTTGACCATCATAGTTGTTTCCCACAATGTCTTTAGCTCATAACAGGCTGAAGCTCCACAGCAAGCCACTTGATTATCAATCCTTGGGGAAGAAACACTAGAGAACATGTATTTCAAAGGCATGGGAATGGAGGGCAACTGATAAATACAAAACATGGTAACCCTTTTGACACAAACCTAACTATCAGATTTCTACCACAAATACTTCTGTATAATCCTGAATTGATAATCATTCTAATCTCTCACAGTTTCTCCAAAGGATGTTGCAGTAAATTCTAAGTGGACAAATATGTCCTTTAATCAGAATACACATAGCCATTAGTGGTAAAATGTTTGAGATTTAATGAGTAAAATGAACAGACTGACTAGTTTAAAATAATGTGTTTAGAGGGTGCTAGTGGCACACACCTATAATCCTAGCATTTTAAAAGTTGGGGATCTACAAGGACTCATTATTTGCATACCCAATGCTATGGACATGGTATTGGAAATATAAACACAACTACATACACATAAAAATTTATGACTCTATAGACATGATGTTTTATTACATAGATTAATACATATCTATGACATACAAACCCTCAGCCTAATTTTTTTTCCTCAGCCTAATTTTAATTATGTTAAAAAATTTAAGTGCCAGTGATTGTATATAGAGATTCCGTTCTTGAATACTTGTTTGTTAAATACGTCATTTGAAATATGATGTAAAAATCAATGTTAATAAATTCTTAAAAAAAAGGTTGGGATCTGAATTTTGAAATTTGACTCATAGTAACCATTACTCTCAATTAACCAGCAATAAGCCAAGACTGGAAGTGTATTTCAAATTGTAGAGTCCTAGCCATGAGTGACAATGCCTAGGAAGACTGAAAGGCCTTGAGTTTAAGCCCCAGTAACACACACACACACACACACACACACACACACACACACACACACACACACACACACACACAGAAAACCCAGTGTTCATCTCATCAGGACGTAAGGAGACGAAGTCTTCCCCTAGATAATTGGCCCTTGATTGTTTCCCTAGATGGTTTGCTTTCCTAGTAGGTTGAAATGTCCTCATTTGGTTTGCTTCGTTAATGCAAATACTGGGTTTGGCCACAGCTTGTGTGGTTTTGGCCTATGTAGGCTGCTGGTCTTTGAGAGAAGAGTCTACCAGTCGTCTTATGGCTCTCCAATAAAGACTCACAATTTGGCCTTTTAAGTGGTGGCTTCTCTGTTTTGTGTGACTGAGTTACCTTACAATAATAAGAGATTCATTTGTCTTTCACATTTCAATCTTTTTTATTTGCAGTCATGAAGAGGAAGAAAGCCATGAGGAGAGATAATCACAGCAGTGTGTCTGAGTTCATCCTCCTGGGTCTCCCCATCAGGCCCAAGGAGCAAGGCCTGTACTGTGCCCTCTTCCTGGCCATGTACCTGACCACCGTGCTGGGGAACCTGCTCATCATTCTGCTCATCAGGCTGGACTCCCGCCTCCACACCCCCATGTACTTCTTCCTCAGCCACCTGGCCTTCACCGACGTCTCCTTCTCCTCCGTCACAGCGCCAAAGCTGCTCATGAACATGCTGACCCAGAGCCAATCCATCCCGTATGCTGGCTGCATTTCTCAGGTGTATTTTTTCTTATTGTTGGGGGATCTGGACAGCTTCCTGCTCACCTCGATGGCCTATGACAGATATGTGGCCATCTGCCACCCCCTGCACTACACCACCATCATGAGTCAGAGGCTGTGTTTCCTGCTGGTGATTGTGTCCTGGGTCTTATCTGTTTCCAGTGCCCTTGTGCACACCCTCCTCCTAGCCCGGCTCTCTTTCTATGGGGACAACACTCTGCCTCATTTCTTCTGTGACCTCTCTGCTTTACTTAAGCTGTCCAGCTCAGACACCACAGTCAACCAGCTGGTTATCCTCACTGTAGGAGTGGTGGTCATTACTGTGCCATTCCTATGCATTCTGGTCTCCTATGGCCACATTGGGGCCACCATCTTGAGAGCTCCCTCCATGAAGGGAATCTGCAAAGCCCTGTCCACATGTGGCTCTCACCTCTCTGTGGTTTCTTTGTATTATGGAGCCATTATTGGGCTCTACTTTTACCCCTCATCCAATGACACTAATGAGAAGGATGTCATTGTGGCTGTGATGTACACATTAGTGACACCCATGTTAAATCCTTTTATCTACAGTCTGAGAAATAAGGATATGAAAGGGGCTCTGGGAAATGTATTCAGAACACTTGTAAAGCATTAGTCATAGGCCCCATCTTTCCCTAAATTGTGTACCCATATTTCTCTGGCTAAGTTGCTGATTTTAGGAAGTCTTAATGTAGCATCATTTTCTTGCATTCATTTCCCCTTGATGCACTAACACAAAATCTACCCAGTTATCTGTTTGGCTTTAGAGCGTCGATGTTTTTCCAGTTTGTATATTATTCTTTTCACATGATATTCATTGTCATAGGGACCCCAAATTTAATCTCTGTGAAGAGGGTATAAATACAATCTCTCATAACTTTCTTAAAATTTTTGTCATCATTACAGAAATATATCTTTTGGAATTTTCACTGTTTTGTTTTGTATTTAAGTTTGCAGTACACTTTTTATATTCTATTGTCAGGGTGATATATAGAGGGATTACAGTTCCAGTCATCAGATAGTAGGCAAATTACTTCTTTTTTTCATTTAAAAAGGGGAATTTATTGGGGAAATAGATGGTGAACTGACTGCCGAGGGACATAGTATAGACTCAGGAGCTGAAACTGTGACCCCGAGTGGCTCTCATGCTGGTTTTTTTAATATATTTTTTATTGTAATTAATAAAAGGGTTACATGATATTTGCCGGATAGAAGGTGCATTAATTCACATACATTGATACCCTTTCACATGTCTTGGTACCCATTACCCTCCCCGGCAAATTACTTCTTGAACACTGATATCCATTCCCATGTTTTTCTCCAACTCTTTCTCCCCCACCCTCTTCCAATCATTTTATTTGTCCCCTTCCTTTCCCTATTTTGGGTAAACAGATTAATGTATATACAATATACTAGATACAGTAACAACATGAGCTAAACCATAAGGAAAACAATGAGAAAAGAAATAACTTTACATAGTACATTCAGAACAACAATCACTCATTATATGGCTTTTGTTTCTATATCATGGAGGTCCTTTCATTTAGCGTCATACTATATGGCCTTAGGTATCTAGGTTTTGCTCTATTGTAAATCTCTGCTAGGAGAGACCAAGGTTTCTGCTGGTTATGACAAATGATGCAAACCATTGAGCCTATGTTCCTTTGAGTTTGGCTTACTTCACTTAATATGATTTTTTCTAAGTCTTTCCATTTCCTTACAAATGGGGCGATGTTGTTCTTTCTGACAGCAGCATAGAATTCCATTGTGTATAAATACCACATCTTGTTGATCCAATCATCTACTGAGGGGCATCTGGGTTGATTCCATTTCTTTGCTATGGTAAATAGTGCTGCAATGAACATCATTGTGCTAGTGGATTTAGTTAATTTGAAATACTTTCTAGATCTCAAAGACAAAAACATTTAACTTGTTCAAATTCTGTATAGTTTACAGACTCTAACATTTAGTGAACAAATTCTTCTTTTCTCTTGTATCCATATCCTGGAGTTCATTTCACTTAGTCTCATCCTTTATGACCATATGCACATAGCTTTTGAGCTATGGTGATCTTCTGCTAGGAAAATCCTAATTATTACAGATGAGGGAAACCATGGAGCCCATGTTTCTTTGGGTCTGGCTCTGGACTTAATATGATTTTTCCAAGTCTTTCCATTGCCTTACAAATGGTGTGATGTCATTCTTTCTGACAGCAAATTACCACATCTCCTTGATGCTTTCATCTACTGAGAGACATTTGGGTTCGTTCCATATCTTAGCTATAGTAAATAATGCTGCAGTGTACATCCTTGTGCTAATACCTCTAGTTTGTCCTTGTTTCTGATATTTGGGAAAATGCCCAGGAGTAGAATTGCTGGGTCATCGGAGACATCTATGTTTAGTCTTTTGAGGAATTGTTCTGCTTTCCAGAGTGGTTGAACAAGTTTACACTCCCACCACAGCATTTCCTCCTGGCCATATCCCTGCCAGCATCTGTTGTTATTAGATTTCTTAATCATGGCCATTCCATCTGGAGTCAGGGGGCATCTCAAAGTCATTTTGATTTGCATTACTTCATGGTTCTATTGCCCATTCTTATTTCCTCTTCAGAGAAGTCTCTCCAAGTTTTTAGCCCACTTTTTAATGGGATGGTTGTTCCTTTGAGGATTTGTTTTAAAAAAATTCAATACCAAAGTTCAAACTCTACTGCAGAGCTATAGCAATCAAAACAGCTTGGTACTGGCACAAGAACAGGCCTGAGGACTAATGGAATAAAACTGAAGCCCCAGAAATCAACCCACAGACCTATGGCCACTTAAGCTTTGATAAGGGAGCCACAAAAATAGGATGGAAGAAAGACAGCCTCTTCCACGGATGGTGCTGGCAGAACCGGTTAAGCATCTGTAGAAAACTAAAGTTGAATCTTTATATGTCACTCTGTACCAGAATTAATTCTAAATGTATCAAAGACCTTGAGGTAAAAGCAGACACTCTGAAAACTTTATAAGTTTACTTTTTAGGCCAGCCAAGGTGGTACACAATTGTAATCCCAGCTACATGGGAACCAGAGACAATAATATAATGGTCAAGCTCATTCCGGGCAAGAGTTAGAGGGGAACTGTCTCAAGAATCACACTGAATGTGGTGGCTGGCACCTAAAATCTCAACTAGGTATGAGGCTGAAATATGAAGATCAGAGTCTAAGGATTACCTCCGTGGCGTGGGGGGGGGAGAGACCTCTGATTGGCTAAATAATGAAATAATGCACTAAAGGTTGAAAGTATGGCTCAGGCTCACATGTAGAGTACATGACTAGGAAGAAAAAGACCCCGAATGAAACCCACAGCGCCAAAGACCCTTGGTATCTTCATGATTGAAGGAGAGAAGACCAAACAACTGTGCTTTTGATGCATCATTCTATGTTTTCCAAACACTGCCCACCTTTTATTAGATGAAGATAGGCTGCCTTTCAACAAATTCATGACTTGGTCACTTTAGCTCATTAACTTTTACCTTGTTTTCTGAGCTCCATTTGCCTTTTTATAGGCATGTTTTCACAAAATTAATGGCAGGAAAATCCACATCAGACAACACACAGATTTAAGAACAACTGACAATAACATGAGACTGACTAAGACTTTCTTCCCGTTGTCTAAGCTGCATAATTTTATGTGTGGGGAGTTACATTTTTTTCTTAAATTTCTTTTGTTCTTTTTTTCTCATTTTTTGAGTACTTGGTCAAATCAGGTGAAATAAGTCTGTAAATATGGCCAGCTAAATGAATTGTCAATAATTGATAACAATAACTTGTACTAATTAATAATAAAGAGTCATCATTTTAAAATAAAAAAACTTCTGCTTCTAGTCCTGTATATATATTCAAGTTTATTTTTATTTTTTGCCAGGCCTGGGTCTTGAACTCGGGGCCTGAGGACTGTCCTTGGGCTTTCTCAAGACTAGAGCTGTACTACATGAGCCACAGCACCACTTCCAGCTTTTTCTATGCATGTGGTACTGAGGAATCGCACCTGGGTCTTTGTGCATACTAGGCAAGCACTCTACCACTAGATCAAAGTCCCGGTCCCATTTTTACTTCTTTGACAATGTCACATCGATTTATATGGTATCATCTAATATTTCTGTGTATGTGTACAAATGCAAAATATTTAATATAGGGAAACAATATCTATTTCTGCTAGCATTCAGCACTTCTTCATAGTGAAAATACTCCAAGTTTTTTTTCTCATTTACTTTTTAACTGCATAGTATTATAATGTGTTGGCACTCTGTTGTGCACTAGAACATCTGAACATTGTCTTACTCAACTGGAGTTGGTAACCATTGACCAAATATTTCCTATTATTCATATGCTGCCCAGAAGCATTCAATTTTTATTCATAATCCACATTAATTGTGTTAGTATCATGAAAAATGGGTAATTAAAAATTTTTTTTCTCTAATGAGGAGAGGGGCTGAACATTCTGTAACAGGTCAGGATATTGTTCCAGACAGACATAGGCCTGAAGTGTGAAGAGAAATATGATTGCAGCCCTCAGGTCTTAGAATGGTCAAGCAGTGGGAGACAGGACAGTGAGATTAGAGATATTTTTAAAGGGTTACCAAATAGTGTTTTGATTTTGGGTAATAAATTCAATCTGATAAAGAATCCTCAGTCTCTCTGAGCATGGACAAAAGATGTCTTGACAAGAGATCCAGTCGTCTAGTCACTGAATTGAGTTCAAGCAGGTCTCCAGTGTAGCTTAACCCAACTCTACTTTATTTTTAGATGGAATAAAAATAATTCAGTACCAAACAACAGGCATTAAAGGTTTTTTCCCTTGCATTTGAAATTGTAGTTTGGACTTTAGTCTATGGACAACTATCTCTTCTCAAGAAAAAGCTATATAACTTCATTGCTATAACCTGACTACAGTGATTGACATTTCCATTACCATTACGTTAAATAAAGAGAGGTTTAGTCACTAGTCCTGTTCTAGTAAGCTAGCAAAATTTAGATGTGGAACTCAAATGACTTCATGTACATGTGAAGTTAAATCCTAACTCCTGTGAACCACTTGGGCATTTTCCAAATATCAGCAATCTATGTAATTCATTTTACTGGGAAATTTGCTTCCATCTCTACAAATACATCGAAAGAAAGTACAAATAAAACATTTTTTACAACCTATGTAGATAGATATGCTGGGTAATATAGTGTGTTTATACGTGTGTACCTCACTCTACTAAAACCAACACCGCAGGGATCAAAATCTTGATGTAAGATCTAAGACTTGAAACTATTACAGGAAACACAGGGAAAAGTTTAAAGATATAAACATAGTTAGTAAAGGCTATAATTAACAAAGGGGCAATTACCAGAAACACCACAAAGAATATGGAGAAATAGCTTATATTGGTTTTAGTGAATAAATGACTAATATCTAGAATAAACAAAAAGCTCAAAAATATTAAGCAGCAAAAGAACAAATGATGCAATCAATCCACGGGCAGATGCACAAACAGATGTCAGAAAAGGGAATACAAAGGCTCACAAGCAAGTAAAGAGATGTCCAACTTAGTTATAAAGGAAAGGCAAATCAGAACTACACTGAGATTCCATCTCATTTCAGTTGGATTGGCAATGAAACAACAACGACAAATACTGGAATGGATATTTTGGTGGCTAAACTAATGCAACCACTATGGAAAGTAGTATGGAGGCTCATTAAAAAATTAGGGTAAGATCCCATCATACCATCATTTGTGCATAAACTTTGTGTGTTAATTAATATGCAAATGAGAAAGGTACATACCCATGTTTATTGCATCTCTGTTCATAATAGTCAAACTGAATCGATAAAGAATACATGCTACATATATATCATAGAGCATTATTCAGCCATAAAATGTAATATACCATTGGCTGGCAAATAGATTAAACAAGTGGTGATCGAGTTAAGCAAGATTTCCCAAGCTGAAAAAGCAAAATACCACATATTCTCTTTCACTATGAATGAATAGCAGGAATGTAAAATAGGTACAGTGCTGTACAGCATTCAGGCACTTGTAGGAGTGCTTAAATGAGAGACTGAGGGAAGGGGAATGTGTCAAAGTATCTTATGTACATGTGTGAAAATTGAACAATAAAGTTTGTTGAGATTGGCACAGGGTTCAAAAGCAAGAGACTCTGGGAATCATATTCAACCTCTTTTATTAATTATGAATCCTGTTTCTGCAAGGTAAATTGAGAAGGCCAAAAGTTTTATGACTCACTAAATTCCTAATGGCTGCCTTTGGGTTATTATCTTATTTCTTTCATGGGTGCAGTCTTCTATGTTTGCTCCAGTAAGTAGTTCTTTCTCCAGAGAGACCTAAAGGTAATTATAGACAGTTTGATGCTAATTTAGAGCTGGGGATGTGGAATTACTCCCTAGATTACCTATGTAATTTTCCAATTTAAAACTCACACTGATTTCTCAGGAGGCTTGAACATTCATCCATAGATCTATATATTGTGCAGGGTGTTAGGAATGGATCACTGACCCCAGTACAGACTTGACCTGCTTTGTTGTTTTCTGTGATCTGTAGAGAGAAATGGAAGAATCTTTCAATATCTTACAATGGAAGGTATTTGTGCGCAGCATCTAAGGGACAAGGATTACTGTTCATGTTCAACAGTAGGATTTGTGTGTTTCTCCAAGTTAATCTGGATAGCTTCCTAACAAGTGTCACTGATATTTAAATTATACTTTGGTTATGAGTGACAGCTCCATGTATGCTAATTTATCCTCCATTAAGAAACTACCCCATATTTGGGAGGATAGGGTAAATCAAGTCCTCCCTATACAACAACTTACCTCAAACTAATCTTAATCTTTATTGGATGAAAGGTTGAAATAAAAATACACCCTATTTTGTTGATCTCTAAATCCCATTAAGTATTCTTAGCAGGTCGTCCAAATTTTATATCAAATCTCTATATGTTTATTAATGTTTGGTACTGAAATACAGATATAAACATATTTTATTTTGTATCTTACCTACTATAGGTAACTTCAACTCGGATTTCTGCTGAGAATCTTGTACAGCAATAATCTGACTTCTACAACAAGCAGAAAACTATTTAAAATTTGTATTTACTGAGGCTGTAAAGACACAACCAAAACTTTTTGTTATAAGTAAATGCACAGAATGATGCATGAATAATTTTATGTATTGCAATATTGCTTGAAATAGCAAAATATTAGATAGACCATTCATGTTTAATATACACAGCTAAATGATTCTTGTTAAACAGTACTGAGGAATATAATGAATGCCTAATTCATCTCTGATAAATTAATAAGATTTTCAGATAGTGGGTTGGAGAATGTGGGAATTTTAAAAATAGTTGCAATCAAATCGGGAGAATTTATATATGAATGAACTTTTGTTAGCATCCAAAGTTAGTTAGACAGTGGATTCTTCAGCTATGAAAGAGAAGGAGAGATGAATGCTAGAGTTTCACAGATAATGAGGTACAGAGAGAAGTCAGCAGATAGAAGATTCTACCAGTTTGTTTGAATAACTGGATATTTACCTGGCCTTACACTCCTCAGTTTAAATTTCTATAGTGAACTCGGCCTCTACCTGCTTGAAGCTGGTATAGCCTTGTAGTAATTTCATCATTTTATGATTTCTGCCAAAAATGTTGAGTTTGACTCTAAGTGGGCACATTATATCTTTGATTGGACCACTCCACCGGCGAAAATGCACATATTGACTAGCTTGAAAGAGTATTTTTTTATCATGTCGTAGTAAAAATGCTTTCTCTTTCTCTTACATTTCCTTTCATTTTTCACCTTCCCAAAGATGAAGAAGAACACGCAGAAAGATGATAATCACAGCAGTGTGTCTGAGTTCATCCTCCTGGGTCTCCCCATCCAGCAAGAAGAACAAGGCCTGTTCTGTGCCCTCTTCCTGGCCATGTACCTGACCACCGTGCTGGGGAACCTGCTCATCATTCTGCTCATCAGGCTGGACTCCCGCCTCCACACCCCCATGTACTTCTTCCTCAGCCACCTGGCCTTCACCGACATCTCCTTCTCCTCTGTCACAGCACCAAAGCTGCTCATGAACATGCTGACCAAGAGCTGATCCATCCCGTATGCTGGATGCATTTCTCAGGTGTATTTTTCTATATTCTATGTGGATCTGGACAGCTTCCTGCTCACCTCAATGGCTTATGACAGATATGTGGCCATCTGCCACCCCCTGCACTACACCACTATCATGAGTCAGAGGCTGTGTTTCCTGCTGGTGATTGTGTCCTGGGTCTTATCTGTTTCCAGTGCCCTTGTGCACACCCTCCTCCTAGCCCGGCTCTCTTTCTATGGGGACAATACTCTAGCCAACTTCTTCTGTGACCTCTCTGACTTACTTAAGCTGTCCAGCTCAGACACCACAGTCAATCAGCTGGTTATCCTCACTGTAGGAACTGTGATCATTACTGTGCCATTCACGTGCATTCTGGTTTCCTATGGCCGCATTGGGGCCACCATCCTGAGAGCTCCCTCTGTGAAGGGAATCTGCAAAGCCCTGTCCACATGTGGCTCTCACCTCTCTGTGGTTTCTCTCTATTATGGAGCCATTATTGGGCTCTACCTTATCCCTTCATCTAATAACACCAATGCTAACAATGTTGTTGTGACTATATTATTCTGCTTGGTCACTCCCATGTTAAATCCCTTTATCTACAGTTTGAGGAATCGGGATATAAAAGGATCTCTAGGAAACCTATTCAGTAGGAGAATCTTTGAATGTGATGGGTGTCGTCTTCCTATTAATAGAGAATGAGACCCTAAACCCTCACATTACCCTCTGAATTATTATTTTTATTATTTCCTGATTTGGTACTCTTGTCAGACAGTATTTCTCCTTGCATGAAATTTTCCCCTTTGTTGATTTTGAGAGTCTTGTGATTTTTAGAAATGTATCCTGAAAAATATCCCCTTATATTTCATTTTATATTATTTTTAAGAAGTTGTACAATGTGGTCTTAGTACAACATGTCAGTTTATGAATACAATGCATCTTGACTTATACACATTTTTACCTTTTGCATGCCAATTTTACCTTACAATATTTACATTTTCTTAAAGTCCTAGCTTTAATTCCTTTGAAGGTCATTTTTTTTATTTCAGAAGATAACAAAATAACCTCTAATAGGTTCATTATTTCAGTTTTGTATTTTACTTTATATTTTACATGGAAATTATTTGAGTTATCCTAATTAGAAATGGGAACAGAAGATCTTCATAATGAGTGAACTGGATTAAGTATACAGAAAAAGTCATGTTTTTCATATACAAAGTATACAGAATCTAGATATAAAATACATACATACATATATACATATATGCATACACATATAAAAATATGTGTGGGATCGTTTGGGGAGGCTGGGAGAGACTTGATGGGGAAAGAGAAGATGATGGTTGAATATTATTGAAATACATTGCATCGACATGTGTAGATGGCATAAGAAAATTCATTAACCCAGATGTCCATAAATAAGAACATACTAAACTTACCAGCACAACTATGTTCATTTCAGCATTATTTACCATAGTTAAGATATGGAACCAACGCAGATGTCCCTCAGTAGATGAATGAATCAAGGAAATATGGTATTTATACACAATGAAATTCTATGCTACTGTCAGAAGGAATGACATTGCTCTAATCGCAAGGAAATGGAAAGACTTGGAAAAATAATTATGTAAAAAAAAATTAAGTAGGGGCTGGGAGTTTGGCCTAGTGGTTAAAGTGCTTGCCTAGCATGCATGAAGACCCGGGTTCGATTCCTCGGTACCACATACATAGAAAAAAGCCAGAAGTGGTGCTGAGGCTCAAGGGGTAGAGCACTGTCCAAGGACAGTGCTCAGGCCCTGAGCTCAAGCCCAGGACTGGCAAAAAAAAAATTAAGTAAAGTAAGCCAGACCCAAAGAAACATAGGCTCCATGGTTTCTCTCATTTGTAATAATTAATGTATGTCTAGGATTCTCCTAACAGAGGATGGCCATAGCTCAAAAGCTATGCACATATATGGTATATAGGATGAGACTAAACAAGATGAAGTGTAAGATAGGGAAATAAGAGGTTTATCTTTGTGATTGTTGTTCTTAATGTACTATGTGAGTTATTTATTATTTCCTTTTCCCCCTTATAGTTTATCCCCTGTTGTTCATGTTCAGAGTAGCCTCTGTTTTGAAATATATATATCAGTTGAATCTCAAGAGTGAAACTTCTCCAACTGAGCTAATTCAGATTTTGTAATACCAAACTGAGCTATTTGTCACCAGGAGTTAGAATAATAGAATGCCAATATTGGATATAGCTTTCTCTTTAAAACACAAACATATAGGTGTATGAATTACAAAGACTCAGATAATTATTGGACTTCAGAAAATCAATATAGTTCTGACAGTAGACCAAAGAAACAGATTTATAAAATAAGAAAAAAGCAAAAATAATTCCTTCAAATATATCTCATGAACTACAAGGACATACATATAAAAATTTAAATGAAATTTAGGATACGCTACATGTACAAAGCCAGTTTATAATGAAATAGAAACAAAACAAAACATTTATTTGGAAAGCTACAAATGGAGACTTACAGGAATTATTCAGTTTTCCTACATTTGCTAAGGCTTATTCTGTGTCCCAAGATGTAATCTTGTTTGGAGAAAGCTCCATGAGTTACTGAGGAAATGTACTATTGTACAACTTATGGATGGAATACTCCATATGTTTGTCAAGTCCACTTAGTCTATAGGGTCATTATGAGGTTTCTTTGTTGCTTTTTGTTTGTTTGTTTGTCTGTTTCTAGATATCTATGTATTGGTGACAGTAGAATGTTGAAGTGTCCCACAATCACTGTATTATATTATCTATGCGTCTCAGTCCATTAGTGTTTGTTTAATGATGTTGAGTGCACCAACATTTGGTGTATTTATGTTAAAAATTGTTTTCTCCACTTGTGAGATTGTTTCCTTTATTATTTTGATAATTCTTCTTTGTATCTTCTGATGGATTCTGGTTGAAATCTACTTTAACAAATATGAATAGCTACTCCTGCCTCCTTTGCTGAGGGTCTGATTGTTGGAAGATCTTTAGTCTTTCACTCTAAGCCAATGTTTGTGTCAGTGGGATGTGTTTCTTGTAAGCAAAAGAGAGTTAGGTTTATTTTTTCATCCACCTAACTAGTCTATGCCTTTATATTGGAGCATTGAATCCACTGATATTCAGATATATGTAGTAATTCCTGCTATCTTGATTTTTTATTGTTCAATTCTTTTCTTCTCTTTATTTACTTATATACTCATCTGGTGTTATGTGTTTATTCCCATAGAAGTCAAAACACAAATCGCTAATAGATACATGAGAAAATGTTCACGATTCATAACCATTAAGACAAACTATCGTTAAGATTCCATCTCATTCCAATCATTTAGAAGTAGATGATAATGAAGGAAAGCTGAAACTAGAGTCTACCATTGGGAACACAGAGAGAACTAAGGGAAGGCTTAGTTCAGGGGCTGAAAGTGCATATAAACAGATTCCAGGAATAGGATGGGGGAATGTATATCAGAGCCAAACATCAGAGTCACATAAGATAAGGTCATCTAACCTCAGATCATCTAACCTCAACTGGTTGCAGAATTACAAGTGAGACAGCCAAGACTGTCATTCCAGATTAGCCACAAATCTCCAAACATCCTCCAGATTCATGAGTACTGGAAATGCTCTTGATGACTGACCCTGAGTTTTTTGTTATCATTTATTATCCAACATTTTATGACCATTCCATTCTCCTAGAATGAAACATGAGGGAACTGAAGTGACAGTCACTATGCCACTAAAAAATTGTGCTTGGGAGCAAGGAAGAATGAGCTATAACTACAGAGAGCCAGAAAACAATGTATAAATAAAATAATATTTTATCTTCAAAAGTTCTAGAAGGTTTCAAGGATGCCTAGGTGCCTGGGTAAAAAAGGAGCTATACATAGAGTCTTAGAAATGGAAATGTGGATTGTCAGATATATTTATATGATAAGGTTTATATAGTTTATATATAAACATGTATTTATACACACAAATATATAACAAAATGTATATATAATTTATATAGTATCATATAAAAATAAAAGGTATAGGCTTGATGGCATTATTTAATGATACATACCAAGTTAATATCCAGTCTCAATAACTGACCAAATAAAGTCATAAAGTCATAAAGACACTTTATTTTGCTGTTTGCTCAACAGGTGCAAACACAATGCCAGCAAGGCCTTTTGCGTGACAGTTGTGGGAGGAAGACAAATGGGGTGTATTTCCAATTGTTTATATTTACATTTTTGAGGAAGTAAGATTATGTGAGTGTACTTAAAAGAAAAAGACGAGTATTAGTTGGAAGAATGAGTTTTCTTACTGACAAATTTTCTTAGGGCTCCTTTCATGTCTTTATTCCTCAGGCTGTAGATAAAGGGGTTCAGCATGGGGGTGACCACTGAATACATCACCGAAGCAATGATGTTATTGCCACTAGTGTTGTTGGGTGGGGGAAGAAAGTAAAGACCAATAATTGCCCCATAATAAAGAGTCACCACTGATAGGTGAGAGCCACAAGTGGACAATGCTTTGCAGATGCCTTTGGTAGAGGGAACCTGGAGGATAGTGAACCCAATGCGACTATAAGAAACCAGGATGCACAGAAATGGAAGCATAATGGCGGTCAGTCCTGCTGTAAAGATTGCCAACTGGTTCAGGGATGTATCTGAGCAGGACAATTTGAGCATGGCACCTAGGTCACAGAAGAAGTGGGGCACAGTGTATTCTGCACAGAAGAAAAGACGAGCTAAGAGGAGGGTATGCAGAAGAGCACATGCACTAGCAATGACCCAGGACACAGCTACCAGCATACCACAAAGGCTCTGACTCATGATGCTGGAGTAATGGAGAGGAGAGCAGATGGCCACATATCTGTCATAAGCCATTGAAGTGATAAGGAAACTGTCCAAGTCAGCAAAGAATATAAAAAAATATGTCTGCGAAATGCACCCCTCATAGGTGATGGATTGGTGCTGGCTCTTCATATTTATCAACATCTTTGGGACAGTCACTGATGAGAAAGAGACATCGGTGAAGGCCAGGTGGCTGAGGAAGAAGTACATGGGGGTGTGGAGGCGGGAGTCCAGCCTGATGAGCAGAATGATGAGCAGGTTCCCCAGCACGGTGGTCAGGTACATGGCCAGGAACAGGGCAAAGAAAACACCCTGCTGTTCTGGCCAGATGGGGAGTCCCAAGAGTAGAAACTCGGATACACTACTGTGATTCTCAGGCCTCATACTTAGAGTAAGAAATGATGAGCCAGGGACTCACACCTGTAATCTTAACTATAAGGAGGATGAGATCCAGAGGATCATGGTTGGAGGTCAGCCCAGGCCAAAAATACTTCACAAGACTCTATTTCCAAAATAACTCCACAAAAAGCCAAGCAAGAGAAGTAACTAAAGTAACAGAGCACCAGATGAACAAGCCCGCCAAGCACAAGAGCCCGAGTTCAAATCCAGGTTCTAGCCTCCCCACAAAAGTTGATTATGTCAGACAGAGATGCCTTTTTGACTTATGGAATGTCTTCCTTCATATTTTCTTACACTTTCCACATAGTCTGCTGCAAATATGGTAGAAAAATAATGTAGGTTTAGGATATACTATTACTTTCTTTCTCAGTCCGATACCAGTCTTTGTAAATAATAACACTAATAGTTAAAATTTACTAAATATTCTAATAGCTTATGCGTAATAATTCAATACTCTTACGTGAACTAAATAGACACTGTTATTCCTGCTCTTCAGACAAGATCGTTGCAGTAGATGGTCTTACAGTCACAGAAGTAGGAAGGGAAAAAGACAGGATATTTCAAGCATTTTGGCTCCTAATTTTGTGCCCCAGAAGCAAATAACTTATTTGGCATCAGAAATATCACTGTGTCTCATAACTTTTGTGGGGGATGGATTTTTTATTTTTTTTTTGCCAGTCCTGGGCTTGAGCTCAGGGCCTGAGCATTGTCCTTGGACTTTCTCAAGGCTAGAGCTCTACCACTTGAGCCTCAGCACCATTCCGGCTTTTTTCTATGTATGTGGTACCAAGGAATCGAACCCAGGCCTTTGTGCATGCTAGGCAAGCACTCTACCACTAGGCCAAACTCCCGGCCGCAGATTTTTAAATTCTATGTACCTTACCTGTCTATACATTCCATGATTGTTTCTAATTTGTTCATTACCTGGAGGTAAAAATTTATCCATGATAATTAGTGAAAATGCAACATCAATTTTAGACCAAATAGGAGATGTCACATTCAGTTAAACTCATTCTGCCAGTTTCAGCAATAAGCTTCAGTTAAGGACAGTCTAGAACCAGGCTTAACAAAAGTGGTATTCATTTTTTTTTGTGGGTCATGGGGCTTGAGCTTGGCCTGACTGCTGTCCCTAAGCTCTTCAGCTCAAGGCTACTTCTCTACCCTTGAGCCAAGCCCCGCTTCCCGTTTTCTAGAGGTTAACTGGAGATAAGAGTCTCAGGTCCTTTTGTGACTGGGCTGGCTTTGAACTGTGATCCTCAGATCTCAGCTTTCTGAGTAGCTAAGATTATAGGTTTGAGCCACAGCTCCCCACTGTATTCATTTTTTAAATATTTTTTATTGTAATTAATAAAAGGGTTACATGATATTTGCCAGATAGAAGGTGCATTAATTCACATACATTGATACCCTTTCACATCACTTGGTACCCATTACCCTCCCCCCCGTCTTGGTTTTCCCCCCTTCCCTATCAAATTTCAAATAACCAAATACAAATAAATTCAATATATCAGATAACAAAGTGAGATACTGTAACAATATGAGATACCCAAGGGACAGCAAAAGAGATGAGAGATAACATAGTACATTAAGGACAACAGTCATTCATTATATGGCTTTTGTTTCAATATCCTGGAGGTCCTTTCAATTAGCTTCATACTATATGGCCTTATGTATCAAGGTTTTGCCCTATTGCAGATCTCTGCTAGTAGAGCCCAAGGTTTGTATTCATTTTTTATATGGTCACTGTCACCATGTTTCAAAGGACTACAATTTAAAAGCCAAAAGTAATTTGAACTTTTTGGTGTCTATAGCATAGCCTAAAAGATTAATTTCTGAATCCAAACAAACATGAAAATACATTTATGCATTTTTGAAGAATCTTTAATGCTATAATGTATCAAAGCATATTATAAAGCTATAGTGACTATGATAAGTAATGCATATGACACCCAGTTACAGATGAAGGAAAAGATAGACCCTAGAAATATATAGGTTTATAATGAAGACCAGGCAGTGGACAGAAGTGGCATAATTAACACTTCTGAGCAACTGTCTATTCATATACTAAATCAAACAAACAAACATATCTGGCAAGGTGCTGGTGGCTCACACCTACAATCCTAGCAATTCAGAAGACTGAGATCTAAGGATCACAGTTTAAAGCCAGCCTGGGAAGGAGAGTCTATGAGACTGTTATTTCCAATTAATCATTCAAAAATGCCAGAAGTAGAGCTGTGCAGCTCCCGAGTCCTGTGGCACACACACACACACACACACACACACACACACACACACACTAAATCCCTAACTCACACCATGTATAAAAATTCCAGGTGAGGTTTTGCTCTATTGCAATCTCTGCTAGTAGAGCCCAAGGTTTCTACTGATTATGACAAATGAGGGAAACCAAAATTTTGATACATAAGGCCATATAGTATGAAGCTAATTGAAACAAAAGCCATATAATGAATGATTGTTGTCCTTAAGGTACTATGTTATCTCTCATCTCTTTTGCTGTCCCTTGGGTATCTCATATTGTTACAGTATCTCACTTTGTTATCTGATATATTGGATATATTTGTATTTGGTTATTTGAAATTGAATAAGGAAGGGGGGAAAACAAGATGGGGGGCTAGGGGGTAGGGTAATGGGGACCAAGACATGTGAAAGGGTATCAGTGTATGTGAATTAATGCACCTTCTATCTGGCAAATATCATGTAACCCTTTTATTAATTAAAATAAAAAATATCAAAAAAAGAATATATAAAGTGAAAAAAATTCCAAGTGAATTGAAGTTAATTACGAAAAACAAATTTTCAGAATCATTGGAACTTATCACAGCTTCTATTCATGATCTAAAGGTAGTAAGACAATACATTTCTTAATAAAGTCCCCAAATACTGACAGCAAAAATAAAAGTTCTAGCAAACTGGACAATGTCAAGATAAAATTTCTTAGTTATGTGACTGCAACAACCACAACAATGTTCAAGAAGTAATGTACTCACTACCTTATGAATGCAACTGTAACCCCCATACATTGCCCTGCTAATAAAATTTAAATTAAAAAAGAAAGTCGTAAAATTAAGAGATAAGCTACAAATGGGAGAATGCATAACATCCCTAACAGCACAAGATTAGTATTCAGAAATGTACAAATTTCTGTAAGTCAACAAAGTGAAAATGCTCAATCAAAATAGAGAAGATAATCCAAAAATTGACAAAAAATAAAACTCAAATGGGTAAAAAAGTATCTCAAGTAGTTTGATATAAAATAAGGGAAATTGAAAATAAACCATGCATACTCTTTTTTTTTTACCATGCATACTCTTGATAACAGTTTTAACTGTGAATTTGTAACAAAGCATGGGGAGAGAGTATCTTATAAATTGCTACTAAATATTAAAATTTATTCATCCACTTTGAACGTGGTTCAGGAATTTGAAGGTTTATATTCTCTCTGAGGTAGTGATTTTCCCCCGGCATTCTCTGGGAGAGTGCTCATTTCTCTTCACTTTGAAGTAGACTGTGTTCGTATTTTCAGTGCTATTTGCAAATATAAAGATGAAACAATGAATTGCCTAGTTTTCAAGAAATGCGAGAACAGATATTAGTTTATCATAAATTTCTATCCATTGATAAAAATAAATGAACTTCTATTGTGTGTGTCTACATGGATAGTTCTTTAAAAATTAACCTTGAGTTAAAACAGATGAAGAATTATGCTTACAATATATCATCTATTAAAACACTAAACAATATATGTTACTAATTGGTACAAATATATTTATTAATTATGAAATCATGTATTAATGGTTATTTTAAACATTTATGATAGTAAGTAAATTTAGGAAGAAGAAGAAGAAGAAGAAGAAGAAGAAGAAGAAGAAGAAGAAGAAGAAGAAGAAGAAGAAGAAGAAGGAAGGAGAGGAGGAGGAGGAGGAGGAAGTTTTGGATTGTTTTAGAGAGCAGAAACAAGAATGGTAACAGATCCATATTTGTTAGATCAGAGTTTTGGGGACACAGGACACCTTTACTATAAACTTCCAGTATAGGCATTTGCGTCCTCACTTTGGAGAGAAGAGCTATGGATTTAATCCTGACCTCTGAGCTGCATCATTTACTGGCAATGTTCTAGCACTAGTCAATAGTGACCTGTGCATTTGTTCACAAGTTCATCTGGCTTCAAAGACTATGTAACTTCTATATTAAAAGCCCTCATTAAACATTTCCTAAATACTTATAAACCATACTTGTGAAAAAATTCAGGAAGGAAATTAAAAATTTTAAGGCTGATTCAACATCTGTGATTCCTGGATGGAAATATCAATTACACAGATGAACAAATTTCGGATAGCAATTGTTTATTAATTATATATTAATAATAATATAGACAAGTTTCTGTGACATATAATTTATACCATATTAGCCTAACTACACACAAAAAGCCTGATTATCATTAAGCTAATTGGAAATTGGGGCAGTTAGACCATTGAGTAATTTGTCTAAAATTGTACACCATGGAGACATCATTTAGTCTTGAATTTTTCTGATTCCAGTCCCATGCTTCTGATGGACATGCAGGGCACGCAGTAATGGAAAAGAGACCTATAGCACTTTGATTGAAAGTCTTTCCATAGGAGGATTGCCCAGATTTTCAAATAGATAATTGGAGGTAAACAGAGAGACTATAAAACCAGCTACTGGATTTATGAAGACAGATGACCATAAACTGGAATTTTCTGGAATCCATAATAATGCCAGTTATGGACAATGTTTCCTGATTTTTTTTGATTGATAAGTTACTTTCTCTAAGGGAAATGTTAAGATGATTATCATATACATTCATAGGAAGTAATACAGTCAATAAAATGAAATAATAAAAATAAGAACTTTCTAGAAACTTGTATGTATGTTTATAATCATCAGCCAAAATGCAGACTGTTATTGTTATTATTTTAAACCTGTAATAATCAGCTCACAGCCAGGATAAAGAACAGATATTTAGCAACAGTGTTTTAACAGAATATTCAGATAACATTTTCCTAGAAAGGAAGGTACAAGTCCAAAAGAATTACAGTTATTATGTGTGTCTAAGCTATTTGAGAAGGTACAAAAATTATACAAGGTATACCTGGCACAAGTATACTCATCTGTGCACCATTCACACAAATATACATACATATACACACACAATTCTAAATGGATTTTATAAACACTCCCCTTACCTAACTCAGTAAAGGATAATTTCAAATACTGTGAGCTTCATGATATGAACCAATCATTCATTTTTCTCTCCAAATGACTTAGAGGAGGGGCATGGAGCTAGGACCTGAGCTCAGCTCTAGTGGGTAAGAGGCATGCTTTCTTTTCACCAGCTCCAAGGCAATGACAATAGAGTACCCTTTTTACCAGTAAGATTGGAAACTCAGGGGACCAGTGCCACAAGTTTCTGGTAAGAAACAAGTACAGAATAATTAATGTTTTTCTCTTAATATTCTCAGTGGGCATGTACCTTTGCACAATGCTAAAGATAATTCCCTCTCTTGAGTATATAAATGAGGGTTTCTTACAGTTTACAAATTTGTTCATTATAAGGAGTTTGCGTTTCTATGAGTTTAACAATAACGACCTTTGGAGGTAGATGAGGTCTACCTAGTTTGTGAGCTTGGGAGTGGCTCAAAAGAAAACATTCAAATTGGCTTCCAAATACAGCTATCTGGTTCTCTGAGCTGAGTTCCTCTACCAATGCCTGCTCTGTAGCATATGGATCCAGTCTTTCCTACATTCAATTTACACTTGGAAGGAAACTTGCTATTAGTCTTTTGGGAATATAAACAACTGCCAAGGAACAGAGCTTTTTCATACCCAGCCACAGAAATGTGAATATGCGCAAGGCTTTTGGTGGGGTTGATTATGATACCAAATAATAATTCATAGATAGATACTTTTTATTATCCTTAAGGAGCTGTACAGAGGAGTTGCCATTCAGCAAAGCAGTTTTTAACTAAAGTGCCTCTTGATCATCGTCACCCCTTTCAACACTCTCATCCTTCCTTCCCAACCCACCAATTCCTTCACTTTTCTTAACTTTGTAGGGTACATACTGATTTTTTAAACATTTACCAAAGTGATTTATGAATACAATGCATCATGATGTGTATCGCCCCTGTTCAGTATACTCACTCCCCTTTCAACCTATCTGTTCCCCTTTTTTCCCTTAATTTTGTCATATGTACAATGAATTTGTTTTGTCCAGTCCAGGGGATTGAACTTGGGGCCTGGGTGTCCTTGGACACTTCTTGCTACAGGCTAATGTTCTGCCACCTGAGCCACACCGAGGAATCAAACCCAGGGCTTTGTGCATGTTAGGCAAGCACTATACCACTAGGCTATGCTCCTGGCCTCTACAATCAATTGTTGACTGCATTCTACCCATTTCCCATTGGCCTTACCCTCCTTCTTGGGAGTATCCAACTTATGTTTTACAACAAAGAAGGGGGAAGTATGCCTAAAAGGAAATGGTATGAATCAGTAAGTTGTGGGAAAAAAGAAAGAAAGGAGAAGAGACAAGATTATAGCAAGAAAGAGAAGAAGAGGAGGGGGAAGGGGAAGAAAAGTGAGAGGAGGACAAAGAACAATCACTGATGTTATGATATAGGGATTACTGACATTTGAAGAAATAGCTGAGAGTGTCCCAAAGGAGACAGCAATAGATGTAGATGCAAAATATTAAAATGCTGCATCATGAGAGCTAAGGGAAGAGAAGATGAGGAGCTGAAAACACCTGTCGAGCTTAATAAAAGGAAGATTTTGATGTCACAAGTGCTGGAAATGGAATCTACATTATTGTACAGTGAGGAATAAGCAGGAAACAGGGAAGTATCAAAGATAATTAGTTGGATTAACCAACAATGAAGCTTTGCTCCATGAGTGAAATAGAAGGTTTTTGTGGAAAAGACACTGGCCGATTAGTGTAAAGGGTAAACCATAGATTCTGAAGAGGTAATTCATTTAAGGCAAGACAAATTTGAGGGGAAATAGAGACTAAATAGATTTACAAAGCAAAATATCCTGTATAACAGATACTACACAAAATAATGTGCAGACTATTCTGTATAATTTATATAGTAGAATGAGAAAATGAGCAATTGAATGTTTAAATTTTAAAAATCCATATTTCATGCATGTGTGTGAAAATGGGGCAATGAAGCTTATTGAGAATGATTACAGAAGGGGAAGAAAGTGAATATGGCAACAATAAAAATGAACACTCCCTATAACAGACAAATGGATCAAGAAAATTATATATAATTTATAGATATATGTACATATGTGTAGGTATTTATGTATATTCACATACATATTCACAGTGAAATTTTACTCATCCATTTTAAAGACTAATATAATGTTCTTTGCAGAGAAATAGATGAACCTGGAAAAATTATGTTAATTAAGTCAGGCTTAGAGACACACAGGGTATGGGTTTACTTTTGTATGTGGAAGTTAAATTTGAAGGTTAAACATACACAAAAATATATTCAAGGTCATACGCATATACACATAAACATGCTGTCGAAAATATAGCATATGCAGGGAAAGTTTGCAATGGTGTAACTCCTTTCAACAATTAGCTCACAGTTTAACAAAATGAATACAAGGAAGCTGAAAAACATATTGTCAGGTGGGGAGAAGGTCAAGGGGAAGGGGATGAATGGAGAGAGAAAGAGTGGGCAAATACAATGTGTATATTCAATGTATATACATGAAAGTGGAGTCAGATGAATTGAGAAGATGGGTGAGGTTGAGAGAGATGAGGGAAAATCATGAAAGGGATAAGTGACATCGCTCAAGGTGCATTGTGATCATAAATTGCTTTGTTGAATTGAAACCCCATTTTACAGCTTCTTAATCTTTTTTTAAATTTAAAAAAGATCCTCCTTAGAAAGGATATGGCTTTACTTAAATTCCCAGAAGTCAGCTAATCCTGTAGCTTTCTATTTGAACCTTGTCTGCTATAGTAGTTTTTCCACCTCTCAGGGTTTAGTTGATGCCAATTGCAATTAAAGCTGGGAATGGCAGGGAGGGGGGTGGCGGTTAATGGTGTCTGGAGATCCTTTCTCTGTAGATTCATCCTCCAAGGTTCCCAGGACAGATATTCCTCCCATAGCAACACAACTCTTACAGGAATCAAGGAGGGAAATTGGACAATTACTTGAAGTATGACTGAAATCTTCAGCTGAAAATGACAATTTATACTCTTGAGGGGTTTTTTCCTCTGCTAATGATAAACCCAGAATCATAGATTTGGGACTGTATACAGCAGTGAGGTTTTGAACCTGTAGCTTTTCCTTCTTGGTGCTGGAGGAAGGGCTAAGATCTTGAGGCTTGATTTTTAGGTTATATAAAGAGAACCTCAGGATCCACACACCTACTCAACTCCTCATCGTAACAGCAGGTAAGGTTATTCATGGCAGATGTAAAGGGTAAAGTTGCTTTCTGCAACTGCTGGACTTACATATGGATTTAGATTAGAAGACAAATTTGGGGATGGGTGAGAGGATGCATGAAAAACAAAATAAGAAAGAGAGAAAAGACAGAAGAACTTACATACATGGAGTGATAGAAGAATGGAGACATGGGGACAGAGACAGTGAGGATTGAAAGCTAGGAAAAAGAAGATGAACGAGAGAAATGAAATGAGAAACAGGATGAATAAAAGGGCAGAGAGAGATACACACATGGATAAGAGATAGAAGTAGAAATATTCAAAGACTTTTTTCTCCGAGAGTATCTAAGTGGTCTAGTTCACAATAATAAGGATATATATATATATATATATACATATTTACAAATGCCTCTCCATTCAGTCCAATTAATATTCTAGTCTGATGCCTTACCACAGTAGAACTTAAAGGTCCAGATCTTGAACAAGTGTGCATGCTTTCTAAAGACAAATGTTCATTCCTATGACTTATTTAATAGCTAATTTCTTCCTGTGTAGGGGCAATTCAAACAAGGCCTGCTGTATGAAGTAATAACAAGAGTGTACTTAATGCTGAAAAGAAAGATAGAGGAAGTAGGTTTATCAGATGGTATGATGTAGGAGGAGGCAAGGATACGAATAGACAATGCCATTTCACCTTTCATGTGATACTCAGCCAGTGACCTCCTTGCCTTAGGTTTTAGCTCTGGTAGGCTAAATATGATGAATTGACATTTGTCCATGTGAAAAATTACCTAGTTCATCTGCAAATACAATTGGGGGTTACTTCTGTGAGCACAACCCACCCCTCCTGAATTTCTTCTTTGGTTTCTTTCCTTGTTTCTCACCTCTTGGATGGCAGTCCCAGAAGCAGGACAATCACCTTCCTGCATATGTTGTGTGTTGCTGCTGCTGGTTTGTTGTTGGGAGCCAGAGTGGAATCAAACTGTACCTTGATTTGCATCAGACAATGGCTTTATTGTCTTATTGTTTTCTGGCCTTATTCTGTTTAAATGACCTGAGATTTACCATATGAATGTAACACCTGGAAGTTCCCGGGGTCTCAAGGAGGGAAGAGGCTGGAGTGGAAAATAAACGGGGCAGTCTCGGCAGTCTTTTGCTGGACTGCAGACATCCCGGACCCGGTGTGTCTGTCTCTCTTCTATTTCTTCCTAGTCCTTGCCCCCTATTTCAGGAATCCCAATCTGCGAACCCTGGTTTGCTGCCGGCTGGCCCCGGCGGTTTGTCATCTTGATTTTTTTTGCAGATAATTTTTACAAGTGATTCTTCCCCTTGGTCCAGGGTATCACTCCTTGAATGTAGCAAAGATATTGTTAGGAATTATTTTCTTTTGGATGTGAAGACTATACATTCTATGATCTCTCTCTGGGATATATTTTGAATTTTAGGGGTAGCAACATTTCTGGAAATTATGTGAGCCAAAGCACAAATGGTTTTGCATATATTATCTTATTTCATCTTTGCAATATCCATCTGGAATTTAATTATATTCTGCTTAAAGATTCTCATCTTTTGAAGATTTGCTAAGGTTAAGACATATCTAGCAGGGCACTGGTGGCTCATGCCTGTAATCCTAGCTACTCAACAGGATGAGGTTTGAGGAACACAGTTCAAAGCCAGCCCAGGCAGGAAAGTTTGTAAGAGTCTTCTCTCCAATCAATGTCCAGAAAACAGCAAACCATTCTTTGACTTCATTGATCTTTTTGAGCATCAGATTCACCTATTGAATCTGCTGCGGGGGAGGGTACAGAACTCTAGGGAAAGGGGTGGAAAGCACAGCAGCAGTGCTCACAGAACCCTAAAGAAAGTGAACTACACAACTTGTGGATGGAGACTGGGGGGAGGGACTGGGAGAAGACACTATACAAAAGGAAATATACTTATTACCTGACTCATGTAACTGTAATCCCGCTGTATATCACCGCTACTATAACAATATTTATTTCATCCTTTGAAATAGGCACTCTCATGTGAAATTTGACAGTGGGCATTCTGGTCAAGTAATCTAGTGCTTGTTGTGCCAGGATCACCAGTCTGTAATGTTCACTACAGAACCATCATGGGGTGATAACTTGGACAAACACCTTTCTTACAGTCTAGTCCTCCATGTCACAGCTACAAGAGTTCTGTCATACCCAAGAACACCCACAAACAGTAGTGGACTCATTACCATTTTTGTTTTTTTTTCCAGTCCTGGGGCTTGAACTCAGGGTTTGAGCACTGCCCTTGGGCTTTCTCAAAGCTAGACCCCTACCACTTGAGCCACAGCCCCACTTCTGGCTTTTTCTATATAAGTGGTACCAAGGAATTGAACCCATGTCTTTGTGCATGTTAAGCAAGCACTCTAGCACTAGGCCAAACTCCTGGCCCCATTTTTCATCAATATTTTTGCTAGCCCCCTTCTATACTAACATATAAAGAACGATAAGAGATGGGTGACATTCCCAACTACTTTGAGGAAGGACATAGGCTATAAAATATGATGGTCAAAAATGCACATTTCAGAGTTCCATCCCTCACATTCATCCAGTTCTCATCTCCATTACCGAGCAAAGCAATATGAGGAAGAAGAATCAGAGCAGCGTGTCTGAGTTCATCCTCCTGGGGCTCCCTATCAGGCCAGAGCAGCAAGGTGTCTTCTTCACTCTCTTCCTGGCCATGTACCTGACCACCGTGCTGGGGAACCTGCTCATCCTTCTGCTCATCAGGCTGGACTCCCGCCTCCACACCCCCATGTACTTCTTCCTCAGCCACCTGGCCCTCACCGACGTCTCCTTTTCATCGGTCACTATCCCAAAAATGTTGGTGGCCATGCAGACCAGTCGTAAGGCCATCCCCTTTGCAGAGTGCATTTGCCAGATGTATTTTTTCATATTTTTCACTGACTTGGATAGCTTCCTGATTACATCCATGGCTTTTGACAGATACGTTGCCATATGTCACCCTCTCCATTACACCACCATCATGAGAGAAGAGCTATGTGTGTTCCTAGTGGCTGGGTCATGGCTTCTGTCCTGTGCCAGTTCCCTGTCTCACACCCTTCTCCTGACACAGCTGTCCTTCTGCACTGCTAACGCCATTCCCCATTTCTTCTGTGACCTTGCTGCCCTGCTCAAGCTGTCCTGCTCGGATATCTTCCTCAATTATGTGGTCATGTTCACTGTGGGGGTGGTAGTTATTACGCTGCCATTTCTATGTATCCTGATATCTTATGGCTATATAGGGACCACTATCCTGAGGATTCCTTCAACCAAGGGGGTCTGCAAGGCCTTATCCACCTGTGGCTCCCATCTTTGTGTAGTGTCTCTGTATTATGGGGCCATCTTTGGACAATACCTTTTCCCATCATTAAGCAATTCCATTGACAAAGACATCATTGTAGCTATCATGTACACAGTGGTGACACCCATGCTGAATCCCTTTATATACAGTCTGAGGAATAAGGATGTGAAAGACGCTCTTAGGAAATGCTTTCCTCACTGTAAAATCTGACCTTTATTTAAGACACACATTATTATTAATGATACTACTATTATATTTTCCATTTGAAAGCCTGTCAACACCTTTTCTGTCTCCAAGCCCGAAGACATGTTGGCATGTTGGATGTACTTGACAAATATTTCTTATTGAGGAGTATTGCATTAATTAATTGCTATGTCCCTTATAAGTAGACTTTGATTATCTTGATTTTATTAACAAATGAATAGTATAACATTTCAATACAGATGCATGCCACACACTGATCAAATCAGAGTAATTAGAAAGTTCAATCCTCTCATCTTTCCTTTATGGTGTTTAATCTTGGAAGTGGTAGGGAGCACATTTATAATACCTTACATAAATTCTACCAAGGAAGAATGAATAGTCAGTTGGATTTATTTTAGTAAGAAATGAATCAATGATTTGTTTTGCTGTGTTCCACTTAAATGTAAACATCCTTATTAAAGGTTAACAATAGATGAAATGTTTTTTTCTTCTTTCTATCTCCATGAATGTATACAATGTACCTTGACCATACGCACCCAGTCCATCACTCTCCCTCATCTCTCTAATTCTTTTTTTTTATTAAAGAATTTATTAACATTGATTTTTACATCATATTTTAAATGACAAGTATAACAAACAAGTGTTCAAGAAGGGAATCTCTATTTACAATCACTGGGACTTAGTATTTAGAACTTAATCAAAATTAGGCTAAGGGTTTGTATGTCATATAAACATATTAATTTATGAAATAAAACATTATGTCTATAGAGTCATAGGTTTTTATGTCTATATAGTTATGTTTGTATTTCCATTACCATGTCCATAGCATTGGGTATGCAGATATTGAGTCCTCGCTCTTGTACTCTTTGGATTTAATAGCCACATATTAAGGATACCATGCGCCTTTTGTTCCTTAGGTCTCGACTTGTCTCACTCAACATCGAATTCTTTTTTATGTGAATATTTTTATTATTTTTATTGTATTTACTATTGGGGTAATGGATAGAGGGTTAGTTACATTCATCAGGTAGTGGATACATTACTTCTTGAACATTGATACCCCTTCCCATCTTTTTCTCACACTCCCTCCTCCCACCCACTCCCAAACACATTTTCCCCTTCCCTTCCCTGTTTCAAATAAACAGATAAACAGACATATAGCAGGTACCAAGGTCAGATAGAGTAACAACATGAGATAAACCAAAGGGGAAAAAAGAGAAGAGAAATAACTTCACACAGTGCATTAAGAGCAATAATCAGAAAGATAAGCCTCTTGTTTCCCTGTCCTAGAATTCATTTTGCTTAGCCTCATCCTATATGAACATATGTGCATAGCTTTTGAGTTATGGTGATCCTTTGCTAGGAGAATCCTAGATGTGTACTAATTATTACAAATGAGGGAAACCATGGAGCCTATGTTTCTTTGGATCTGGCTTACTTTACTTAATATGATTTTTTCCAAGTCTTTCCATTTCCTTACAAATGGGGCAATGTCATTCTTTCTGACAGCAGCATAGAATTCCATTGTGTATAAATACCACATCTTCTTCATCCGTTCATCTACTGAGAAGTATCTGGGTTGGTTCCATATCATAGCTATGGTAAAAAGTGGTGCTAGTAGCTTTAGTTTGTCCTTGTTTCTGGACATTTGGGTAAATGCCCAGATGTGGGATTGCTGGGTCATAGGGGAGCTCTATGTTTAGTCTTTTGAAGAACTGCCATTCTGTTTTTCAGAGTGATTGAATGAGTTTACACTCCCACCATCAGTGTAGTAGTGATCCCTCCTGGCCACATCCCGGCCAGCATCTGTTGCTATTAGATTTCTTGATAATGGCCATTTTGACTGGAGTGAGGTGGAATCTCAGGTATTTTGATTTGTATTTATTTTATGGCCAGAGATGTAGAGCATTTCTTCATGTGTCTGTAGGCCATTTTTATTTCCTTTTCAGAGAAATCTCTCTTCAAGTCTTTAGCCCACTTTTTTCCGTATATTTTTATTGAAATTAATAGAAGGGTTACATTATATTCACCAGATAGAAGGTGCATTACTTCACATACATTGATACCCTTTCTCATGTCATGGTCCCCATTTCCTTCCCCCACCCCCGCCCCTCATCTTGTTTTCCCCCTTCCCTATCCGATTTTAAGTAACCAAATATGCATATATCCAATATATCAGATAACAAAGTGAGATACTGTAACAATATGAGATAACCAAGGGACAGCAAAAGAGATGAGAGATAATATAGTACATTAAGGACAACAATCACTTGTTATATGTCTTTTGTTTCTACATACTGGAGGTCCTTTCAATTAGCATCATATTATATGGCCTTGGGTATGTAGGTTTTGCTCTATGGTAAATCTCTGCTAGGAGAGCCCAAGGTTTCTGCTGGTTATGACAAATGAGGCAAACCATTGAGCCTTTGTTCCTTTGAGTCTGGCTTACTTCACTTAAAGTGATTTTTTTCTAAGTCTTTCCATTTCCTTACAAATGGGGCAATGTTGTTCTTTCTGACAGCAGCATAGAATTCCATTGTGTAGAAACACCACATCTTGTTGATCCACTCATCAACTGAGGGTTAGCCCACCGTTTAATGGGATGGTTGTTTCTTTGAGGATTTGTTTTGGAAGCTGTAGGTATATATTAGATATGAGATCCTTGTCTGTTGTATGGCTACTGAAAATCTTCTCCCATTCTGTTTCTATTTAACTTGGTAGCCATGTCCTTTGCCTTACAGAAGCTCTGCAGTTTAATGCACTCCCATTTGTCCAAACTTTGTTTAATTTGTTGTGTTTCTAGACCTTTATAAGAAAGTTTCGACCTGTGCCAAGGAGCCTATCACCTCTCTAATTCTTAAACCAGTTATAACAAGCTTCATGGATTCATTTTCTCTCTCACACTCACACAACATTTTAATCATATTCACCCTTCATCATATCTATTTACCCTCACTCTTCCCACTAGTAGTAGGACATGGTTCATCTCCATGTCATTTATCATCATCATTCTGTTAAGGTTTATGTTCATTGTTGAAGGGGCTTCACCGTGGCATTTCACACACGCATGAATTGTACTTTAATTGAAGTGACCTCCCATCCAACACTTCCATTCTCCAGCCCCCATTTCCATGAGTCAACAGTTCTGAATGAGTTTTGTTCTGCTATCATCATTCACAGATATAATGCAACTGGGTCTTCTGACATTTTCTGTTCCTCCACCAAGCCTTCTAATCCCCTGAAACATTCACATAATCACACATTTTTCTAACAATAAAATGGAAAATTCTAAAATAAAAATCTGGAATATGATCTACAATTCTCTCCAGAGCAACCAAATATTTTTTCTGTGCAGAAAATAAGTACCTTATGTTATATTTTATATATCATGCTCTGTGTTATCAAATTGCATTCTATGTTTAGTGCAAATAAAGCTAAATCTGTGAGAAAAAACCCACATCCCATGTTTAACTGCACTTATTGTTCCCATTAATCTTTGAGGAATTTTCAGTGTACTTGTGACTTTGCTACACCATCAATCTACACTCTTGTTTTCCCTGGAGCATTAGAACATTTTCATGTGCTCTATAATAGTTGTAGTGTATCTTTATGTTTTGAAGTAATAATTATTTCTTGTGGCATCATACTTGTGTCAGTTGCAATATATTAGATGATTTCAGAAAAGCTATGTGGTCGCAAAGTCACTTGAGTTCTTGGTGAGATATTCAGAAATTTTATGCTACATGATTTTATTTCTTAGAGGGGCAGTAAACTTACCATGCTTCTATTTATCATTAAATTATTTTTATACATAATTAAATTATTATAGCATATATTGGTTGTACAAGGGCTGGTTTTATTGGGAAATTTCCATACTTGCACAAAAAATCCCCTGATCAAATTCATCCCTTCTGTGACCCTCTCATCCGTCCCACACCTCGAAACAATTTCAACATATTTTATTGTTATTTCTCCAAACATGCATATAAAGTACATCAACCATATTTCTAATGGTCATGTTTCTTAACAAAGCTGATCAGTATATCAATATATAAGTAAATCATACATCAATACCATCCATAATATTGTCATTAGATGAATAAAATTTTCACCTCAATCTTTGCATCCATTGCATGCACTTAACCTTTGCTTAAGCAATGTGAAACTAATTTTATATACAACCCTAAGGCTAATTGGTGTGTGGTATAACATGAAATACTCTGATGATACTCTAAACTACTCTGTTTGAAGCATGAGGGCAGAAATAAAGACATTTTTGAAATAATTTGAAGTTTGGTATTTGACATATGTGATGTTTGACACTTGTGGTTACACCTTTCTGTGTTGCTCACCTAATTTCATTTCATAATTTTGACTTAGCCTTTAGCTGAGTAGAAACAATCGGGATATTTCCCTTTTCTCCTTCCACACACTTCTATTGTTCATGTATTTCATATCCATTTTTGTCCTTTCAAACAAGCAAACTACCTGTACTGAGGAATCACAAAAGAGAACCCATTAAAACAGATGGTTTTAAAGTAACCTCCATTAGACAATTAACAGAGTGAGTGATTTTAGAGTCTTTGTAGAGTCTTAAAAGGATTAAAAGGTAAGAAATGAATAGGGAATTATTTTGACCTTTTCTGTTATTTCCATGTCTGTATTATTTTCATTCATAAAGAGAATTTATACCTATAAAGAGCAAACCAAAATTCCATTTCATTTTGGAGAACAATCTCCGTGCACATTCCAAATGATGATCTAGCCAAAGCGAATCTGAATATGGAAGGTTTTTTTTTTCTCCCTCTCCCTCTGGATTCATATCCACAGGTATGGATCCTATTAATCTCCCTAATGGCAGAGATCTCTTAGGAATAATGGCTTGAAAGTCACTTGACCTCAGATCTCGGGAGGTGGAGCTGGGACCTGCATCTTTAACAAGATCCCTAGGTAATTCTACTGAACGTACAAGATTAGGTACCACTGCCCAGGGGCGTGTGTCCTATAGGGAATAATGGTAAAGCTGAGAAATGAATGCATGTTTAATGAATGCCCCCAATCAGTAGCTTTGTGTCCTGTTCCACTGGGGCCTCACCTAAGTGTAGGCTTTGGAGTAGTCATATCTCCGCTTGTAAAGTTTGGTGGATTGAGAAGAACAAGCTTCAAGTAAGTTCATGACCTTTCTCTTTGCTGTGAATAAAAGATCAAAGAAAACAGAAGTGTGCTAAATTTGGTCACTGGTTATTCTAGGGTTAACTTGAGCCACGAGAGCATATTCCTGGGAACTGTATCATAGGCCTATAAACTTCCAAGCAAAATTGAGTGCCCTTCACTAGAAAGTCTGTGGGTATGTGTAGGGGGTGCCTATGTGTCTGGATGCCCACCTTCTCTGGGATTTTGCTGAAGTCTTTCTAATTGTCAGTTCATAAAGACAAAAATACAGCAACCACCACTCATCAATAACGGCCTTTAACCCAAAGACTTAGGGGATGAATACAACCAAATTCCTACAAAAGTAATGGACATTTCTCCAATCCAAGTGGGTCATCCTATCTCATCATCCATGTTTTTAGCTATCAGAATGTGTGCTTGTTTACTGTATGTAGTGTAAACCAGCCCTCTCTTACATTTCTCTCCAGAAGTTCCCACATTGGAAATGCAAGCTAAGCAGAGGAAAAGATGGGTAATTTTATTGTTTAAATGAACCTGTAGGTTCATTTGAAGGATACTTCAAAGTAGGTAGTTTGGTCCCTTTCTTACTGCATCCTGCATAAATCAACTCCTCATTAGATTCTGGGAGAAATACAAAGATGGACAAAAAGAGAAGGAGTTCAAAACACTGGAGCATCAGAGTAATCATTCTGTAATACGTGAGCTATGATTGGACTTTTGATAGTGCTCCAGTTCTAATCTGATAAGAAAGTAGATCTGTGGCCTGTGAATTAGAGCCAGTGTCTGTCTATTGACCACAGAGAGCAGTTGGGAAGAATTGGAGAGTTGGAAATGAATATTGTTTCCAATTGTAGTTATTTGCTCTCCATAAATTTTATTATGTTAGTATTAAGAATATTCTTATAACTCAGAATCATAGTTTTTTCTCAACTTTAGAAAGCATGGGCTTAGTGCTTAAGGGGTTTACTTTACAAACTGTGCACCTGTAAGGTTTATTAGTAATAAGATAGAAAATTGAGCAAGTTTATACCATAATTTTGTAGAAAAAAGGAATCTGCTCAGTTCCATATTTCATCCATGAAAAACCTACAATACTGGCAGTTTCAAGGAATAAATAAAAAGAAATGTAAGCCATTATAAAAAGAAAGGAAGAAAGAAAGGGCCGGAATTTTGGCCTAGTGGTATGGTGCCTGCCTAGCATACACTAAGGCTTGGGTTCGATTCTTCGGTACCACATACATAGAAAAAAGATGAAAGTGGTGCTGTGGCTCAAGTGGTAGAGCTCTAGCCTTGAGAATGTCCAAGGACAGTGTTCAGGCCCTGGGTTCAAGCCCCAGGACTGGCAAACAACAATAACAAAACAAAAACATGGGCCCAAACAGGCAGGGGGATGAGGAGAGGGTTGATCCAGAACTCACAAATATAAACTAATGTTTTCAGAATTCAAATGTTTAAAAAAACTGCATTGTGATTCTCAGTAAACCATACCGCCTTCAGATGCAAGGTTCTTTTCTGAGGGAAAACCCGAGAAGCATCAGAATTCTTGAATGAACAGAGACACATTGGAAATGCAAGCTAAGCAGAGGAAAAGATGGGTAATTTTATTGTTTAAAGTACTGAAGCAGAATAGAAACTGGAAGCTTTCCTCCCCACAGCAACCACTGCTAAGGCAAACTAAGACCATGAAGACTTTCTCTCTCCTGGTTGTATGTTGTAACTTTGTCTGTTATCCTTTCTCTAGATGGCAAAAATAAAAATACAACAACGCTACATTCTCTTTCACATCCAAATCTCATCTCTATTGGTTAATGCTTTCATTTTATATACAACTCACTTCAAATGATTTTTTTTGTAGAAATAGGGTAATACAGACAGACGTGATCAGTACTCACTGGTAGAAAGAGATTTAATTTTATAAGGTCATTGTAAATCTACATTGGTTTATTTTTGGCTGCTCCAAAGTCTCTCAATGTTTAACAGGAAGAGGAGGAGAATGCCAGGGGAGAACCACAGCACTGGACCGGAGTTTCTACTCCTGGGACTCCCCATCCAGCCAGAGCAGCAAGGCGTCTTCTTCGCTCTCTTCCTGGCCATGTACCTGACCACCGTGCTGGGGAACCTGCTCATCATTCTGCTCATCAGGCTGGACTCCCGCCTCCACACCCCCATGTACTTCTTCCTCAGCCACCTGGCCTTCACCGACATCTCCTTCTCCTCTGTCACTATCCCAAAGATGCTCAGCAGCATGCAAACTCAGAATCGATCCATCTCCTATTCAGGATGTATAGCACAGACATATTTTTTCATATTTTTCACTGATATGGACAATTTTCTCCTCACTTCAATGGCATATGACCGGTATGTGGCCATCTGTCACCCCCTGCGCTATACCACCATCATGAAAGAGGAGCTGTGTACAGTCCTAGTGGCTGTGTCCTGGGGCCTGTCCTGTGCCAGTGCCTTGTCTCACACCATCCTCTTGGCCAGGCTCTCCTTTTGTGCTGACAATACCATCCCCCATTTCTTCTGCGACCTTGCTGCCTTACTCAAGCTCTCATGTTCAGATACCTCCCTCAACAAACTGGTCATTTTCACAGTTGGATTGGCTGTCATTACTCTCCCACTCCTGTGCATCTTGATCTCTTATGGGTGCATTGGTGCCACCATCCTGAAAGGTCCATCCACCAGAGGAATCTGGAAAACCTTGTCCACCTGTGGCTCCCATCTCTCCGTAGTGTCTTTATATTATGGCACGATTATTGGAGTTTATTTTATCCCCTCATCTGGTACTGCCAACGTCAAGGACGTACTTGCTTCTGTGATGTACACTGTAGTCTCCCCATTACTCAATCCCTTCATTTATAGTCTGAGGAACAGAGACATGAAAAGGGCCCTGGAAAAGCTCATCCACCGGGTGAAGATCACATCCCAGTGACCTTCTCTTCTTTTGATAATGAGCATATGAACCCATATCTAAAGGCAAAGGGCTCTGCTGGCATTTTATGTCTTGGATTCTGTTTTGCTTATTGTCCATTTTTCAAGGTAAACTTTTGTGTAAATTGTGACGATGTGTCTCTATCATTGGTCATTTTTGTTGCCCATTAGACTGTTTTAACTTCTTTTTATTATTACCTTTAAATAGTTGTACAGAGGAGTTTATGGATTCAGTATAGCTTGATCAAGGAGTCTGTTAGATTTTGAAATTGCATAATTAACAGAGCTTTGATTTCCCTTCTAATTTCTCAGAAATTTATTTGTTCTTATTCATTGTGTAAAGGATGGGATACAGATTAGCCCTGAAACAGGAAGTCTGTAAAAATAGACATTTAGGGGCCAGGAGTTTGGCCTAGTGGTAGAGTGCTTGCCTAGCATGCATGAAGACCCAGGTTTGATTCCTCAGTACCACATACATAGAAAAAAGTCAGAAGTGGTGCTGAGGCTCAAGTGGTAGAGTGCTAGCCTTGAGAAAGTCCAAGGACAGTGCTCAGACCCTGAGCCCAAGTCCAGGACTGGCAAAAAAAATAGACATTTATAAACTACAGCTTTTCTTGTTCTCACCTCCAACTCATAGCTCTTCTCACATTTTTGTTGTTAGTGATAATGATGTTGAGTCACTAGAAGAAATTATATAGTGCACTTTATGTCACTAAGGAACTGTCCACTGCTCTGAGTTCATCTGCTCCACATAAGGACTAGAAATTTCTTGATTTTTCAGAACTTTGATCGCCTAGATGGGTGACAATAACTTTTATTCAACAGTTCATTTTAGACTGTTACCTTTGAATCTTTCCACCTACCTCTGGGAATTTCAATTGACAAATTTCATGTGACTAGTTTATATCTTTCTTAAAAATAATTATTTGTGTCAGAATGTGGCAACCAAGCAGCCTTTCTCTGAGGGGAAAATTCATAACATAGAGGCAGGAGTTCAAGTACTTGCATTTTATTTTAGGTATACATATTTATATGTAGTTGTACATTCATATTTTTCTGCATTAATACATTCATATATGAGTTAGAGAGAAGCTATAAATGAAATCAGAAGCAACTTCATATATATGCATGTATGTATGTATATATCTCAATTAATTTATCATTAATTATAAAATGTGGGAATCTGGAAACCAGGCTGTGAGGTTTGAAAAGGTATAAAGAAAATTGGAGCATCATTTTCTCAGCATGCTGGGTGTTGCTCTGGAATGATCAAAGGGTCCTGTCTTAACAGAGATTCAGATTTCCACCCAAAATATGTGCTGTCTGGGAATTTGGGGATAGACAAAATCCTATGCAAATTGTAAGTTGTTTTCTCTACTTCCTACAATAAGGAAGTAATTTATCACTTGTATACAAAATTATGTTACAAGTTGGTGTTTATAACTTAATTTCTGCATTCCTCCCCTGTACTAAACTCAGTAAAAACATTTGTTCATGGGACCTCAGGCATCTGAAGGTTGATCACTTCAGATCTCCTGGTGTCCCTAAACCACCATGGCCTGATCTCCCATTACTTGTTACTGTTGTCTCCCTGGTCATGGCAGATTTGCCACCATTAAAAGAGTAAAAGAAAGAGCTATCTAATACATTATATGCTTTATGCCAGACAGTTTGTCTCTCCTGATGACACATGGAATAAAAAAAGACATAACCTCTTCTTAGTAAAGAAGTGTTCATGTAGGAGTGTTGAGAGAGATGGACTAAAGACATGTACACATGCACAAAGAGCCGTGATATAATAGCAATTGTGCTAGTTGTGCATGGCTACTGTGTGTCAAGCAGTGCCTTAGAAGACACTGCTTTTAATGCTAATAATAACCACATAAAGTAGACCCCATTATTATTTCTACTCTAGAGTTAAAGAGATGATGACATGGTAGAAATGATATATTATTTGACTGTGGCCCTAAATGAGACATAGCTAATGTTCCAGATGAAGATAGAGCTTTCCCGTAAGCTGGAAATTGATTTGTAGAGCAATGCTTCACATTTGGGAGAATGCTTGCGATTAATGCACAAAAGGACAAAAGACCATCTAGACAGGAGGGACAGAGAGCATTAAAATAGCATGGTATGATCAGGAAAAAAATTAAAATTGGTTTTTTCCCATTGCAGTGGAGCACTGGTGGCTTAAGCCTATAATCCTAACTACTCAGGAGGCTGAGATCTGAGGACTGTGGTTTGAAGTCAGCTTGAGCAGGACTTCTGCGAAACTCTCATGTCCAATAAACTACTCAGAAAAAGCCAGAAGTATTGCTGTGTTTTAAGTGGCAGAGAGCTAGCCTTGAGCAAAAGAAGCTGGGGGACAATATTCAGTCCTTGAGATCAAGCCTCAGGACAGGAGTAAAAAAGAGTAACACCATTAATCTCACTAAATAGAAATAAGATAAATATCTTGGAAATACTTTAGTGAGGCTTTGTTTATACTTCCCCTGACCCTTTTCTCTCTCTGTCTTTGATAGTACTGGAGATTGAACTCAGCACCTCCTCCTTTGTAGACAAACACCATGAGATGTCCATAGGATGTTACCATAGTTTGATGTCCCAGCCCTTTTTGCTTTGGTTATTTTAAGGATAAAGTCTCATGTTTATGCCTGAACTTCCTTCCTCCTATTTATGCTTCCCTCATAGCTAGGGTAATAGGCACATGCCACTAAGTTCAGCTACTGATTAAAACAAGGTCTATTCTGGCCTTGGACTGTGATGCTCCCAATCTCTACTTCTCCAATTGCTGGAATTATAGGCATAAGCAACTGGCACCATCAAGAAACTGGCAACATCAAGAAAATGAATCTAGGTGAGGAGTCAAGGACTATGTTGTGTAAGGAACAAGATGTTAGAAGTTTAGACTTAGCCCTACAATAGATGGGAGTGGGTTAGAGTAGGGAGAACGTGGGAAAGATTAGGCTTGTGTTTCAGAATGATTTCTTGGGTAACGATTCTCAATGCATGAGGTGATTGGGAGATAATGGAGAGACAGGAGTCAGGGAATTCAGCTGGAAGCCTGTTGTACATCTGAGTACCAGCTGGTGTGGGTCTGAATGGTGAGTATGGAGAGAAGATTACTTTGAAAGTACACTAGACTGGTTTTGATACCTGATGGGAAACAGGAGGAAGATCTAAGGACCATCTTTTTTTCTGGCCCTGCAGACACTTATGGACAGGATGGACAGCTGGACAGCTGTAAATTTAACAGTTTTAAGGAGGTGAAGAAACAAGTTGAAGATTACTTACTTCTTCACGAAGGATTCTAAGGAAGAGGAAATCAAATATACTAAAGAGGAAGATGTTCATCACCTACTTCTGATCCCAGTTAAAGTCACATTAGACCACCAAGGTACAAAGGTGTATAAGCAATCTGAATGAATGCTTGCATCAGTCAGGCTTCTGCCTGACTGATCTGAGGAAAGCATGAGCAGAAATTACAAGACTCTAGCTGAAAAATAATTATAGGAATAGGGCAGGAGGTATGTCTAAAGTGGTAGGATATTTGCCTAGCAAGTTCAAGTCCTTGAGTGTAAAGACCAGTATGTTAAGAAATGAGTGAATAAATATAACACATTCCACTGTCCTTATTTGAGTTATGTGATCTTATTGGAGACCAGAGGCAAGCATAATGGAACATATGGAGAGAGGACTATGAATGGAGCTTTGACTATGGTATAACTATTCTGGTCGGGTGTTAGAATGTTGAACAATGATAGGCAACAGTGACCCTTGATAAGCCTTTGGAGCTGACTCCTCCAGGTTAAAGAGGGAAAGCCGAAGTGGGTACTCAGCCACATGAACTTTTACAGTGTGAGAAATGACTGTTGAAAGAGTTCTGATGGGTACTGCACAATGTGTGGTTGGAGCGTCTCTGAGGAAAGCAATGGAAAAGAAGCCACAAGAGCTGACTTTCCCAGACTCAAAGGAACTTAGGCTCAATGGTTTCCCTCATTCGTCATAATCAATAGAAACCTTGGGCTCTACTAGCAGAGATTTGCAATAGAGCAAAATCTTGATACATAAGGCCATATAATGTGAAGCTAATTGAAAGGACCTCCAGGATATTGAAACAAAAGCCATATAATGAATGATTGTTGTCCTTAATGTACTATGTTGTCTCTCATCTCCTTTGCTGTCCCTTGGTTATCTCATATTGGTATAGTATCGCACTTTGTTATCTGATATATTGAATTTATTTGTATTTGGATATTTGAAATTTGATAGGGAAGGGGGGAATACCAAGACGGGTAGGGGGTGTGGGGGGGGGAGGGAAATGGGTACCAAGACATGTGAAAGGGTATCAATGTATGTGAATGAATGCACCTTCTATCTGGCAAATATCATGTAACCCTTTTACTAATTACAATAAAAAAATTTAAAAAAAAAGAGCTGGCTTTCCCCACCGCAGGTGGGTCTGACTGAGGCACCTGAGCCACCGTCTGGGATGCCAGAGGAGATACAGGCTGAGGATACAGACTGAGGCTGCCTGTGGTCAGCACACACCTAGCCTCAACTGTGTCATCAGAGGACTTACTTAGACCATTTCCTGAAAAAGATGGTCATGAGGAGGGAATTTCACTTCCAGTTCAAAAGGCAGAGGACCATTACCGGTCAGCCGAACATGGTGGTAAATCCCAACATTTGGAAGCTAGGGAAAAATGAGTTCAATGCCCACTGAGTTGGAAAAGCAAGGCCTGTTCTCCAAAAACAAAACAAAACAGCAATCAATCAAACTAAAGTCCAGTGACTCAGGGACATTAGTGGCTCATAGTCAACAGAGGAAAAAATGTCAACATAATGGAACAAAACATGTACACTACAGATTGAATCGTGGAAAACTACATGCTAAATAGAAACTATTGAGGTGGGTGTGGTGGTACATGTCTATAATCACATCGCTCAGGATGCTGAAGTGGGAATGTTGCAAGTTTTAAGTCAACCTGGGATAAATAGTGAGACCCTGGCTCCAAACAACAACATAAAAAAAACGACGAAAGACAGAGACGGAGAACAAGAAACCAAGAGACAGAAACAAGCCAGGCACCAGTGGCTCTGCCTCTAATCTTACCTACTCAGGAGCCTGAGATCTAAGGTTCACAGCCTAAAATCAAGCTAGGCAGGAAATTCTGTGAAACACTTATCTCCAATAAAACACGCAGAAAGAAGAAGCAGAGCTCTGGCTCAACTGCGTAGTGTTAGCCTTGAGCAAAAAAGAAGTTCAAGGACAGTACCTCAGCCCTGAGTTCAAGCCCCAAGGAGAGAGAGAGAGAGAGAGAGAGAGAGAGAGAGAGAGAGAGAGAGAGAGAGAGAGAGAGAGAGAGAGAGAGAGAGAGAGAGAGAGAGAGGAGAGAGAGAGAGAGAGAGAGAGAGAGAGAGAGAGAGAGAGAGAGAGAGAGAGAGAGAGAGAGAGAGAGAGAGAGAGAGAGAGGTCCCATTTGATTGATTCCAGAACAGTGCCTTTCCATTCAATATTGCTGTTGCTATATCTAAGAGGAAAACATTCTGCTGTGACTGAAGAGCCTCTTTAGAGACCTCTTCATGTCCTTGTTCCTCAGGCTATAGATAAATGGGTTCAGCATGGGGATCACCACCGTGTACACGACTGCTGTGATGATGTCCTTTTCAGCAGAGGCAACCGATGGAGGGCACAGGTAGGCACCGAAGAGCGTGCCATAAAACACACAGACAACAAAGAGGTGGGAGCTGCAGGTGGAGAAGGCCTTAGACGCCCCACCAGGGGTGCGGGCCCTCTGGATGGCAGACACAATGAGGATGTAGGAGAGGACGATGCATGCGAAGGGGACGACGAGCACTGTGCCTCCCACGACCAAAAGCACCAGCTCGTTGATCTGAGTGTCAGAGCATGATAGCTTCAGGACAGGAGCTATGTCACAGAAAAAGTGAGCCACTTCCCCCACCACACAGAAGGACAGCCGAGCCATGAGGAGAGTGTGAGTCAGGGCAACTGTGTGGGTGAGGAGCCAGCACAACGCAAGCAACAGGACACAGACCCGGGGGCTCATGACGGTAGAGTAGTGGAGAGGACTGCAAATGGCCACATAGCGATCGTACGCCATGACAGCCAGGAAGAAGCTGTCCAGATCCCCGAACATCAGGAAGAAATACATTTGTGCCAGGCAGCCGGTGGAGGAGATGGTGTGATGCTGAGTCTGTATATTCACGAGCATCTTGGTAACTGTGGATGAAATCAAACCCAGGTCTGCAAAGGATAGGTTAGCCAAGAAGAAGTACATGGGCGTTTGGAGGTGAGGGTCAGAGCCGATAGCCAGGATGATGAGCACGTTCCCGCTCACGGTGACAAGATACATGCTGAGAAAAATCCCAAAGATGAATTGCTGTTGCTCTGGCATCTCAGAGATTCCTCGGAGGGCAAATTCAGAGATGCTGGATCGGTTCTCCATGACTCTGGAGCAGCTGGAGGTGTAGAAGATGGGAAGCTGGATTGACGACTGTCCAGCCACAGGCACTGCCTCCTGAATTTCCAACTCCCAGATCTCCCTCAAAGCAGCTAGCGTCCTAATCCTGTGTTTCCCTGCAGTTTAACCCTGCTTCCTTTTCCTCCCTTTCAGGAACCTTACGTTTTTCTCTCTATTCCCCTCGATCGAATCTTTTGTACAGGGGATACTCTTCCATTAAGGTTCTAGGAACATTCACCTGTGGTATCACCAAGCCATAGGGTAGTTCTCTCAGGTCCTTTTCAATTCCATTTTTGCAATACAGTGTATTTATGTATAGTCTGAGCTGAGCCAAGTCATTCATTTGAGAGGAGATTGTTCCAAAGCTCATATACACATTACTTCTTTCAAGAAAAAACTCTCATAATAACTCACTTGAATTACTCATCCTTAAGCTAACATTCATTAGCCATTGGCTATACCTTAGACACTTTACATTTAAGCACAGCCTCTCCTTTAGTCCTAAACACACAACTAAGTGGAGATTATTCTTATTGCCTATAATAACTCTGAGATCAAGTTGAGTAATTTTCTTAGGGACCCATAGCTTGCAAATATTTGATATAGTGTTCAAACCCTTATTAATGGCCTGAAGAGGCTACATTTCTCATCAATATTTCAAAGTAACTTTTAAATAATCGCCATGATAGTCAATTCCCTGTGATTCCTAGTTTAACATCTTTAATGTCACCTGTTCTTCTCACTTCTATGCTTACCTTTGTGTAGAACAACAATAAAGTTCAATAACTTGATGGAACCTACAAAATTACCTGACTGAGACATTCCTGGGCATTAGTCTGTAAACAGTTAGTTAATCAAAATTATTCATCTTTATAAAAATACAAAATTTCATTCCTCACCAGCTGAACTTAAAGTTTCTAGAATAACAGTCTTGGAATTTGTTGGGGAAAACAAAAAAATAAGTCCTCCTCTGCTAATTTCATTCATGATTAGGATTAAGAAGCACTGGTTCAGATTTACTTATTCCAGCACTTCTCTTTGATTCACAAATGTATTAGTCAAGATTCAAATAGTAAAATGGTAAAATGGTAAAGAAGATTTTACTCTACCTTAGAAAAAGATGTGGTATGAAAAATAGGGTGTCAAGGTCATAAACCAGTGTGTCCTCTCCATTAAACCAATTACCTTTGCATTTTTTAACTTGCCAGAATTTGTACCTAAAGAAAAACACCTCCAGATAAATAGGCAAGCTGAAATATTGTTCCACAGTAAAATCTACTCCTCAAACTTCAGAAAAAGGAATATCAAGAACTATTATACTTTGGTTTATCTTTGCAACATAGATTAAGTGAATAAAATAACATACATCACAGAAATAGATCACTTTTCTGAGAGACATCAAAGAGCCGCTCCACTTTATGATGGTACATGTGAGGCTTCACAAAGATTACAGTCCTGTAACTTGCCATATTATAGTAATAATGCCCATCAAAGGCTTTCTTTTTTTACTTTCTTTTTTTTATATATTTTTATTGTAATTAATAAAAGGGTTACATGATATTTGCCAGATAGAAGGTGCATTAATTCACATACATTGATACCCTTTCACATGTCTTGGTCCCCATTACCCTCCCCCCCACCCCCCTCCCATCTTGGTTTTCCCCCCTTCCCTATCCAATTTGAAATAACCAAATACAAATAAATCCAATATATCAGATAACAAAGTGAGATACTGTAACAATATGAGATACCCAAGGGACAGCAAAGGAGATGAGAGACAACATAGTACATTAAGGACAACAGTCACTCATTATATGGCTTTTGTTTCAATATTCTGGAGGTCCTTTCAATTAGCTTCATACTATATGGCCTTATGTATCAAGGTTTTGCTCTATTGCAGATCTCTGCTAGTAGAGCCCAAGGTTTCTACTGATTATGACAAATGAGGGAAACCATTGAGCCTAAGTTCCTTTGAATCTGGCTTACTTCACTTAATATGATTTTTTCTAAGTCTTCCTTAAAAGCAGAATTTTGCATCTGATCAAGATAAGAAGAGGAAGATTAGCAGAGAATTGCATGCTTTTCTGACTTCCAGACTTTTCAGCAAAGAAGTCCATTCCTTCCTGTTAAAGCTCTCAAAGGGGCTGTAAGCTATTTTAGGGAAGACTAATATCTCTCATTAGTTATGTTAGTACATAATGCCTTCATTAGGCTAGTGCTATTGAGATTGTGGCTCTGTGGCACCAAACCAGTTAAAATTGGAAAATTCTCCAAATCTCTCCATTCATAAGAGAATGGAAAGCTCTCTAATGTAAGCACAAGTTTTACCTTGTTTGTCCTTTATTCGTCCTCTGTGTTCTGTGCCTGTGCTCTGTGTTCTGTATATCTTGCTCTGTAAGCTGGCTTTTCCATTCCTCAGTGAAGTTTCTCATCCTTCATGCTATCGGTGGCCTCAGAAAACTCTAGCAAACTTCGAGATACCAACAACTTGCTTCTGGAAATTTGTATATCCTTTCCCTTTTCCATGCAAGGGGATTAAAAACTCTTTACTTACCTCCCTACCTGATTTTCTGCTGTGTCAGTCAACTGATAAGAGCTTGCTTGAACATAACGCAAAGAAATCTCCAGAATTAGGATCAATCCGCTGGCAACTGTGTGAATTAGTTTTTCTCTTTAGACTAGGCAACACAAATTAGTTAGGGGATTTGGGGAGGCGGGGGAAGAGGTGACAATTTTTCTGATGAGCTTAACTAAAATTAAGTCTCAGAATCAAGAAGGGTAAATACAAATGGCAAGCAGCTGGAAATGAAATCAAATTACTACAAAAATAAAAAATATATAGTGTAAGGAAAACAAAAGAAAGGAGAGATTAGGATTCTGGGTGAGGTGCCCTAATAAACACAGGACTGAAAAGGATAATGTAAGATGATGTCAGAACAGGAGCCTGGAGCAGTCAGAGCTGCATTCATCAGTCAGAACAGCAAGGACCATACAGAGGCTTTCTGTACTTAATATTCAAGCTGACTCAGAGGAATTAGATTTCTGATTTCACCTAATGGAGGTCTTTGGAAATGTCGAAGGTCATCAGACTAAACCCCCTTTGGATTATCTACAGACATAAGGAGTCAGGGGAACGAGTTCCCTAGAGCCTTGTTAGTGCAAACACACTTAATTGACCAATTTTTACCTATGCCACTATTATAACAAACCAAATTAGCAAATCACTGCTTCATTCATGATTTAGATCTTTTATCTCTCCCTCTATGCTAGGTGGTAGCATTGAAGTGATCTGGTATTTATACTGATATGTAACTACATTTTGTGGTGGAAAATATTCACCTTACATGCAAATAAATCATCTGTCTCCTTACAATACATTCTTAAGTTCTTCCGCTAGAGAAATTTCAGGGGCTGGGAGTTTGGTCTAGTGCTAGTGTGCTTGCCCAGCATACATGAAAATCTGGGTTCGGTTCCACGGTATCACAAACATAGAAAAAGCTGGAAATGGTGCTGTGGCTCAAGTAGTAGAGCTCTAACCTTGAGAAAGTCTAAGGACAGCATGCAGGCCCTGACTTCAAGCCCCAGTACTGGCAAAAAAAAAAAAAAAGAAAGAAATTTCAAAAATTCTAATGATCCCCTGTACAGACCATTTAACAGTACTGGGCATATCTTCCTTAAAGCATTTTTAAGTTTCAACTTCAAGATGTTGTAGTAAACTCAGACATGTAAAATTTTACTCTCTTTCTATCAAATTCTACCAAAAGTGAATTTCTTTTTTTTTTTTTTTTGTGAGTCCTGGGGCTTGAGCTCAGGGCCTGGGCACTGTTCTTGGACACTTTTTGCTCAAGGGTAGCACCCTGCTACTTGAGCCACAGCACCATTTCCGGCTTTTTCTGAGTATGTGGTACCAAGGAATTGAACCCAGGGCTTCGTGCATGCTGAGCAAGCACTCTACCACTAGGCTATGCTCCCAGCCCCAGTAAATATTTTTTTATTAAAGAATTTATTAGCATTGATTTTTACATCATATTCCAAATGACGTACTTAACAAACAAGTAATCAAGAAGGGAATCTCTATAGACAATCACTGGCATTTAGATTTTAGAACATAATTAAAATTAGGCTGAGGGTTGTGTATCATAGATACATATTAATCTATGTAATAAAACATTATATCTATAGTCATAAATTTTTATGTCTATGCAGTTGTGTTTATATTTCTAATATCATGCCCATAGCATTGGGTATGCAAATATTGAGTCCTCGCTCTTGTACTTTTGGATCTAATAGCCATATATTAAGAATACCATGCGCCTTATGTTCCTTTGTTCTTTTTTTCATATATTTTTATTGTAATTAATAGAAGGGCTACATTATATTCGCCAGATAGAAGGTGCATTACTTCACATACATTGATACCCTTTCTCATGTCTTGGTCCCCATTTCCCTCCCCCTACTCCCACCCCTCATCTTGTTTTCCCCCCTTCCCTATCCAATTTCAAATAACCAAATACGCATATATCCAATATATCACATAACAAAGTGAGATACTGTAACAATATGAGATAACCAAGGGACAGCAAAAGAGATGAGAGATAACATAGTACATTAAGGACAACAATCACTCATTATATGGCTTTTGTTTCTATGTTCCTTTGTTCTTGACATCTCACTCAACATGATTTGCTCTAGATTCATCCACTTCCCTGCCCGAGCCAGCCAGCAGCGAACAGGGATTCCTGACTTAGGAGGCAGGGACTTGGAAAAGAAATAGACAAGAGATAAACAGATGGGGTCCAGGAGAACTACAGCCCAAGTCAGCAGCCCAAGAAGGCTGTGAGCTTAAGACTGTAGCCCCATTTATTTCTTAAAATCCAGTCTTAATATACTTTCTTGAAACCAGGGAACTGCCAGGGGTTACATTCTTACAAAGCAGAAAATCTCAGATCAGTCAAGGAGGAAAAGGCCATAAAACAATAAAGCAATAAATCGGTAAGGTCAGGGAGTTCACAATTACAGACAATGTAACTCAAAAGTTCCTAGGCATGGCGCCATACATGACAGCTCATATCTTTGTGTGGTTATCTTACTGAGTTATGCAAATTCATGGGTCAGACTGTGTTGAGAGCCAGAGTGGAATCAAACTGTACCTTGATTTGCATCAGACAATGGCTTTATTGTCTTATTGTTTTCTGGCCTTATTCTGTTTAAATGACCTGAGATTTACCATATGAATGTAACACCTGGAAGTTCCCTGGGGCTCAAGGAGGGAAGAAGCTGGAGTGAAAAATAAACGCAGCAGTCTTTACCTGGACTGCGGACATCCCGGACCCGGTGTGTCTGTCTCTCTTCTATTTCTTCCTAGTCCTTGCCCCCTATTTCAGGAACCCCAATCTGCGAACCCTGGTTTGCTGCCGGTTGGCCCCGGCAAGTCTGACTCCACACTCCTGCTCCCAACACTTCCTTGCAAATGCCATTATTTTATCTTGTGTGTTGGCTATGTAGAATTCCATTGTATATATATATATGCCTTTCATCTGCAGCAGGGCATCTGGATTGTTTCCATCGCCTGGCTATTGTGAATAGTGCAGAGGTAAACATAGGTGAGCAGGTGTCCATATCATATCCTGGGTTATGATGCTCGGGATAGATGCCCAGGAGTGGTATGACGGGATCGTAGGGAAGGTGTATTTTCAGTTCTTTAAGAAGCCTCCACACTGCTTTCCAGAGTGGCTGAACTAGTTTACAATCCCACCAGCAGTGAAGTAGGGTTCCTTTTTCTCCACATCCCCACCAGCATCTGTCATTGTCTGAGTTCAAAATCTTGGCCATTCTTATTGGGGCAAGATGGTATCTTAGGGTTGTTTTTATTTCCATTTCCTTTATGACCATGGATGATCAGAATTTTCTCATATGTTTTTCTGCCAGTTTAACCTCTTCTTTTGATAAGTCTCTCTTTAGTTCCCTTGCCCATTTAGTGATTGGTTTGTTGGGTTTATGGGATGGCGGAGCAAGTTAGTTTTTTGAGTTCCCTGTAGTTACTGGATATTAAACATTTGTCTGATGTATTATTGGTAAATATCTTTTCCCAGTTGGTTGGCTGTCTTTCTTCTTTAGTAGCTATGCTTTTATCTGTGAAGAAACTTTTTATTTTTAGGTAGTCCCATTTATCAAGTCTCTCTCCAATCTGTTGTGACCCTGGGACTCTGTCCAGGAAGTTTTTGCCTGTGCCTATGAGTTCCAGTGTCTCTCCAACTCCATTGTGTAGCAGTTTCAAGGTTTCCAGTCTGATATTGAAGCCTTTGATCAATTTTGAGTTAATGCTAGTGCATGGCAAAAGGCTAGGGTCAATTTTTAGTTTTCTGCATGTGGCTGCCCACTTTTGCCAGCACCAATAATTGAATAGGCTGTGTTTGTTCCACTGTATATCTTTTGCTCCTTTGTCAAATACAAGTTGACTATAGGTATGTGGTTCTATTTCTGCATCTTCTATTCTGTTCCATTGATCTTCTGGTCTAGTTCTGCTCCAATACCATGCAGTTTTTGTTTTTATGGCTCTATAGTACAGCTTGAAGTCTGGTATTGTAAAACCCCCTGCATTGCTCTTTTTGCCTAGAATTGTTTTGGCTATTCTTGGTCTTTTCTTGTTCCATATGAACCTTTGGATTATATCTTCTATTTCAGTAAAGAATGTCTTTGGGATTTTGATGGGGATTGCAATGAATTTGTATATCAATTTTGGCAGTATGGCCATTTTCACTATATTGGTTCTTCCTATGCATGAGCATGGGATGTCTTTCCATTTCGTAGTGTCCTCTTTAATTTCTTTTCTTAGGCTTTTATAGTTTTTATTAAATAATTCCTTTACATCTTTGGTTAATTCCTAAGTATTTTATTCTTTTGGGGGCTATTGCAAATGGGATCATTTTCTTGATTTGGCCTTCTGTTTGTGTATTGTTGGTGTACAGAAGGCTACTGACTTTTTCAAGTTAATTTTGTATCTTGCCACTTTGCTAAAGTGGTTTATTAATTCTAGGACTTTGGAAGTGGAGCTTATTGGGTCACTCAGGTAGAAGATCATGTCATCTGTGAATAGGGATAGTTTAATTTCTTCATTCCCTATGTGGATCTCTTTGATGTCCTTCTCTTGCATTATTGCTCTGGCTAAGGGTTCCAGCACTATATTGCAGAAAAGTGAAGATAGTGGGCATCCGTGTCTAGTTCCTGATTTTAAGATAAATGGTTCCAGTCTTTCTCCATTTAGTATATTAGTTGTAGGTTTGTCATATATGGCTCTAATTTTATTTGCCAGTCCTGGGCTTAAGCTCAGGGCCTGAGCACTGTCTTTGGATTTTTCTCAAGGTTAGAGCTCTACCATTTGAGCTTTAGCGCCACTTCTGGCTTTTTCTAAGTACTGAGGAATCGAACCCAGGCTTTTGTGCATGCTTGGTAAGCACTCTACCACTAGGCCAAACTCCCGGCCCATTTTAAGGAATGCAAGTCTTGTTCCTATTTTTTCTAGTGCTTTCAACATGAATGGATGTTGTATTTTGTCAAATGCCTTCTCCTCATCCAGAGAAATTATCATATGATTCTTATCCTTAGCTCTTTTGATATAATGTATTACATTGATTGATTTGCTAATGTTAAACCAGCCTTGCATCTGTGGGATGAAGCCTACTTGATCGTAATGTATAATTTTTAAAATTTTTTTCTGGATTCTGTTGGCTAGTGTTTTATTGAGGAGTTTTGCATCTGTGTTCATTAGAGATAGGTCTATAGTTCTTTTTTGTTGGGTCTTTCCCTGGTTTGGGGATGAGTGTAATATTAGCTTCATAAAATGAGTTTGGTATTGATCCTTCTGCTTCAATTTCTAGGAAGAGTTTTAAGAGTATAGGTATTACTTCATCTTTAAAAGTCTTGTAGAATTCCACAGTGAAACCCTCTGGAGCTGAGCTCTTTTTGGTTAGCATTTCCCTGATTGCTTCTGCTATTTCATTGTATGAAATTGGTTTGATCAATTTGCTTACCTCTTCTTGGTTCAATGTGGGTAGCCTATATTTATTTAAGAAATCATCCATTTCTACTAGATTTTCCTGTTTCTTTGAATATAGGCCCTGGTAGTACTTATTCATAATGGACTGAATTTCTTGGATATCGGTCATGATTGTTCCCGTAGGAGCTGTAATGTTGTTTATTTGCGTCTTCCCTCTCCTTTTTTTGATTAATCTTGCCAGGGGTCTGTCAATTTTGTTGACTCTTTCAAAGAACCAACTTTTTGATTTATTAATTTTATGTACAGTAGATCTTATTTCAATCTCTGATATTTTCGATTTTATTTTTGTTATTTTTTTTTTACAATTTTTCTGTCCTTCTAATTGTTTTAGAATTAACTTTTTCTTGCTCCTGTAGGTACTTCAATTTCTTCTTTAGGTTATTTACATGCTCTTCTTCTGTCTTTTTAATATGGGCTCCTAGTGCGATAAATTTGCCCCTTAGAACTGCCTTTGCTGTGTCCCATAAGTTCCTTTGTCATGTGTAGCTTGATTGTACTTACATTCAAGAAAGTTTTGAATTTCTTCTTTGATTTGCTCTGTAACCCAGAAGTTATTTAGAAGTGTGTTGTTCAGCTTCCAAGTGTTTGAATGTTTTTCCCCTTTATTACATTATTCAGAACTAGTCTAATTCCACTGTAACCAGATAGAATGCATGGGATTACATCAGTCCTCTTGTATATGCTTAAGTTTTCTGTATGAACTATTGTATGATTTATTTTGGAGTCTGTTCCATGTGCTGCTGAGAAAAATGTTTTGCCGTCTGGTGGAAGATTCTGTGTATATCTAGTAACCCAGCTGGGATATAGTGTCATTTAAGTTGGTGGTGTCTTTGCTTATTTTTTGTTGAGTTGACCTGTCATTTAGTGAGAGTGGTGAGTAAATAATTTTTAATACAAAGACATTAAAGCCTACAAGACAAAGAAGCAACAAGAGCAAATAGTAGTGACAAATTTTGGAGATTGGAAGCCTGGATGTTCTAGGGAGCAATGGCCAGATAGCTGAATGTTGGCCTGGTGTTAGCTAATAACTGCAAACAGGATTTTGCCTCATCTGTAGGCACCTAATTTTCCTTTTCTTGGTATTTACTTTAGAAAAAATCAATTTTGCATGCAAAAATGAGAATATTGCATTTCAGAGACATGCTAGAGAAAAAGTAAGCAAGAGCATCTGAAAAATAAGCACAGCATGATGACATATTCCTGTAGAACCAGCTACTTGGAAAATGAAGGAAGGAGGATCAAAGTCTGAGGCCAGCATGAGCAAAGTTCACCCAAGACTCTATCTGGTAAATAAAATAAACCAAAAGCTGAGAGGGAAAATGCCTAAGGGCATAGTTCATCCAGTGCTAGCCTAGCAAGCTTGAGATTGGACTCAGTGTGTGTGTGTGTGTGTGTGTGTGTGTGTGTGTGTGTGTGTGTGTGTGTGTGTGTGTAAGGGAGAGAGAGATAGACAGACAGAGAGACAGAGACAGAGAGAGATTCTCTCAGACTTTCATGAATTTTATAGACTAGGGGTATTTTTATAAGATTTAAAACACAACCTTGTAATGCCAGCAAGAAAGAGAGCAGGGATGGGCACTGGTAGATCACGCCTATAATCCTAGGTACTTGAGAGGCTGGATGATCAAAGTTTGAGACTAGCCTAGGCATAAGACTCCTAAGGCTCATTCTCAATTGATAGCTGTCTATAGTAGCAGACAAGGGTCATCCAAGCGGCCTTGGAGCTGCAGTCATCTGAAGGCATTGCTCTAGCTCAAAATAAAAGGAAGAACAAGAGAACATGTGGCTCCACGAGAGGTAGTAAATGAAGCAGTTGGCTTCTGTCTCTGTGGTGGGTGAATGTTTTACAATGACAGTAGCAACTGCTCACACTCCCAGAGAAAAAGTAAATGCTGATGAACATTGCTTCTTGCTTCATTTGTTTGCTTTGTTCTTTTCTTTTTTTTCTCCCTGTTTTGTGTCACTGGCAAATTCCTCCTGTTCTACCTTTCTTTACCCTGTATTTTCTTTTTTTTTTTTTAACACTTTTACATATTTGCAATTTCTAACATCACCACCCCTCTCTACCACAACTGAACTTACACATGAGTATATTATGTACCTGTACCCGCCTCATCCCATTTCTATTGCTAACCACAACCTGACAGCATGACTATAATGGAGCTACAGAAATAGGCAAAACATGACGAAAGAGAGAAGCAGTGGGAACCAAGGGGCCCAAGATTCATTGGCTCTTGAACCCTGAGTTCCCACAAACAAGTATATTTATTTGAGTTCACACAGGGAAGATTACCACAGAAAACAAAACTATCGGGCTGAATTGCTGTGACAATTATCTTGGAACAGAGTTTGTGTACCTAAAAAAACTACTAGCGCCCTTATAATTTTTAGAGAGAAGACTACAGCCTAGGCAAAAATCAAACACGTGTTCCACTTTATATAGCTTTCAAGGTCCAGCTCTCAGCCCTTCCAGCACTAAGGAAGGAGAAGGCATTTCAGCCATCACCAGTTCTCAGCATTCTGAGTGCTGTTGAGGTGGTATTCCAACCTCTCAAACCTTTTACAGATCTCACAGGTCAGCTTCAGTTCCTTACAAGTTTCCCCTCTAACCATCTTCCTTCCTAGATATCTCTTCTCTCACCTTTCTTCACCTAATAGCTTTAGTTCTCATCTTGGTAGCATGTATGACACAAAAATCCAACACCCAGTACATAGACCCATGAACGATTATGCAGATAAAGCTATCAATAGTATCTTACCATATGTAAATGCTTTCTTGTTTTGAAATGGAAAAGGCATATACCCCCACACCAATAGTGAGAAGCACTGTAGTCACCCAGCTAATGCCCAGACCAGTGAGAATATAGAGAAGATCCCAACAGAAAGAATTCAGACAACTAAAAGCCAAAATCCCAATGGGTCTTCAAATGAGCAAAATATCAGTATAAAAATACTAAAAAAATGGGGCAGGGAGCATAGCCTAGTGGTAGAGTGCTTGCTTAGCATTCACAAAGCCCTGGGTTAGATTCGCCAACACCATATACTCAGAAAAAAACAGAAGTAGTGCTGTGGCTCAAGTGGCAGAGCACTAGCCTTGAGCAAAAATGTGCAAGGACAGTACCCAGGCCCAAGACCCAGGATTGGCAAAAAATGACAAAGAAGAGAAATACAACACCTTAAGAAATCAACAGTTTCACAAATAAACCAAAATGACAACAAAGGAAAAGAAACCTCATATACTGAGCTGATGATAAGAATGGTGATAAGAATGTTCGATAAAATGAACATGGATGTCTACAAGCAACTACATAAACAAAAAGAGAATAGAAGCAAAGAACAGAAATTCACTGAAAACACAGATTACGAACTATATTAATTCCAAGTAAAGTAATATATATATATATTATATGCCCAAATTAACTGAAAAAGAACAATAGCTAAAATATATCAAAGGAGACACAGACAAATTTCAAAAGTAAAGAAGTACATTTAAGATATGAAAGAGGTTCTAAATAAGGATACCTGAAAAACAAACACAAGGCTGACAGATAAAAAATAAAGTGGAAACAGTGAGAGTAACAGAAAATACTTTTATGGGAGGAATTCATAGGCATAATACCTCTGAAAATTTAAAATAGTATTTATCAAAATGAAGCACAGAAAATGGAGATAAGGGGGTTTTGAGGTAAAGAAGGGGGTTGCTTAAATGGAGGGAGGAAGGGTGAACAAATGTAGTCATGATACTCAGCAGACTCTGTATGGAAAATGAACTATACAAATTGTGGGCAAGACTGGGTGAAGAATACTAGAGAAAGCAAATGAAGGGATGATATTGTCCCAAAAGAAATGTACTTATTATCTGACTTATGAAACAGTAATCTTTCTGGACAACATCTTAATGGTAACAATAAAATTATATTAAAAACAATAAAGCAGAAAGGTTCACTAGCAGAGTAGAGGATAAGGAAAACAGAATTTCAGGGCTTGAAGATAGAATAGACATAATAAAAAAGAGAAGGAAATAGAAAAAATATAAAAGAAATTTGCAGAAACTTTAGGATTCAACTAAGAAGAACAAATTTGCATTTTATGAAGAAGGGATAACTAGAGCCATAGGATATATATTCAATGAATATCAACAGAAAATTTCCAAAACCTAGAAAAAGAGAAGACTATTGAGGTATAATGGGTTTTTAGAAAACTTAACATACCTGGCCAGAAAAGAACCTTTCCACTGCATTTTATGGTTAAAATAATAAGTATGGAAAACAAGGAAAAAATATAGAAAGCTTAAAAAAACAAGGATGCAAGTATAAGAACTATAGATCAATTTATTTGATTAGCACAGATGTGAAAACTTCAAAAAAATACTTGCTAGTCAAATTCATCAACCAAAAACATGTATCATGATCAATTTGGTGTCATTCAATGTTTGTGCAGTTGGTTCACCATTTGTAACTCAATAAACAATAGAGTACATAGAATCAGAAACAAGAATCACATAATCACCTCAATTGGTGTAGAAAAATCCTGTAGCAGAATTCAACATCCCCTTTTACAATAAAAACTATAGATAAGCTAGGAGTAAAGGAATTGTACTTCAATATAACGAAGTCTACATAAGACAAACATACAGCCCGCATTATATTAAACAGTGAAAAACAGAGTCTATTTTCTCTAAAAGCAGGATCAAAAAAACTCTCTCTATATAGCACTAGAATATTGGCCAGAGCAATAAGTCAAGAAGAAGAAATAAAAAGAATCAAGCTACCTTGGAGGCAGGATCAGGAAGATTTTGGTCAAGGGTAGGCTACCCAAAAAGGTAGACAGAAATTATACCTCTAGACATCAGAGACTCTCTGTCTCTCTCTCTCTCACTCTCCAGAAAAATAATTATAAAATTATAAGCCACATCAAAATTTCTCAAAACTCAGTTGAAACAATAAGCCAATGATAAACATATGATGTATTTTCCCCTAAAACTTTGGTATCAGTTTTTACAGAGCACAAAGTTTATCATAGTTGCATAAAACATGAAATGTAGTATGTGGTATCTGATGTGTCTATTTTCTACATGGAGAAGGAAAGAAAACCTGATAGCTCAGGAATATATACTGTATCTCAATTTTTATTAGAATTTTATCCCTATTATTATGCTTCAGAAAAGGAATTTATTGAAGCCAGAATTAATGCGAATAAATAAAAAACACTGATTTCTCTCTTACTAAAATAATTTAAGCTGTCTCTTACATCATGTTACCTACAATTTCAAACTTATGTAGTGTTGTAAATGTGCTTTCCGTAACTTTGGTGAAAGCTCCATGGGTTAGTTCAGAAGTATCCGAGAAGGTGAATTTGATTGACATGCATTTCATGCATATATGGAAATATCACAATGAAATATCTTTATATAATTAATGTATACCGATGCAATCTAAAAAACACCATAAAATAGTGTTGGTACAGCTAGCTGTTTGTAAAAAAATTAAGCATACAGGTAGGTGCTTTACTCTATTTCATAACATAAATGATAGGTTTGTAAAATTATTATCTTTAAGTAATTTTGTAAAAGGGTTTCAATTTTTTAGTTTAATATGTCAGTTTGAAAGTACAATAAATCTTGATCGATGTCACCCCATTTGCTTTGCCTTGTAATCTTTATGTTTTTCCTTTCATTTTTTTCAGTTCATTCTTTCAGTGATAGAAATCAAGTATTACTCTATGAAGTAACTTAAACAAAATAGTTCTAAAGACCTGAATGTGATGTTTAAAATTTAGAGGAAAAAAGTAAGTGGACTTATCATGACTTAACAGACTTTTTCATAATTCCATTTTTTTTCTTAATGCTGGTCCGGGAGCTTGAACTTTGGCCCTGGGTGCTATCTCTGAGCTTTCTTGCTCAAGGCTCTACCACTTGAGCCACAGCTCCAGTTCAGAAACATACTTTTTGATTGTGAAAAGCTTGTATGTGTGGGATTACAAATACCTATCGACTTGGTCAAGAATTTTAAAAATTCTATATATAATGGGATGGCTAGAATAGAAAAGGTAGCTAGAATAAAATGTTTTATTTTCTTTATTGTCTTTAATATCCATAGTAAAAGACATAAACATTCAACAGAAAGACAGTTAGATGATGATTATAGTTTAAAATATGATAAAGTTGGGGACCATTGTATTACACTTATATCCCTAGCTAGTCAGGAGGCTGAAGTCTGAAGACCATATATCAAAATCAGCCCATTCACTGAATAGAAAAATATGAGACCCTATCTCCAATTAATCAATAAAATGGCAGAATCGAATGGAGCACAAGAGGTTGAGTGCCAGCCATGAGTGACAAAGCCAAGTGAGAACGGAAGGCCCTGAGTTCAAATTACAGTAATCGGGAAAAAAAAAGATAAAACTTACTGGGCTTGTAGCTCAGTGACAGAACAAATCCCTAACATGTAAATGGCCCCTCAAGTTCAATAACCAACATTGCAAAACAAATAAAATGAAATGAATATTTTATCTTATTAATGATAAAAATGCAAGGTTTTTTAAAAAGATAGTGTGACTTTGTATCTATAAAATTAATTGTTTAAGCTCTAGTGATCCAAAAATGGATACTGAGATGAAATGTAGTATTCAAGAAAAAGATCTCTAAAATCTACAGACAGAAATTTTACTTTTCCTCTGCAGCCTTGGTTATGTCATTTTCTTTACTGATTGTGTTTCCCATCTGCAAAATGGGATGATAATTGTTCCAACCCCTTAAGCTGGCTATAGTATTTTTGATCATATGAAAATATTACATCTGAACTTGTGAGAGGCCTGCTGTGAGAAAACAGAACTGTCCCTATCAAAATGGGCCTTTGATTTCTCCTTCTATCTAGTCTTAAATTAAGCCTAGTGTTGGAAAGAAATTACCCAGGGTTCAGGAAGGGGAGTTCCTAGGAGATTTTCTAGTCAGGCTGTACTACCTTGTACTCCAGCAAGACAATCTAAATAACACTCTCGAGATCATCAGCAGAACACCCAGCCTCTGGATAAAAGATGTCCCCAGCTCCCGTGGGATGCAGCCAGAACTGGCAGGTTGCACAATGACACTGAGGTTGGTTCTAATGAGCACTTTGACAGATGCTGTACCAGGAATGTTTATAATGCTAAGAGCTATGCTATCCTCCTCTGGTCTGGAGAAGATGAAATTGTGCTGCACTTCAGATGTTCCTCATAAACACTGCGGTCCGTAAACCCCAAACTTGATCAACTTGGCATCAGAAAGGTCTGAATTTCCTTGCTGAAAATTGTCCATGTTAGAGGTGAGAACTGGAGAATTTGAAGATACTTAAAACTGATCCACAGTGTGAAAACTAAGAAGCATTTTCAACCCCTACACAAGAGGCTGTCTGTGTGTGTGCATACCTGTGTATGTGTGTGCGTTCATGAGTGTCTGAGAAAGAAGGATAGTGAGGAAGACCACGCATCTCCTTTCTAAGGCACACGATAGATAACTTTTCTAATCTTGCCAGCAGAACCATGCTCGGGTTTTGCCTTCTGCAACTGCTAGTCAAACTGGTCTCTTATCTCTGAGCCCAGTTAGGGAGTTTGAAAGCACATTAAAAACAATCAGAATGAGTAGTATCTTAACAGTTCCCTAAATATTTCACAAGTGGTTTTGTTGTTGTTATTGTTTGGTGCAGGTGTTTGGACACAGATCCTCATACTACACAAATGCTCCAGCTCTGAGCGAAATTCCCAGTCTTACATAAGCATTGTTTACATCTCTGATGATACTTAGATATTCTCCTTGACAAGTTATGTATATAGTATTTACATATAAATATAGAGAATATATTTATGATATATAAATATGTATTTATATATGACGTGTCTATAAGAATACTATATATATACAGATATATATATAGTTCAGGGCCTAGAGATAACTATCTGTAAACTGACCTAATCATTAAATATTGAGACATGGCAAGGTTTTCTCTGTGCAGATAACAAGAGCTAGGAAGGATGGGAAAACCAAATGCAGGAAATCACACTGCTGTTTCAGACTTCTTCCTGCTAGGACTTTCAGAGCAGCGGGAGGAGCAGTCTCTTCTCTTTGGAGTCTTTCTGGGCATGTACTTGGTCACCATGCTGGGGAACTTGCTCATCATCCTGGCCATCAGCTCCGATCCCCATCTCCACACTCCTATGTACTTCTTCCTGGCTAATCTATCCTTTACGGATGCCTGTTTCATTTCAGCCTCGGTTCCCAAGATGCTTGCCAACATTCACAGGCAGAGTCAGACCATCTCGTACCCTGGATGTCTCACACAGCTCTATTTTCTTCTGATGTTTGGGGGTCTGGATAACTGCCTTCTGGCTGTGATGGCCTATGACCGTTATGTGGCCATCTGCCAGCCTCTCCATTACAGCACAACCATGAGTCCTCACCTCTGTGCACTCATGCTGGGCCTGTGCTGGGTACTAACCAATTGTCCCGCCCTGGTGCACACGCTGCTGCTCACCAGGGTGGCTTTCTGTGCCCAGGTGGCAATCCCCCACTTCTACTGTGACCCCAGCGTTCTCCTGAAGCTGGCCTGCTCCGACACCCGCGTCAACGAGCTGGTGATTATCGCCATGGGCATGCTGTTCCTGGCTGTGCCTCTCACGCTGATCGTTGTTTCCTACGCCCGCATTTCCCGGGCCGTGTTGAGCATCTCGTCGTCTAGAGGGCGATGGAAGGCTTTCTCTACCTGTGGCTCTCATCTCACGGTGGTCCTGCTCTTCTATGGGTCCCTGATGGGTGTGTACTTAGCTCCCCCGTCAGCCCACTCGGAGGAGAGGGAAAGCAGGGCTGCCGTTCTCTACATGGTGATCATTCCCATGATGAATCCCTTCATCTACAGCTTGAGGAACAGAGACATGAAGGAGGCTGTGGGGAAACTTTTTGGCAGTGGGAGAATCTTCTTCTTACCAGGACTGTGACCTCCATCGTTTCAGCAATTCCTCATTAGAAGCAAGACACACACACACACACACACACACACACACACACACACACACACATTATATTCCTTTCTTGATGTCAGCAAGACCAGCAGAATTACTATTCCACACTTTTCATCTCTAAAACAACATCTATTGCCCACGGTCAGCTTTACAAGGCACAGGATGTTGGTGTCAAGAGCGAAGGAATTCTACCCCAGGGAGGCAGACACACCATGAGTTAAAAAGGATCAAAATACAAAACATTCGTTGGCAATCTACAATTTTTTTCTTGCTATTAGACACACTTAGTTGAGGAAGACGTGTGGCAACTGAATCTTGAGAAAGCAATGACTTGCCCAAACCAGAGGGATTTGATTTCAATATGTGCTCCCTTTTTTTTTTTTTTTGCCAGTCCTGGGCTTGAGCTCAGGGCCTGAGCAATGTCCTTGGACTTTCTCAAGGCTAGAGCTCTACCACTTGAGCCTCAGCCCCACTTCCGGCTTTTTTTCTATGTATGTGGTACCGAGGAATCGAACCCGGGTCTTCATGCATGCTAGGCAAGCACTTTAACCATTAGGCCAAACTCCCGGCCAACTAGGCCAAACTCCCGGCCTGCTCCCTTTCTTTTTATCACGCCGTGGTGATCATGACAAGGAAAGTGTGAGATTGTATTTAAGGATAGCATTGAATGGTGAAATCAAGGAATATGAATTAAATTAGCATGCATTTTGTGTTATGGTATTTCCTTAGTGTTTCATGACTTTAGCATAAAAGGCATTCCTTTGTTAGTGCAATGGAGAGATCAGAAGAATCCAATCTTTGTTTCATGTCTGCATTGTGCCAATTTGATAGCCAGAACTCAGTTATTCTCTGGGTTCTTTCTTAAAAATATATCGTAGTTTTTAATGATGAGTCAAGTGTGCTGGCAATTTTTAGAGCAACAGATTGGCTTCTTACATTGAGTACTATGCATTTAAGATTTCCCCCCCTATCCTTTTTGGCTGAGTAATGTTTTGTTGTGTGGTATATTTGTTGTCAGGTGTTAAATCGTGTACATATCCAAGTGTTCAATACCACTTGTTGAAGAGTATCTTTTCTCCATTGTATTGCTTTTGCTCTTTGGTCAAGATGGTGGCTATTTATATGGATAAACGACAGGGTTTTCTATCTCATTCCATTAATCTATTTGTATAATGCTGTATAAATACCATTCTGTCTTGATTACTGTATCTTCGTAATGAATCTTGATGCCTGATAGTAATTTTCAGATTTTATTCTTATTCTATACTGTGTTAGCTATTCTAGGTAGTCTGCTATTGCATATAAACCTTAGAAACATTGTCAGTCTCCACAAAATGACTTGTTGCTTTAACTTCCATTAAGTTGAATCTATACATCAAGTTGGGAATAATTGACAGAGATAATGTTGAATCTTCCTTTCCAAGAAAATGAATTTGTTCTTAGTATGTAATTATTTGGTTCCCATTGTTCAAATTTTGAAGTTTTCAAAACATTTTGTAAATGTTTTGTTATGTTTACAGCTATGTCACTTCAGTAGATGCTTATATACATGGAACATGTTTTTATTTCAAATTCTTCTTATTCCTTGTCTATGAGAAAAAATGAACATTTATATATATTTATAAATATTACTTTATATTTGTGAACCTTGCTAAAATTTCTAAGTCTTTACAGGAAAGTTTTTATCGCATTTTTAAATATTTTTCTGTATAGATTGTTAGTTGTGTTTCATTTCTTCCTTCCAAATCTGCATGCTTTTTATTTCTTTTATAACGTAATTTTTATTATAAAGGTGATCATGCATTTTATTTCTATTTATTGCCTTACTGCATTAACTAAGAATACCAGAATGATAAAAGGTCACTGCTGGGCACAATATTAATGGGAAAGCTTATATTTTCTTAGCATTAAGTGCAATGTTATTTGTAAGGTTTTTGTAGGTATCTTCTATCAAGTTGAAGTTCCACTGTGTTCCTACTTTACTGTTTTTTGTAAAAACTGAATAGTAACTGGATAATTTCAAATGCATTTACTATATCTATCATGTGATTTATCTTGTTTTGCCTATTGAATGATAGTTTGCAAGAAGTGATTTATAAATATTTAAATATGCTTGTATAGCTCAAATATGTAACACTTGGTCCTGGTGTATAATTTCTATGTACTGTATCAGATTTAATTTATCAGTGTTTAATGGAGCTTTTTGTATTAAAATATCATATGAGAAATTGATCTTTGCTTTTTCTTTTCCTATAATGTCTCTGACTTCTTTGTGCATTAAGATAATGACCTTCTATCTCCCAAAAGAATTGATAGAGACGTGGTATAAATTGCTCTTTACATGTTTCATAGAACTCACCAGTGAACCCACTGGAGCCTGTGATTTTCTGCTTTGGAGACTTATTACTTGAAAGGAAGTACTGAGTCAATTACTTGAGTAGATACAAGCCTATTTGTTCTACCTATTTTTTGTGTGTGTGGAAGTTTTGGCAAACTGTGGCTTTCAACGAATTGACCCATTTCACTTAGATTATTCAAGTTGGGGCACAGAGTTGGAAATGAGATCATTTGTTATTTTTGTATATATGAGCTCTGTAACAATATCCCCTCAGTCATTTATGATACTAATAATTAGCATGTTTTTTTCTTAGCCTTGTTACAGGCTTATCACATTTACTGATCTTGCTGTGAGTGGTGACACATGCCTGGAATCCCAGTACTCAAGGGGATTATGAGTTCAAGACTAGTCTGTGCTTCCTATCTGTCAAGATCCTGATGCAACTGTCTTTTCATTAGTTTTTTTGTTTTGTTTTGTTTTTTGCTTTTTTTTTTTTTTGCCAATCCTAGGCTTGAGCTCAGGGCCTGAGCACTGTCCTTGGACTTTCTCAAGGCTAGAGCTCTTCCACTTGAGCCTCAGCACCACTTCCAGCTTTTTTTTCTATGTATGTGGTACCAAGGAATCGAACCCCGGTCTTCATGCATGCTTGGCAAGCACTTTAACCACTAGGCCAAACTCCCGGCCCTCATTAGTTTTTTTATTAAGAGAACCAGCTTTGGGTTCCATTTATTTTCTCTGTCAACTTTTTTAATTTGCATAGTTTCTTATTTTTCAATTGCTTACATTTTGCTCTAACTATGTATATTATTTACTTTGGGTTTAATTTTCCTTTTTTCTTTGTTTGTCTAAGGTGGAAGATTAGGGTATTGATTGTCCATTTTCTAAGCATAAAATCAACCGACATTTTATTTCTATTCCTTCTGAATGGATTCAGGGTTTTTACTTTTTAAATGCAAATCTAGATTAAATTCCACATTTCTTTAAAATCAAGACTTGAAAAATGCCTTCATGAATAAAGTTCAACTGTTAGTGCTATTTAACTTCACAATATAGAAGATTTTTTATTTATCATCATTGGGAATATTAACCCAAATAATCTAGTTTGCCACAAAAGTTATCTTTCTCTGTTTTCAATGGATATTTTACATATTCTAAAGGTCTATTTTTCACAAAATTATTCTGAGAATTGTTCCACTTATGATACTGACATTTTCTTCTTATATAGCACCACTCTTTTTCTTTTTGTATTTATTTTTCCCTTTTCATTTGTTTCATTCTTCCTGTGCTGCTTTGTAAGTTCTGCATCCTACTTTTCCTTTTATAGCCACTTTAATTTTTTCATTGTGGAATTAACAGTGCCTTTAATTAAACTTTTTATTCATAATAACCATGTAGATTCTATGCCTTTTAAAGTAATAATAGAGAGATCTCATTTACCCTTTTCAAGTTTCCTAAAATATACCTATTTTCAAAAGTATAGTATAGTTTCCCAGTTACAATTTGGGGATTTATACAGTCAAGATCAAGAATATCTCCATAGCACAAGACCATCTAACACTGCTCATTTACAGCTGCATTCATTTCCTCATCTGTTCATAAACCCTGGAAATTATGACTCTGCTCTCCACTTCTATAATTTTATCATTATATAAATAGAATCATGCAATGTGCAAATGTAAGGTCCTTGGCATTTTTTCTAGTCAACACAATTCTCTAAAAATCTTTCCCAGGGAGGAAATATGGCAAATTTCTGACAGCTACCTTTCCTGTGTCTAGTCAGGCCAACTATAAGTACTCAGCTTCTCAAAGAGCGGGACAGGCAAAGAATCAAATTAGGCAAGGACATCAGCTAAATCTGTAGACAGGAAATACAGTTAAAAAAAAAAGACTGCATCATAAATCTCTGAAAGGAAGAAGGAAAAGCCACGTTCAGTGAGATGGAGGCGCTTCTTCCTCTCTTGATTCTAATGCTCGTGATTCCTTTTATCCCCTCTTCTCTTTTCATCTTTCCTTCTCTCTGGAAAAAACCACCCAGTCAAGACACCTGCTAAGCAAATCCACTACACAGAACTCAGTTAGCCCAGCCGGGCAGAAGCAGAACCAGCAATGGCATCTTTGTCCTCTTCTCAGATCAGGAGACACAGCAAGGGAGCACTTTTGAGCCCCATGCTACCCAGCCCAACATGGAGGGAAGGACTAAATGCATTGATCCACAGAGGAGCTCAGATGAGTGGGTAGGGAAAAGATCAACACACCCAGCTTCTAGTGAATAAATGAGACTGACTGAACAGTAGCAGTGACTCCTTTAATCCCCATTAAAGTTACAGTGCAGGAGACAAATACTGTCAGAACTATCCCATTGTCTATGCCCTCTGTGGAAATGTCAGCAGGACCAACACTCAGTGTGTGTGTGTGTGTGTGTGTGTGTGTGTGTGTGTGTGTGTGTGTGTAACTTCATGGTGTCATGCAAGTAATCACAAATTGTTTTAAAATGAGTAGCTTTAATGTAGACATTAACACGGGAAAGAAAGTGAATAAAACCTTTCAACAAGCCAAAAATTACACGATGAATCAGAATAACAGCAAAATTAAGGAAAGTCTAAATACTGAGATCAAAGGAATGAGAACAAAAAATAATGAAATTAAAGTTTATAAACTAATCATTGTAATCAAAATAATTAAATGGTCTCAAGATAATTTAAATCTAATAGGATAATTCAGATAATGTGCAAATGTTAATGTTAACTGCAAATCAAAAGCTAATGAGTTTAAAAACACAAGTACATAACTAAAGAAAACCAAAGTTAACACATATAAACTGCTAAATAAAATAAAGAAGTCCCTGGGAAATATTAAAAAATGATCTCAATAAGGAGATAGGAATACAGAACAAAAAGAAGAACCAAAGCAAAGTCATGATTGTGAAAAATACAATGGAAAATGCATCTCCAGAGGAGCAGATCAAATAAAAAACAAAATATTACAGACTGAAGATCATAGACAAAGGTTGAGGAAAACAAAGGTTAAAGAAAGTAATACAACTGCTCGATAGCTATGTGCATATGACCATATAGGATGATGCTAAATGAAATTAACTCCAGGCTATGGGAACCAGAGGAGTTTCTTCGTGGTTGTTGTTTTTAGTGTATTATGTGAAGTTATTTCTTTTTTTCCCTATGGTCTATTCTGTGTTCTCACTGAATCTGATTATCTGGTGTATCGTGTATACATTTATGTGAAACAGCAACATGGTGAGACAAAGGACAAAGATTGAACCAATGCAGCAGTGAGACATACCAGGCAATATGCTGGGTATGAACTCTACAACTTGGGGAGTGGGATGGAAGGAAAGAAAGTAAGAGAAAAACTTGGGAGGGGGTAACAATGTCCAACAAGAAATGTACTCACAACTTTATGTATGTAACTGTAACCCCTCTGTACATTACCCTGACAATAAAATTAATTTTTTCATATGCTGTATTTATTTTTATTTTTAATATATTTTATTGCAATTAATAAAAGGATTACATTATATTTGCCAGATAGAAGACGCATTACTTCCCAGACATTGCTACCCTTTCTCATGTTTTTGTCCCCATTTCCCTCCCTTCACCCCCTCCCCTCATCTTGTTTTCTTCCCTTCCCTATCGTATTTCAAACAAATAAACATATATACAATATATCAGGATAACAAGGTAAGATACTGTAACAATATGAGATAACCAAAGGACAACAAAAGAGATAATAACATAGTACATTAAGAACACAATCACATATTATATAGCTCTTGTTTCCATATCCTGGAGGTCCTTCCATTTAGCCTTGTACTGTATGGCCTTATATATCTAGTTTTGCCCTATAGTAGACCTCTGCTAGGAGAGTCCAAGGTTTTTACTAATTATGACAAATGTGGGAAAACACTGAGCCTGTGTTCCTTTGAGTCTGGCTTACTTCACTTAATATGATTTTTTTCCAAGTCTTTCCATTTCCTTACAAATGGGGTGATGTCGTTCTTTGTGATGGCTGCATAGAATTCCATTGTGTATAAATACCACATCTTGTTGATCCAATCATCAACTGAGGGGCTGGTTCCATATCTTTGCTATGGTAAATAGTGCTGCAATGAACATCGTTGTGCTAGTGGATTTAGTATGTCCTTGTTTCTGGATGACTGGGTAGATGCCAAGTAGTGGAATTGCTGGGTCATAGGGGAGCTCTGTGTTTAGTCTTTTGAGGAACTGCCATACTGCTTTCCATAGTGGTTGAATGAGTTTGCACTCCCACCAACAGTGTAGTAGTGATCCCTCCTGGCCATATTCCCTCCAGCATCTGCTGTTATTAGATTTCTTGATCCTGGCCATTCTAACTGGAGTGAGGTGGAATCTTAGAGTTATTTTTATTTGCATTTCTTTTATGGCCAGAGATGTAGAGCATTTCTTCATGTATCTATAGGCCATTCTTTTTTTTTATGATGTTTTTTTATTGTAATTAGTAAAAGGGTTACATGATATTTGCCAGATAGAAGGTGCATTAATTCACATACATTGATACCCTTTCACATGTCTTGGTACCCATTTCCCTCCCCCATCTATAGGCCATTCTTATTTCTTCTTCAGAGAAGACTCTCTTTAAGTCTTTGGCCCATCTTTTAATGGGATACTTGTTTCTTTGGACATTAGTTTTGGGGCTTGAACGCAGGGCCTGAGCACTGTCCTTGGACTTTTGTCAAGACTAGTGCTCTACCACTTGAGCCACAACACCACCTCTGGCTTTTTTCTATGTATGTAGTACCAAGGAATCAAACCCGGGTCTTCCTGCATGCTAGGCAAGCACTTTACCGCTAGGCCAAACTCCTAGCCCATACATGAGCATTTTTTAGTGGTGCATTTGAGTATGAGGAATTCTAGAGGATCAATTTGCTCAAGAAATACTTGTGAGGAAAATAATGTTCATTTTAAAAGAGTATTTGGGAGATGAGAAAGTGAAGAATATGCTCTCCCTAATGAGAGGAGTAAGAGGGAGTGAGAACATGGTGATTTTAGCCATTTTCAACGGCCACAGGTGTCCTCAGTTGTCATAGCCTTTCACATTCTATAAATGAACACTGTAATTGCCACATATTTAAAGTATCAAATATTTTTATTGCTACTATTGGATATGGGTGTGTCCCCCCAAAGGGGGGATTATAGGCTTAGTCCCCAGAGTGGCATGATTGGGGGTGGCACCTGGTGGACATGCTGAGGTCATTGAGGGGACACTCTAAGGACTGTGGGACCTCATATGTTTCCTCTTTGCTTTTTGGATCATGTCACCGGTGCTCTTTCTCCTTGCCCCATCTGTTCCCACCATAATGTATTATATCATCAGAGGCCCAATTAGGAACAATCAGTCTTGGCCTGGTATACCCAGGAGCCCAAAAAAATTTTTCTCTCCTCACTAGTTAATTTCATTATAATGATAATTTCATTATCTGACTATTATATATACATATATGTGTATATATTATATATGTATGTTAAAAATTAAATACTGTATTTCCTTAATAAGCTACTGAACGTATTTAAACCCAGATTTATTCATCTGAAGAACTGAATGCAAGTATCAGCACTGTCATGAGAAAGAGATAATGCATTTAAAGGATTTTAAAAGGGAACAAGAATAAGGTAAATATTCCATTTCCTTGTCTGCTACTCCTTGATGCTCTAAAACATCATTAACTCAGATGCTTAGAAGATCACATCCATCACTGCATAATTTTCAGGATAATTTCATGGCTATTGTCAGATTTTCTAATTTTATCAGCGAATTACTCCCTTTTCTCACCAACCATAAAACTTACCAGCTTGCTCACATTTGTGTTCCGAATCATTCTTACTGCAAGAGAGGTCTCTTGCCTTTCTCTCTGAAAACAAAAGATTGAAAATTCAAATGCCTAAGATTGGCCATAATCAGATGGAAGAAATTGACACTGTGTCTGGGGGCATTCTGGTGTGTGGAGCTGATTCAAGATAGAAGATACAGGTTTGCTTTTCCTTGTTCACAATTTAGTAAATGATGTTTTATGAATAACGGATGAGGTACCATCTCTAAAATCTGAAAATAAGTCATTCATGAAAGAGTTTCCTGGAGAATCTGGGATGCAAAAATGTTACTGACTGGTAGGGTTAATGATAGATGATAACTAGAAAAAGAAAACAGGTTGGAACTGTGAATCAGGTAGAATAATTCTAAAAATGCATTGTGTGTGTACAAGACAGACTGGGAATAAAATAGGTTTTTTTTATACTAATGGGCTATTCTTCCTCCCAAATGTATGCTGTCAATGGCCTAGAAGCCAAATTGGAAAGACTTATGCACAAAAGCTGAACATGGGCTTTTGTTGGACCCTGTGACTACTAAATCCATGAAGCATTTTTAATTAGGAAAGAGGGAGTTGAGAGTAAATACCAGACAGAGTTGCACATACAGCATACTGAATCTCACCTTCACATCCAGGTTTCTCTTCGCTTTCAACATTTTCCAGAAGCTAAGATTCTATACAATGTCTGGAAATTAGTTTCTGTTAATCCTGTTTCTACCCTAAATTTCCAGGCTGGTTAGTGGGGAGGTACAATGCCAGGAAATAGAAACTAATATGCTTCTCATAAAGGGGACTCATCTTATCACATATAACTGTAATCCCTCTGTACATCATCTTTAAATAACAATAAAACATTTAAGGTAATTAATCGCTCTTTTCTGTCTTCAACTCCCACTTCTTTCCTAGCCTTTGGCCCCCAGTATTAGGCTGCGTTCACAGCTCCCCTTTGAGAGGACACCTGTACCTTACTCGACTCAAGAAGCTATGACACTCTTGATTGTAGACCCCAGTTAGCTTCTTCTTGCATTGAGTTCTGTTCTCCTTGGCCTCTAGAGCCCTTGTTAGAATGCGTTATCTGTGGTATGATGTGTCTCGGGGGACTTTTTCTATCCCTGCTCTATGCAGAGAAGGCAGAAGAAGAATCATAAAACAGCTGACCACAGGAAACAAAGGACACCAGAGAGTTCTGCTGGGTCTAATGTCAGAACACTTAACTTCACTGAAAAATCGCAAGGGCTTGCCTCAGTTTCCCTAATGTTATTTAGGGTGAATATATATTTATGTGGATAAATATTTTTATGTTTCAGATTTTTTTTGGCCAGGGCCTGGGCATTTCCCCTGAGCCTTTTCAGGTCAAGGGTAGTGTTCTGCCATTTGAACCACAGCACCACTTTCAGCTTTTTTTCTGAGTAATTTATTGGAGATAAGAGTCTCACAGACTTTTCTATCCTGGTGGGCTTCAAATGGTTATCCTCAGATCTCAGCCCCCTGAGTACCTAGGATTATTGTACAGGTGTGATTCACCAGTGCCTGGCTATGTTTTAGAATTTTAAAGTGATTTTAATTGTTGTTCAGTAGTATATCTGTTCTTATTAGAATTTCCCTGCTTACATGTGAAGGGGAGCATCTTTTCATATTTGCATTTCCATCTGCACATCTTTTTTGGTGTCTATTAGAGCATTTGTCCTCTTTTTTTTTTGGTCTGTCATCAGTTTGAACTCAGGACCTGAGTCTTTTTTGCCCAAAGCTAGTACTCTATTACTTTGAGTCACTACTTCATTTCCAGTTTTTGATCGTTAATTGGAGATAAGAGTTTCATAGACTTTCCTGCCTGGTCTGGCTTTGAACCATGATCCTCAGAGCTCAGCTAGGATTACAGGTATAAGCCACTAGCACCCAGCTGGCCCATTTTTTTGTTTAAGTTTGTTGACTTATTGTTGAATTTTAAGAGTTCTTAGCATGTTTTAGGTAATAGTCCTTCATCAGACATATATTAGGCTAATATTTCCTTCTAGTCAATGTGTCCTCTATTTTTATTCTCTTCATAACATCTTCCATGAACAACAACTGTTAATTTATAAAGAACAGCTTATCAAATCTTTTTCTTTATGGTCCTGTGTTTGGCATTATGTCCAAAAAAGCCATCACTAAATCTTAGGTCATCTAGACTTTTTCGTATGTTATCTCCTGTGAGCTTTACAATTAACATTTACAGTTAAGACTGTGATCCAATTAAGTTAATATTTGAGAAGGATTTAAGGCAGTTTTGTGTGGGGGTATGCAATTATTCAAGCACCCTTTGTTGCAATTAATCTCTGTTCTCCACTGTTTTTCATGGGAAATCTCTAGACACTGGCTACTTCTCACCAACTCTCCTAGGCCCTCTGAGAATGTATAAAGCAGTCAAACTAAAGCAGTGTGTGCTATTGAGGCAAGGCGGAGGGTACTGCGTGATCCTGCATGCCCTACCCCCAAAGCTCTCTGTCCCCAGACACAGCTCATATTTACACAGTTCATCTTTCTTATCCTAACCGAGTTTGGCCACAGCTACCCCAATGCAGTCACCTTTATTTTCCCTCTATGGCATGACACACCATTCCTATCCAACCATATCTATGTCTGTGAATCTATGAGTCTTGAGTCCAAGTCATAACCAGCTTCCTGAGCCAGCAGTGATTCTCAAGATGGTGACTCACTTAATCCATGGAGAGGGGACAGCTCTGGGATTTGGAGATGTAAAAATGAAGGATCTTCTGCTCTCCCTGGGGGAAACTTTGTCTACGAGACTTCTCCTATGATTCGTCCACATCCATCGCCAGTAAACGAGCTAGGACGTGCAAAAGGCCCCTTCTCCAGGTGCCAATGTATTAAGCCTATACTCCTAGTCAGCAAGGAAGTTGAGATCTGAAGATGGTAGTTCAAGCCATAACAGGCAAGCAAACACTTGAGAATCTTCTCTCCATTAAAACTGCAAAATGCTGTGACTAGAGGCATGGTTCAAGTGGCAGAATTCCTTACAGGAAGGAAAAAGCAAGTAAGAGCACAAGCCCCGAGTTCAAGTTCCAGTACTGGCACACACATACACAACAATAATGATGAGGATGCATGGGAAAAGAAGCCCTCATACACTAGTGGTTGGAAAATAACTGGTGCAAGCTCTATGGAAGCCCTAAAAAACTGAAAGTAGCATACTTTACATATAATTTTATATATCAATAAAAATCTATTATAAGTACATTGTCATTGTGTCTACATGCTATCTACTGTTAGAAGGCTAGAAAATCCAGAGACTCCATGTAGAGAATTTTCTGATGGGAGGCAATAATGAAAGTATAATGCATCAAGAAAAAAGATACTCTTTTCAATATGGTATTGGTACAATTCAATGTCAGTATAGAAGAAAAGTGGACTAAACCCCTCATCATAAACACAGAAGGCTTCCAGAAGGATCATAGCTATAAACACAAAAGTTAAAATGAGGCTTTTGAAAACGGCACAGGAGAATATCTTAATAAATTTGACCAGTTAAGAACAACCCAATGTAACTGTAACCCCAACAATAAAATACAATTAAAAAAGAACAACCTCCCCCCAAAAATTGATAGCTAGAAAGTATGATAGACTAGACTAAATTTAAAAATTATCATACCTCAAATCATATAATTTAGGTAGTGCACAAGAGACCCCAAGTGACAGAAGACTGTTTCAATAGAATATTTATATATATACTATGTATTCTATAAATTCTCTCTCTATATATACTCTATATATACTCACACACACACATATATATATATACATTCTGAATGTACAATGGAAAATGGAAGAAGAAACAATGAAAAAAATACGTTCTTTGCATAGCCACTTCACACAAAGAAGATACCTAAAATGACTAACCAACATATGCAAAGATGTCCATATTTCTTTGATATCAAAGAAATGTAGATCAAACCATGCTCTCTCTCTCACACACATAAGTAATAACTCAACTTTAAGGTGAAAGGTTGGATTGGAGCTCAGTGACAGGGATTTCAGCATCACAAAAGTAAAATTTGTGTGAAAATTTGAAAAATTAGCAACATGAATCTTGCTATTTGAAGTATATGGAGCAACTTAAATAATCTATTGCTACAAATGGGACTGGGTGCTAGGAAAACCTGAGATGCCATTCATTCATACTTATTCATGTATTCCCTCCCCCACAGCCAAGGTTTCCATTCTTTGATACGTATATGTATTTTCACTCCAGAGAACTATACACATATTTCCAAGAATATTCACAGCAACCAAATTCTTATTTTTTTTTGCCAGTCTTGGGCTTTAGCTCAGGGCCTGAGCACTGTCCTTGAACTTTCTCAAGGTTAGAGCTCTAACCACTTGAGCCTCAAAACCACTTTCAGCTTTTTTCTATGTATGTGGTACCAAGGAATTGAACCTGGGTCTTCGTGCATGCTAGGCAAGCACTCTACCACTAGGCCAAACTCCCGGCCAGCAACCGAATTCTTAATAAGCAAAACTGGAAAAATATGGTAAATGTCCATCTATATTACAATGGATGTTTAATGTACCATATATATGAAGTGAATTTCTAAAAAGAATTATAATGAATAAAAACTACCAATAACACTGAGAAGAAAGAGAACACTGGCCAAGACACTTGAGCTAAAACAGTGTTGAAGCCAGATGTGGAGCAGCTGGCTTTCTCTGTACTGTCTCTGTATGGATTATTCACTCGGAGATTTTCATCTGCACCAGACTTGCAGATGACATCAGCAAGCCCAGTCCACCACCTCCAAATACATGGACATAGAAACACTCTTAGAGAGTCTACAACTAGAACAGCAATCCCACTTAATAGCAGTATGTTTGCTTGCTCTGGGGATTCAGAGATAATTGTAGTCTTTGTTCCCACTACTAGGAGCTCTGAGGGCTCCAAACCTGGTAAATATTCTCATATGTGCTACCTTAGGGGTTTCAAGCTCTACTTATGTGGGAGTAGGTAACTCTAGAAACCTGCCCACAGATACCCACCACCCTGAATACATTGCTACTGTATAAGGAGACAGGCTGAGTCTCCAGAAGTATCTGTACTGTGCATGCATTGATTGTCCAGAAGGAAAGAACCCAGTAGCTCCATAGTGCCTGATACTGTGTAAGATCAGTTGGGTAAGTGTTGACTCAGATGGACTAGAGGTCAAATGTGGGCCTTCTAGTTACTTTTCTCACCTTGGATGATTTATCTATCTTCATCTCCATTTTCTTATTTGAAAAAAATAGAGTTTTTTTTTAACTTATAGAAATGAAACTCGAATGAGATAAGTAAAGCACTTTTAGCATTCAGGTAAAGCACCTGTGCATTAAAAGCTTGGTCCCAAGCTTTATGTTTTGGGCAAGTAGAATAAATTTTCAGAGTTGAGGCTTAGGGAGTTTTTATGGCAGGAACAAGTATACAGGAATATGTCAGGAGCCTGATCTCTTCCTAGTTCTCCATTTCATGTTCCAGCCACCAGAGGAGCAGTTTTTCTCTTCCTCCTGCCATGATAGACTACCTCATCACAGGCTAATCACAACAATTGTGAGTTGAAATAAATCTGTTCTCTTTAGTTGATTATCAGCAGTCTTTGTTCTGAGGATAAAAAGTTCACCCAGTGGGAAAAATGACTTCCTATGGCTTTTTCGGGTCTCAAGGAAATAACAGACAGCTATCAATACTTGGATGCCCATTTTTATTTAGGGCAGAAACATTTTTTTTAAATGTCCTCCATTTTATGCTTCTAGGCACTCTGCAACATGAAGACAGGAAACCACAGCAGAGTTTTAGAATTCCTCCTCTTGGGGCTCTCTGAGCAGGAGGAACAGCAGAATTTTCTCTTTGGAATCTTTCTGACCATCTACTTGGTCACTGTGGCAGGGAATAGTCTCATCATCCTGGCGATTGGCACCGATCCACGCCTCCACACTCCCATGTACTTCTTCCTGGCCAACTTCTCCCTCACGGACTTGTGTTTATCCTCTACCACCGTTCCCAGGATGCTGGCAAGCATCCAGACATGTAGTATTGCCATCCCCTTTGCTGGGTGCCTGTCTCAGATCCATTTCTTCCTGTGGTTCATTGGCCTAGATGTTTTCCTCCTGGCAGTGATGGCTTATGACAGACTCGTGGCCATTTGTTACCCTCTTCACTACACCTTGGTCATGAGTCCCCGATGCTGCGTTCTCCTGGTGACCTTGTCCCTCATCCTTGCATTTGCATATTCTCTCACCCACACCATTCTCCTGGCTCAGTTATCCTTCTGCATGGACAACGCCATCCCTCACTTCTTCTGTGACCTTCTTCCCCTGTTGAAGCTCTCTTGTTCTGATACATATGCCAACCAAGGTGTGTTGATGTACTGGGGAGGTGCATTAACCATCTTGATTCCTTTGTTGATCGTCATTTCCTACATCCGCATCGGGGCTGCCATTGTGAGAGTCCCATCCACAAGTGGGAAATGGAAGACCTTCTCCACCTGTGGTTCTCACCTCTCGGCAGTTTGCCTGTTTTATGTGTCTGCCATCGGGGTTTATTTTATTCCCTCTGCTTCCGACTCGGTTAGGAAGGACAAGATCGCAGCAGTGATGTATGCAGTGGTGACTCCTATGCTGAACCCGTTCGTCTACAGCCTGAGAAACAAAGACATGAAGGGAGCCTTAGGAAGACTCCTGAGCAGGAGGGCACTGCAGCCTTCCTGAGGCCAGAGCATCCCTCTGGGGATTCAGAGGAAGCCAACTTGGGGAGTTAAAGTCTTGTATCTCCTTAGCTTTTTGGCTTAGGTTGGATACTGTCCATGAACTGCAACTTTCTCACTTTATAAAAGGGGGCTGCAATTATGTTCTTATCATAACATGATGTCTACTGTGATATAATTTTGGTTATGTATACATGCATGTATGTGTGTGTGTGTGTATTTGATTGTTCCTTTTCTTGTGCTCATGACTAGATGCACAATGTCTATAGCAAGATTCAACATGTTCTTTTGAGATAAATATTTTCATCTTTGTCATTATACAGACAGAAAAATAAAGAAACACCAGAGATGCCAAGAGATAGTATTACTTAAAGTAATACAGATAATTAGCAACAGAGGTAGAATTTGAATCTAGATATCTGACTCCCATAAATGAACACAGAACCTATATAGTCATCTCAATCATTAGTTTCCTTTATTCTTTATTCATTCAAACCATTTCTCTCAGTGTTGACATGATTTGATTCAGGAAAAGGCAAATAAGAAACTAGAGAATAGATATGCAAAAATTTCCAAAGATTCTGTGATCTTCACAGGGGTGTATGCCCTCTGCCTGAGGTCAAGTCTAGTTATTCTGAATAACTCATGAATCAAGCCATATGGTCAAAGATTACAGTTCAGCCATATTATTCTCTTATTTCTTAAAAAATATTCCTTATCACGATACTGACAGTCTATATTTAGACCTATTTAGAAATGTAAATTTCTATTTCTTTTTATTGCATCTCCTCTAAGGAATGCCACAGAGGACACACACTGGTGACCTCTGGGAATTTTTTCAGTACCTCACAGGAGAAGCATATATATAATGTACCCTGGTCAAATTAGCCTCCTATCTCTGCTACCACTCTCCCTCATCTCACTCTACTTCTAGAAAGAAAGGGGAAATAAAGTAGTTAAGTTTAAAATTCTTTGTATACATGTGTGAAATTTTAAAATAACCATTTTCTTTAAAATGTCAATAAACAAACATGAAAATAAAAATAGCTCACAGGAAAACATTTTAGAATTTACAGTGCCTTCTGCCATTTCTACTGAGATATATGAGCTCAGATATTTTCAATACCTTTTAAATATCCTCTGTTACTCAGCTTAGATGGGAAGGGCAGAATCTTTTCAGTAATATAAATGCTATGCTGGTTATCTGCATATGCTGTTTTTTGAGAGCCTGTGAGACAAGGATACGGAGCATGGTAGAAAGTAGCCAGAAGGAAAAGGTCTTCCTAACATTTTCTCAGCCACTCAAGGTCCTGACTCCAAATAAGAGTCGAGAGTTAAAAATTGGTTTCAGAGAGCTCAACCATTTTGTGCTCCATGAATCTGAACCTCCTTTATTATCCTGTTTGCTTTCTGAAGATGGGGAGGGATCCAGGCAACATAACATCTAATGTTCATGAAGTATGTATGATCTGAATAGTTATGTTCAAAATGGTTTCTATCCATTTCTTTTTCTGGATGGCCAAGAAAAGTCAACACATAAAGGGATATATGTACCTATTAATTTCTGAATTTTGTCTAGCTTATGTTTTAAAGGAACTAGGGAGGATAGTTCTAGGATATTTCTCTCCAAGAATGTAAGATTCATTATGTCTGGTAGAATGAATACAAGGGGATAGCTCCACTAGTTAGGTGTTTGGTGATTTTTAGGGTAAGATTTTTAACTTCTCTGAGTTCTCTTGCCTATAATAAGAACGCGATTATAAAAGAGTTTAAGTCTTTATTTTTAGAACAATTTTAGGCTTACAGAAAATTTGAGAGAGAGAGAGAGAGAGAGAGAGAGAGAGAGGGAAAGAGAGAGAGAGAGAGAGAGAGAGAGAGAGAGAGAGAGAGAGAGAGAGAGAGAGAGAGAGAGGTCCCAGTTCTACTCATGGATATCCACAGCCTTGAATACTCTCCTCCAGAGTAGTATATTGTTTTTTTAATCTACCTTTGTACACCATTATTATCTAGACTCCATATTTTAAATTAAGATTCATGCTTTGTGTTCTATATTCTGCAGGTTTGGACAGCACAAAGTATTTTTACTCTCCTAAAAATCCCTTATGTTCTTTCTATTCATCTCTGCCTCCTGCTTGCCCTTAAAAAAACCCACTACTGTCTATATATTGTTCTTTTCAGAATGTTGTATAGTTGGACTTATTCATGCACAACCCTTTCCCATTGTCTTCTTTCACTTACTTGTGTACCTATGGCTTCTCCATCTGTAGCTTATGTTATTATCTATAAATAGTGTACAAAGGGATCCTAATTTGACTCATCTAGTTATATATATATATATATAATCATCTTGTTCAGCTCTTTTCCTTGTTGGGTTCGGTATAATAACCCATTGTCCATATGCAATACATGTTATTCATTCACATACTAAAGAATATCTGAGTTGCTTCCAATATTTTTCAGTTACAAATAAAAGCTGCTCTAAACATCTATGTGTAAGGGTTTTTGTTTTGTAGATAAAGTTTTAACTTTAGAAAAGTATCAAAAATTGTGATGGATGGTTGGAAAATTGTGATTGATTGGTATGGTATGATTATGATCCTGTTTTAAGAATTTCTAGGCTGTCTTCCAAAAGGCTTTTAGTTATTATAGTCTATTGTTTTATTCTATTTTTACAGGTAGATACTGAAACACTATGAGAAAGGATAGTCTTTTTTTCCCAATAATGCAGGTGTGTGCAGAAGAATGGAACTAAATTTATCTCATATGATAAACAACAAAAATCCCTCAACTTTTAAGACTTTTAAGTTTAAAATCCCAAACTGTGGAAATTTTAGAAGAAAACATAAGATGAAAGCCTACGTGATACTGCTCAATGTCAACCAATAGAATCCTCAAGATGGCAACTCTCTGTAGCACAATGAGAAGTGAGAAACAAGTTGTCTTTCTTATAGCACTAGCGAGGACCTGTGACACAGGAGCTGTCATGGTCACACCAACCCAAGAGTTGTGGGAAGTAGGGAACTTAGTCTTCAGCTTCATCTCTCAGTCTTACCAGGACCACTGGGTCACCTTCAATATTGAGGTTTCAGCTTTCCCTCTCTCCTGGGGAGCCAAGGTTAGAAACTCAGACTCTCTCTTACTTTTCTCTCTCACCTTTTGCCACATTTTATGGCTCTTCTCTCCCCACTTATATGACTATCCATACATCTTTTCTTTTCTTTTTCTTTGTAACCCTGACTTTCTCATTCATGAAGTCAGACCACGGAAGCTCTCATCTATTATGTTACTTCCACTCCTCTTATTCCTCCAGGTACTTCTTGTAATCATCTCAATATCATTCAATAAATAATTGCCTAGCATCTTCTTAATGTAATGTCTATTGTTTTCTACAAATATTCACCAAGATGTGGTTCTATATCTGGCACTCTGCCAGGACTGTGGCCATCTTTATCCCAGTGTTCATAAAGATTGTAGTCTAGTGTATTATATGCTATAAGTCCCCTTAATATGGGGATTTTGTTCTATTTGTTATTGCCTCTCTTTAATCTATAGGCTTGGCTAAATAAATGAAGAAATGAATGTAGAGCAAATGAATGAATTTCTCTGATAATGTTGGATTTATAGCTATTATCATTGTTTCAAATTGTTATAATTGCTCCAAAGCTCTGAGTTCACCATCATCACAGTATTTGCCGAAAAGTGATATGATGCATTAGAAAAATCCCCCAACTTTATGGGAAGATCTGAATTCAATCTAGCCCAAACCATTATGACATGTGATTATCTTAGCAAATTTCTTAACTCTCAGTTTCTCTGAATGTGATTTAGGATTTCACAAAACCCCAAGGATTAAGTTATATAATCCATATATAATAGGCTCTCAATGAATAGTATTAGAAGACTGAATTATAACATTTATCAGACATAATAGTGTGGTTACAAGTTTAATACCTAGATTTAAACAGGAATATTCTCCCCTTCTAGCTGACATTGATCAAGATGGTTTTTCTAAGCCTTCATTTGCTTGTCTGAAAGACTAAGATACAACTAGAGTCTAATTTATATGACTACTGTGAGAATTCAATGACATAAAAGCATTTGGAACTTTAAATGGAATGTCTGCCACTTAGCAAACACTCAAAAAATATGTTTTTGCTATTATCCTATTAGTGAATGATTAATATTATTGTTGTTAAATGTATAAAATGACATGAGTTTCTTTTTGAGACATGTCTTGTATGAAAGCTGATAACAGATGTGTCATTTTACTTTCTTGAGAAACTAATGATTTATGGTTTCAGAATGATGAGAATGTATGTGCAAGTGAGGATGTCCATACAATCTGGATACCAAAAAGTTTTGAGTCAGAACAATAAAGCATAAATTAGTTTTTCTCAGCAACAATATGATAACCCCTGCAAATCAATAACAAAATCTTACCAACCACAAAAAGGGGTTTTTTGGGTTTTTTTGCCAAACCTGGGCTTTGAACTCAGGGCCTGGGCACTGTCCTTGGGCTTTCTCAAGGCTAGAGCTGTACCACTTGAGCCACAGCACCATTTCTGTTTTTTTTCTATGTATGTGGTACCGAGGAATCGAACCAGGGTCTTTGTGCATGCTAGGCAAGCACTCTACCACTAGGCTAAATTCCTGGCCCACAAAAAGGGTTTGAAAGAATCTTTTCTTCCTTCTCTTTCTTCTCCTCTAAGATGGTAAATACACACAGACACACAGACACCAACACAGACACACACACACACACGCACACACACACGTAATCACCAATCAGGAAAGTAAAAAGGGCATAATGAATATCCATTCTTCATTTCCCCTACTTATACTGGGAAATAGTATAGTTCATAAAAAGTCGAGTTAGACTAGAAAGAAAGGAATATTATTTAATAGGTACCTGAACATTGTATTTTTGATACAAATATTCAGATGATAATTCATGATAGTCACTGAATGTTAAAACGTACATATACTTTCACCAGATATTTTTCTCTGTACAGAAATATACCCAAGTAAAAAAATCCTGTAAACAAATCTTAATTATAATATTACTTTTATTCACGATAATAAGTTGTATAGAAGAGGAATGTTTGTACATAGTGATGTGATTGATATTCTATTTTTTTAAAAAGCAGAGCCAATTTTTGTAATAGGAAATTTATGACATATTTATGAGAGAAAAAGTGAGCTCCAGAACATAAGATCAAATTTCTTATAAGACTATAATATATAATATTAATATTAGATTATTATATATTCAATTATATGCTATTAGTACATATTAAATAGTATTAATATATTATATACTGTCAATATATTATATACTAGAAAAGAGATGATATATAATATTAGTATATATTAGTGCCTAGAGAAGAGTATGGGTTCATGAAAAAAAAGAGCAGTGATTACAACTGGAGAGGATGAGGAGAGTGAGAAACAAACTCTCACTTCAAAAAAAAAGTTATTATAAAGATAATGTACAGAAGGGTCACAGTTATACAAACTCTCACTTTGGGGTACCTTTTTTGCCTTTTAAATTCTTTTAAAAATTGCTTTCAAAGAAAGCAAAGCAAGAAGTGTATCTCTGTTTCTGTGGTTGCTATGTCTCTGGGCTTCCTTCTCAGGGCCTCTGGGCTTCCTGATGCTGACATTGGATGTCAGACCTCAGGAGTCCTTCTCCCCAGAGAAAGTAATAAGTTTGGACAGTGACACACATGAGACTCCAGCCTAGTGAGAAGCATGCCATCTTTGTAGAGGCAATATGATAAAACCTCTGCACATAGTGCTTTTCTCAGCCATGTCCTCTGCCCACATCAAACAAAAGCTTCACAGAAGTCTGGCATGTTTACCCTTCAGCTCTTACTTTATGGCTTTCCACCATGTTGGGCAACTCCTTCTCTTTCCTAAGCAGGTGATTCTCTTCTGCTGTCAAGATATGATCTGAGAACACACAGTGCCCAACGGGAGATGAAAGTCATCCATCCCAGCCCACACCAGTCCAGCTAAGATCCACCATAGGCATCCATCTGCACTTAGAATACTGCCCGTCCCACCGCACAGAAGTTTCTGGACTTATTGGGTAACTCCTTCATAGGGTATGTTCTCGTAAGTTCTGTAGGGAGAACTCTTTTTCCTAAAACTGATTCTTTGTACAATGATGGAAGTTTGTTACTTAACATCTCTGTCATCTCTTTTCCCTTCATAGTGACTCTTGCTTCCATCATTGTTATGTACCCTGTCTTCTTGAACTCCCATCTCTAAATCTACCCACAGGGCTGGGATGTGCTTAACATCTCTGTCATCTCTTTTCCCTTCATAGTAACTCTTGCTTCCATCATTGTTATGTACCCTGTCTTCTTGAACTCCCATCTCTAAATCTACCCACAGGGCTGGGATGTGGCTCAGTGGGAAAGCACTTGCTAGCAAGAACAAGATCCTGGGTTCGATCCTCGGTATCAACAAAGAAAAATAAATAAATAAAATCTATCTGCAAAAGACTTATGAATGACCTGCATAGTAAAGACTAATGTGTCTCAGAGAAAATTTCCCTTAGTCAGATAATCATTAAACTTGAATACAATTATTCCTCAGTATTCATGGGAAACTAATTATAGGATCTCTTAGAGAAATCTAATTTCAGAGCCATAAGTCCCTTATATACAATGGCATAGTATTTCCATGTACTTTATGAGCCACCTCCTGCATAGTTTAAAATCCCCTGTAGATTATTTATATACTGCTTATATAATATTTTTATCTGTGTGGAATTCAGTATAATACTTAACACACAGTACAATTCAGAGGTGTTTTGTTGGAACTTTTTGAAAATTTTTCAAGTTTTTTTGTTTGTGGTATTGGAGTTTTAAACTCAAAGGTTTGCATAAGATATATCTCCAGCCCTTTTTTAAAAGATTTTATTAACATTGATTTTTACATCATATTTTAAATGTCATGTTTAACAAACAAGTATTCAAGAATGGGATCTCTCTATATAATCACTGGTGCATAGATTTTAGAACATAATTAAAATTAAGCTGAGGGTTTGTATGTCATAGGTATATATTAATATATGTAATAAAATATTATGTCTATTTATTCTGATTTTTTAGGTAGTATCTTTCCTTTTTCCCTCAGCTAGCCTGGGCCACGACCCTCTTATTTGTGTTTCTCTCTGTAGCTGGGATGATAGCCACTGGATATCACATCCAACATCACTTTGTGGAAATAAGGTCTCAGAAACTTTTAGCCCTGGTGAGTCTAGAACCATGATCCACCCAGTCTCTACCTCTGAGTAACTAGGTGTGGTGTCTCACACTTGGCTTTCAAGTGTTTTTATTCCTAATTTGGTTAGATCTACAAATGTAGAAGTCACAGGTATAAAGGGAATGTGAAGGCATATAATGGAATATTTTTCTAAACAGTTCATGTGCCCAGAAATGGATATTATTCATTGCTATAAAAAGCCTGCGATCAGCCTCAGTTCTCTTACCAGTTCTCTCTTACTTCATGTGGAACAGGATAATGCACAAGGAGACATAGTAAAGACAAGAGGAGCCAAGGGAAGAGATACATGAAAACGAACATCTCATTCTCCTAAAACAATGCAGATGGTCTGAAAAACTGTTGGGTAACCTTAAGGCATCTGGCCTCTGAAGTGAAAATTGCTGAACCGAATGAACTCTAACATGACATTACCTTAGCTTTAGCCAGTACAGCCCTTGGCTCTGTAGTTCATCAACACATCTACCACTATATGTAAGAGGTTTTGGTTTAGTGAAAGGGTAGTGTTATAAAGTAATGAATAGCATAACTTTTAGAATCCTGATGAACATGACTTAAATTCAAATTTGAACTTTATCAGCTAAAACTTCCCAAGTTTCTACTTTGCAACAGGTACCAAAATAACAATTGCCTCTTGGGTTATAACATTAAGATTTACATATGATAATGTACCTAAGGTTCCTCATTCGAGGTAAATTAGCTTATGGTGACAATGAAAAAAAAATCTGCATCATGTGGGGGAAATTATGAAGCACTTTAATTATCAATACTACATGTAGTCTATAATAGAACATAACTATATTTCCAACTCTATGAAAATAATGCTCTTCGTTTCTGTGGTTAACAGATGGACAATATCAACTGGACAACTACTTCCCAGTTTGTTCTCTTGGGCATTTCTACCCACCCAGAAGAAAAAATCCCACTCTTTCTTCTCTTTCTATTCATGTATACGGTTAACATTTCTGGCAATTTTGCCATCATCATGCTAATTATTATTTCTCCTCGCCTTCACTCTCCCATGTACATCTTCCTTAGTAACTTGGCTCTGGCAGACATCTGCTTCACCTCTACCACAGTCCCCAAGATGTTACAGAATATTTTCTCCTCTACAAAGACCATTTCTTACATGGGCTGTCTAGCCCAGACTTATTTCTTCATTTGCTTTGCAGCCATGGAAAACTTCCTCTTGGCTGCGATGGCCTATGACAGGTATGTGGCTATATGCCGTCCTCTGCGCTACCCCACTATCCTGACGAAAGTGCTGTGTGCACAGATGGTGGTGGTGTGTCACGTCCTCTCTCATCTTCATTCGCTGCTGCACACCCTTCTCATGGGCCGGCTGACCTTCTGTGCAGACAACAGGATCCCTCACTTCTTCTGTGACCTCTATCCTCTGATGAAGATTTCCTGCACCAGAGCCCATCTCAACACCTTGCTGATTCATACAGAAGGTGTGATAGTCATCAATGGAGCTCTGGCCTTCATCATCGCCTCTTATGCCTGTATCATCGCAGCAGTCCTCTCCATCCACTCAGCCAAGGGCAAATGGAGAGTCTTTTCTACCTGTGGCTCCCATCTCACTGTGGTGGCCATATTCTACGGCACCCTCACCTGGGTCTACTTCCGACCCCTTTCCAGCTACTCAGTGGCCACAGGACGCATTGTAACAGTCATGTACACAGTGGTCACACCCATGCTGAATCCCTTCATCTACAGCCTAAGGAATGGTGATGTCCAGGGGGCCTTCAGAAAGTGGATCAGGAGAAAATAGCTTTCTTTGTTTGGATAACACCTCAAACACATGATTCTGGCTATTAACTTAGTCACTTAAAAATTTTCACAAACCTCCTTCAGAACATTCCACAAACACCCAAATTAAATAAGTCTCGTGGATTTATTCATCAGACCCTCTATTAAGATGCCTCTTAAACTAATGCTTGTAGAACAAAATAGGATCACCTACTTCGGGGGATGAAATGCCAGCATAGCTTTAACTGTAACCAAAAGCACCATGTTTGGTAGGCTTGCAATTCCACCACAGAGTTCTGGCTCACAGACTTTACAGAGCAGCAGCAGAAATCAAGCCTGGCTGATTCATAGAGAAAATGAGTTTTGCAAATGGCTATGGTGTGCTCATGAATTACAAAGATTGGAGACAAGATAGAAGGAGGAGGAGGATGAGACGGAAGAGGAAAGGGAGGAGCAGGAGGGGGAGGAAAAAGGGGAGGAGGACAAAGAAGTAGGAGCAGGAGGAAGAGGAGGAGGAGGAAGAGGACGAGGAACAGCAGGAGGATAGACAGAAAGATGACAAGAAAAGAAGTCAGTCAGAGCCATTATCAAAATAATACCCCAGACATGGATCGATGTTGACACTGGTATACTCTAAAATCTGTGCACTGCAAACTAAGCTCCCATCAAAAGTGCCAGAAATAGCTTGGATACATGAAACCTGGACATTACCACCTCCATAAATAACTGTCCACATACTCTTTATACCACTAGATTCACCGTGAGTGGTACATAGTCTCTCTGCCACAGAAACTAGAAGGGCAACATCAGTGCTTCTGTTTTCTGGGAGTTTCTGTAAAACAAGTGGTAACAGCCCAGTCCTCTCAATAGGGCCAGAAACGATAACTATGCCAAACAATGTACTATTTTAACTCTCAAGCTCATATGCTCTTAGATTACCCACTCAGGAGATACATTAAACTCTGTTGTTTCAGATTGCTATTGGTCTTTATTGGTCATAGATAATCGATTAAAATCAACTGTTTCCATTAAAATGTCCAGAAAATTTCTGAAATAAGAGCCCAGTATCAAAAGAAGAAAACAACAGGGTATCACCCATGACATGAGGGAAAAAGAAGTATGAGGATCTACCTGTGGCACAGAGGAATATCAGGCCAAGAGGTCAAGTGGCATTCTCTAAAATAATCTGCAGGACTATAAGAGAGAGTAGCGAAGCATTTGGATTAATGGCCCAGGTCTCTTAGCAAGTGTACCAAGCCAAGGCCAGGCCTCAGAGATGACATTCTCAGCCATCAATGGGACAGGGACTTAGAAGATTGAACCGACCCAACAGAAAGCAGGTCCCAAAGGGATCTGCAGAAAGGGGGCAAAATTGACCGGGAGAAAATAAGAGCAACAATCACATGTGGAGGGTCAAAACTGGATACATCAAGGCAATGGGAGTACGACTGTACCTAGCTAGATCTCCTTCACCTGGAGCCGCTGCAACTAGCTCTATGTGGGGCCAGGGGCCAGGGGTTTGGGGTCACAATGGCCAGTGGGAATCAGGAGCAAAACCAGAACGAGGCCTGAACAGGCCACCTTGGAAAGCTTGGGTCATAATCAAGGGGTCAAGGGAAGAGCTGGGCAGAGCTGACACCACAATGGCTCAGAGGACTCAGAACCCCAGCGTCCTGCCAGGACCTCACAGTCCACACAAGCCTCGGAGAGTGCACTTGTGTGGATCGTGTCTTGTGCGAAAATGTTTGTTTGTTGTTGGCAAAATGGTCGAGGCTCAGGCCTTTGTGATGGGCGGAGAGGGTTCCTGGGGCGCCTGTGTCCACGCTTTGAGCGCCCAGGCCTCCGCCAACGCCGCCTCTGGAGATTCTTCCGGAGTACTTCAAGGGTAACATGGGGCAGAGCAGGGCAGCACACGGGTTGGCCACCTTCCACCCTCACCTCCCTGTTCATCACCACTTTCCTTATTGACTTTCTCTCTCTCTCTCTCTCTCTCTCTCTCTCTCTCTCTCTCTCTCTCTCTCTCTCTCTCTCTCTCTCTCTCTCTCTTCTCTCTCTCTCTCTCTCTCTCTCTCTCTCTCTCTCTCTCTCTGTGTGTGTGTGTGTGTGTGTGTGTGTGTGAGTGTGTTTGTGTGTGTGCTCCTGATTGTGTCTGTGTGTGGGCAAATGTTTGCAGTTATTTCAGTCATGGGTGTGGCCATGAAAGTTCCTGCAGTGTTGCACATGGCACTTGAACTGTCCCCACGTGGTTCTCCTCCAGAATGAAGATGACTTGTCCCCAGGCATGCCCGATGCCTGCGGGTCAGAGTTCCTCACGGCAGGCAGCCTGCAGGAGCAGGTGGACCATCTGCTGCTTGCCCAGTTGAAGGGGAACTCCATCTTCATCCACACCTTCTTCAGCAGCTACAGAAGGTGTGCAGACACCCTTCAGGTCCTGGACCTGCTGTTCACAAGGTGAGTGCCAATGCCAATAGCGCAGGATTCCCCTGCTGCAGTGGGAGCCTTGGCAGTGGAGACTGGGACCATGGGCTGCTCACACGAACTTCCACGCTGCTACTTTCTAGTGCCTGGGGAACAAAGCATGGAAGTCCTCAACTACCCCGGCACAGGCACACATGCTGCACTGTCCTGTCCAGGCCTGCAGGCTCCCCATTCTCAGTATGGATCTCTGAGGCCTCCAACAAAGCACTGTCTCTCTATAACAAGAAGGCAACCCATTCTCTCCGGATGACCACTTCCACTAGAGATAGACAAAGCAGGGGTGGCTAGGGCAAGTGCAAAAGCCCCTGCCCTCCTCAGCTGATCAGCCCAGGGGCTGCTTGTCCTCATGCATGGCACCGATGGCAAGTAATGCTCATGGAAGGGCCACTATCCAGGCAATGTGCTTAGTGGTAGAAGAAGAGTAGACAAGGACTGGCTGTCCTAGGCTAGGCAGTGATGCTTCAAATCCTCGACAGGTTCAGGACTTTTGAAGCCCCCATGGGCTCCTCTGCACAGACTGACCTCCTCCTGTCTTCCAGTGTGGATGTCGTCTCTCGGGACGAGCTCAGCGAGTGAGTAGGCATGATCCCCACGGACAGCATGTGCTCCACATTGCTGAAAAATTAGTGTGTGTGTGTGTGTGTGTGTGTGTGTGTGTGTGTGTGTGTGTGTGCGCGCGGGCGCGCGCGTGTTGCTCCCATGTGTATCTTTCTTAGTGTCTGGAGGGTTTGTTCCAATTCAAGTGTGTGCATGTGGCCGTGGGGGGGGGTGTTTTGATATTGGGTTCCAAGTGAGACACGGCCAAATCAGGAGGTCTGAACACTTCTGCTTGTCTTGGGAATCCTGGGATCTGGGCATCCTCTGCCTCAGGAGGAAATCCCCAGACAAGGGGTTCTCACATGAGGATCACTAGAGGCTGGATCCAGGGCTGAGTCCCATGAGAAGGCATACTCACCTCATTCCTTCCCAGGCAGGCTTGCTCAGCTCACCATGAGCTCCAAAGAAAGCCAAGACACATCATTGCACGGCCAGTGGGCCTGACATGCTGCTAGGGGCATGAGGGAGAGCTCAGGGCCACACTGTGGCACTGACACAAGAGGACGTCTGTCCTGGAAGGCAGACAACCTTGGTGAGCATCCTGGGCAATGAAGCAGCAGAGATCCTGAGGATGTGTGCCACAACCTTCTACATATCAGGCCAGACAGCAAGGCAGCTTGGAATGTAGCATGTAGAGGCCCAGCGGGGAGAGGGAGAAGGCACTGGAAAGAGCACTAGGGGCCAGAACTGCTCCCAGCATTTGGTCTTGGATCTCTCCTTGGAGGTTCTCGGCAGACCTAGCTTAGGTTGGCTGGCCGCGGGTGGCAGCAAATATCACAGGGGTATGAGGATGACCGCGGGAGGGGCTGGCCTTCATTCACACTCTGCTTCCCACCCATCTGCCTCCAGTGCCATCTCCGGCCTCCTGAGCACCTGGCTGGACTACCACCCGGAGGACTTTTTGATACCATCGCAGCATTCCTGCCTGCAGCGCCTGCGTGCTCACCTGAGGCTCCATATGTGTGGCTCCGATCCGGAGCGCCACGTCTCCCACATCCTAGCACACTTGGGGATCCGGGAGCCCAGCCAGGACGAGGCTATTATGGGTGCGCAGCCTGGGACTGACACACAGCCTGGGAAGGGGTGGAGGTTGTAGGGCACCACTGGGTGGAGATCCTAGAAGTAGTCATGGCCCGGGGGCAAGACAAGCCTGAAGTCCAGCGTGGGTGCTGGCTGCTTGAGCAATAGGCTCTGTGGAAGGTGTCCTGCCAGCAAACCTCAGGGAGGACAGGGTGTGGTGTTTCACCAAGGTTCCAATCAAGCAGGCAAGGAGAAGCTCTTGTGTCATCCTGCAGCTCCAGCAGCAGCCCCATTGGCCGATGTCGCACCGTCTTGGCATCTGGATTCCCCTCCACCAGGGAATGCGGTCCCCAGCCCAGTGGGAGAAGCACCATCAAGAGACCAAGCAGAGGCCACTGCAGCCTGCAAGATGGCCTTCAGGCCTCTGGAAGCAAAAGCCTCCTCTCTGGAGGAAGAGCCATGTGCAGGACAAGCTCTGCTGCCCAGTCCCAAAAGGGCAAGAGCAGCCAGTGTGGAAGTGCCCTCAGCTCCCACGTTGGCTTTGGCACCCCTTGCCCAGGGAGCTGCGCTGGCCAGGGCTGAGCTGGAGCCCTCTTTGCCCTTGGCTCCAGAGCCAACTGGGGCAGAGGAGGCAGTGTGTAGTGAGCACATGGTGCCATGCTCCAGCTTTCCTTCTCCTGGGCTCAGAACCCAGCAAGAAGCAGAAGCCGTGGCTGAGGAAGGGCCAGTAGACCAGTTGGCTGTGCCGCTCCAACCTGGACAAGCAGCGCTCAGCGCTCAGCTGCAGCCATTTCTGGTCTTGGCCCTGTTGCTCCGTGTTGTGGGAGCCCCAGCTGGGCTGCTCACTCTGCTGGGAGTCCTGACTCTGCTGCTCTGTGCCACAAGAGCACTGGGCTCTTGCTTGCATCCGGAGCCACACTCCAGCAGAGCTTCAGTGGCTGGTGCTGTTGGAGCAGCTGCCGGGACCACTGAGCTCGAGCCAAGTGACAGCTGGGCTCCAGGTCTCAGCCCCAGAGGACCAGCCATCGGTGCGCAGCTGCTAGTGTGTCTCATGGCAACTCTGCTGCTGTTGCTCTTCGGAGGACCCACTTGCGTACTGATCCTTTTAAGAGAACTGACATGGGTGTTCTTTGTAGTGAGAAGGTTGGGCTCCTGTGCCACATCCGTCCCATCTGCCTCTGTGGCTGTGGAGCCCAGGGCTCAGGGAGCATCCGATTATGGCCCTGCCAAGAAGCTGGCTTCCAGCAGGGCTCCGCTACTCCACGCCCAAGGCCCAGTCACCAGAACACACGTGGAGGTCTTTGTCACCATCACTTACTACTTTTACCTGCTAGGAGCACCACCTGTCGTGCTCTTTATCCTTGGAGTACAGACGGTGGGGCTCTGTGTCCTGACACTTATGGCATCTGCTGAACAATCACAGGCCTCGGCCAGCTTGCAGCGGATGCCCAGTGCTGATGGGGCAGCCGCCTCCAGGGCCGCTACGGAGCCACCTGTCCCCTCCACTCCACCTCTCACTGCTGCAGAAACAGCCTCCAGTGCTGATTCAGAAGTCTCTCTTCCCTTGTCTGCGGTGCTGTCTCTGGTGCACACACCGGCTCTGGCCCTCTGTGTGGGAGGAGCACTAGTTTGGGTGCTCTCTCTCTGGGAAGCGCCAGCCTCCAAATGCTCATCATGGAGTGGCGACAAGGAGCCAGGCTCCGCCGGGGCTTTGGAGCTCAGGCCAGAGGACACAGCAGCCTCCAGGGAGGAGGGGAAGTCAAGTGGCAGCTTGACCCCGGTGGTGCTCCTTCTCCCGGACTCAGGGTCATGCCCTGGGGACATGAAGACGTGCCGCATCTCATCTGCGATGCTCCATGCTGAGGACGCATCAGTCTCCACGGCTGCCATGGAGACACCACACACCATGGCTCTGCCACTGAGTGCTCAGGGCCCACTGGCTTCTGGGTCTGAGCCAGAGCCTCCTGCCAGTGTGGTTCTGATGCCCAGGGCAGAGAGAGCATCTGCCAGCCTTCCTCACCTGCAGGCCTGTTCCACTCTGGCCGTGGTGATGGATCAGGCTCCCTGTGCCTCTGGGGAATCTGAGCTGAAGGGCACATCAGTTCCTGCCCAAGAAGCTTGCCCCCCTCCTTGTCCGACCACACAGATAGGACGCAGCCAAGAGTTACCTCCTGTCTTGGCTGCCCATCACAACCGCATCCCAACGCAGCTCAAAGGAATGGATGCGGTGAGCGTTTGGGCAGGGCTGGAAGTAGTGGAGGTGGCCATCCTGTCCCAAGTCCTGTCCTTTGTTTGGTTTTGGTTTTTTCCCATGGCACACATGCATTCTTACCCCCGCTTGAGCCCTACCGCATCTACGCATGCTTTCTCTAAGACCCATTCCTCAAGTATGACCTCAAAAGAGGTCATGACACCCACTGCACTCCAGGATATTTGCATGAGCAAGCTCAAGGGTAGACAGAGAGGGAGACAGGACAACCCCCCCCCCCCATTATGTGAGGAGCACAGAGCAGCCTCAGCACTTAGTGTGCAGACACCTGACATGAAGTACACCTGATGTGCTGCCAGGCTGCCTAAGGGGCTGGGAACAGTTTGGGGTGGGTCCTATGCCAGCATCCTAAACACAGATGGGTGGTACCTAGGACAGAGCCCAAGGAAGGTACTGCCTGGCCAAGCATGCTTCAGGAAGGACTGAGGATATTTGGCTGCACACAGCCCTCCCGTTCCCACCCTTGTGTTCTGGCAGTCCCTGCGGGCTGAGGTGTGCTGAGGGTAGGCACAGCACACCCGGGTACTGCTGCAGGATGGGGTCCTGCTCCGCATTCTGAGCTTGATCTTCTTGTGTGGGGGGCCACAGCCTGGAGCACCAACGTGCTTTGTGACAGAGCCTGCTGGCCCTGGCCCTCTTCCCCAGGTGCTGATCCACAAGGCAAAGACCAGCAACTGCAGGGCCTGCATCTGGTTCCAGAGGCACATGGCGGGCCAAGAGAACTTGGCCTTCACCATCCAGGCCGTTGTTACCCAATTTAACAACATGGCATCCTGCGTCATCACAACATGCCTGGGCTTCCAACGCATGGAGGCCCCAGACAGGGCTAGTCGAATGGAATTTTGGATTGACGTGGCCGTGGTATGCTATCCCATGTGCTTGCACTTGCCCTCCCTCTACTGTGCATCTGGGAATTCGCCTCAAAGCTCTCAGTGGAGCCCAGTCCCTCCCTCCCTAGCACACACTTCCAGGGCCAGCCACCCCCAGCTCACTCACTGCCTGCTCTTTACCCTGTCCTGGTCTCAGCTGTTCTGGAGCCCAAATCCTGACTTGGTTTTCCTAGGGCCCTGTCCTAGCCCCACCATTCCCAGCAAGCCTCTCCTGTCTAGGACAAGAGGTGACAGCAGTGCCAAAAATCACTCACGCTATCTTCATCTCCAGGGTTGCCGAGCCCAGAGGAACTTCTCCTCACTAAACGCCATCATCTCTGCACTGCAGAGTGCAGCCATTCTCCGATTCCACAGCACAAGGAGGCTAGTCTCCAGGTGAGCCCTCAACACAGGAGAACCAGGCAGCAAACTCCATTCCCAAACTGCCAGGATATGCACTTTGCATGGGGCATTCCTGCCCTAACCCCAGCTTAGGCAATCAATCTCAGGACTTTGCAATATCCTGTGCCTTCCTCTTCACAAACTAACAGACACACACACACTCACACACACACACACACACACACACACACACACACAGAGTTTTATCAGATTTTCTGTGGTAGGCACACAGAACTGTGTCCAGGAAAACTGAAAGCAGAGCTGTCTAGTGGATCTCACAGCATTCTGCCAGCAAGAAGAAACTCCTGTTGCACCATGGCTCACTGGGGTTCATCACAATTATTTGCAATCCTCCTGTGCAGACACTGGGGAGGCTTGATCCTCCACACAATGCAGTGTCCACACTCTCACCTGCCCCCATTTCCCAACTGACACCTTCTCTCTGGCCTTCTGGCAGAGACTCCTTGTGGAAATTCAAGAAACTGGAAACCATCACTTCTCAGGAAAACAACTACAGCAAGAGCAGAGCGCTGCTGCTAAATGTAAGCTACTAAGAGGAAAAGCCAGTGGGCAGATTGGAGGGGTACATACCAAAATCACCACAGCCCTGAAAGACTTTATTCTTCCACCTCGCTTGGGCTTCTCTTTGGGAAGAAAGGCCAAAGAGGAATGTGTGAGGTATTCATGCAGGGCAGGCCATGCGGCGTGCTAAGAGGACTCTGGGGATGGGAAGTTGCTAGGAACCCAAGGTGATCCAGGCAGGCACACGATAGACTGTTTGGGGAATTCCCACTTTCCCAGGGCTCTAGCATCAGTCTTGTGACCACATGTGCTAGAAGCCCAAGGGAAAATGGCTGCCTCTCCCCCAAGCATGAACCCAACTCTCCAGATGCCTCTCAGTGTTTCCAGCCCAATGGTTTAGAGGCACTGTCCACAAGACGACTGTTCTACCAGGCTTCCTTTGGGGCTCTGAGGGACTCAAGGGAATGGAGGACTCACTGGGCTTTGTTTCAGACATAAAAACACACCATGTCCATCTGGAGCCACTGTGAGGCTCTGAGCCCATCCACAGAGCACATGCTTCTCAGGCTCACATCACAGCTGAGAGGTACCTAGCACACAGCTTCAGCTGTGGACACCCTGAGAAATACTCCTGGACAACCTCCATTAACTCCCTAGGTGAAGAGCACAAGTGACGATGGCTGGTCACAACTAGCCTGGCAGGCAATTCTGTCAGATGAGCCCTCCAAAATGGGAAATGGAGTTGTGGCTCAACTGGCAAAACAGTACCTTTGAGGTTCAAATTACAAGGCCCACATGCAGTCCCTGAGTTCTTTAAATAGGAATGACTTAAGGAAACAGAGCCACCACCACCCCCAAAACTGTGAGGGAATCCCAAACTCCCGACATGGCTCTTAACAGTCTTGCCATTTCCTCCAAGAGAGCGGCCCCTTCCGTACAACACTCTTTGAGAAAATGACCTGGGCCCAGGGAATCTGCTCTCCAGCTACACATACGCACACGTTCCCACCTTCCCCTTGAGGATGGGTTCAGGAGACACAGGAAATTTCCCCAGTACATTGGAAACCTAACCTATTCAGCTGAGGAAAGCCAAGCCTTTGAGGTCAGCAGAAAGAGTCTGATATTGAATATTCCTACCTCCTCTAAGGACCCTAAGACACAGAGGAAAGCTTCCTGCGTGCACTCTGCTCAGAGCCTCCTGCTTCCCTGCCTTGGTTGAACTTTAGGGCACTACACTGGCATTGCCTCCTCCCGCCCTGGACTTCAGTTTTCTCCTCCTACTTAGAGAGACATAGCCCACAAACCACATCATCACGGCTGGGTTTGGACTTGCCCAGAGTGGACAAGAAATGAACAGGCCAGAGTTCTGAGAAGGCCCTGGCTCTTCAGGCCATTCGGCACATGTTTGCTGGCAGCCAACAGGCAGCAGAAGCAGAGTCTTCCCCACAGACATAAGGGACATTTTCTAGATTCAGAAGCAGACACAGAAAGCCAGGACCACAAGAGAAAACCACAGCACCAGGGCTAGAAAAGAGCCTAAGCTAGATTCGACCTGCCAGTTGGTAGCAGCTGTGGTATCGCCCACAAACCAGGACAGTGCCAAGAGAAAGACAATGGCACCACAGAGCTAGAAAGGGAAAATCTCTCACACACAACATGCTCTATTCTGGCAGGAGACCGCCAAGTTTACCACAAAGGAGAAGCGTCTCAAAGGAAGTCCCAGATGGTTGCAAAAGATGGTGAGTGACTGGGATCTGGGCCACCTTGCCTGAGAGAGAAGACATATACAGCCTTACCTTCCACTGTGCCTCTTTGACCTCAGGCCAGAGGGTACACAAGTAGAGGGGTGATTTGGAGTCTTGCACGTGCCCGCACCGGTGCCGGTGAGCTAGCTGGCAGGCTGGAAGGAGGAAGTGGACCCAGCTGAAGCAGAGCTTTGCAGAACCTGCAGGCTGGGTTTGTAGGCAGGGATGGGCCTGTCACATGGCAGGGGAGATTTAGTCAGAAGAGGGGGCTGGGCGATTTGGAATGGCAGGAATGAGGAAGGTGCTCTGCAACGACCATGTCACTGGAACCCCAGGACCCTATCCTCTGGGAGACCCTGTGGCCCTGGGGGCTGGCTGAGAAGCCCTCTGGGCTTGGTAAGGTCTGGGCCGTGGACCTTGACCATCAAACCCCCAATACCACAGGTGCTGACCAAAGGAACTGTACCCTACCTGGGGATGTTCCTAACGGACCTTCTGATGACCAACAACGCATATCAGGACTTTAACGAAGTGAGTGCCCAGGGCTCCGCTGGGGTCCTTGAGCTGCAACACTCAGTTCTCCCGCACTCTGTGCTCTTCCATTCCTGGCAATGCCAAGTCCATGCTCTGATTCAGTCCTATCTTGCTCTGACCAGGGGCTGCCTGGAGTTGCCTAACCACTGAGCTGTGGGCACATAGCCCAGCAGGGCCTCCAAGCCCCTCCAAAGGGGCCCTGGGGTACAAGGAAACCCAGGCTTTCCTGAAACAAGCAAGCCCTGTTCTAGGAAAGGCCTTGTCATCTGAAGATGACAAAGTCCTGTCCTCACACAAAAGTGTCAGATAGCACAGCCCTGAACCAGCCCTCACATTCTTCCCCACCCTCCTCCAAAGATGACAGTTCTACTCCTGTGTGTGCACATGGGATCCCCAGACTACAGAAGGTCCAGAGCCCAGGTCCTAAATAAACAGGGGCCCCATTCTAACTGCATTCCCTTCTGCCTTCTAGGAAAGAACAATGATGAGAAAACTGCATAAGGTGAGCTAGCGGTAGCTGAGCAGACAAGATAAGGAGGGTGGAGAGCAGAGAGGGCAGGTCCCAATCCACAGTGACCAGCCCAAACCCACCAGCCCTAGCCCTGCCCTTGTGCTCTCCCTCACCAGGAGAATGCAATCCTCCAGCAGTTGAAGATGCTGCCACACAGTTGCAGCTACTATAAGATCCAAGTGGAGGCCACTTTCCTGGACTGGTTCAGGGGCCTGGAGAGGCTCAGCGAAGAGACCAGGTGGGCTGGCAGACACTGCTGAAGGAGTGGGCCTGTCCCTGGAGTGGGGGCTAGAGAGGCTGAGGTGTGCACCTGGGTGCAGGGGAGCCGACACACTCCGTGAGGGACTCATGAGGGGGGTGGCCAGCAGGCTCTGAAGTCCAGGCTGACTCTGGCAGTGGCCTGAACATGGCACTTGCTGACCTCAGCACCATGCCTTGTCTTAGCTATGAGCTCTCCTGGGAGCTAGATCCCCATAAGCAGAGTGCCAACCCCAGCTTACCTACACACAAGATCTCAGGCAAAAGGAAGGCCAGCAAGAAGTCAGTGCATGGGTTCCGGGGACTGGAGCCCACAAGATGCTGGGCAAGGAATGGGGAGACCCAGAGGCTGACGCTGACTTCTCCTTGTTGGGCCCAGAGGCATCAGCTCTCTGGGACTCACCGTGCTCCCTTGCTTGTCTCTGCATCCATTCCTCCAACGGGGGTGGGGGTGACTTTGGGAAATGGGGATTGGAAAGATCCTCCAAGGGAGCAGCAGGCAAGCAGAGTAGTGGGGAGCACAGTCTGGGGTGGCGTCGGGGAAATCCCTCCAGCAAGCCCTTCTTATTCTGAAGCCCCAGGCCCACAACACTCACTTCCGTTTCAGTGGCAGCTCTCACTGCGCATCCCGGGGGCAGGTCCAGCCTGTCCCTGACCCAGGAAGCAGCAACCTGGACACAGCTGAAGAACCCTCCCACACCAGTGCACACTGCCCTGGGGGGTCCCGCAACCAATCACGCAGCAGCCTCCAGGGAGAATCCTGCTGTCACCACGAACCGGTGACACCCCACCCCTCCACTCCAGTCCTACTACCTGGACAACTAGAGGTACATGCAAGGGGACCTGACAGTGCAGTCCGCACACCTAAGCAAATACGTGTGGGCACATTCACCCCCACAAACAGACTCTCATGCACACAGTGTTTGGAAAAGTTCCAGGTATCCTTCCAGGCTCGGGCAACCATGTATTTCAACCCCTGTCCTGATGTGGTTGTTTCTGCAGATGGGGGCCTGTGCCTCCCTGTCATCTTCAGGGACTGCACAGAGACACGGGGCATGCAGCAGCCCAGCCTTCCCTTCAGCCTCCAGCACACCTGAGGCCACCACAGGCAGCAGCCAGAGCTGGGCCTCAGGAGTGGGCAGCTGCGGCTCCCCCATGCCTCTGGGTAACAAGCAGGGGGAAGACTCCTGCGTCATCATGGGGAGCTTGCCTGCCACACAGGGAATGTGCCAGGAGGGAGGCATCCTGCTGAGTGGGGCACAATGGCATGCCACTCAAGTCTTCTACAAGCCAGTGCACAGCCCTGTGCACTTCTCCGTGTCCAATCCCTTCCCTCCACAACATGACCTGGAGTGCACAGTAAGAAACCCAGCATGCTGGAGGCACAGGACAGCGCCTAGGGCCTCCGCTGACAGGGAGGAGGGAGGAATGGTGGCCCTTCCACCAGGCAAGAATAAGAGCACACTGGGCACCATGAGGAGTCCTGAGGGAAGAAAAAGGGAGAAAGCAAGGAAGTCCTTATCTGCCTTAGGAAGAGTCTACCCCTGACCTTCTTCACTTTCCTGAGAGGAGGAATGAGCTACAGCTTGGAGTTGGGAGCAGGGCCCTCCCAGGGAATCTAGTCCATTTCCATGCCACAATCTGCTCTCTCAGACACTGCTAGTAGGCTGCACAAGGAAATTGTGCTTGGCCAGCCCAGCCACAATCCACCTGGGGGCCTCACAACTAGTCAGCAGGGCAGGGCTCTTGCTGCTGAGCACCTGCATACAGCACAATTTGTTTCCAAGTGGACTGGCCCAGCTGAGGAGAAGCCGCTTGCCTTTTCCAAGAGCTGAGCAGAGCAGGAGTCCTGGGTGAACTCTGCTGCCTCATGCTTCCTCATCAAGAGTCCAGAACACTCCACCCTGCCAGTCCTCTCAAAACTACAATTATACTAGCCATTACACCAGGAGTTGGGAAGCTTTCTCTTCCTTTCTGTCCAGCTCAGTGCCTCAGGAGACAGAGACAAGGATCCAGGTGGTGTCCTCTACCACCTACAGACCAGAGCAGGCAGGGTGGCAGGAGGAACTGGGGCCCTGGATCTGGGTCTCCTCCCTCTCTTTGGTTTCCACGAGTGGCTCTGATGAGTCCACTAGAAAGGCACACTTGATTTCCTTGCCCAGAGTCAAAAGAAATAAAGGGGTTCAGGCTGGGAGGTGCTTAGGGGGGCACACTGCTGAGGACAGTGGGCAAGGCCCATCCTTGCCTCATGGAGACCATGTTCAAATAGGAAGACCAGAAACCCCCACAAGCCCCCTCATGGAGGATTCCTCTGCTGTGCATTGCATGGTGTCCAGAGGATCCTTGGACACTGACTTAAGTGAAGACACACATTCTGGACACTACACCTGATGAATTCTCTCCTATTTGGATGCAGGTCAACAAGCAGGAGGAGCCAAGGGACGTCATCCCAAAGGCCCCAGAGGAACACTGGCTGCACCGGCAAAAACCCAAAGGCTTGCACCTGGTACAGTTTGCTTCTGAGGATCTGAGTAAGTGCCATGCAGACATCCAGGAAAATGACAGGAGGGGATGCAGATGGGGACCTGGCTCAGCCGCAGGGCTAGGGGCAGAGCCACAAGGGTGGCCACTGGGCACACTCGGCCTCCAGTGGGTACTGCATGGCCAGCGCTTCATCATTTCCCCTCTTCTGCTGCATATGTCAGCCCTTGCACAGCCCTGCCCTGCCCTAACGTCCCTGCTTGGAGAGGGAGACGCACCACAGACACACATCAATTTGGAGGCAGTGCTTATAGCTGCCAGCAGACAAGCCCTCACTACAACACACTTTTCTACTTCTTGATCACATGGGAAACAGGCCTTCAGAAAAAATCTCACACTGCAAAACCACTTGCCTAGCGCCCTCAAAACCCTTGATGTCTCTCCCTTGAGCTGGAAAGAAGATGCCCCTTCACAGCTCCAACATCTAAACCGACTCCACCAAACATCAGAGCCACAATCCATCAAGTGGCAGCCAACAGAAATACACTTGCACAACAACATTTAGAGTTGTGGACAGAGAATTTGGAACAGAATCAAGTCCAGGTGCAGACCCAGAATGAACTAGAGAGATCTCAGAGATCTCTGGAAAAGTGCAAACCATATCTGTCACTAGGATTCACAGCCAAGTGCAGAGTACAAAATGGCATAGGAGGCTGACAGACACATAGCCACACACACACACACACATACACACAAACGCACACACAGAGGCACAGGCACACACACAAATACAGAAAAGCAGTTTAGAGACATAGGAAAAGGGATAGTGAGGGAGACAATCAGATGGGCAGCAAGACAGCAAAAGAGACCGAGACAGGCATTGAAACACATCATGTGTTTGAGGAGTACAAGAGAAATGTGCATGTGCTCATTGTTCAGTTGTCTTTTCACTGGCCTCAAGACCCAAGCAGGTGCTTGGATTTCAGTGATGAGCATTGATTGTCCCTGGTGTGTCATGAACCCTTTGTTAACTTCCTGAACCTTTCCGCTGTCTGTTGGCAATGTGTTCTCTTCTTCTCAGAAATCAACTCAGATCCCTGGCAAAGCTCATGAATGTGAAAGGGACTCCACAAGGCAGGCAGGAGCCGAGTACACTCTAGACTTACTTGATAGGACAGTCATGGACACAGGTCACGGTGGAGCAGGAGAGTCATGGCTTGTTGAGGGTTTAGGGCTCCTTGCATGGAAGGTCTCACAATGCATAGGGTTCTGGGGGCCGAGTCTAGTCCTGCTTTGTGGTGGTGCTAGCAGCCATCCTTGTTGGCAGGAGAACAGGGCTCCAGGGAGGTGCTGTGCATTCTGCAAAGCTGGCTGTGCCTGGAGAGCCTGAACCACACAGCATTGAGGGCAGAAGGGAATCCCGTGTGCTCTCACAGCCAGAACTGGCATGACCCAGGGGTCCCAGGTCATGAGGACTCCTGGCACTGGACTGAGGGTCTGGCGACATGCTGGCTCATTCCTGCTCTGCAGGAGCTTCTCACACATTTGGTGTGTGGCAGTCCCCAAAAGGACTGCTGACCATCTCTCTGTCCTTTCTCCAGCAGATCTGGGGATTCCTGAAACCTTCCATGTGACAGACCCAAGCAAGTCCTTGGACCAATGTGATTTAATCCTTCAAGAGTGGACCTCCCCACAGAGAACCAAGAACAAGCGTCGAGTCACCTTTATCCTTCCTCCCTCCAAGAGAAGAAGGGTCAGACACTGAACAAGTCCTGCCTTGGACTACACTGGCCCAGGCCACACCCTACCCACCCCTTGCCTTGCATCCTCAAAACTCCATCTTTTCTCCACAATCCACGCCACAGTGGCTCTGTGGTCCAGGAGCCACCTTCCTGGAATTCTAAATCCAAGACCCCATCAGCTCCTTCCTAGCAGATCCCCACTGAGCTACACAAGCTTCTGGCAAAATATCCAGGCACATGTTACTTCGCTTGCCCTTCCATCCAGGAAAACCTCACCATCCTTCCTAGAAAACCCTCCCCAGATGACACAGACCAACTCTGGGATCCAAATAAGTACCTTTCATCCCCAAAGTCCTCCTTCCACCAGAATGAGAGCTGATACTAGAGAGACTGGCCTGCCCTCCAGAGACTCCCTCTCAGTGCTTCAAGTGTCCTCTGCACTTGACTAGAGAAGCAGAGGGCTTTTGGTTGGAGCAATGTGTGTGCCGTCCTGCCTCTACCCTCCTCTCTATTGGCATTCATCAGGGCATTCATCATTTCTGACCAGATTCATGTCCAACAGCCCCTCCTGTGAGCCCCAAAATGCATGCCTTCACCAAGCCACTCTACCCTCTCTAGGTTGACTTTCTGTTGAAAGTCTTTCAGCTCTTCCCTTCCCTACATTTCTGCTATTCCCAACTTTGACAAGGTGCACTAGAGATTGCCAGGAGGGTTGACGGAGAAGAAGTGAATGTGGAGCTCTCCAAGTCCCAGCCCTCCAAACCTCCTAGAGGAAAGGCCTCTGGTAGACCTTGCCCTCGCTCTCCATTCACGGAACACAGTGCTTCCAGCACGATGCCTTTGTACAGGACTTTTTCCACTCAACTCACAGATAGCATACCTGCCCCAGGAGACCAAAAGAGATCTTCACTATTTCAGGTCTGGATGGCTTCATAGGATTGGACACAAATTGTACACAGACTAGTTTTGAGTAATGATAGGACAATGTAAAAAAAAAAAACTTTTTCTACTAGATTCTGCTCATGGTAGTGTTCTTCCTGGATCCTGAGTGTGAATGAGAAGCATGCGCATGTGCTGTGAAAAAAGAACTGGACGGGATGACAGTGGACTTTAGGCAGATGTAGGGAACGCAATATACCATGCTTGTCCACCACTGAAGGGCGAGCATGCCCACACTACTCTGAGCAGCTGGGGTTTGCTTCACTTTCACTGCACTGCATGTCTCAAGAAATCACAATTTCACACCTATCAGCATAGGAGGAATGATGAAATCGCAGTTGATTCAGGGAATCAGCCAGCATCCTGAGGGCAGGCCAGGGAGGCAGGTGGATGTGACAGTCCACAGTTGGAGGACTCGTCAAGATGAGGCTTCCTCACCACATGAGTGCTTCTTGCTGGTTATGCTGCTACGACTGCCTCTACTGCAGATACCGGACAGAGTTGAGGTTTGCTTCTGGCTCCATGCTGGTATTGGAAAAGGGCTAGGCGTGGAGGCTCAGGTCTGAAATTCTAGCTATTCGGGAGGGTAAGATCTGAAAATCAGGGTTCCAAGCCACGACAGATTCCTAAAGGTCATCTCAAGCTGCATGATACCAGAAGTATCTCTGGAGCTCACAGCAACAAAGGCTAGCCTTGAGCATTAGAGCTCAGGGTGGGCATATCAGGCCCCAAGTCATGCCAAATGACAGGAGAAGTTGTGTGTGTGTGTGTGTGTGTGTGTGTGTGTGTGTGTGTGTGTGTGTGTGTGTGTGAAAATCTGAGAAAGACACACAAACCTAGAAAGGGAGAGATGGGGAAACACGGAATTTTGTGCCTGGGTCTTTGGGCCACACCGTCACAAAGTGTTCTTGGTCAGGGAAGGATCGCCAAACTTCAGTGACTTGTCAGTGGCAAGTTCTGGATTTCAAGAAAGATGGGACGTACATGCATGATGATCTTTTCTTAGTCCTCACATAGAACATGGCAGGTTTTCTCACCTCCTAGTGCACAAGGAAACACTAGGCACACAGTTGATAGTGCAGGAGGAAAGTCAATGAGAAATCTCAATGCCCTGGAGCACATCACATGCTCTCTGTCATAAGAAGACAAGATGGCAACAGGCAATCATTTGGACAGACAAGGATCCTGTCATTGAGGACAGTCTCTCTAGCAAGGTTACCTGTGAAGCATTGCATCCCCATCCCTCCTCTGACATACACAGCTGCTTTACTAGATAGGACGCTGGTGTGTGCTTTCAACAAGGGATACACACCCACACTGGACCCTGGGACACAGCCTTGCTCAGAAGCTTCCTCTACAAAAACAGAAGAGCTCACTCAGCAGGGGTCTGGTTCAACCAGGGGGAATCATCCCCACTGAGAATATCCAGCCATAGGGAAGAGGATATCAATGTGAAAGAAGATAGCATTTCTGCACTAACCTGCAAAGAAGGATGACTGGCTGGATGTGAGAGCTGCCCTCCCAGCTCTCCTTCCCATGTACAGTTGCATTTTCCCTTGAACTCTGGACCTGGGTATTGTTGTTCTGCTTGTGTGCTTAAGGATAGTGGTCTACACTGGGAAGCAAAGCTCCAACTGCAGCTTCCAGGTGATGCATTGGAGACCAGACTCTCAGTACCATCCTGCCTGACTGGTTTTGACCCCTCTCCTAAAACTACAGCCTCTACTGAGTAGCCAAGTGGACAGCAATGGGACAAGGTCATGGGTGTTCTACCTTCTTGTTTCTGGAGTGGGTCGATAAATCGAGAATCTGGGAAGGGGGAGTGACCAAGGAGAACAGCATGAGGTGGTTCCATGTCCCCAAGCCAGGGCTCACTGGGCCTTTGCCCTGACAAAATGATCCTCCCCAAAGTCTTGAGCATCAGGCCTGAACCAGCTCCAAGCCTGCGAGGCCAGGCTGCCTGGAGATTGCCAAGGACACCTATTCAAACACACCCAGCAACCCCCCAGCCAGAGGACTGCCTTGTCAGTGCCTCACTGCCCAGGGAAATGAAGATGCAAGCCAGAAGGCCACACTCCACATTTTCCTGAACCTCACCAATCAATGGCTTCAACCTAGACCTGCAGCTGGCAGCTGTGGACCACTGGGGAACAGAGGCACCTCCTAAGAGAAGGCAACTGGACAACTCACTGCAGTTAGGGCAGGACCCACACCTTCCATCCAGCAGGGATGTCAGCACCCTCCAGTGGGCTTCCCAGAGTCTCAGTTTCCTGGGGTAGGACACAAGGAGAGAGTCCTAGGCAGGGATGGGTGAAAGGAGACAGAAAGGAGGCTTGCTTGCAGGCAGGAGTCACTCACCAGGTGCAGATAGGAAACATTGTAGCCAATGTACCAACAGCAATGGGAAAGTCAGAGGGCTGGGAATGGGTTAGGTCCTACTGGAAGAAATGACTTCTTCCCTTGGCACTCACACCCTGCACCCTGGAAATCCCTGCCCAACACCTGTACCCCTGTAACTGGCATGCCTGGGGGCACTGGAAGGTTCCCCACTGAGGTTTTTCCACATCCTCTGAGATCACATCCACTTCCACCGTGTCCACACCCCTCCCCCTATATAATCTCTCACTTCTCCCCCTAGCCCTCTTGCTTGCCCCACTCCATCTTGGGGCTGCAGGAGTCTGCTCTTTCCTCACTCAATAAACCTTCTTCTCCTGAACTGCGTGGAGTTTCCTCTCAACAGACCTTACATTTTGGTGCCTGACTCAGATGGGGGAGAGGGTCAGGAGTGGCTGGATCCCCTCTGTTTCTCCAGGGTCAATCTGCCTTTTGCCCCCCACCTTGGAGCAGAGAAAGGAAACTCCTCTCCTGGCCCTCTCCCTTTCCATTGCTGCTGGTGCAGTCGCTACAATGTTTCCTATCTAAGCCTGGTGAGTGACTCCTGGCTGCAGGCCTCTTTTTCTGGCCCCTTTAACTCACCCCTGCCTAGGGCTCTCTCCCTGTGTCCAGTTTAAGACCCCGCACCCCGCGATCTGTTCTGGTGAGATTGGATTCCCCCTCAGTGTCCAACACTCTACTTTCCAACTCAACATCCCTATTGACTCTACACAATGATGTCCTCACTGACTGCAGCCCTTGTGGGTCTCACCGGCTCTGCCCCAAGTTCAGTGTCCCCACCCCCTGATGTCTTCACTGACTCCACCCCCACTCACCACCGACTCCACCCCTCCATGGTGTCCTCACCGACTGGGCCCCCACCCCCTGTCCTCACTAACTCTTCCCCTACCTCCTCACTGACCACGCCCTACCCTCACAGACTTCACTTCCTCTTAGTGTTTCTAATTACAATGGGGTCTCATCAGTCTCACCCAAACCAGGACACCCCCTTGCGATAGCTTTTACACTCTTTACATGTTCTTCTGCTCAGAGATTCCATAAAGCCAAAACGGCTCACTTTTTATTGCAATTGTGTCTGGCCAAAGTATAGCCTCGACAATTGGTCGCAATGGCCCCAAAAGGGGACTTTGGAGTATAATATTCTCAGGGATTTAGACAGTTTCTCTCGACGCAATGGTAAATGGCCAGAGGTTCTATATGTCCAGGCTTTCTTTGCTCTCCATGCTTGCCCTTCTGTCTACCAGTCCTGCTCAACTTCCCCTGTCCTACTGGCACAGGGGCAGCCTGTCCCTGCCAAACCACCTAAGAGCCTGGAGCCTCTTCCTAAACCTAAAGTGCCTGATCCCCTGCTCAACATTGAAGACTCTGCTCCTCCTCCCCAAGATGAACTTTGCCTTCCTTGTCCTCCCCCTTCATCTCCTTTTTCCTTACCTCCCGAAGCTCACTCCCAACCCTTCACAGGTGGCTCACAGCCTCCAGGAGCCCCCTTATTTGCTGTATGATAGGTGGCATGGGCAGATGGAGGTTTTCGGGCGCAGGCCCCCTTTTCAATGACCCATCTTCCCCAGATCGAGAAGCGTTTGGGATCTTACTCCCAAGACCCTAATAATCATACCAAAGAGTTGAAATACCTTGTTCAGACTTAGGACCTCACCTGGCGTGACTTATATACAGTCCTGTCCTCTACCCTTACCTCTGAAGAAAAGGAAAGGGTTTGGGTTGCAGCCCAGGCGCATATTGAGGAAACCCACCGCCTAGGCAATCCTTTCCCAGTAGGGGTAAGGACTGTGCCCCTGGGAAGAGCCCAAATGGGATTCTGAAAGGAATGCGTCTGGAAGGGTTAGCAGAAATAGGAAGGTAACCTGCCTGGTAGCTGGCCTCCAGAAGGCAGCCCACCATGCAGTCAACTGTGATCAACTACAGCTGGTTACCCAGAGACCCACTGAAAACCCGGCCCAATTTCTTGATCGCCTTACAGTGGCACTCCAGCGTTATACTAAGCTGGACCCGGAGTCAAAAGAAGGTGTAGTGGTCCTTAATAGCCATTTCATTTCCCAATCAGCTCCCGATATTAACAAAAAAGTTGAAAAAGGCTGAGGATGGCCCTCAAACCCCCCAAGGAGATCTGGTGAGCATGGCCTTGAAGGTTTATAACAACCAGGAGGAACAGAAACAAGCTAATAAGGCTGCCCGTAATAGGAAAAATTACCAGCTCCTGGCTGCTGGCCTTCCACCTCCTCAAAGAAGAAGCGCCCAAAGCACACCACCCAGACCATGCTTTAAGTGCGGCAAGGAAGGCCACTGGGCAAGAGCTTGCCCTACTCTACAACCGCCCTCTGGACCCTGCCAAAGTGTGGACAGACGGGACACCGGGGAGTCGACTATCCCTCCACGTCTCGACAAGGTGGGCCAGTCCCTCCCAAAACCCCACACGTGGGAGGAGCCCAACTTATCCGAGATACTCAGCTTTGGCAACACAAGTGTGATGGTGCCCAGGGCCGCTGGATCCCACAAGCATCACAATGGAGGAGCCCAGGGTGTGTCTCCAGGTTGCAGGCACGCTACTTGTATCCTTTCTTTTGGATATGGGAGCCAGTTATTCGTTGTTACTGAGTAATCCAGCCTGTGTTTTCCCTCCCAGATCTCAGTGGTGGGTGTAGATGGCCTTCTTACTTCCTCTGCAACTACTCATGTAGAATAGAAAACTTTCCTTTTGTACATTCCTTTCTAATCTTACCCCGCTGTCCCATATCCAAGGCTCCCTCAGCCCCTTAAAGCCCTTTTCATTCTCCTCCAATTTTGCCTGAGAATCGAGTCTTTATAAGACCCTTAATCGGTCTGGTTTACATCCTAAGTGGACAGGCCCTCATCAGGTCCTGCTGACCGCTCCCACTGCAGTGTAGCTCAGTGGACAGCCACAGTGGTTTCTTCGGTCAAGAGTGAAAAAGGCTCCTGCTCTTGCCCCTTCTATGACTCCAAGGTGTCTCACACCCCTGAAGAAGATGGCATCCTGCCTCTTAAGATTTCTTTTGAATTTCATCCAAGGACACATATGCACGTTACTGCTCCTTCTGGGGGGACGAATCGCAGCCCCGCCTTCTACCCTCAGTGTCGACACCCCTGATCTGCAGGAAGTAGCCAGAAAGAGTCGGCGCCCATTTACAACTATCAGAAGGCGGGAATGTTAGGTCCGACTGGAAGAAATGACTTCTTCCCTTGGCTCTCTTCACCCGGCACCCTGGAAATCCCCGCCCAGCATCTGTGACCCTGGCAACTGGCATGCCTGGGGGCACTTGGAAGTCCCCAGTGAGGTATTTCCCGTCCTCTGAGATCACATCCACTTCCGCCATGCCTATACCCCTTCCCCTATATAATCTCTCACTTCTGGCCCTAAGCCCTCTTGCTCGCCCGATTCCATCTTGGGCGGCAGGGTCTGCTCTTTTCACACACAATAAACCCTCTTCTCCTGAACTGTGTGGACTTTCCTTTCGACAGACCTTACAGAAATGAGCTCAGGGAGAGTCTCATTGCTTATGACCCAGTGTGGGGCTTGCGTAAAGCAGGAGGAGCTGATACTCAGGAGCCGGTGCACAGCTTGGGTCCTGGCCGTTGAGTGAAGGAGAAGAGGGACCATCCGTGCTGTGCATGCACAGCCACACGCATCGCCCTGTTTCATTGGTGCTGCAGCAGAGGGATGGCCCCTAAGCCCTAAGGCATGGCAGTGTGGAGGGTCAAAGGAAGCACAAGGAGGAGGACTCCATTGCTGTCTCCACAGTGTGGAAAGGGAGCTTGCCTATGGTCCTGGGTGCTGGGCATGCAGGCTGCCCTCTCACTGCCTCCATGCAAGAGGCCCCTCCAGTGTCACAACAGCTGCTTCCTGTCCATGGACAAGTCGGAGGCTCTCCATCCAGTCACCACACCAGGCCACGATGAGCTTTGGCCTAAGACCTTTCTTCGAGTTACAACCCCTGACAAAGAAGAAATAGAGGCAGGAAAGAAAACCAGCAAGAAGCCAGGAGCTGTGTGTCCAGGGAGGAGTCCAGGGGAGATGAAGGCAGCTTGGGTGTGGTTGGTCAAGGCAGGACACAATGTCTGGGATGGCCTGAGCTGCCCATCTGGCGCCACAGCCTTTTTCTCAGCCACGCCTAATGAACAACCACGCACCGAGCAAGTGCCAGCAGCTGTGCTCCCACACTGGGGCATGCTGCAGCCAGGCCTCAACTTTCATGGCTGCAGGGGCACTGAGAACGGCCTATACTGAGACACACAAGGGGACCATGAGAGTAAACCCTTCACTGAATCTTACACCTATTATTTCTTTCCTTCTCTTCTCTTTCCTTTTTCTTGTCTGCTGGACGGAATTGGTGCCTCTTTACACCAGAGTCCGGTCCACAAAACAGCCACCACTGTGTCACATGAATCATTAGGAGTTGTGAGGGGAGGCCGGCTGGAAGGAGACAGGAACATGGAAGGCACAGAATCACCCCAACTGGGATTCACTCCTCAGAAGTCAGGTACAGTGGTCAGACTAGTCCAGGGGAGGGCCCCTAAGAATTGGGCACCTGGAGGCTCCAGTGACTATCACCCCTAGCTCAGTGGCCATCTGCAAAGATGACACTTAAGGCTCAGGTCTGTGAATTGTGGGAGGCCATGGGCAGGTTTTAGGCCCCAGGGAATGATCTCTGAGGCTCAGTCATCTGCATCTACCTGTGGCGCAGAGGAGCCACCTGGCCAACACTCAAGTGGCATTTTCCGCAGGACTAGAGGTGGTGGAGTTGCCTTTGGTTTCATGGTGCAGCATTCCTAGCAAGTGGCCCCTGTCAAGGCAGTGTCTCAAAGATGTGTGTCCCTTTCTGATCTAGGTGACCCAGGGAATTGGGAGGCTGAAACCCTGAGCGTTCTGAGAGTCTTTGGAGTGGTGAGAGTCACCCTCTCATGTTCAGGGTCCCATCTGGATAGGGCAAGGCAGTGTGTTTAAGACCCCACCTTGATAGATCTCCCTCACCCGGAGCCTCTGCTCCCAGCTCTACCAAGGGACAGGCGGCCAGGGCACTGGGGTCACAATGGCCAGTGGGCATCAGGAGCCAGAATGGGGCGCCATGGAGATCTTGGGTCATAATCAAGGGCTCAAGGGAAGAGCTGGGCAGAGCTGACATCACAATGGCTCAACGGACTCAGAACCCCAGCGTCCTGCCAGGACCTCACAGTCCACACAAGCCTCGGAGAGTGCACTTGTGTGGATCGTGTCTTGTGCGAAAATGTTCGTTTGTTGTTGGCAAAATGGTCGAGGCTCAGGCCTTTGTGATAGGCGGAGAGGGTTCCTGGGGCGCCTGTGTCCACGCTTTGAGCGCCCAGGCCTCCGCCAACGCCGCCTCTGGAGATTCTTCCGGAGTACTTCAACGGTAACATGGGGCAGAGCAGGGCAGCACACGGGATGGCCGCCTTCCACCCTCACCTCTCTGTTCATCACCACTTTCCTTATTGACTTTCTCTCTCTCTCTCTCTGTCTCTGTCTCTCTCTCTCTGTCTGTCTCTGTCTCTCTCTCTGTCTCTCTGTCTCTCTCTCTCTGTCTCTCTCTCTCTTTCCCTCTCTCTCTCTCTCTCTCTCTCTCTCTCTCTCTCTCTCTCTCTCTCTCTGTCTCTGTGTGTGTGTGTGTGTGTGTGTGAGTGTGTTTGTGTGTGTGCTCCTGATTGTGTCTGTGTGTGGGCAAATGTTTGCAGTTATTTCAGTCAAGGGTGTGGCTATGAACGTTCCTGCAGTGTTGCACATGGCACTTGAACTGTCCACACGTGGTTCTCCTCCAGAATGAAGATGACTTGTCCCCAGGCATGCTCGATGCCTGCGGGTCAGAGCTCCTCACGGCAGGCAGCCTGCAGGAGCAGGTGGACCATCTGCTGCTTGCCCAGTTGAAGGGGAACTCCATCTTCATCCACACCTTCTTCAGCAGCTACAGAAGGTTTGCAGACACCCTTCAGGTCCTGGACCTGCTGTTCACAAGGTGAGTGCCAATGCCAATAGCGCAGGATTCCCCTGCTGCAGTGGGAGCCTTGGCAGTGGAGACTGGGACCATGGGCTGCTCACACGAACTTCCACGCTGGTACTTTCTAGTGCCTGGGGAACAAAGCATGGAAGTCCTCAACTACCCCGGCACAGGCACACATGCTGCACTGTCCTGTCCAGGCCTGCAGGCTCCCCATTCTCAGTATGGATCTCTGAGGCCTCCAACAAAGCACTGTCTCTCTATAACAAGAAGGCAACCCATTCTCTCCGGATGACCACTTCCACTAGAGATAGACAAAGCAGGGGTGGCTAGGGCAAGTGCAAAAGCCCCTGCCCTCCTCAGCTGATCAGCCCAGGGGCTGCTTGTCCTCATGCATGGCACCGATGGCAAGTAATGCTCATGGAAGGGCCACTATCCAGGCAATGTGCTTAGTGGTAGAAGAAGAGCAGACAAGGACTGGCTGTCCTAGGCTAGGCAGTGATGCTTCAAATCCTCGACAGGTTCAGGACTTTTGAAGCCCCCATGGGCTCCTCTGCACAGACTGACCTCCTCCTGTCTTCCAGTGTGGATGTCGTCTCTCGGGACGAGCTCAGCGAGTGAGTAGGAATGATCCCCACGGACAGCATGTGCTCCACATTGCTGAAAAATTAGTGTGTGTGTGTGTGTGTGTGTGTGCGTGTGTGTGTGTGTGTGTGGGCGCACGCGCGCGTGTTGCTCCCATGTGTATCTTTCTTAGTGTCTGGAGGGTTTGTTCCAATTCAAGTGTGTGCATGTGGCCGTGGGGGGGGGGGGTGTTTTGATTTTGGGTTCCAAGTGAGACACGGCCAAATCAGGAGGTCTGAACACTTCTGCTTGTCTTGGGAATCCTGGGATCTGGGCATCCTCTGCCTCAGGAGGAAATCCCCAGACAAGGGGTTCTCATATGAGAATCACTAGAGGCTGGATCCAGGGCGGAGTCCCATGAGAAGCCATGCTCACCTCAGCCCTTCCCAGGCAGGCTTGCTCAGCTCACCATGAGCTCCAAAGAAAGCCAAGACACATCATTGCACGGCCACTGGGCCTAACATGCTGCTAGGGGCATGAGGGAGAGCTCAGGGCCACACTGTGGCACTGACACAAGAGGACGTCTGTCCTGGAAGGCAGACAACCTTGGTGAGCATTCTTGGCAATGAAGCAGCAGAGATCCTGAGGATGTGTGCCACAACCTTCTACATATCAGGCCAGACAGCAAGGCAGCTTGGAATGTAGCATGTAGAGGCCCAGCGGGGAGAGGGAGAAGGCACTGGAAAGAGCACTAGGGGCCAGAACTGCTCCCAGCATTTGGTCTTGGATCTCTCCTTGGAGGTTCTCGGCAGACCTAGCTTAGGTTGGCTGGCCGCGGGTGGCAGCAAATATCACAGGGGTATGAGGATGACCCCGGGAGGGGCTGGCCTTCATTCACACTCTGCTTCCCACCCATCTGCCTCCAGTGCCATCTCCGGCCTCCTGAGCACCTGGCTGGACTACCACCCGGAGGACTTTTTGATACCATCGCAGCATTCCTGCCTGCAGCGCCTGCGTGCTCACCTGAGGCTCCATATGTGTGGCTCCGATCCGGAGCGCCACGTCTCCCACATCCTAGCACACTTGGGGATCCGGGAGCCCAGCCAGGACGAGGCTATTATGGGTGCGCAGCCTGGGACTGACACACAGCCTGGGAAGGGGTGGAGGTTGTAGGGCACCACTGGGTGGAGATCCTAGAAGTAGTCATGGCCCGGGGGCAAGACAAGCCTGAAGTCCAGCGTGGGTGCTGGCTGCTTGAGCAATAGGCTCTGTGGAAGGTGTCCTGCCAGCAAACCTCAGGGAGGACAGGGTGTGGTGTTTCACCAAGGTTCCAATCAAGCAGGCAAGGAGAAGCTCTTGTGTCATCCTGCAGCTCCAGCAGCAGCCCCATTGGCCGATGTCGCACCGTCTTGGCATCTGGATTCCCCTCCACCAGGGAATGCGGTCCCCAGCCCAGTGGGAGAAGCACCATCAAGAGACCAAGCAGAGGCCACTGCAGCCTGCAAGATGGCCTTCAGGCCTCTGGAAGCAAAAGCCTCCTCTCTGGAGGAAGAGCCATGTGCAGGACAAGCTCTGCTGCCCAGTCCCAAAAGGGCAAGAGCAGCCAGTGTGGAAGTGCCCTCAGCTCCCACGTTGGCTTTGGCACCCCTTGCCCAGGGAGCTGCGCTGGCCAGGGCTGAGCTGGAGCCCTCTTTGCCCTTGGCTCCAGAGCCAACTGGGGCAGAGGAGGCAGTGTGTAGTGAGCACATGGTGCCATGCTCCAGCTTTCCTTCTCCTGGGCTCAGAACCCAGCAAGAAGCAGAAGCCGTGGCTGAGGAAGGGCCAGTAGACCAGTTGGCTGTGCCGCTCCAACCTGGACAAGCAGCGCTCAGCGCTCAGCTGCAGCCATTTCTGGTCTTGGCCCTGCTGCTCCGTGTTGTGGGAGCCCCAGCTGGGCTGCTCACTCTGCTGGGAGTCCTGGCTCTGCTGCTCTGTACCACAAGAGCACTGGGCTCTTGCTTGCATCCGGAGCCACACTCCAGCAGAGCTTCAGTGGCTGGTGCTGTTGGAGCAGCTGCCAGGACGACTGAGCTCGAACCAAGTGACAGCTAGGCTCCAGGTCTCAGCCCCAGAGGACCAGCCATCGGTGCGCAGCTGCTAGTGTGTCTCATGGCAACTCTGCTGCTGTTGCTCTTCGGAGGACCCACTTGCGTACTGATCCTTTTAAGAGAACTGACATGGGTGTTCTTTGTAGTGAGAAGGTTGGGCTCCTGTGCCACATCCGTCCCATCTGCCTCTGTGGCTGTGGAGCCCAGGGCTCAGGGAGCATCCGATTATGGTCCTGCCAAGAAGCTGGCTTCCAGCAGGGCTCCGCTACTCCACGCCCAAGGCCCAGTCACCAGAACACACCTGGAGGTCTTTGTCACCATCACTTACTACTTTTACCTGCTAGGAGCACCACCTGTCGTGCTCTTTATCCTTGGAGTACAGACGGTGGGGCTCTGTGTCCTGACACTTATGGCATCTGCTGAACAATCACAGGCCTCGGCCAACTTGCAGCGGATGCCCAGTGCTGATGGGGCAGCCGCCTCCAGGGCCGCTACGGAGCCACCCGTCCCCTCCACTCCACCTCTCACTGCTGCAGAAACAGCCTCCAGTGCTGATTCAGAAGTCTCTCTTCCCTTGTCTGCGGTGCTGTCTCTGGTGCACACACCGGCTCTGGCCCTCTGTGTGGGAGGAGCACTAGTTTGGGTGCTCTCTCTCTGGGAAGCGCCAGCCTCCAAATGCTCATCATGGAGTGGCGACAAGGAGCCAGGCTCCGCCGGGGCTTTGGAGCTAGGCCAGAGGACACAGCAGCCTCCAGGGAGGAGGGGAAGTCAAGTGGCAGCTTGACCCCGGTGGTGCTCCTTCTCCCGGACTCAGGGGCATGCCCTGGGGACATGAAGACGTGCCGCACCTCATCTGCGATGCTCCATGCTGAGGACGCATCAGTCTCCACGGCTGCCATGGAGACACCACACACCATGGCTCTGCCACTGAGTGCTCAGGGCCCACTGGCTTCTGGGTCTGAGCCAGAGCCTCCTGCCAGTGTGGTTCTGATGCCCAGGGCAGAGAGAGCATCTGCCAGCCTTCCTCACCTGCAGGCCTGTTCCACTCTGGCCGTGGTGATGGATCAGGCTCCCTGTGCATCTGGGGAATCTGAGCTGAAGGGCACATCAGTTCCTGCCCAAGAAGCTTGCCCCCCTCCTTGTCCGACCACACAGATAGGACGCAGCCAAGAGTTACCTCCTGTCTTGGCTGCCCATCACAACCGCATCCCAACGCAGCTCAAAGGAATGGATGCGGTGAGCGTTTGGGCAGGGCTGGAAGTAGTGGAGGTGGCCATCCTGTCCCAAGTCCTGTCCTTTGTTTGGTTTTGGTTTTTTCCCATGGCACACATGCATTCTTACCCCCGCTTGAGCCCTACCGCATCTAGGCATGCTTTCTCTAAGACCCATTCCTCAAGTATGACCTCAAAAGAGGTCATGACACCCACTGCACTCCAGGATATTTGCATGAGCAAGCTCAAGGGTAGACAGAGAGGGAGATAGGACACCCCCCCCCCCTATTGTGAGGAGCACAGAGCAGCCTCAGCACTTAGTGTGCAGACACCTGACATGAAGTACACCTGATGTGCTGCCAGGCTGCCTAAGGGGCTGGGAACAGTTTGGGGTGGGTCCTATGCCAGCATCCTAAACACAGATGGGTGGTACCTAGGACAGAGCCCAAGGAAGGTACTGCCTGGCCAAGCATGCTTCAGGAAGGACTGAGGATATTTGGCTGCACACAGCCCTCCCGTTCCCACCCTTGTGTTCTGGCAGTCCCTGCGGGCTGAGGTGTGCTGAGGGTAGGCACAGCACACCCGGGCACTGCTGCAGGATGGGGTCCTGCTCCGCATTCTGAGCTTGATCTTCTTGTGTGGGGGGCCACAGCCTGGAGCACCAACGTGCTTTGTGACAGAGCCTGCTGGCCCTGGCCCTCTTCCCCAGGTCCTGATCCACAAGGCAAAGACCAGCAACTGCAGGGCCTGCATCTGGTTCCAGAGGCACATGGCGGGCCAAGAGAACTTGGCCTTCACCATCCAGGCCGTTGTTATCCAATTTAACAACATGGCATCCTGCGTCATCACCACATGCCTGGGCATCCAACGCATGGAGGCCCCAGACAGGGCTAGTCGAATGGACTTTTGGATTGACGTGGCCGTGGTATGCTATCCCATGTGCTTGCACTTGCCCTCCCTCTACTGTGCATCTGGGAATTCGCCTCAAAGCTCTCAGTGGAGCCCAGTCCCTCCCTCCCTAGCACACACTTCCAGGGCCAGCCACCCCCAGCTCACTCACTGCCTGCTCTTTGCCCTGTCCTGGTCTCAGCTGTTCTGGAGCCCAAATCCTGACTTGGTTTTCCTAGGGCCCTGTCCTAGCCCCACCATTCCCAGCAAGCCTCTCCTGTCTAGGACAAGAGGTGACAGCAGTGCCAAAAATCACTCACGCTATCTTCATCTCCAGGGTTGCCGAGCCCAGAGGAACTTCTCCTCACTCCACGCCATCATCTCTGCACTGCAGAGTGCAGCCATTCTCCGATTCCACAGCACATGGAGGCTAGTCTCCAGGTGAGCCCTCAACACAGGAGAACCAGGCAGCAAACTCCATTCCCAAACTGCCAGGATATGCACTTTGCATGGGGCATTCCTGCCCTAACCCCAGCTTAGGCAATCAATCTCAGGACTTTGCAAGATCCTGTGCCTTCCTCTTCACAAACTAACAGACACACACACACTCACACACACACACACACACACACACACACACACACACACAGAGTTTTATCAGATTTTCTGTGGTAGGCACACAGAACTGTGTCCAGGAAAACTGAAAGCAGAGCTGTCTAGTGGATATCACAGCATTCTGCCAGCAAGAAGAAACTCCTGTTGCACCATGGCTCACTGGGGTTCATCACAATTATTTGCAATCCTCCTGTGCAGACACTGGGGAGGCTTGATCCTCCACACAATGCAGTGTCCACACTCTCACCTGCCCCCATTTCCCAACTGACACCTTCTCTCTGGCCTTCCGGCAGAGACTCCTTGTGGAAATTCAAGAAACTGGAAACCATCACTTCTCAGGAAAACAACTACAGCAAGAGCAGAGAGCTGCTGCTAAATGTAAGCTACTAAGAGGAAAAGCCAGTGGGCAGATTGGAGGGGTACATACCAAAATCACCACAGCCCTGAAAGACTTTATTCTTCCACCTCGCTTGGGCTTCTCTTTGGGAAGAAAGGCCAAAGAGGAATGTGTGAGGTATTCATGCAGGGCAGGCCATGCGGCGTGCTAAGAGGACTCTGGGGATGGGAAGTTGCTCGGAACCCAAGGTGATCCAGGCAGGCACACGATAGACTGTTTGGGGAATTCACACTTTCCCAGGGCTCTAGCATCAGTCTTGTGACCACATGTGCTAGAAGCCCAAGGGAAAATGGCTGCCACTCCCCCAAGCATGAACCCAACTCTCCAGATGCCTCTCAGTGTTTCCAGCCCAATGGTTTAGAGGCACTGTCCACAAGACGACTGTTCTACCAGGCTTCCTTTGGGGCTCTGAGGGACTCAAGGGAATGGAGGACTCACTGGGCTTTGTTTCAGACATAAAAACACACCATGTCCATCTGGAGCCACTGTGAGGCTCTGAGCCCATCCACAGAGCACATGCTTCTCAGGCTCACATCACAGCTGAGAGGTACCTAGCACACAGCTTCAGCTGTGGACACCCTGAGAAATACTCCTGGACAACCTCCATTAACTCCCTAGGTGAAGAGCACAAGTGACGATGGCTGGTCACAACTAGCCTGGCAGGCAATTCTGTCAGATGAGCCCTCCAAAATGGGAAATGGAGTTGTGGCTCAACTGGCAAAACAGTACCTTTGAGGTTCAAATTACAAGGCCCACATGCAGTCCCTGAGTTCTTTAAATAGGAATGACTTAAGGAAACAGAGCCACCACCCCCCCCAAAACTGTGAGGGAATCCCAAACTCCCGACATGGCTCTTAACAGTCTTGCCATTTCCTCCAAGAGAGCGGCCCCTTCCGTACAACACTCTTTGAGAAAATGACCTGGGCCCAGGGAATCTGCTCTCCAGCTACACAGACGCACACGTTCCCACCTTCCCCTTGAGGACGGGTTCAGGAGACACAGGAAATTTCCCCAGTACATTGGAAACCTAACCTATTCAGCTGAGGAAAGCCAAGCCTTTGAGGTCAGCAGAGAGAGTCTGATATTGAATATTCCTACCTCCTCTAAGAACCCTAAGACACAGAGGAAAGCTTCCTGCGTGCACTCTGCTCAGAGCCTCCTGCTCGCCTGCCTTGGCTGAACTTCAGGGCACTAGACTGGCATTGCCTCCTCCCGCCCTGGACTTCAGTTTTCTCCTCCTACTTAGAGAGACATAGCCCACAAACCACATCATCACGGCTGGGTTTGGACTTGCCCAGAGTGGGCAAGAAATGAACAGGCCAGAGTTCTGAGAAGGCCCTGGCTCTTCAGGCCATTCGGCACATGTTTGCTGGCAGCCAACAGGCAGCAGAAGCAGAGTCTTCCCCACAGACATAAGGGACATTTTCTAGATTTGGAAGCAGACACAGAAAGCCAGGACCACAAGAGAAAACCACAGCACCAGGGCTAGAAAAGAGCCTAAGCTAGATTCGACCTGCCAGTTGGTAGCAGCGGTGGTATCGCCCACAAGCCAGGACAGTGCCAAGAGAAAGACAATGGCACCACAGAGCTAGAAAGGGAAAATCTCTCACACACAACATGCTCTATTCTGGCAGGAGACCGCCAAGTTTACCACAAAGGAGAAGCGTCTCAAAGGAAGTCCCAGATGGTTGCAAAAGATGGTGAGTCACTGGGATCTGGGCCACCTTGCCTGAGAGAGAAGACATATACAGCCTTACCTTCCACTGTGCCTCTTTGACCTCAGGCCAGAGGGTACACAAGTAGAGGGGTGATTTGGAGTCTTGCACGTGCCCGCACCGGTGCCGGTGAGCTAGCTGGCAGGCTGGAAGGAGGAAGTGGACCCAGCTGAAGCAGAGCTTTGCAGAACCTGCAGGCTGGGTTTGTAGGCAGGGATGGGCCTGTCACATGGCAGGGGAGATTTAGTCAGAAGAGGGGGCTGGGCGATTTGGAATGGCAGGAATGAGGAAGGTGCTCTGCAACGACCATGTCACTGGAACCCCAGGACCCTATCCTCTGGGAGACCCTGTGGCCCTGGGGGCTGGCTGAGAAGCCCTCTGGGCTTGGTAAGGTCTGGGCCGTGGACCTTGACCATCAAACCCCCAATACCACAGGTGCCGACCAAAGGAACTGTACCCTACCTGGGGATGTTCCTAACGGACCTTCTGATGACCAACAACGCATATCAGGACTTTAACGAAGTGAGTGCCCAGGGCTCCGCTGGGGTCCTTGAGCTGCAACACTCAGTTCTCCCGCACTCAGGGCTCTTCCATTCCTGGCAATGCCAAGTCCATGCTCTGAGCTCAGTCCTATCTTGCTCTGACCAGGGGCTGCCTGGAGTTGCCTAACCACTGAGCTGTGGGCACAGAGCCCAGCAGGGCCTCCAAGCCCCTCCAATGGGCCCTGGGGTACAAGGAAACCCAGGCTTTCCTGAAACAAGCAAGCCCTGTTCTAGGAAAGGCCTTGTCATCTGAAGATGACAAAGTCCTGTCCTCACACAAAAGTGTCAGATAGCACAGCCCCTGAACCAGCCCTCACATTCTTCCCCACCCTCCTCCAAAGATGACAGTTCTACTCCTGTGTGTGCACATGGGATCCCCAGACTACAGAAGGTCCAGAGCCCAGGTCCTAAATAAACAGGGGCCCCATTCTAACTGCATTCCCTTCTGCCTTCTAGGAAAGAACAATGATGAGGAAACTGCATAAGGTGAGCTAGCAGTAGCTGAGCAGACAAGATAAGGAGGGTGGAGAGCAGAGAGGGAAGGTCCCAATCCACAGTGACCAGCCCTAACCCACCAGCCCTAGCCCTGCCCTTGTGCTCTCCCTCACCAGGAGAATGCAATCCTCCAGCAGTTGAAGCTGCTGCCACACAGTTGCAGCTACTATAAGATCCAAGTGGAGGCCACTTTCCTGGACTGGTTCAGGGGCCTGGAGAGGCTCAGCGAAGAGACCAGGTGGGCTGGCAGACACTGCTGAAGGAGAGGGGCTGTCCCTGGGGCTAGAGAGGCTGAGGTGTGCACCTGGGTGCAGGGGAGCCGACACACTCCGTGAGGGACTCATGAGGGGGGTGGCCAGCAGGCTCTGAAGTCCAGGCTGACTCTGGCAGTGGCCTGAACATGGCACTTGCTGACCTCAGCACCATGCCTTGTCTTAGCTATGAGCTCTCCTGGGAGCTGGATCCCCATAAGCAGAGTGCCAACCCCAGCCTACCTACACACAAGATCTCAGGCAAAAGGAAGGCCAGCAAGAAATCAGTGCATGGGTTCCGGGGACTGGAGCCCACAAGATGCTGGGCAAGGAATGGGGAGACCCAGAGGCTGACGCTGACTTCTCCTTGTTGGGCCCAGAGGCATCAGCTCTCTGGGACTCACCGTGCTCCCTTGCTTGTCTCTGCATCCATTCCTCCAACGGGGGTGGGGGTGACTTTGGGAAATGGGGATTGGAAAGATCCTCCAAGGGAGCAGCAGGCAAGCAGAGTAGTGGGGAGCAGAGTCTGGGGTGGCGTCGGGGAAATCCCTCCAGCCAGCCCTTCTTATTCTGAAGCCCCAGGCCCACAACACTCACTTCCGTTTCAGTGGCAGCTCTCACTGCGCATCCCGGGGGCAGGTCCAGCCTGGCCCTGACCCAGGAAGCAGCAACCTGGACACAGCTGAAGAACCCTCCCACACCAGTGCACACTGCCCTGGGGGGTCCCGCAACCAATCACGCAGCAGCCTCCAGGGAGAATCCTGCTCTCACCACGAACCGGTGACACCCCACCCCTCCACTCCAGTCCTACTACCTGGACAACTAGAGGTACATGCAAGGGGACCTGACAGTGCAGTCCGCACACCTAAGCAAATACGTGTGGGCACATTCACCCCCACAAACACACTCTCATGCACACAGTGTTTGGAAAAGTTCCAGGTATCCTTCCAGGCTCGGGCAACCATGTATTTCAACCCCTGTCCTGATATGGTTGTTTCTGCAGATGGGGGCCTGTGCCTCCCTGTCATCTTCAGGGACTGCACAGAGACACGGGGCATGCAGCAGCCCAGCCTTCCCTTCAGCCTCCAGCACACCTGAGGCCACCACAGGCAGCAGCCAGAGCTGGGCCTCAGGAGTGGGCAGCAGCGGCTCCCCCATGCCTCTGGGTAACAAGCAGGGGGAAGACTCCTGCGTCCTCATGGGGAGCTTGCCTGCCACACAGGGAATGTGCCAGGAGGGAGGCATCCTGCTGAGTGGGGCACAATGGCATGCCACTCATGTCTTCTACAAGCCAGTGCACAGCCCTGTGCACTTCTCCGTGTCCAATCCCTTCCCTCCACAACATGACCTGGAGTGCACAGTAAGAAACCCAGCATGCTGGAGGCACAGGACAGCGCCTAGGGCCTCTGCTGACAGGGAGGAGGGAGGAATGGTGGCCCTTCCACCAGGCAAGAATAAGAGCACACTGGGCACCCTGAGGAGTCCTGAGGGAAGAAAAAGGGAGAAAGCAAGGAAGTCCTTATCTGCCTTAGGAAGAGTCTACCCCTGACCTTCTTCACTTTCCTGAGAGGAGGAATGAGCCACAGCTTGGAGTTGGGAGCAGGGCCCTCCCAGGGAATCTAGTCCATTTCCATGCCACAATCTGCTCTCTCAGACACTGCTAGTAGGCTGCACAAGGAAATTGTGCTTGGCCAGCCCAGCCACAATCCACCTGGGGGCCTCACAACTAGTCAGCAGGGCAGGGCTCTTGCTGCTGAGCACCTGCATACAGCACAATTTGTTTCCAAGTGGACTGGCCCAGCTGAGGAGAAGCCGCTTGCCTTTTCCAAGAGCTGAGCAGAGCAGGAGTCCTGGGTGAACTCTGCTGCCTCATGCTTCCTCATCACGAGTCCAGAACACTCCACCCTGCCAGTCCTCTCAAAACTACAATTATACTAGCCATTATACCAGGAGTTGGGAAGCTTTCTCTTCCTTTCTGTCCAGCTCAGTGCCTCAGGAGACAGAGACAAGGATCCAGGTGGTGTCCTCTACCACCTCCAGACCAGAGCAGGCCGGGTGGCAGGAGGAACTGGGGCCCTGGATCTGGGTCTCCTCCCTCTCTTTGGTTTCCACGAGTGGCTCTGATGAGTCCACTAGAAAGGCACACTTGATTTCCTTGCCCAGAGTCAAAAGAAATAAAGGGGTTCAGGCTGGGAGGTGCTCAGGGGGGCACACTGCTGAGGACAGTGGGCAAGGCCCATCCTTGCCTCATGGAGACCATGTTCAAATAGGAAGACCAGAAACCCCCACAAGCCCCCACATGGAGGATTCCTCTGCTGTGCATTGCATGGTGTCCAGAGGATCCTTGGACACTGACTTAAGTGAAGACACACATTCTGGACACTTCACCTGATGAATTCTCTCCTATTTGGATGCAGGTCAACAAGCAGGAGGAGCCAAGGGACGTCATCCCAAAGGCCCCAGAGGAACACTGGCTGCACCGGCAAAAACCCAAAGGCTTGCAGCTGGTACAGTTTGCTTCTGAGGATCTGAGTAAGTGCCATGCAGACATCCAGGAAAATGACAGGAGGGGATGCAGATGGGGACCTGGCTCAGCCGCAGGGCTAGGGGCAGAGCCACAAGGGTGGCCACTGGGCACACTCAGCCTCCAGTGGGTACTGCATGGCCAGCGCTTCATCATTTCCCCTCTTCTGCTGCATATGTCAGCCCTTGCACAGCCCTGCCCTGCCCTAACGTCCCTGCTTGGAGAGGGAGACGCACCACAGACACACATCAAATTGGAGGCAGTGCTTATAGCTGCCAGCAGACAAGCCCTCACTACAACACACTTTTCTACTTCTTGATCACATGGGAAACAGGCCTTCAGAAAAAATCTCACACTGCAAAACCACTTGCCTAGTGCCCTCAAAACCCTTGATCTCTCTCCCTTGAGCTGGAAAGAAGATGCCCCTTCACAGCTCCAACATCTAAACTGACTCCACCAAACATCAGAGCCACAATCCATCAAGTGACAGCCAACAGAAATACACTTGCACAACAACATTTAGAGTTGTGGACAGAGAATTTGGAACAGAATCAAGTCCAGGTGCAGACCCAGAATGAACGAGAGATCTCAGAGATCTCTGGAAAAGTGCAAACCATATCTGTCACTAGGATTCACAGCCAAGTGCAGAGTACAAAATGGCATAGGAGGGTGACAGACACATAGCCACACACACACACACACACACACACACACACACACACACAAACGCACACACAGAGGCACAGGCACACACACAAATACAGAAAAGCAGTTTAGAGACATAGGAAAAGGGATAGTGAGGGAGAAAATCAGATGGGCAGCAAGACAGCAAAATTGACAGAGACAGGCAGAGAAACACATCATGTGTTTGAGGAGTACAAGAGAAATGTGCATGTGCTCATTGTTCAGTTGTCTTTTCACTGGCCTCAAGACCCAAGCAGGTGCTTGGATTTCAGTGATGAGCATTGATTGTCCCTGGTGTGTCATGAACCCTTTGTTAACTTCCTGAACCTTTCCGCTGTCTGTTGGCAATGTGTTCTCTTCTTCTCAGAAATCAACTCAGATCCCTGGCAAAGCTCATGAATGTGAAAGAGACTCCACAAGGCAGGCAGGAGCCGAGTACACTCTAGACTTACTTGATAGGACAGTCATGGACACAGGTCACTGTGGAGCAGGAGAGTCATGGCTTGTTGAGGGTTTAGGGCTCCTTGCATGGAAGGTCTCACAATGCATAGGGTTCTGGGGGGCCGAGTCTAGTCCTGCTTTGTGGTGGTGCTAGCAGCCATCCTTGTTGGCAGGAGAACAGGGCTCCAGGGAGGTGCTGTGCATTCTGCAAAGCTGGCTGTGCCTGGAGAGCCTGAACCACACAGCATTGAGGGCAGAAGGGAATCCCGTGTGCTCTCACAGCCAGAACTGGCATGACCCAGGGGTCCCAGGTCATGAGGACTCCTGGCACTGGACTGAGGGTCTGGCGACATGCTGGCTCATTCCTGCTCTGCAGGAGCTTCTCACACATTTGGTGTGTGGCAGTCCCCAAAAGGACTGCTGACCATCTCTCTGTCCTTTCTCCAGCAGATCTGGGGATTCCTGAAACCTTCCATGTGACAGACCCAAGCAAGTCCTTGGACCAATGTGATTTAATCCTTCAAGAGTGGACCTCCCCACAGAGAACCAAGAACAAGCGTCGAGTCACCTTTATCCTTCCTCCCTCCAAGAGAAGAAGGGTCAGACACTGAACAAGTCCTGCCTTGGACTACACTGGCCCAGGCCACACCCTACCCACCCCTTGCCTTGCATCCTCAAAACTCCATCTTTTCTCCACAATCCACGCCACAGTGGCTCTGTGGTCCAGGAGCCACCTTCCTGGAATTCTAAATCCAAGACCCCATCAGCTCCTTCCTAGCAGATCCCCACTGAGCTACACAAGCTTCTGGCAAAATATCCAGGCACATGTTACTTCGCTTGCCCTTCCATCCAGGAAAACCTCACCATCCTTCCTAGAAAACCCTCCCCAGATGACATAAGACAGTTGTCACAGACCAACTCGAGGATCCAAATAAGTACCTTTCATCCCCAAAGTTCTCCTTCCACGAGAATGAGAGCTGATACTAGAGAGACTGGCCTGCCCTCCAGAGACTCCCTCTCAGTGCTTCAAGTGTCCTCTGCACTTGACTAGAGAAGCAGAGGGCTTTTGGTTGGAGCAATGTGTGTGCCGTCCTGCCTCTACCCTCCTCTCTATTGGCATTCATCAGGGCATTCATCATTTCTGACCAGATTCATGTCCAACAGCCCCTCCTGTGAGCCCCAAAATGCATGCCTTCACCAAGCCACTCTACCCTCTCTAGGTTGACTTTCCGTTGAAAGTCTTTCAGCTCTTCCCTTCCCTACATTTCTGCTATTCCCAACTTTGACAAGGTGCACTAGAGATTGCCAGGAGGGTTGACGGAGAAGAAGTGAATGTGGAGCTCTCCAAGTCCCAGCCCTCCAAACCTCCTAGAGGAAAGGCCTCTGGTAGACCTTGCCCTCGCTCTCCATTCACGGAACACAGTGCTTCCAGCACGATGCCTTTGTACAGGACTTTTTCCACTCAACTCACAGATAGCATACCTGCCCCAGGAGACCAAAAGAGATCTTCACTATTTCAGGTCTGGATGGCTTCATAGGATTGAACACAAATTGTACACAGACTAGTTTTGAGTAATGATAGGACAATGTAAAAAAAAAAAAACTTTTTCTACTAGATTCTGCTCATGGTAGTGTTCTTCCTGGATCCTGAGTGTGAATGAGAAGCATGCGCATGTGCTGTGAAAAAAGAACTGGACGGGATGACAGTGGACTTTAGGCAGATGTAGGGAACGCAATATACCATGCTTGTCCACCACTGAAGGGCGAGCATGCCCACACTACTCTGAGCAGCTGGGGTTTGCTTCACTTTCACTGCACTGCATGTCTCAAGAAATCACAATTTCACACCTATCAGCATAGGAGGAATGATGAAATCGCAGTTGATTCAGGGAATCAGCCAGCATCCTGAGGGCAGGCCAGGGAGGCAGGTGGATGTGACAGTCCACAGTTGGAGGACTCGTCAAGATGAGGCTTCCTCACCACATGAGTGCTTCTTGCTGGTTATGCTGCTACGACTGCCTCTACTGCAGATACCGGACAGAGTTGAGGTTTGCTTCTGGCTCCATGCTGGTATTGGAAAAGGGCTAGGCGTGGAGGCTCAGGTCTGAAATTCTAGCTATTCGGGAGGGTAAGATCTGAAAATCAGGGTTCCAAGCCACGACAGATTCCTAAAGGTCATCTCAAGCTGCATGATACCAGAAGTATCTCTGGAGCTCACAGCAACAAAGGCTAGCCTTGAGCATTAGAGCTCAGGGTGGGCATATCAGGCCCCAAGTCATGCCAAATGACAGGAGAAGTTGTGTGTGTGTGTGTGTGTGTGTGTGTGTGTGTGTGTGTGTGTGTGTGAAAATCTGAGAAAGACACACAAACCTAGAAAGGGAGAGATGGGGAAACACGGAATTTTGTGCCTGGGTCTTTGGGCCACACCGTCACAAAGTGTTCTTGGTCAGGGAAGGATCGCCAAACTTCAGTGACTTGTCAGTGGCAAGTTCTGGATTTCAAGAAAGATGGGACGTACATGCATGATGATCTTTTCTTAGTCCTCACATAGAACATGGCAGGTTTTCTCACCTCCTAGTGCACAAGGAAACACTAGGCACACAGTTGATAGTGCAGGAGGAAAGTCAATGAGAAATCTCAATGCCCTGGAGCACATCACATGCTCTCTGTCATAAGAAGACAAGATGGCAACAGGCAATCATTTGGACAGACAAGGATCCTGTCATTGAGGACAGTCTCTCTAGCAAGGTTACCTGTGAAGCATTGCATCCCCATCCCTCCTCTGACATACACAGCTGCTTTACTAGATAGGACGCTGGTGTGTGCTTTCAACAAGGGATACACACCCACACTGGACCCTGGGACACAGCCTTGCTCAGAAGCTTCCTCTACAAAAACAGAAGAGCTCACTCAGCAGGGGTCTGGTTCAACCAGGGGGAATCATCCCCACTGAGAATATCCAGCCATAGGGAAGAGGATATCAATGTGAAAGAAGATAGCATTTCTGCACTAACCTGCAAAGAAGGATGACTGGCTGGATGTGAGAGCTGCCCTCCCAGCTCTCCTTCCCAAATACAATTGCATTTTCCCTTGAACTCTGGACCTGGGTATTGTTGTTCTGCTTGTGTGCTTAAGGATAGTGGTCTACACTGGGAAGCAAAGCTCCAACTGCAGCTTCCAGGTGATGCATTGGAGACCAGACTCTCAGTACCATCCTGCCTGACTGGTTTTGACCCCTCTCCTAAAACGACAGCCTCTACTGAGTAGCCAAGTGGACAGCAGTGGGACAAGGTCATGGGTGTTCTACCTTCTTGTTTCTGGAGTGGGTCGATAAATCGAGAATCTGGGAAGGGGGAGTGACCAAGGAGAACAGCATGAGGTGGTTCCATGTCCCCAAGCCAGGGCTCACTGGGCCTTTGCCCTGACAAAATGATCCTCCCCCAAGTCTTGAGCATCAGGCCTGAACCAGCTCCAAGCCTGCGAGGCCAGGCTGCCTGGAGATTGCCAAGGACACCTATTCAAACACACCCAGCAACCCCCCAGCCAGAGGACTGCCTTGTCAGTGCCTCACTGCCCAGGGAACTGAAGATGCAAGCCAGAAGGCCACACTCCACATTTTCCTGAACCTCACCAATCAATGGCTTCAACCTAGACCTGCAGCTGGCAGCTGTGGACCACTGGGGAACAGAGGCACCTCCTAAGAGAAGGCAACTGGACAACTCACTGCAGTTAGGGCAGGACCCACACCTTCCATCCAGCAGGGATGTCAGCACCCTCCAGTGGGCTTCCCAGAGTCTCAGTTTCCTGGGGTAGGACACAAGGAGAGAGTCCTAGGCAGGGATGGGTGAAAGGAGACAGAAAGGAGGCTTGCTTGCAGGCAGGAGTCACTCACCAGGTGCAGATAGGAAACATTGTAGCCAATGTACCAACAGCAATGGGAAAGTCAGAGGGCTGGGAATGGGTTAGGTCCTACTGGAAGAAATGACTTCTTCCCTTGGCACTCACACCCTGCACCCTGGAAATCCCTGCCCAACACCTGTACCCCTGTAACTGGCATGCCTGGGGGCACTGGAAGGTTCCCCACTGAGGTTTTTCCACATCCTCTGAGATCACATCCACTTCCACCGTGTCCACACCCCTCCCCCTATATAATCTCTCACTTCTCCCCCTAGCCCTCTTGCTTGCCCCACTCCATCTTGGGGCTGCAGGAGTCTGCTCTTTCCTCACCAATAAACCTTCTTCTCCTGAACTGCGTGGAGTTTCCTCTCAACAGACCTTACATTTTGGTGCCTGACTCAGATGGGGGAGAGGGTCAGGAGTGGCTGGATCCCCTCTGTTTCTCCAGGGTCAATCTGCCTTTTGCCCCCCACCTTGGAGCAGAGAAAGGAAACTCCTCTCCTGGCCCTCTCCCTTTCCATTGCTGCTGGTGCAGTCGCTACAATGTTTCCTATCTAAGCCTGGTGAGTGACTCCTGGCTGCAGGCCTCTTTTTCTGGCCCCTTTAACTCACCCCTGCCTAGGGCTCTCTCCCTGTGTCCAGTTTAAGACCCCGCACCCCGCGATCTGTTCTGGTGAGATTGGATTCCCCCTCAGTGTCCAACACTCTACTTTCCAACTCAACATCCCTATTGACTTTACACAATGATGTCCTCACTGACTGCAGCCCTTGTGGGTCTCACCGGCTCTGCCCCAAGTTCAGTGTCCCCACCCCCTGATGTCTTCACTGACTCCACCCCCACTCACCACCGACTCCACCCCTCCATGGTGTCCTCACCGACTGGGCCCCCACCCCCTGTCCTCACTAACTCTTCCCCTACCTCCTCACTGACCACGCCCTACCCTCACAGACTTCACTTCCTCTTAGTGTTTCTAATTACAATGGGGTCTCATCAGTCTCACCCAAACCAGGACACCCCCTTGCGATAGCTTTTACACTCTTTACATGTTCTTCTGCTCAGAGATTCCATAAAGCCAAAACGGCTCACTTTTTATTGCAATTGTGTCTGGCCAAAGTATAGCCTCGACAATTGGTCGCAATGGCCCCAAAAGGGGACTTTGGAGTATAATATTCTCAGGGATTTAGACAGTTTCTCTCGACGCAATGGTAAATGGCCAGAGGTTCTCTATGTCCAGGCTTTCTTTGCTCTCCATGCTTGCCCTTCTGTCTACCAGTCCTGCTCAACTTCCCCTGTCCTACTGGCACAGGGGCAGCCTGTCCCTGCCAAACCACCTAAGAGCCTGGAGCCTCTTCCTAAACCTAAAGTGCCTGATCCCCTGCTCAACATTGAAGACTCTGCTCCTCCTCCCCAAGATGAACTTTGCCTTCCTTGTCCTCCCCCTTCATCTCCTTTTTCCTTACCTCCCGAAGCTCACTCCCAACCCTTCACAGGTGGCTCACAGCCTCCAGGAGCCCCCTTATTTGCTGTATGATAGGTGGCATGGGCAGATGGAGGTTTTCGGGCGCAGGCCCCCTTTTCAATGACCCATCTTCCCCAGATCGAGAAGCGTTTGGGATCTTACTCCCAAGACCCTAATAATCATACCAAAGAGTTGAAATACCTTGTTCAGACTTAGGACCTCACCTGGCGTGACTTATATACAGTCCTGTCCTCTACCCTTACCTCTGAAGAAAAGGAAAGGGTTTGGGTTGCAGCCCAGGCGCATATTGAGGAAACCCACCGCCTAGGCAATCCTTTCCCAGTAGGGGTAAGGACTGTGCCCCTGGGAAGAGCCCAAATGGGATTCTGAAAGGAATGCGTCTGGAAGGGTTAGCAGAAATAGGAAGGTAACCTGCCTGGTAGCTGGCCTCCAGAAGGCAGCCCACCATGCAGTCAACTGTGATCAACTACAGCTGGTTACCCAGAGACCCACTGAAAACCCGGCCCAATTTCTTGATCGCCTTACAGTGGCACTCCAGCGTTATACTAAGCTGGACCCGGAGTCAAAAGAAGGTGTAGTGGTCCTTAATAGCCATTTCATTTCCCAATCAGCTCCCGATATTAACAAAAAAGTTGAAAAAGGCTGAGGATGGCCCTCAAACCCCCCAAGGAGATCTGGTGAGCATGGCCTTGAAGGTTTATAACAACCAGGAGGAACAGAAACAAGCTAATAAGGCTGCCCGTAATAGGAAAAATTACCAGCTCCTGGCTGCTGGCCTTCCACCTCCTCAAAGAAGAAGCGCCCAAAGCACACCACCCAGACCATGCTTTAAGTGCGGCAAGGAAGGCCACTGGGCAAGAGCTTGCCCTACTCTACAACCGCCCTCTGGACCCTGCCAAAGTGTGGACAGACGGGACACCGGGGAGTCGACTATCCCTCCACGTCTCGACAAGGTGGGCCAGTCCCTCCCAAAACCCCACACGTGGGAGGAGCCCAACTTATCCGAGATACTCAGCTTTGGCAACACAAGTGTGATGGTGCCCAGGGCCGCTGGATCCCACAAGCATCACAATGGAGGAGCCCAGGGTGTGTCTCCAGGTTGCAGGCACGCTACTTGTATCCTTTCTTTTGGATATGGGAGCCAGTTATTCGTTGTTACTGAGTAATCCAGCCTGTGTTTTCCCTCCCAGATCTCAGTGGTGGGTGTAGATGGCCTTCTTACTTCCTCTGCAACTACTCATGTAGAATAGAAAACTTTCCTTTTGTACATTCCTTTCTAATCTTACCCCGCTGTCCCATATCCAAGGCTCCCTCAGCCCCTTAAAGCCCTTTTCATTCTCCTCCAATTTTGCCTGAGAATCGAGTCTTTATAAGACCCTTAATCGGTCTGGTTTACATCCTAAGTGGACAGGCCCTCATCAGGTCCTGCTGACCGCTCCCACTGCAGTGTAGCTCAGTGGACAGCCACAGTGGTTTCTTCGGTCAAGAGTGAAAAAGGCTCCTGCTCTTGCCCCTTCTATGACTCCAAGGTGTCTCACACCCCTGAAGAAGATGGCATCCTGCCTCTTAAGATTTCTTTTGAATTTCATCCAAGGACACATATGCACGTTACTGCTCCTTCTGGGGGGACGAATCGCAGCCCCGCCTTCTACCCTCAGTGTCGACACCCCTGATCTGCAGGAAGTAGCCAGAAAGAGTCGGCGCCCATTTACAACTATCAGAAGGCGGGAATGTTAGGTCCGACTGGAAGAAATGACTTCTTCCCTTGGCTCTCTTCACCCGGCACCCTGGAAATCCCCGCCCAGCATCTGTGACCCTGGCAACTGGCATGCCTGGGGGCACTTGGAAGTCCCCAGTGAGGTATTTCCCATCCTCTGAGATCACATCCACTTCCGCCATGCCTATACCCCTTCCCCTATATAATCTCTCACTTCTGGCCCTAAGCCCTCTTGCTCGCCCGATTCCATCTTGGGCGGCAGGGTCTGCTCTTTTCACACACAATAAACCCTCTTCTCCTGAACTGTGTGGACTTTCCTTTCGACAGACCTTACAGAAATGAGCTCAGGGAGAGTCTCATTGCTTATGACCCAGTGTGGGGCTTGCGTAAAGCAGGAGGAGCTGATACTCAGGAGCCGGTGCACAGCTTGGGTCCTGGCCGTTGAGTGAAGGAGAAGAGGGACCATCCGTGCTGTGCATGCACAGCCACACGCATCGCCCTGTTTCATTGGTGCTGCAGCAGAGGGATGGCCCCTAAGCCCTAAGGCATGGCAGTGTGGAGGGTCAAAGGAAGCACAAGGAGGAGGACTCCATTGCTGTCTCCACAGTGTGGAAAGGGAGCTTGCCTATGGTCCTGGGTGCTGGGCATGCAGGCTGCCCTCTCACTGCCTCCATGCAAGAGGCCCCTCCAGTGTCACAACAGCTGCTTCCTGTCCATGGACAAGTCGGAGGCTCTCCATCCAGTCACCACACCAGGCCACGATGAACTTTGGCCTAAGACCTTTCTTCGAGTTACAACCCCTGACAAAGAAGAAATAGAGGCAGGAAAGAAAACCAGCAAGAAGCCAGGAGCTGTGTGTCCAGGGAGGAGTCCAGGGGAGATGAAGGCAGCTTGGGTGTGGTTGGTCAAGGCAGGACACAATGTCTGGGATGGCCTGAGCTGCCCATCTGGCGCCACAGCCTTTTTCTCAGCCACGCCTAATGAACAACCACGCACCGAGCAAGTGCCAGCAGCTGTGCTCCCACACTGGGGCATGCTGCAGCCAGGCCTCAACTTTCATGGCTGCAGGGGCACTGAGAACGGCCTATACTGAGACACACAAGGGGACCATGAGAGTAAACCCTTCACTGAATCTTACACCTATTATTTCTTTCCTTCTCTTCTCTTTCCTTTTTCTTGTCTGCTGGACGGAATTGGTGCCTCTTTACACCAGAGTCCGGTCCACAAAACAGCCACCACTGTGTCACATGAATCATTAGGAGTTGTGAGGGGAGGCCGGCTGGAAGGAGACAGGAACATGGAAGGCACAGAATCACCCCAACTGGGATTCATTCCTCAGAAGTCAGGTACAGTGGTCAGACTAGTCCAGGGGAGGGCCCCTAAGAATTGGGCACCTGGAGGCTCCAGTGACTATCACCCCTAGCTCAGTGGCCATCTGCAAAGATGACACTTAAGGCTCAGGTCTGTGAATTGTGGGAGGCCATGGGCAGGTTTTAGGCCCCAGGGAATGATCTCTGAGGCTCAGTCATCTGCATCTACCTGTGGCGCAGAGGAGCCACCTGGCCAACACTCAAGTGGCATTTTCCGCAGGACTAGAGGTGGTGGAGTTGCCTTTGGTTTCATGGTGCAGCATTCCTAGCAAGTGGCCCCTGTCAAGGCAGTGTCTCAAAGATGTGTGTCCCTTTCTGATCTAGGTGACCCAGGGAATTGGGAGGCTGAAACCCTGAGCGTTCTGAGAGTCTTTGGAGTGGTGAGAGTCACCCTCTCATGTTCAGGGTCCCATCTGGATAGGGCAAGGCAGTGTGTTTAAGACCCCACCTTGATAGATCTCCCTCACCCGGAGCCTCTGCTCCCAGCTCTACCAAGGGACAGGCGGCCAGGGCACTGGGGTCACAATGGCCAGTGGGCATCAGGAGCCAGAATGGGGCGCCATGGAGATCTTGGGTCATAATCAAGGGCTCAAGGGAAGAGCTGGGCAGAGCTGACATCACAATGGCTCAACGGACTCAGAACCCCAGCGTCCTGCCAGGACCTCACAGTCCACACAAGCCTCGGAGAGTGCACTTGTGTGGATCGTGTCTTGTGCGAAAATGTTCGTTTGTTGTTGGCAAAATGGTCGAGGCTCAGGCCTTTGTGATAGGCGGAGAGGGTTCCTGGGGCGCCTGTGTCCACGCTTTGAGCGCCCAGGCCTCCGCCAACGCCGCCTCTGGAGATTCTTCCGGAGTACTTCAACGGTAACATGGGGCAGAGCAGGGCAGCACACGGGATGGCCGCCTTCCACCCTCACCTCTCTGTTCATCACCACTTTCCTTATTGACTTTCTCTCTCTCTCTCTCTGTCTCTGTCTCTCTCTCTCTGTCTGTCTCTGTCTCTCTCTCTGTCTCTCTGTCTCTCTCTCTCTGTCTCTCTCTCTCTTTCCCTCTCTCTCTCTCTCTCTCTCTCTCTCTCTCTCTCTCTCTCTCTCTCTCTCTCTCTCTGTCTCTGTGTGTGTGTGTGTGTGTGTGAGTGTGTTTGTGTGTGTGCTCCTGATTGTGTCTGTGTGTGGGCAAATGTTTGCAGTTATTTCAGTCAAGGGTGTGGCTATGAACGTTCCTGCAGTGTTGCACATGGCACTTGAACTGTCCCCACGTGGTTCTCCTCCAGAATGAAGATGACTTGTCCCCAGGCATGCTCGATGCCTGCGGGTCAGAGCTCCTCACGGCAGGCAGCCTGCAGGAGCAGGTGGACCATCTGCTGCTTGCCCAGTTGAAGGGGAACTCCATCTTCATCCACACCTTCTTCAGCAGCTACAGAAGGTTTGCAGACACCCTTCAGGTCCTGGACCTGCTGTTCACAAGGTGAGTGCCAATGCCAATAGCGCAGGATTCCCCTGCTGCAGTGGGAGCCTTGGCAGTGGAGACTGGGACCATGGGCTGCTCACATGAACTTCCACGCTGGTACTTTCTAGTGCCTGGGGAACAAAGCATGGAAGTCCTCAACTACCCCGGCACAGGCACACATGCTGCACTGTCCTGTCCAGGCCTGCAGGCTCCCCATTCTCAGTATGGATCTCTGAGGCCTCCAACAAAGCACTGTCTCTCTATAACAAGAAGGCAACCCATTCTCTCCGGATGACCATCTCCATTAGAGATAGACAAAGCAGGGGTGGCTAGGGCAAGTGCAAAAGCCCCTGCCCTCCTCAGCTGATCAGCCCAGGGGCTGCTTGTCCTCATGCATGGCACCGATGGCAAGTAATGCTCATGGAAGGGCCACTATCCAGGCAATGTGCTTAGTGGTAGAAGAAGAGCAGACAAGGACTGGCTGTCCTAGGCTAGGCAGTGATGCTTCAAATCCTCGACAGGTTCAGGACTTTTGAAGCCCCCATGGGCTCCTCTGCACAGACTGACCTCCTCCTGTCTTCCAGTGTGGATGTCGTCTCTCGGGACGAGCTCAGCGAGTGAGTAGGAATGATCCCCACGGACAGCATGTGCTCCACATTGCTGAAAAATTAGTGTGTGTGTGTGTGTGTGTGTGTGTGCGTGTGTGTGTGTGTGTGTGGGCGCACGCGCGCGTGTTGCTCCCATGTGTATCTTTCTTAGTGTCTGGAGGGTTTGTTCCAATTCAAGTGTGTGCATGTGGCCGTGGGGGGGGGGGGTGTTTTGATTTTGGGTTCCAAGTGAGACACGGCCAAATCAGGAGGTCTGAACACTTCTGCTTGTCTTGGGAATCCTGGGATCTGGGCATCCTCTGCCTCAGGAGGAAATCCCCAGACAAGGGGTTCTCATATGAGGATCACTAGAGGCTGGATCCAGGGCGGAGTCCCATGAGAAGCCATGCTCACCTCAGCCCTTCCCAGGCAGGCTTGCTCAGCTCACCATGAGCTCCAAAGAAAGCCAAGACACATCATTGCACGGCCACTGGGCCTAACATGCTGCTAGGGGCATGAGGGAGAGCTCAGGGCCACACTGTGGCACTGACACAAGAGGACGTCTGTCCTGGAAGGCAGACAACCTTGGTGAGCATTCTTGGCAATGAAGCAGCAGAGATCCTGAGGATGTGTGCCACAACCTTCTACATATCAGGCCAGACAGCAAGGCAGCTTGGAATGTAGCATGTAGAGGCCCAGCGGGGAGAGGGAGAAGGCACTGGAAAGAGCACTAGGGGCCAGAACTGCTCCCAGCATTTGGTCTTGGATCTCTCCTTGGAGGTTCTCGGCAGACCTAGCTTAGGTTGGCTGGCCGCGGGTGGCAGCAAATATCACAGGGGTATGAGGATGACCCCGGGAGGGGCTGGCCTTCATTCACACTCTGCTTCCCACCCATCTGCCTCCAGTGCCATCTCCGGCCTCCTGAGCACCTGGCTGGACTACCACCCGGAGGACTTTTTGATACCATCGCAGCATTCCTGCCTGCAGCGCCTGCGTGCTCACCTGAGGCTCCATATGTGTGGCTCCGATCCGGAGCGCCACGTCTCCCACATCCTAGCACACTTGGGGATCCGGGAGCCCAGCCAGGACGAGGCTATTATGGGTGCGCAGCCTGGGACTGACACACAGCCTGGGAAGGGGTGGAGGTTGTAGGGCACCACTGGGTGGAGATCCTAGAAGTAGTCATGGCCCGGGGGCAAGACAAGCCTGAAGTCCAGCGTGGGTGCTGGCTGCTTGAGCAATAGGCTCTGTGGAAGGTGTCCTGCCAGCAAACCTCAGGGAGGACAGGGTGTGGTGTTTCACCAAGGTTCCAATCAAGCAGGCAAGGAGAAGCTCTTGTGTCATCCTGCAGCTCCAGCAGCAGCCCCATTGGCCGATGTCGCACCGTCTTGGCATCTGGATTCCCCTCCACCAGGGAATGCGGTCCCCAGCCCAGTGGGAGAAGCACCATCAAGAGACCAAGCAGAGGCCACTGCAGCCTGCAAGATGGCCTTCAGGCCTCTGGAAGCAAAAGCCTCCTCTCTGGAGGAAGAGCCATGTGCAGGACAAGCTCTGCTGCCCAGTCCCAAAAGGGCAAGAGCAGCCAGTGTGGAAGTGCCCTCAGCTCCCACGTTGGCTTTGGCACCCCTTGCCCAGGGAGCTGCGCTGGCCAGGGCTGAGCTGGAGCCCTCTTTGCCCTTGGCTCCAGAGCCAACTGGGGCAGAGGAGGCAGTGTGTAGTGAGCACATGGTGCCATGCTCCAGCTTTCCTTCTCCTGGGCTCAGAACCCAGCAAGAAGCAGAAGCCGTGGCTGAGGAAGGGCCAGTAGACCAGGTGGCTGTGCCGCTCCAACCTGGACAAGCAGCGCTCAGCGCTCAGCTGCAGCCATTTCTGGTCTTGGCCCTGCTGCTCCGTGTTGTGGGAGCCCCAGCTGGGCTGCTCACTCTGCTGGGAGTCCTGGCTCTGCTGCTCTGTACCACAAGAGCACTGGGCTCTTGCTTGCATCCGGAGCCACACTCCAGCAGAGCTTCAGTGGCTGGTGCTGTTGGAGCAGCTGCCAGGACGACTGAGCTCGAGCCAAGTGACAGCTAGGCTCCAGGTCTCAGCCCCAGAGGACCAGCCATCGGTGCGCAGCTGCTAGTGTGTCTCATGGCAACTCTGCTGCTGTTGCTCTTCGGAGGACCCACTTGCGTACTGATCCTTTTAAGAGAACTGACATGGGTGTTCTTTGTAGTGAGAAGGTTGGGCTCCTGTGCCACATCCGTCCCATCTGCCTCTGTGGCTGTGGAGCCCAGGGCTCAGGGAGCATCCGATTATGGTCCTGCCAAGAAGCTGGCTTCCAGCAGGGCTCCGCTACTCCACGCCCAAGGCCCAGTCACCAGAACACACCTGGAGGTCTTTGTCACCATCACTTACTACTTTTACCTGCTAGGAGCACCACCTGTCGTGCTCTTTATCCTTGGAGTACAGACGGTGGGGCTCTGTGTCCTGACACTTATGGCATCTGCTGAACAATCACAGGCCTCGGCCAACTTGCAGCGGATGCCCAGTGCTGATGGGGCAGCCGCCTCCAGGGCCGCTACGGAGCCACCCGTCCCCTCCACTCCACCTCTCACTGCTGCAGAAACAGCCTCCAGTGCTGATTCAGAAGTCTCTCTTCCCTTGTCTGCGGTGCTGTCTCTGGTGCACACACCGGCTCTGGCCCTCTGTGTGGGAGGAGCACTAGTTTGGGTGCTCTCTCTCTGGGAAGCGCCAGCCTCCAAATGCTCATCATGGAGTGGCGACAAGGAGCCAGGCTCCGCCGGGGCTTTGGAGCTAGGCCAGAGGACACAGCAGCCTCCAGGGAGGAGGGGAAGTCAAGTGGCAGCTTGACCCCGGTGGTGCTCCTTCTCCCGGACTCAGGGGCATGCCCTGGGGACATGAAGACGTGCCGCACCTCATCTGCGATGCTCCATGCTGAGGACGCATCAGTCTCCACGGCTGCCATGGAGACACCACACACCATGGCTCTGCCACTGAGTGCTCAGGGCCCACTGGCTTCTGGGTCTGAGCCAGAGCCTCCTGCCAGTGTGGTTCTGATGCCCAGGGCAGAGAGAGCATCTGCCAGCCTTCCTCACCTGCAGGCCTGTTCCACTCTGGCCGTGGTGATGGATCAGGCTCCCTGTGCATCTGGGGAATCTGAGCTGAAGGGCACATCAGTTCCTGCCCAAGAAGCTTGCCCCCCTCCTTGTCCGACCACACAGATAGGACGCAGCCAAGAGTTACCTCCTGTCTTGGCTGCCCATCACAACCGCATCCCAACGCAGCTCAAAGGAATGGATGCGGTGAGCGTTTGGGCAGGGCTGGAAGTAGTGGAGGTGGCCATCCTGTCCCAAGTCCTGTCCTTTGTTTGGTTTTGGTTTTTTCCCATGGCACACATGCATTCTTACCCCCGCTTGAGCCCTACCGCATCTACGCATGCTTTCTCTAAGACCCATTCCTCAAGTATGACCTCAAAAGAGGTCATGACACCCACTGCACTCCAGGATATTTGCATGAGCAAGCTCAAGGGTAGACAGAGAGGGAGATAGGACACCCCCCCCCTATTGTGAGGAGCACAGAGCAGCCTCAGCACTTAGTGTGCAGACACCTGACATGAAGTACACCTGATGTGCTGCCAGGCTGCCTAAGGGGCTGGGAACAGTTTGGGGTGGGTCCTATGCCAGCATCCTAAACACAGATGGGTGGTACCTAGGACAGAGCCCAAGGAAGGTACTGCCTGGCCAAGCATGCTTCAGGAAGGACTGAGGATATTTGGCTGCACACAGCCCTCCCGTTCCCACCCTTGTGTTCTGGCAGTCCCTGCGGGCTGAGGTGTGCTGAGGGTAGGCACAGCACACCCGGGTACTGCTGCAGGATGGGGTCCTGCTCCGCATTCTGAGCTTGATCTTCTTGTGTGGGGGGCCACAGCCTGGAGCACCAACGTGCTTTGTGACAGAGCCTGCTGGCCCTGGCCCTCTTCCCCAGGTCCTGATCCACAAGGCAAAGACCAGCAACTGCAGGGCCTGCATCTGGTTCCAGAGGCACATGGCAGGCCAAGAGAACTTGGCCTTCACCATCCAGGCCGTTGTTATCCAATTTAACAACATGGCATCCTGCGTCATCACCACATGCCTGGGCATCCAACGCATGGAGGCCCCAGACAGGGCTAGTCGAATGGACTTTTGGATTGACGTGGCCGTGGTATGCTATCCCATGTGCTTGCACTTGCCCTCCCTCTACTGTGCATCTGGGAATTCGCCTCAAAGCTCTCAGTGGAGCCCAGTCCCTCCCTCCCTAGCACACACTTCCAGGGCCAGCCACCCCCAGCTCACTCACTGCCTGCTCTTTGCCCTGTCCTGGTCTCAGCTGTTCTGGAGCCCAAATCCTGACTTGGTTTTCCTAGGGCCCTGTCCTAGCCCCACCATTCCCAGCAAGCCTCTCCTGTCTAGGACAAGAGGTGACAGCAGTGCCAAAAATCACTCACGCTATCTTCATCTCCAGGGTTGCCGAGCCCAGAGGAACTTCTCCTCACTCCACGCCATCATCTCTGCACTGCAGAGTGCAGCCATTCTCCGATTCCACAGCACATGGAGGCTAGTCTCCAGGTGAGCCCTCAACACAGGAGAACCAGGCAGCAAACTCCATTCCCAAACTGCCAGGATATGCACTTTGCATGGGGCATTCCTGCCCTAACCCCAGCTTAGGCAATCAATCTCAGGACTTTGCAAGATCCTGTGCCTTCCTCTTCACAAACTAACAGACACACACACACTCACACACACACACACACACACACACACACACACACACACAGAGTTTTATCAGATTTTCTGTGGTAGGCACACAGAACTGTGTCCAGGAAAACTGAAAGCAGAGCTGTCTAGTGGATATCACAGCATTCTGCCAGCAAGAAGAAACTCCTGTTGCACCATGGCTCACTGGGGTTCATCACAATTATTTGCAATCCTCCTGTGCAGACACTGGGGAGGCTTGATCCTCCACACAATGCAGTGTCCACACTCTCACCTGCCCCCATTTCCCAACTGACACCTTCTCTCTGGCCTTCCGGCAGAGACTCCTTGTGGAAATTCAAGAAACTGGAAACCATCACTTCTCAGGAAAACAACTACAGCAAGAGCAGAGAGCTGCTGCTAAATGTAAGCTACTAAGAGGAAAAGCCAGTGGGCAGATTGGAGGGGTACATACCAAAATCACCACAGCCCTGAAAGACTTTATTCTTCCACCTCGCTTGGGCTTCTCTTTGGGAAGAAAGGCCAAAGAGGAATGTGTGAGGTATTCATGCAGGGCAGGCCATGCGGCGTGCTAAGAGGACTCTGGGGATGGGAAGTTGCTCGGAACCCAAGGTGATCCAGGCAGGCACACGATAGACTGTTTGGGGAATTCACACTTTCCCAGGGCTCTAGCATCAGTCTTGTGACCACATGTGCTAGAAGCCCAAGGGAAAATGGCTGCCACTCCCCCAAGCATGAACCCAACTCTCCAGATGCCTCTCAGTGTTTCCAGCCCAATGGTTTAGAGGCACTGTCCACAAGACGACTGTTCTACCAGGCTTCCTTTGGGGCTCTGAGGGACTCAAGGGAATGGAGGACTCACTGGGCTTTGTTTCAGACATAACAACACACCATGTCCATCTGGAGCCACTGTGAGGCTCTGAGCCCATCCACAGAGCACATGCTTCTCAGGCTCACATCACAGCTGAGAGGTACCTAGCACACAGCTTCAGCTGTGGACACCCTGAGAAATACTCCTGGACAACCTCCATTAACTCCCTAGGTGAAGAGCACAAGTGACGATGGCTGGTCACAACTAGCCTGGCAGGCAATTCTGTCAGATGAGCCCTCCAAAATGGGAAATGGAGTTGTGGCTCAACTGGCAAAACAGTACCTTTGAGGTTCAAATTACAAGGCCCACATGCAGTCCCTGAGTTCTTTAAATAGGAATGACTTAAGGAAACAGAGCCACCACCCCCCCCAAAACTGTGAGGGAATCCCAAACTCCCGACATGGCTCTTAACAGTCTTGCCATTTCCTCCAAGAGAGCGGCCCCTTCCGTACAACACTCTTTGAGAAAATGACCTGGGCCCAGGGAATCTGCTCTCCAGCTACACAGACGCACACGTTCCCACCTTCCCCTTGAGGACGGGTTCAGGAGACACAGGAAATTTCCCCAGTACATTGGAAACCTAACCTATTCAGCTGAGGAAAGCCAAGCCTTTGAGGTCAGCAGAGAGAGTCTGATATTGAATATTCCTACCTCCTCTAAGAACCCTAAGACACAGAGGAAAGCTTCCTGCGTGCACTCTGCTCAGAGCCTCCTGCTCGCCTGCCTTGGCTGAACTTCAGGGCACTAGACTGGCATTGCCTCCTCCCGCCCTGGACTTCAGTTTTCTCCTCCTACTTAGAGAGACATAGCCCACAAACCACATCATCACGGCTGGGTTTGGACTTGCCCAGAGTGGGCAAGAAATGAACAGGCCAGAGTTCTGAGAAGGCCCTGGCTCTTCAGGCCATTCGGCACATGTTTGCTGGCAGCCAACAGGCAGCAGAAGCAGAGTCTTCCCCACAGACATAAGGGACATTTTCTAGATTTGGAAGCAGACACAGAAAGCCAGGACCACAAGAGAAAACCACAGCACCAGGGCTAGAAAAGAGCCTAAGCTAGATTCGACCTGCCAGTTGGTAGCAGCGGTGGTATCGCCCACAAGCCAGGACAGTGCCAAGAGAAAGACAATGGCACCACAGAGCTAGAAAGGGAAAATCTCTCACACACAACATGCTCTATTCTGGCAGGAGACCGCCAAGTTTACCACAAAGGAGAAGCGTCTCAAAGGAAGTCCCAGATGGTTGCAAAAGATGGTGAGTGACTGGGATCTGGGCCACCTTGCCTGAGAGAGAAGACATATACAGCCTTACCTTCCACTGTGCCTCTTTGACCTCAGGCCAGAGGGTACACAAGTAGAGGGGTGATTTGGAGTCTTGCACGTGCCCGCACTGGTGCCGGTGAGCTAGCTGGCAGGCTGGAAGGAGGAAGTGGACCCAGCTGAAGCAGAGCTTTGCAGAACCTGCAGGCTGGGTTTGTAGGCAGGGATGGGCCTGTCACATGGCAGGGGAGATTTAGTCAGAAGAGGGGGCTGGGCGATTTGGAATGGCAGGAATGAGGAAGGTGCTCTGCAACGACCATGTCACTGGAACCCCAGGACCCTATCCTCTGGGAGACCCTGTGGCCCTGGGGGCTGGCTGAGAAGCCCTCTGGGCTTGGTAAGGTCTGGGCCGTGGACCTTGACCATCAAACCCCCAATACCACAGGTGCCGACCAAAGGAACTGTACCCTACCTGGGGATGTTCCTAACGGACCTTCTGATGACCAACAACGCATATCAGGACTTTAACGAAGTGAGTGCCCAGGGCTCCGCTGGGGTCCTTGAGCTGCAACACTCAGTTCTCCCGCACTCAGGGCTCTTCCATTCCTGGCAATGCCAAGTCCATGCTCTGAGCTCAGTCCTATCTTGCTCTGACCAGGGGCTGCCTGGAGTTGCCTAACCACTGAGCTGTGGGCCCAGAGCCCAGCAGGGCCTCCAAGCCCCTCCAATGGGCCCTGGGGTACAAGGAAACCCAGGCTTTCCTGAAACAAGCAAGCCCTGTTCTAGGAAAGGCCTTGTCATCTGAAGATGACAAAGTCCTGTCCTCACACAAAAGTGTCAGATAGCACAGCCCCTGAACCAGCCCTCACATTCTTCCCCACCCTCCTCCAAAGATGACAGTTCTACTCCTGTGTGTGCACATGGGATCCCCAGACTACAGAAGGTCCAGAGCCCAGGTCCTAAATAAACAGGGGCCCCATTCTAACTGCATTCCCTTCTGCCTTCTAGGAAAGAACAATGATGAGGAAACTGCATAAGGTGAGCTAGCAGTAGCTGAGCAGACAAGATAAGGAGGGTGGAGAGCAGAGAGGGAAGGTCCCAATCCACAGTGACCAGCCCTAACCCACCAGCCCTAGCCCTGCCCTTGTGCTCTCCCTCACCAGGAGAATGCAATCCTCCAGCAGTTGAAGCTGCTGCCACACAGTTGCAGCTACTATAAGATCCAAGTGGAGGCCACTTTCCTGGACTGGTTCAGGGGCCTGGAGAGGCTCAGCGAAGAGACCAGGTGGGCTGGCAGACACTGCTGAAGGAGAGGGGCTGTCCCTGGGGCTAGAGAGGCTGAGGTGTGCACCTGGGTGCAGGGGAGCCGACACACTCCGTGAGGGACTCATGAGGGGGGTGGCCAGCAGGCTCTGAAGTCCAGGCTGACTCTGGCAGTGGCCTGAACCTGGCACTTGCTGACCTCAGCACCATGCCTTTTCTTAGCTATGAGCTCTCCTGGGAGCTGGATCCCCATAAGCAGAGTGCCAACCCCAGCCTACCTACACACAAGATCTCAGGCAAAAGGAAGGCCAGCAAGAAGTCAGTGCATGGGTTCCGGGGACTGGAGCCCACAAGATGCTGGGCAAGGAATGGGGAGACCCAGAGGCTGACGCTGACTTCTCCTTGTTGGGCCCAGAGGCATCAGCTCTCTGGGACTCACCGTGCTCCCTTGCTTGTCTCTGCATCCATTCCTCCAACGGGGGTGGGGGTGACTTTGGGAAATGGGGATTGGAAAGATCCTCCAAGGGAGCAGCAGGCAAGCAGAGTAGTGGGGAGCAGAGTCTGGGGTGGCGTCGGGGAAATCCCTCCAGCCAGCCCTTCTTATTCTGAAGCCCCAGGCCCACAACACTCACTTCCGTTTCAGTGGCAGCTCTCACTGCGCATCCCGGGGGCAGGTCCAGCCTGGCCCTGACCCAGGAAGCAGCAACCTGGACACAGCTGAAGAACCCTCCCACACCAGTGCACACTGCCCTGGGGGGTCCCGCAACCAATCACGCAGCAGCCTCCAGGGAGAATCCTGCTCTCACCACGAACCGGTGACACCCCACCCCTCCACTCCAGTCCTACTACCTGGACAACTAGAGGTACATGCAAGGGGACCTGACAGTGCAGTCCGCACACCTAAGCAAATACGTGTGGGCACATTCACCCCCACAAACACACTCTCATGCACACAGTGTTTGGAAAAGTTCCAGGTATCCTTCCAGGCTCGGGCAACCATGTATTTCAACCCCTGTCCTGATATGGTTGTTTCTGCAGATGGGGGCCTGTGCCTCCCTGTCATCTTCAGGGACTGCACAGAGACACGGGGCATGCAGCAGCCCAGCCTTCCCTTCAGCCTCCAGCACACCTGAGGCCACCACAGGCAGCAGCCAGAGCTGGGCCTCAGGAGTGGGCAGCAGCGGCTCCCCCATGCCTCTGGGTAACAAGCAGGGGGAAGACTCCTGCGTCCTCATGGGGAGCTTGCCTGCCACACAGGGAATGTGCCAGGAGGGAGGCATCCTGCTGAGTGGGGCACAATGGCATGCCACTCATGTCTTCTACAAGCCAGTGCACAGCCCTGTGCACTTCTCCATGTCCAATCCCTTCCCTCCACAACATGACCTGGAGTGCACAGTAAGAAACCCAGCATGCTGGAGGCACAGGACAGCGCCTAGGGCCTCTGCTGACAGGGAGGAGGGAGGAATGGTGGCCCTTCCACCAGGCAAGAATAAGAGCACACTGGGCACCCTGAGGAGTCCTGAGGGAAGAAAAAGGGAGAAAGCAAGGAAGTCCTTATCTGCCTTAGGAAGAGTCTACCCCTGACCTTCTTCACTTTCCTGAGAGGAGGAATGAGCCACAGCTTGGAGTTGGGAGCAGGGCCCTCCCAGGGAATCTAGTCCATTTCCATGCCACAATCTGCTCTCTCAGACACTGCTAGTAGGCTGCACAAGGAAATTGTGCTTGGCCAGCCCAGCCACAATCCACCTGGGGGCCTCACAACTAGTCAGCAGGGCAGGGCTCTTGCTGCTGAGCACCTGCATACAGCACAATTTGTTTCCAAGTGGACTGGCCCAGCTGAGGAGAAGCCGCTTGCCTTTTCCAAGAGCTGAGCAGAGCAGGAGTCCTGGGTGAACTCTGCTGCCTCATGCTTCCTCATCACGAGTCCAGAACACTCCACCCTGCCAGTCCTCTCAAAACTACAATTATACTAGCCATTATACCAGGAGTTGGGAAGCTTTCTCTTCCTTTCTGTCCAGCTCAGTGCCTCAGGAGACAGAGACAAGGATCCAGGTGGTGTCCTTTACCACCTCCAGACCAGAGCAGGCCGGGTGGCAGGAGGAACTGGGGCCCTGGATCTGGGTCTCCTCCCTCTCTTTGGTTTCCACGAGTGGCTCTGATGAGTCCACTAGAAAGGCACACTTGATTTCCTTGCCCAGAGTCAAAAGAAATAAAGGGGTTCAGGCTGGGAGGTGCTCAGGGGGGCACACTGCTGAGGACAGTGGGCAAGGCCCATCCTTGCCTCATGGAGACCATGTTCAAATAGGAAGACCAGAAACCCCCACAAGCCCCCACATGGAGGATTCCTCTGCTGTGCATTGCATGGTGTCCAGAGGATCCTTGGACACTGACTTAAGTGAAGACACACATTCTGGACACTTCACCTGATGAATTCTCTCCTATTTGGATGCAGGTCAACAAGCAGGAGGAGCCAAGGGACGTCATCCCAAAGGCCCCAGAGGAACACTGGCTGCACCGGCAAAAACCCAAAGGCTTGCAGCTGGTACAGTTTGCTTCTGAGGATCTGAGTAAGTGCCATGCAGACATCCAGGAAAATGACAGGAGGGGATGCAGATGGGGACCTGGCTCAGCCGCAGGGCTAGGGGCAGAGCCACAAGGGTGGCCACTGGGCACACTCAGCCTCCAGTGGGTACTGCATGGCCAGCGCTTCATCATTTCCCCTCTTCTGCTGCATATGTCAGCCCTTGCACAGCCCTGCCCTGCCCTAACGTCCCTGCTTGGAGAGGGAGACGCACCACAGACACACATCAAATTGGAGGCAGTGCTTATAGCTGCCAGCAGACAAGCCCTCACTACAACACACTTTTCTACTTCTTGATCACATGGGAAACAGGCCTTCAGAAAAAATCTCACACTGCAAAACCACTTGCCTAGTGCCCTCAAAACCCTTGATCTCTCTCCCTTGAGCTGGAAAGAAGATGCCCCTTCACAGCTCCAACATCTAAACTGACTCCACCAAACATCAGAGCCACAATCCATCAAGTGACAGCCAACAGAAATACACTTGCACAACAACATTTAGAGTTGTGGACAGAGAATTTGGAACAGAATCAAGTCCAGGTGCAGACCCAGAATGAACGAGAGATCTCAGAGATCTCTGGAAAAGTGCAAACCATATCTGTCACTAGGATTCACAGCCAAGTGCAGAGTACAAAATGGCATAGGAGGGTGACAGACACATAGCCACACACACACACACACACACACACACACACACACAAACGCACACACAGAGGCACAGGCACACACACAAATACAGAAAAGCAGTTTAGAGACATAGGAAAAGGGATAGTGAGGGAGAAAATCAGATGGGCAGCAAGACAGCAAAATTGACAGAGACAGGCAGAGAAACACATCATGTGTTTGAGGAGTAGAAGAGAAATGTGCATGTGCTCATTGTTCAGTTGTCTTTTCACTGGCCTCAAGACCCAAGCAGGTGCTTGGATTTCAGTGATGAGCATTGATTGTCCCTGGTGTGTCATGAACCCTTTGTTAACTTCCTGAACCTTTCCGCTGTCTGTTGGCAATGTGTTCTCTTCTTCTCAGAAATCAAATCAGATCCCTGGCAAAGCTCATGAATGTGAAAGAGACTCCACAAGGCAGGCAGGAGCCGAGTACACTCTAGACTTACTTGATAGGACAGTCATGGACACAGGTCACTGTGGAGCAGGAGAGTCATGGCTTGTTGAGGGTTTAGGGCTCCTTGCATGGAAGGTCTCACAATGCATAGGGTTCTGGGGGGCCGAGTCTAGTCCTGCTTTGTGGTGGTGCTAGCAGCCATCCTTGTTGGCAGGAGAACAGGGCTCCAGGGAGGTGCTGTGCATTCTGCAAAGCTGGCTGTGCCTGGAGAGCCTGAACCACACAGCATTGAGGGCAGAAGGGAATCCCGTGTGCTCTCACAGCCAGAACTGGCATGACCCAGGGGTCCCAGGTCATGAGGACTCCTGGCACTGGACTGAGGGTCTGGCGACATGCTGGCTCATTCCTGCTCTGCAGGAGCTTCTCACACATTTGGTGTGTGGCAGTCCCCAAAAGGACTGCTGACCATCTCTCTGTCCTTTCTCCAGCAGATCTGGGGATTCCTGAAACCTTCCATGTGACAGACCCAAGCAAGTCCTTGGACCAATGTGATTTAATCCTTCAAGAGTGGACCTCCCCACAGAGAACCAAGAACAAGCGTCGAGTCACCTTTATCCTTCCTCCCTCCAAGAGAAGAAGGGTCAGACACTGAACAAGTCCTGCCTTGGACTACACTGGCCCAGGCCACACCCTACCCACCCCTTGCCTTGCATCCTCAAAACTCCATCTTTTCTCCACAATCCACGCCACAGTGGCTCTGTGGTCCAGGAGCCACCTTCCTGGAATTCTAAATCCAAGACCCCATCAGCTCCTTCCTAGCAGATCCCCACTGAGCTACACAAGCTTCTGGCAAAATATCCAGGCACATGTTACTTCGCTTGCCCTTCCATCCAGGAAAACCTCACCATCCTTCCTAGAAAACCCTCCCCAGATGACATAAGACAGTTGTCACAGACCAACTCGAGGATCCAAATAAGTACCTTTCATCCCCAAAGTTCTCCTTCCACGAGAATGAGAGCTGATACTAGAGAGACTGGCCTGCCCTCCAGAGACTCCCTCTCAGTGCTTCAAGTGTCCTCTGCACTTGACTAGAGAAGCAGAGGGCTTTTGGTTGGAGCAATGTGTGTGCCGTCCTGCCTCTACCCTCCTCTCTATTGGCATTCATCAGGGCATTCATCATTTCTGACCAGATTCATGTCCAACAGCCCCTCCTGTGAGCCCCAAAATGCATGCCTTCACCAAGCCACTCTACCCTCTCTAGGTTGACTTTCTGTTGAAAGTCTTTCAGCTCTTCCCTTCCCTACATTTCTGCTATTCCCAACTTTGACAAGGTGCACTAGAGATTGCCAGGAGGGTTGACGGAGAAGAAGTGAATGTGGAGCTCTCCAAGTCCCAGCCCTCCAAACCTCCTAGAGGAAAGGCCTCTGGTAGACCTTGCCCTCGCTCTCCATTCACGGAACACAGTGCTTCCAGCACGATGCCTTTGTACAGGACTTTTTCCACTCAACTCACAGATAGCATACCTGCCCCAGGAGACCAAAAGAGATCTTCACTATTTCAGGTCTGGATGGCTTCATAGGATTGGACACAAATTGTACACAGACTAGTTTTGAGTAATGATAGGACAATGTAAAAAAAAAAAACTTTTTCTACTAGATTCTGCTCATGGTAGTGTTCTTCCTGGATCCTGAGTGTGAATGAGAAGCATGCGCATGTGCTGTGAAAAAAGAACTGGACGGGATGACAGTGGACTTTAGGCAGATGTAGGGAACGCAATATACCATGCTTGTCCACCACTGAAGGGCGAGCATGCCCACACTACTCTGAGCAGCTGGGGTTTGCTTCACTTTCACTGCACTGCATGTCTCAAGAAATCACAATTTCACACCTATCAGCATAGGAGGAATGATGAAATCGCAGTTGATTCAGGGAATCAGCCAGCATCCTGAGGGCAGGCCAGGGAGGCAGGTGGATGTGACAGTCCACAGTTGGAGGACTCGTCAAGATGAGGCTTCCTCACCACATGAGTGCTTCTTGCTGGTTATGCTGCTACGACTGCCTCTACTGCAGATACCGGACAGAGTTGAGGTTTGCTTCTGGCTCCATGCTGGTATTGGAAAAGGGCTAGGCGTGGAGGCTCAGGTCTGAAATTCTAGCTATTCGGGAGGGTAAGATCTGAAAATCAGGGTTCCAAGCCACGACAGATTCCTAAAGGTCATCTCAAGCTGCATGATACCAGAAGTATCTCTGGAGCTCACAGCAACAAAGGCTAGCCTTGAGCATTAGAGCTCAGGGTGGGCATATCAGGCCCCAAGTCATGCCAAATGACAGGAGAAGTTGTGTGTGTGTGTGTGTGTGTGTGTGTGTGTGTGTGTGTGTGTGTGTGTGAAAATCTGAGAAAGACACACAAACCTAGAAAGGGAGAGATGGGGAAACACGGAATTTTGTGCCTGGGTCTTTGGGCCACACCGTCACAAAGTGTTCTTGGTCAGGGAAGGATCGCCAAACTTCAGTGACTTGTCAGTGGCAAGTTCTGGATTTCAAGAAAGATGGGACGTACATGCATGATGATCTTTTCTTAGTCCTCACATAGAACATGGCAGGTTTTCTCACCTCCTAGTGCACAAGGAAACACTAGGCACACAGTTGATAGTGCAGGAGGAAAGTCAATGAGAAATCTCAATGCCCTGGAGCACATCACATGCTCTCTGTCATAAGAAGACAAGATGGCAACAGGCAATCATTTGGACAGACAAGGATCCTGTCATTGAGGACAGTCTCTCTAGCAAGGTTACCTGTGAAGCATTGCATCCCCATCCCTCCTCTGACATACACAGCTGCTTTACTAGATAGGACGCTGGTGTGTGCTTTCAACAAGGGATACACACCCACACTGGACCCTGGGACACAGCCTTGCTCAGAAGCTTCCTCTACAAAAACAAAAGAGCTCACTCAGCAGGGGTCTGGTTCAACCAGGGGGAATCATCCCCACTGAGAATATCCAGCCATAGGGAAGAGGATATCAATGTGAAAGAAGATAGCATTTCTGCACTAACCTGCAAAGAAGGATGACTGGCTGGATGTGAGAGCTGCCCTCCCAGCTCTCCTTCCCATGTACAGTTGCATTTTCCCTTGAACTCTGGACCTGGGTATTGTTGTTCTGCTTGTGTGCTTAAGGATAGTGGTCTACACTGGGAAGCAAAGCTCCAACTGCAGCTTCCAGGTGATGCATTGGAGACCAGACTCTCAGTACCATCCTGCCTGACTGGTTTTGACCCCTCTCCTAAAACTACAGCCTCTACTGAGTAGCCAAGTGGACAGCAATGGGACAAGGTCATGGGTGTTCTACCTTCTTGTTTCTGGAGTGGGTCGATAAATCGAGAATCTGGGAAGGGGGAGTGACCAAGGAGAACAGCATGAGGTGGTTCCATGTCCCCAAGCCAGGGCTCACTGGGCCTTTGCCCTGACAAAATGATCCTCCCCAAAGTCTTGAGCATCAGGCCTGAACCAGCTCCAAGCCTGCGAGGCCAGGCTGCCTGGAGATTGCCAAGGACACCTATTCAAACACACCCAGCAACCCCCCAGCCAGAGGACTGCCTTGTCAGTGCCTCACTGCCCAGGGAAATGAAGATGCAAGCCAGAAGGCCACACTCCACATTTTCCTGAACCTCACCAATCAATGGCTTCAACCTAGACCTGCAGCTGGCAGCTGTGGACCACTGGGGAACAGAGGCACCTCCTAAGAGAAGGCAACTGGACAACTCACTGCAGTTAGGGCAGGACCCACACCTTCCATCCAGCAGGGATGTCAGCACCCTCCAGTGGGCTTCCCAGAGTCTCAGTTTCCTGGGGTAGGACACAAGGAGAGAGTCCTAGGCAGGGATGGGTGAAAGGAGACAGAAAGGAGGCTTGCTTGCAGGCAGGAGTCACTCACCAGGTGCAGATAGGAAACATTGTAGCCAATGTACCAACAGCAATGGGAAAGTCAGAGGGCTGGGAATGGGTTAGGTCCTACTGGAAGAAATGACTTCTTCCCTTGGCACTCACACCCTGCACCCTGGAAATCCCTGCCCAACACCTGTACCCCTGTAACTGGCATGCCTGGGGGCACTGGAAGGTTCCCCACTGAGGTTTTTCCACATCCTCTGAGATCACATCCACTTCCACCGTGTCCACACCCCTCCCCCTATATAATCTCTCACTTCTCCCCCTAGCCCTCTTGCTTGCCCCACTCCATCTTGGGGCTGCAGGAGTCTGCTCTTTCCTCACTCAATAAACCTTCTTCTCCTGAACTGCGTGGAGTTTCCTCTCAACAGACCTTACATTTTGGTGCCTGACTCAGATGGGGGAGAGGGTCAGGAGTGGCTGGATCCCCTCTGTTTCTCCAGGGTCAATCTGCCTTTTGCCCCCCACCTTGGAGCAGAGAAAGGAAACTCCTCTCCTGGCCCTCTCCCTTTCCATTGCTGCTGGTGCAGTCGCTACAATGTTTCCTATCTAAGCCTGGTGAGTGACTCCTGGCTGCAGGCCTCTTTTTCTGGCCCCTTTAACTCACCCCTGCCTAGGGCTCTCTCCCTGTGTCCAGTTTAAGACCCCGCACCCCGCGATCTGTTCTGGTGAGATTGGATTCCCCCTCAGTGTCCAACACTCTACTTTCCAACTCAACATCCCTATTGACTCTACACAATGATGTCCTCACTGACTGCAGCCCTTGTGGGTCTCACCGGCTCTGCCCCAAGTTCAGTGTCCCCACCCCCTGATGTCTTCACTGACTCCACCCCCACTCACCACCGACTCCACCCCTCCATGGTGTCCTCACCGACTGGGCCCCCACCCCCTGTCCTCACTAACTCTTCCCCTACCTCCTCACTGACCACGCCCTACCCTCACAGACTTCACTTCCTCTTAGTGTTTCTAATTACAATGGGGTCTCATCAGTCTCACCCAAACCAGGACACCCCCTTGCGATAGCTTTTACACTCTTTACATGTTCTTCTGCTCAGAGATTCCATAAAGCCAAAACGGCTCACTTTTTATTGCAATTGTGTCTGGCCAAAGTATAGCCTCGACAATTGGTCGCAATGGCCCCAAAAGGGGACTTTGGAGTATAATATTCTCAGGGATTTAGACAGTTTCTCTCGACGCAATGGTAAATGGCCAGAGGTTCTATATGTCCAGGCTTTCTTTGCTCTCCATGCTTGCCCTTCTGTCTACCAGTCCTGCTCAACTTCCCCTGTCCTACTGGCACAGGGGCAGCCTGTCCCTGCCAAACCACCTAAGAGCCTGGAGCCTCTTCCTAAACCTAAAGTGCCTGATCCCCTGCTCAACATTGAAGACTCTGCTCCTCCTCCCCAAGATGAACTTTGCCTTCCTTGTCCTCCCCCTTCATCTCCTTTTTCCTTACCTCCCGAAGCTCACTCCCAACCCTTCACAGGTGGCTCACAGCCTCCAGGAGCCCCCTTATTTGCTGTATGATAGGTGGCATGGGCAGATGGAGGTTTTCGGGCGCAGGCCCCCTTTTCAATGACCCATCTTCCCCAGATCGAGAAGCGTTTGGGATCTTACTCCCAAGACCCTAATAATCATACCAAAGAGTTGAAATACCTTGTTCAGACTTAGGACCTCACCTGGCGTGACTTATATACAGTCCTGTCCTCTACCCTTACCTCTGAAGAAAAGGAAAGGGTTTGGGTTGCAGCCCAGGCGCATATTGAGGAAACCCACCGCCTAGGCAATCCTTTCCCAGTAGGGGTAAGGACTGTGCCCCTGGGAAGAGCCCAAATGGGATTCTGAAAGGAATGCGTCTGGAAGGGTTAGCAGAAATAGGAAGGTAACCTGCCTGGTAGCTGGCCTCCAGAAGGCAGCCCACCATGCAGTCAACTGTGATCAACTACAGCTGGTTACCCAGAGACCCACTGAAAACCCGGCCCAATTTCTTGATCGCCTTACAGTGGCACTCCAGCGTTATACTAAGCTGGACCCGGAGTCAAAAGAAGGTGTAGTGGTCCTTAATAGCCATTTCATTTCCCAATCAGCTCCCGATATTAACAAAAAAGTTGAAAAAGGCTGAGGATGGCCCTCAAACCCCCCAAGGAGATCTGGTGAGCATGGCCTTGAAGGTTTATAACAACCAGGAGGAACAGAAACAAGCTAATAAGGCTGCCCGTAATAGGAAAAATTACCAGCTCCTGGCTGCTGGCCTTCCACCTCCTCAAAGAAGAAGCGCCCAAAGCACACCACCCAGACCATGCTTTAAGTGCGGCAAGGAAGGCCACTGGGCAAGAGCTTGCCCTACTCTACAACCGCCCTCTGGACCCTGCCAAAGTGTGGACAGACGGGACACCGGGGAGTCGACTATCCCTCCACGTCTCGACAAGGTGGGCCAGTCCCTCCCAAAACCCCACACGTGGGAGGAGCCCAACTTATCCGAGATACTCAGCTTTGGCAACACAAGTGTGATGGTGCCCAGGGCCGCTGGATCCCACAAGCATCACAATGGAGGAGCCCAGGGTGTGTCTCCAGGTTGCAGGCACGCTACTTGTATCCTTTCTTTTGGATATGGGAGCCAGTTATTCGTTGTTACTGAGTAATCCAGCCTGTGTTTTCCCTCCCAGATCTCAGTGGTGGGTGTAGATGGCCTTCTTACTTCCTCTGCAACTACTCATGTAGAATAGAAAACTTTCCTTTTGTACATTCCTTTCTAATCTTACCCCGCTGTCCCATATCCAAGGCTCCCTCAGCCCCTTAAAGCCCTTTTCATTCTCCTCCAATTTTGCCTGAGAATCGAGTCTTTATAAGACCCTTAATCGGTCTGGTTTACATCCTAAGTGGACAGGCCCTCATCAGGTCCTGCTGACCGCTCCCACTGCAGTGTAGCTCAGTGGACAGCCACAGTGGTTTCTTCGGTCAAGAGTGAAAAAGGCTCCTGCTCTTGCCCCTTCTATGACTCCAAGGTGTCTCACACCCCTGAAGAAGATGGCATCCTGCCTCTTAAGATTTCTTTTGAATTTCATCCAAGGACACATATGCACGTTACTGCTCCTTCTGGGGGGACGAATCGCAGCCCCGCCTTCTACCCTCAGTGTCGACACCCCTGATCTGCAGGAAGTAGCCAGAAAGAGTCGGCGCCCATTTACAACTATCAGAAGGCGGGAATGTTAGGTCCGACTGGAAGAAATGACTTCTTCCCTTGGCTCTCTTCACCCGGCACCCTGGAAATCCCCGCCCAGCATCTGTGACCCTGGCAACTGGCATGCCTGGGGGCACTTGGAAGTCCCCAGTGAGGTATTTCCCATCCTCTGAGATCACATCCACTTCCGCCATGCCTATACCCCTTCCCCTATATAATCTCTCACTTCTGGCCCTAAGCCCTCTTGCTCGCCCGATTCCATCTTGGGCGGCAGGGTCTGCTCTTTTCACACACAATAAACCCTCTTCTCCTGAACTGTGTGGACTTTCCTTTCGACAGACCTTACAGAAATGAGCTCAGGGAGAGTCTCATTGCTTATGACCCAGTGTGGGGCTTGCGTAAAGCAGGAGGAGCTGATACTCAGGAGCCGGTGCACAGCTTGGGTCCTGGCCGTTGAGTGAAGGAGAAGAGGGACCATCCGTGCTGTGCATGCACAGCCACACGCATCGCCCTGTTTCATTGGTGCTGCAGCAGAGGGATGGCCCCTAAGCCCTAAGGCATGGCAGTGTGGAGGGTCAAAGGAAGCACAAGGAGGAGGACTCCATTGCTGTCTCCACAGTGTGGAAAGGGAGCTTGCCTATGGTCCTGGGTGCTGGGCATGCAGGCTGCCCTCTCACTGCCTCCATGCAAGAGGCCCCTCCAGTGTCACAACAGCTGCTTCCTGTCCATGGACAAGTCGGAGGCTCTCCATCCAGTCACCACACCAGGCCACGATGAACTTTGGCCTAAGACCTTTCTTCGAGTTACAACCCCTGACAAAGAAGAAATAGAGGCAGGAAAGAAAACCAGCAAGAAGCCAGGAGCTGTGTGTCCAGGGAGGAGTCCAGGGGAGATGAAGGCAGCTTGGGTGTGGTTGGTCAAGGCAGGACACAATGTCTGGGATGGCCTGAGCTGCCCATCTGGCGCCACAGCCTTTTTCTCAGCCACGCCTAATGAACAACCACGCACCGAGCAAGTGCCAGCAGCTGTGCTCCCACACTGGGGCATGCTGCAGCCAGGCCTCAACTTTCATGGCTGCAGGGGCACTGAGAACGGCCTATACTGAGACACACAAGGGGACCATGAGAGTAAACCCTTCACTGAATCTTACACCTATTATTTCTTTCCTTCTCTTCTCTTTCCTTTTTCTTGTCTGCTGGACGGAATTGGTGCCTCTTTACACCAGAGTCCGGTCCACAAAACAGCCACCACTGTGTCACATGAATCATTAGGAGTTGTGAGGGGAGGCCGGCTGGAAGGAGACAGGAACATGGAAGGCACAGAATCACCCCAACTGGGATTCACTCCTCAGAAGTCAGGTACAGTGGTCAGACTAGTCCAGGGGAGGGCCCCTAAGAATTGGGCACCTGGAGGCTCCAGTGACTATCACCCCTAGCTCAGTGGCCATCTGCAAAGATGACACTTAAGGCTCAGGTCTGTGAATTGTGGGAGGCCATGGGCAGGTTTTAGGCCCCAGGGAATGATCTCTGAGGCTCAGTCATCTGCATCTACCTGTGGCGCAGAGGAGCCACCTGGCCAACACTCAAGTGGCATTTTCCGCAGGACTAGAGGTGGTGGAGTTGCCTTTGGTTTCATGGTGCAGCATTCCTAGCAAGTGGCCCCTGTCAAGGCAGTGTCTCAAAGATGTGTGTCCCTTTCTGATCTAGGTGACCCAGGGAATTGGGAGGCTGAAACCCTGAGCGTTCTGAGAGTCTTTGGAGTGGTGAGAGTCACCCTCTCATGTTCAGGGTCCCATCTGGATAGGGCAAGGCAGTGTGTTTAAGACCCCACCTTGATAGATCTCCCTCACCCGGAGCCTCTGCTCCCAGCTCTACCAAGGGACAGGCGGCCAGGGCACTGGGGTCACAATGGCCAGTGGGCATCAGGAGCCAGAATGGGGCGCCATGGAGATCTTGGGTCATAATCAAGGGCTCAAGGGAAGAGCTGGGCAGAGCTGACATCACAATGGCTCAACGGACTCAGAACCCCAGCGTCCTGCCAGGACCTCACAGTCCACACAAGCCTCGGAGAGTGCACTTGTGTGGATCGTGTCTTGTGCGAAAATGTTCGTTTGTTGTTGGCAAAATGGTCGAGGCTCAGGCCTTTGTGATAGGCGGAGAGGGTTCCTGGGGCGCCTGTGTCCACGCTTTGAGCGCCCAGGCCTCCGCCAACGCCGCCTCTGGAGATTCTTCCGGAGTACTTCAACGGTAACATGGGGCAGAGCAGGGCAGCACACGGGATGGCCGCCTTCCACCCTCACCTCTCTGTTCATCACCACTTTCCTTATTGACTTTCTCTCTCTCTCTCTCTGTCTCTGTCTCTCTCTCTCTGTCTGTCTCTGTCTCTCTCTCTGTCTCTCTGTCTCTCTCTCTCTGTCTCTCTCTCTCTTTCCCTCTCTCTCTCTCTCTCTCTCTCTCTCTCTCTCTCTCTCTCTCTCTCTCTCTCTCTCTGTCTCTGTGTGTGTGTGTGTGTGTGTGAGTGTGTTTGTGTGTGTGCTCCTGATTGTGTCTGTGTGTGGGCAAATGTTTGCAGTTATTTCAGTCAAGGGTGTGGCTATGAACGTTCCTGCAGTGTTGCACATGGCACTTGAACTGTCCCCACGTGGTTCTCCTCCAGAATGAAGATGACTTGTCCCCAGGCATGCTCGATGCCTGCGGGTCAGAGCTCCTCACGGCAGGCAGCCTGCAGGAGCAGGTGGACCATCTGCTGCTTGCCCAGTTGAAGGGGAACTCCATCTTCATCCACACCTTCTTCAGCAGCTACAGAAGGTTTGCAGACACCCTTCAGGTCCTGGACCTGCTGTTCACAAGGTGAGTGCCAATGCCAATAGCGCAGGATTCCCCTGCTGCAGTGGGAGCCTTGGCAGTGGAGACTGGGACCATGGGCTGCTCACACGAACTTCCACGCTGCTACTTTCTAGTGCCTGGGGAACAAAGCATGGAAGTCCTCAACTACCCCGGCACAGGCACACATGCTGCACTGTCCTGTCCAGGCCTGCAGGCTCCCCATTCTCAGTATGGATCTCTGAGGCCTCCAACAAAGCACTGTCTCTCTATAACAAGAAGGCAACCCATTCTCTCCGGATGACCATCTCCATTAGAGATAGACAAAGCAGGGGTGGCTAGGGCAAGTGCAAAAGCCCCTGCCCTCCTCAGCTGATCAGCCCAGGGGCTGCTTGTCCTCATGCATGGCACCGATGGCAAGTAATGCTCATGGAAGGGCCACTATCCAGGCAATGTGCTTAGTGGTAGAAGAAGAGCAGACAAGGACTGGCTGTCCTAGGCTAGGCAGTGATGCTTCAAATCCTCGACAGGTTCAGGACTTTTGAAGCCCCCATGGGCTCCTCTGCACAGACTGACCTCCTCCTGTCTTCCAGTGTGGATGTCGTCTCTCGGGACGAGCTCAGCGAGTGAGTAGGAATGATCCCCACGGACAGCATGTGCTCCACATTGCTGAAAAATTAGTGTGTGTGTGTGTGTGTGTGTGTGTGCGTGTGTGTGTGTGTGTGTGGGCGCACGCGCGCGTGTTGCTCCCATGTGTATCTTTCTTAGTGTCTGGAGGGTTTGTTCCAATTCAAGTGTGTGCATGTGGCCGTGGGGGGGGGGGGTGTTTTGATTTTGGGTTCCAAGTGAGACACGGCCAAATCAGGAGGTCTGAACACTTCTGCTTGTCTTGGGAATCCTGGGATCTGGGCATCCTCTGCCTCAGGAGGAAATCCCCAGACAAGGGGTTCTCATATGAGGATCACTAGAGGCTGGATCCAGGGCGGAGTCCCATGAGAAGCCATGCTCACCTCAGCCCTTCCCAGGCAGGCTTGCTCAGCTCACCATGAGCTCCAAAGAAAGCCAAGACACATCATTGCACGGCCACTGGGCCTAACATGCTGCTAGGGGCATGAGGGAGAGCTCAGGGCCACACTGTGGCACTGACACAAGAGGACGTCTGTCCTGGAAGGCAGACAACCTTGGTGAGCATTCTTGGCAATGAAGCAGCAGAGATCCTGAGGATGTGTGCCACAACCTTCTACATATCAGGCCAGACAGCAAGGCAGCTTGGAATGTAGCATGTAGAGGCCCAGCGGGGAGAGGGAGAAGGCACTGGAAAGAGCACTAGGGGCCAGAACTGCTCCCAGCATTTGGTCTTGGATCTCTCCTTGGAGGTTCTCGGCAGACCTAGCTTAGGTTGGCTGGCCGCGGGTGGCAGCAAATATCACAGGGGTATGAGGATGACCCCGGGAGGGGCTGGCCTTCATTCACACTCTGCTTCCCACCCATCTGCCTCCAGTGCCATCTCCGGCCTCCTGAGCACCTGGCTGGACTACCACCCGGAGGACTTTTTGATACCATCGCAGCATTCCTGCCTGCAGCGCCTGCGTGCTCACCTGAGGCTCCATATGTGTGGCTCCGATCCGGAGCGCCACGTCTCCCACATCCTAGCACACTTGGGGATCCGGGAGCCCAGCCAGGACGAGGCTATTATGGGTGCGCAGCCTGGGACTGACACACAGCCTGGGAAGGGGTGGAGGTTGTAGGGCACCACTGGGTGGAGATCCTAGAAGTAGTCATGGCCCGGGGGCAAGACAAGCCTGAAGTCCAGCGTGGGTGCTGGCTGCTTGAGCAATAGGCTCTGTGGAAGGTGTCCTGCCAGCAAACCTCAGGGAGGACAGGGTGTGGTGTTTCACCAAGGTTCCAATCAAGCAGGCAAGGAGAAGCTCTTGTGTCATCCTGCAGCTCCAGCAGCAGCCCCATTGGCCGATGTCGCACCGTCTTGGCATCTGGATTCCCCTCCACCAGGGAATGCGGTCCCCAGCCCAGTGGGAGAAGCACCATCAAGAGACCAAGCAGAGGCCACTGCAGCCTGCAAGATGGCCTTCAGGCCTCTGGAAGCAAAAGCCTCCTCTCTGGAGGAAGAGCCATGTGCAGGACAAGCTCTGCTGCCCAGTCCCAAAAGGGCAAGAGCAGCCAGTGTGGAAGTGCCCTCAGCTCCCACGTTGGCTTTGGCACCCCTTGCCCAGGGAGCTGCGCTGGCCAGGGCTGAGCTGGAGCCCTCTTTGCCCTTGGCTCCAGAGCCAACTGGGGCAGAGGAGGCAGTGTGTAGTGAGCACATGGTGCCATGCTCCAGCTTTCCTTCTCCTGGGCTCAGAACCCAGCAAGAAGCAGAAGCCGTGGCTGAGGAAGGGCCAGTAGACCAGTTGGCTGTGCCGCTCCAACCTGGACAAGCAGCGCTCAGCGCTCAGCTGCAGCCATTTCTGGTCTTGGCCCTGCTGCTCCGTGTTGTGGGAGCCCCAGCTGGGCTGCTCACTCTGCTGGGAGTCCTGGCTCTGCTGCTCTGTACCACAAGAGCACTGGGCTCTTGCTTGCATCCGGAGCCACACTCCAGCAGAGCTTCAGTGGCTGGTGCTGTTGGAGCAGCTGCCAGGACGACTGAGCTCGAGCCAAGTGACAGCTAGGCTCCAGGTCTCAGCCCCAGAGGACCAGCCATCGGTGCGCAGCTGCTAGTGTGTCTCATGGCAACTCTGCTGCTGTTGCTCTTCGGAGGACCCACTTGCGTACTGATCCTTTTAAGAGAACTGACATGGGTGTTCTTTGTAGTGAGAAGGTTGGGCTCCTGTGCCACATCCGTCCCATCTGCCTCTGTGGCTGTGGAGCCCAGGGCTCAGGGAGCATCCGATTATGGTCCTGCCAAGAAGCTGGCTTCCAGCAGGGCTCCGCTACTCCACGCCCAAGGCCCAGTCACCAGAACACACCTGGAGGTCTTTGTCACCATCACTTACTACTTTTACCTGCTAGGAGCACCACCTGTCGTGCTCTTTATCCTTGGAGTACAGACGGTGGGGCTCTGTGTCCTGACACTTATGGCATCTGCTGAACAATCACAGGCCTCGGCCAACTTGCAGCGGATGCCCAGTGCTGATGGGGCAGCCGCCTCCAGGGCCGCTACGGAGCCACCCGTCCCCTCCACTCCACCTCTCACTGCTGCAGAAACAGCCTCCAGTGCTGATTCAGAAGTCTCTCTTCCCTTGTCTGCGGTGCTGTCTCTGGTGCACACACCGGCTCTGGCCCTCTGTGTGGGAGGAGCACTAGTTTGGGTGCTCTCTCTCTGGGAAGCGCCAGCCTCCAAATGCTTATCATGGAGTGGCGACAAGGAGCCAGGCTCCGCCGGGGCTTTGGAGCTAGGCCAGAGGACACAGCAGCCTCCAGGGAGGAGGGGAAGTCAAGTGGCAGCTTGACCCCGGTGGTGCTCCTTCTCCCGGACTCAGGGGCATGCCCTGGGGACATGAAGACGTGCCGCATCTCATCTGCGATGCTCCATGCTGAGGACGCATCAGTCTCCACGGCTGCCATGGAGACACCACACACCATGGCTCTGCCACTGAGTGCTCAGGGCCCACTGGCTTCTGGGTCTGAGCCAGAGCCTCCTGCCAGTGTGGTTCTGATGCCCAGGGCAGAGAGAGCATCTGCCAGCCTTCCTCACCTGCAGGCCTGTTCCACTCTGGCCGTGGTGATGGATCAGGCTCCCTGTGCATCTGGGGAATCTGAGCTGAAGGGCACATCAGTTCCTGCCCAAGAAGCTTGCCCCCCTCCTTGTCCGACCACACAGATTGGACGCAGCCAAGAGTTACCTCCTGTCTTGGCTGCCCATCCCAACCGCATCCCAACGCAGCTCAAAGGAATGGATGCGGTGAGCGTTTGGGCAGGGCTGGAAGTAGTGGAGGTGGCCATCCTGTCCCAAGTCCTGTCCTTTGTTTGGTTTTGGTTTTTTCCCATGGCACACATGCATTCTTACCCCCGCTTGAGCCCTACCGCATCTACGCATGCTTTCTCTAAGACCCATTCCTCAAGTATGACCTCAAAAGAGGTCATGACACCCACTGCACTCCAGGATATTTGCATGAGCAAGCTCAAGGGTAGACAGAGAGGGAGATAGGACACCCCCCCCCTATTGTGAGGAGCACAGAGCAGCCTCAGCACTTAGTGTGCAGACACCTGACATGAAGTACACCTGATGTGCTGCCAGGCTGCCTAAGGGGCTGGGAACAGTTTGGGGTGGGTCCTATGCCAGCATCCTAAACACAGATGGGTGGTACCTAGGACAGAGCCCAAGGAAGGTACTGCCTGGCCAAGCATGCTTCAGGAAGGACTGAGGATATTTGGCTGCACACAGCCCTCCCGTTCCCACCCTTGTGTTCTGGCAGTCCCTGCGGGCTGAGGTGTGCTGAGGGTAGGCACAGCACACCCGGGTACTGCTGCAGGATGGGGTCCTGCTCCGCATTCTGAGCTTGATCTTCTTGTGTGGGGGGCCACAGCCTGGAGCACCAACGTGCTTTGTGACAGAGCCTGCTGGCCCTGGCCCTCTTCCCCAGGTCCTGATCCACAAGGCAAAGACCAGCAACTGCAGGGCCTGCATCTGGTTCCAGAGGCACATGGCAGGCCAAGAGAACTTGGCCTTCACCATCCAGGCCGTTGTTATCCAATTTAACAACATGGCATCCTGCGTCATCACCACATGCCTGGGCATCCAACGCATGGAGGCCCCAGACAGGGCTAGTCGAATGGACTTTTGGATTGACGTGGCCGTGGTATGCTATCCCATGTGCTTGCACTTGCCCTCCCTCTACTGTGCATCTGGGAATTCGCCTCAAAGCTCTCAGTGGAGCCCAGTCCCTCCCTCCCTAGCACACACTTCCAGGGCCAGCCACCCCCAGCTCACTCACTGCCTGCTCTTTGCCCTGTCCTGGTCTCAGCTGTTCTGGAGCCCAAATCCTGACTTGGTTTTCCTAGGGCCCTGTCCTAGCCCCACCATTCCCAGCAAGCCTCTCCTGTCTAGGACAAGAGGTGACAGCAGTGCCAAAAATCACTCACGCTATCTTCATCTCCAGGGTTGCCGAGCCCAGAGGAACTTCTCCTCACTCCACGCCATCATCTCTGCACTGCAGAGTGCAGCCATTCTCCGATTCCACAGCACATGGAGGCTAGTCTCCAGGTGAGCCCTCAACACAGGAGAACCAGGCAGCAAACTCCATTCCCAAACTGCCAGGATATGCACTTTGCATGGGGCATTCCTGCCCTAACCCCAGCTTAGGCAATCAATCTCAGGACTTTGCAAGATCCTGTGCCTTCCTCTTCACAAACTAACAGACACACACACACTCACACACACACACACACACACACACACACACACACACACACACACACACACAGAGTTTTATCAGATTTTCTGTGGTAGGCACACAGAACTGTGTCCAGGAAAACTGAAAGCAGAGCTGTCTAGTGGATATCACAGCATTCTGCCAGCAAGAAGAAACTCCTGTTGCACCATGGCTCACTGGGGTTCATCACAATTATTTGCAATCCTCCTGTGCAGACACTGGGGAGGCTTGATCCTCCACACAATGCAGTGTCCACACTCTCACCTGCCCCCATTTCCCAACTGACACCTTCTCTCTGGCCTTCCGGCAGAGACTCCTTGTGGAAATTCAAGAAACTGGAAACCATCACTTCTCAGGAAAACAACTACAGCAAGAGCAGAGAGCTGCTGCTAAATGTAAGCTACTAAGAGGAAAAGCCAGTGGGCAGATTGGAGGGGTACATACCAAAATCACCACAGCCCTGAAAGACTTTATTCTTCCACCTCGCTTGGGCTTCTCTTTGGGAAGAAAGGCCAAAGAGGAATGTGTGAGGTATTCATGCAGGGCAGGCCATGCGGCGTGCTAAGAGGACTCTGGGGATGGGAAGTTGCTCGGAACCCAAGGTGATCCAGGCAGGCACACGATTGACTGTTTGGGGAATTCCCACTTTCCCAGGGCTCTAGCATCAGTCTTGTGACCACATGTGCTAGAAGCCCAAGGGAAAATGGCTGCCACTCCCCCAAGCATGAACCCAACTCTCCAGATGCCTCTCAGTGTTTCCAGCCCAATGGTTTAGAGGCACTGTCCACAAGACGACTGTTCTACCAGGCTTCCTTTGGGGCTCTGAGGGACTCAAGGGAATGGAGGACTCACTGGGCTTTGTTTCAGACATAACAACACACCATGTCCATCTGGAGCCACTGTGAGGCTCTGAGCCCATCCACAGAGCACATGCTTCTCAGGCTCACATCACAGCTGAGAGGTACCTAGCACACAGCTTCAGCTGTGGACACCCTGAGAAATACTCCTGGACAACCTCCATTAACTCCCTAGGTGAAGAGCACAAGTGACGATGGCTGGTCACAACTAGCCTGGCAGGCAATTCTGTCAGATGAGCCCTCCAAAATGGGAAATGGAGTTGTGGCTCAACTGGCAAAACAGTACCTTTGAGGTTCAAATTACAAGGCCCACATGCAGTCCCTGAGTTCTTTAAATAGGAATGACTTAAGGAAACAGAGCCACCACCCCCCCCAAAACTGTGAGGGAATCCCAAACTCCCGACATGGCTCTTAACAGTCTTGCCATTTCCTCCAAGAGAGCGGCCCCTTCCGTACAACACTCTTTGAGAAAATGACCTGGGCCCAGGGAATCTGCTCTCCAGCTACACAGACGCACACGTTCCCACCTTCCCCTTGAGGACGGGTTCAGGAGACACAGGAAATTTCCCCAGTACATTGGAAACCTAACCTATTCAGCTGAGGAAAGCCAAGCCTTTGAGGTCAGCAGAGAGAGTCTGATATTGAATATTCCTACCTCCTCTAAGAACCCTAAGACACAGAGGAAAGCTTCCTGCGTGCACTCTGCTCAGAGCCTCCTGCTCGCCTGCCTTGGCTGAACTTCAGGGCACTAGACTGGCATTGCCTCCTCCCGCCCTGGACTTCAGTTTTCTCCTCCTACTTAGAGAGACATAGCCCACAAACCACATCATCACGGCTGGGTTTGGACTTGCCCAGAGTGGGCAAGAAATGAACAGGCCAGAGTTCTGAGAAGGCCCTGGCTCTTCAGGCCATTCGGCACATGTTTGCTGGCAGCCAACAGGCAGCAGAAGCAGAGTCTTCCCCACAGACATAAGGGACATTTTCTAGATTTGGAAGCAGACACAGAAAGCCAGGACCACAAGAGAAAACCACAGCACCAGGGCTAGAAAAGAGCCTAAGCTAGATTCGACCTGCCAGTTGGTAGCAGCGGTGGTATCGCCCACAAGCCAGGACAGTGCCAAGAGAAAGACAATGGCACCACAGAGCTAGAAAGGGAAAATCTCTCACACACAACATGCTCTATTCTGGCAGGAGACCGCCAAGTTTACCACAAAGGAGAAGCGTCTCAAAGGAAGTCCCAGATGGTTGCAAAAGATGGTGAGTCACTGGGATCTGGGCCACCTTGCCTGAGAGAGAAGACATATACAGCCTTACCTTCCACTGTGCCTCTTTGACCTCAGGCCAGAGGGTACACAAGTAGAGGGGTGATTTGGAGTCTTGCACGTGCCCGCACCGGTGCCGGTGAGCTAGCTGGCAGGCTGGAAGGAGGAAGTGGACCCAGCTGAAGCAGAGCTTTGCAGAACCTGCAGGCTGGGTTTGTAGGCAGGGATGGGCCTGTCACATGGCAGGGGAGATTTAGTCAGAAGAGGGGGCTGGGCGATTTGGAATGGCAGGAATGAGGAAGGTGCTCTGCAATGACCATGTCACTGGAACCCCAGGACCCTATCCTCTGGGAGACCCTGTGGCCCTGGGGGCTGGCTGAGAAGCCCTCTGGGCTTGGTAAGGTCTGGGCCGTGGACCTTGACCATCAAACCCCCAATACCACAGGTGCTGACCAAAGGAACTGTACCCTACCTGGGGATGTTCCTAACGGACCTTCTGATGACCAACAACGCATATCAGGACTTTAACGAAGTGAGTGCCCAGGGCTCCGCTGGGGTCCTTGAGCTGCAACACTCAGTTCTCCCACACTCTGGGCTCTTCCATTCCTGGCAATGCCAAGTCCATGCTCTGAGCTCAGTCCTATCTTGCTCTGACCAGGGGCTGCCTGGAGTTGCCTAACCACTGAGCTGTGGGCCCAGAGCCCAGCAGGGCCTCCAAGCCCCTCCAAAGGGGCCCTGGGGTACAAGGAAACCCAGGCTTTCCTGAAACAAGCAAGCCCTGTTCTAGGAAAGGCCTTGTCATCTGAAGATGACAAAGTCCTGTCCTCACACAAAAGTGTCAGATAGCACAGCCCCTGAACCAGCCCTCACATTCTTCCCCACCCTCCTCCAAAGATGACAGTTGTACTCCTGTGTGTGCACATGGGATCCCCAGACTACAGAAGGTCCAGAGCCCAGGTCCTAAATAAACAGGGGCCCCATTCTAACTGCATTCCCTTCTGCCTTCTAGGAAAGAACAATGATGAGAAAACTGCATAAGGTGAGCTAGCAGTAGCTGAGCAGACAAGATAAGGAGGGTGGAGAGCAGAGAGGGAAGGTCCCAATCCACAGTGACCAGCCCAAACCCACCAGCCCTAGCCCTGCCCTTGTGCTCTCCCTCACCAGGAGAATGCAATCCTCCAGCAGTTGAAGATGCTGCCACACAGTTGCAGCTACTATAAGATCCAAGTGGAGGCCACTTTCCTGGACTGGTTCAGGGGCCTGGAGAGGCTCAGCGAAGAGACCAGGTGGGCTGGCAGACACTGCTGAAGGAGAGGGGCTGTCCCTGGGGCTAGAGAGGCTGAGGTGTGCACCTGGGTGCAGGGGAGCCGACACACTCCGTGAGGGACTCATGAGGGGGGTGGCCAGCAGGCTCTGAAGTCCAGGCTGACTCTGGCAGTGGCCTGAACATGGCACTTGCTGACCTCAGCACCATGCCTTGTCTTAGCTATGAGCTCTCCTGGGAGCTGGATCCCCATAAGCAGAGTGCCAACCCCAGCCTACCTACACACAAGATCTCAGGCAAAAGGAAGGCCAGCAAGAAGTCAATGCATGGGTTCCGGGGACTGGAGCCCACAAGATGCTGGGCAAGGAATGGGGAGACCCAGAGGCTGACGCTGACTTCCCCTTGTTGGGCCCAGAGGCATCAGCTCTCTGGGACTCACCGTGCTCCCTTGCTTGTCTCTGCATCCATTCCTCCATCGGGGGTGGGGGTGACTTTGGGAAATGGGGATTGGAAAGATCCTCCAAGGGAGCAGCAGGCAAGCAGGGTAGTGGGGAGCAGAGTCTGGGGTGGCGTCGGGGAAATCCCTCCAGCAAGCCCTTCTTATTCTGAAGCCCCAGGCCCACAACACTCACTTCTGTTTCAGTGGCAGCTCTCACTGCGCATCCCGGGGGCAGGTCCAGCCTGGCCCTGACCCAGGAAGCAGCAACCTGGACACAGCTGAAGAACCCTCCCACACCAGTGCACACTGCCCTGGGGGGTCCCGCAACCAATCACGCAGCAGCCTCCAGGGAGAATCCTGCTCTCACCACGAACCAGTGACACCCCACCCCTCCACTCCTGTCCTACTACCTGGACAACTAGAGGTACATGCAAGGGGACCTGACAGAGCAGTCCGCACACCTAAGCAAATACGTGTGGGCACATTCACCCCCACAAACACACTCTCATGCACACAGTGTTTGGAAAAGTTCCAGGTATCCTTCCAGGCTCGGGCAACCATGTATTTCAACCCCTGTCCTGATGTGGTTGTTTCTGCAGATGGGGGCCTGTGCCTCCCTGTCATCTTCAGGGACTGCACAGAGACACGGGGCATGCAGCAGCCCAGCCTTCCCTTCAGCCTCCAGCACACCTGAGGCCACCACAGGCAGCAGCCAGAGCTGGGCCTCAGGAGTGGGCAGCAGCGGCTCCCCCATGCCTCTGGGTAACAAGCAGGGGGAAGACTCCTGCGTCCTCATGGGGAGCTTGCCTGCCACACAGGGAATGTGCCAGGAGGGAGGCATCCTGCTGAGTGGGGCACAATGGCATGCCACTCATGTCTTCTACAAGCCAGTGCACAGCCCTGTGCACTTCTCCATGTCCAATCCCTTCCCTCCACAACATGACCTGGAGTGCACAGTAAGAAACCCAGCATGCTGGAGGCACAGGACAGCGCCTAGGGCCTCTGCTGACAGGGAGGAGGGAGGAATGGTGGCCCTTCCACCAGGCAAGAATAAGAGCACACTGGGCACCCTGAGGAGTCCTGAGGGAAGAAAAAGGGAGAAAGCAAGGAAGTCCTTATCTGCCTTAGGAAGAGTCTACCCCTGACCTTCTTCACTTTCCTGAGAGGAGGAATGAGCTACAGCTTGGAGTTGGGAGCAGGGCCCTCCCAGGGAATCTAGTCCATTTCCATGCCACAATCTGCTCTCTCAGACACTGCTAGTAGGCTGCACAAGGAAACTGTGCTTGGCCAGCCCAGCCACAATCCACCTGGGGGCCTCACAACTAGTCAGCAGGGCAGGGCTCTTGCTGCTGAGCACCTGCATATAGCACAATTTGTTTCCAAGTGGACTGGCCCAGCTGAGGAGAAGCCGCTTGCCTTTTCCAAGAGCTGAGCAGAGCAGGAGTCCTGGGTGAACTCTGCTGCCTCATGCTTCCTCATCACGAGTCCAGAACACTCCACCCTGCCAGTCCTCTCAAAACTACAATTATACTAGCCATTACACCAGGAGTTGGGAAGCTTTCTCTTCCTTTCTGTCCAGCTCAGTGCCTCAGGAGACAGAGACAAGGATCCAGGTGGTGTCCTCTACCACCTCCAGACCAGAGCAGGCCAGGTGGCAGGAGGAACTGGGGCCCTGGATCTGGGTCTCCTCCCTCTCTTTGGTTTCCACGAGTGGCTCTGATGAGTCCACTAGAAAGGCACACTTGATTTCCTTGCCCAGAGTCAAAAGAAATAAAGGGGTTCAGGCTGGGAGGTGCTCAGGGGGGCACACTGCTGAGGACAGTGGGCAAGGCCCATCCTTGCCTCATGGAGACCATGTTCAAATCGGAAGACCAGAAACCCCCACAAGCCCCCACATGGAGGATTCCTCTGCTGTGCATTGCATGGTGTCCAGAGGATCCTTGGACACTGACTTAAGTGAAGACACACATTCTGGACACTTCACCTGATGAATTCTCTCCTATTTGGATGCAGGTCAACAAGCAGGAGGAGCCAAGGGACGTCATCCCAAAGGCCCCAGAGGAACACTGGCTGCACCGGCAAAAACCCAAAGGCTTGCAGCTGGTACAGTTTGCTTCTGAGGATCTGAGTAAGTGCCATGCAGACATCCAGGAAAATGACAGGAGGGGATGCAGATGGGGACCTGGCTCAGCCGCAGGGCTAGGGGCAGAGCCACAAGGGTGGCCACTGGGCACACTCAGCCTCCAGTGGGTACTGCATGGCCAGCGCTTCATCATTTCCCCTCTTCTGCTGCATATGTCAGCCCTTGCACAGCCCTGCCCTGCCCTAACGTCCCTGCTTGGAGAGGGAGACGCACCACAGACACACATCAAATTGGAGGCAGTGCTTATAGCTGCCAGCAGACAAGCCCTCACTACAACACACTTTTCTACTTCTTGATCACATGGGAAACAGGCCTTCAGAAAAAATCTCACACTGCAAAACCACTTGCCTAGCGCCCTCAAAACCCTTGATCTCTCTCCCTTGAGCTGGAAAGAAGATGCCCCTTCACAGCTCCAACATCTAAACTGACTCCACCAAACATCAGAGCCACAATCCATCAAGTGGCAGCCAACAGAAATACACTTGCACAACAACATTTAGAGTTGTAGACAGAGAATTTGGAACAGAATCAAGTCCAGGTGCAGACCCAGAATGAACTAGGGAGATCTCAGAGATCTCTGGAAAAGTGCAAACCATATCTGTCACTAGGATTCACAGCCAAGTGCAGAGTACAAAATGGCATAGGAGGGTGACAGACACATAGCCACACACACACACACACACACACACACACACACACACACAAACGCACACACAGAGGCACAGGCACACACACAAATACAGAAAAGCAGTTTAGAGACATAGGAAAAGGGATAGTGAGGGAGAAAATCAGATGGGCAGCAAGACAGCAAAAGAGACCGAGACAGGCATTGAAACACATCATGTGTTTGAGGAGTACAAGAGAAATGTGCATGTGCTCATTGTTCAGTTGTCTTTTCACTGGCCTCAAGACCCAAGCAGGTGCTTGGATTTCAGTGATGAGCATTGATTGTCCCTGGTGTGTCATGAACCCTTTGTTAACTTCCTGAACCTTTCCGCTGTCTGTTGGCAATGTGTTCTCTTCTTCTCAGAAATCAAATCAGATCCCTGGCAAAGCTCATGAATGTGAAAGAGACTCCACAAGGCAGGCAGGAGCCGAGTACACTCTAGACTTACTTGATAGGACAGTCATGGACACAGGTCACTGTGGAGCAGGAGAGTCATGGCTTGTTGAGGGTTTAGGGCTCCTTGCATGGAAGGTCTCACAATGCATAGGGTTCTGGGGGGCCGAGTCTAGTCCTGCTTTGTGGTGGTGCTAGCAGCCATCCTTGTTGGCAGGAGAACAGGGCTCCAGGGAGGTGCTGTGCATTCTGCAAAGCTGGCTGTGCCTGGAGAGCCTGAACCACACAGCATTGAGGGCAGAAGGGAATCCCGTGTGCTCTCACAGCCAGAACTGGCATGACCCAGGGGTCCCAGGTCATGAGGACTCCTGGCACTGGACTGAGGGTCTGGCGACATGCTGGCTCATTCCTGCTCTGCAGGAGCTTCTCACACATTTGGTGTGTGGCAGTCCCCAAAAGGACTGCTGACCATCTCTCTGTCCTTTCTCCAGCAGATCTGGGGATTCCTGAAACCTTCCATGTGACAGACCCAAGCAAGTCCTTGGACCAATGTGATTTAATCCTTCAAGAGTGGACCTCCCCACAGAGAACCAAGAACAAGCGTCGAGTCACCTTTATCCTTCCTCCCTCCAAGAGAAGAAGGGTCAGACACTGAACAAGTCCTGCCTTGGACTACACTGGCCCAGGCCACACCCTACCCACCCCTTGCCTTGCATCCTCAAAACTCCATCTTTTCTCCACAATCCACGCCACAGTGGCTCTGTGGTCCAGGAGCCACCTTCCTGGAATTCTAAATCCAAGACCCCATCAGCTCCTTCCTAGCAGATCCCCACTGAGCTACACAAGCTTCTGGCAAAATATCCAGGCACATGTTACTTCGCTTGCCCTTCCATCCAGGAAAACCTCACCATCCTTCCTAGAAAACCCTCCCCAGATGACACAGACCAACTCTAGGATCCAAATAAGTACCTTTCATCCCCAAAGTTCTCCTTCCACGAGAATGAGAGCTGATACTAGAGAGACTGGCCTGCCCTCCAGAGACTCCCTCTCAGTGCTTCAAGTGTCCTCTGCACTTGACTAGAGAAGCAGAGGGCTTTTGGTTGGAGCAATGTGTGTGCCGTCCTGCCTCTACCCTCCTCTCTATTGGCATTCATCAGGGCATTCATCATTTCTGACCAGATTCATGTCCAACAGCCCCTCCTGTGAGCCCCAAAATGCATGCCTTCACCAAGCCACTCTACCCTCTCTAGGTTGACTTTCCGTTGAAAGTCTTTAGCTCTTCCCTTCCCTACATTTCTGCTATTCCCAACTTTGACAAGGTGCACTAGAGATTGCCAGGAGGGTTGACGGAGAAGAAGTGAATGTGGAGCTCTCCAAGTCCCAGCCCTCCAAACCTCCTAGAGGAAAGGCCTCTGGTAGACCTTGCCCTCGCTCTCCATTCACGGAACACAGTGCTTCTAGCACGATGCCTTTGTACAGGACTTTTTCCACTCAACTCACAGATAGCATACCTGCCCCAGGAGACCAAAAGAGATCTTCACTATTTCAGGTCTGGATGGCTTCATAGGATTGAACACAAATTGTACACAGACTGGTTTTGAGTAATGATAGGACAATGTAAAAAAAAAAACTTTTTCTACTAGATTCTGCTCATGGTAGTGTTCTTCCTGGATCCTGAGTGTGAATGAGAAGCATGCGCATGTGCTGTGAAAAAAGAACTGGACGGGATGACAGTGGACTTTAGGCAGATGTAGGGAATGCAATGCACCATTCTTGTCCACCACTGAAGGGTGAGCATGCCCACACTACTCTGAGCACTGGGGTTTGCTTCACTTTCACTATACTGCATGTCTCAAGAAATCACAATTTCTGGCCTATTAGCATAGGAGGAATGATGAAATCGCAGTGTGGCCAGGGAATCAGCCAACATCCTTAGGGCAGACCAGCGAGGCAGGTGGATGTGGGAGGGCTCAGTTTGACTCCTCAAGGTGATAAGACGTAGTCACCTCAGTAGTTCTTTATGAGGTCAGCTACTGCTGCCTTTACTGTAGCTAATGGACAGAGTTGAAGAATTGCTTGTTGTTTAATGTAAGGGTGAGGGAGCTGTCTACTCAAGAGGTTGTGCTCAAAACCAGCCCTAGCAGTAATGTCCCTAAGGCTCTCTTCTCTATTTGACTATGAATACCAGAGCTAGTGCTGGGCCTGAAAGCAGCCAAATGCTAAATTCTGAGAGTCAACCGCTTTTTGCCTGAGTCAGTCACAGATGCAGAGATGCACTGCTTTTTGATTCTGAGAAGACTGAGATGTGGGATCTCGTTATTCAGTGCTGAGCAGATAACAGAGTAGAAAATTCTCTGAATATACTCAACCAGGATCCAAGTATGACAAAAATGGTTTACAAATGTCTCCATGTAAGTTGGAGATAAAGCTTTCAATGAAGCACTGAACTAATTCCTGGGGACTGACCATCACATTTCCCAACTCACTACATTGTAACACTCAAGTGTTCACTTCTGTACAATTGTATAGCCTAAAAAGGTGAGAATGGCTCCTCCACAGAGATAATGGTTTGGTTTTTATCATTTTTACTTATTGGAGAGAATCTTTTAAAATGCTGAAAACTGGTTGTAGCTATATGTCAGACAAAGACCACGTTCTTTTATGGAGAATGCCACTCCTTCCCTCACAATCTCAGGTCATAGAGTTCACAGTGGCTAATATCATTACTGCACGTTTGCCTTCTTTCTCTCTGTTTCTCTCTCTCCCCTTACACACTCAAAGACAATAAGGAAAACTAAACAGTAATAAAACTCATTTCCACTTCCTGAAGTTCCTTACAATATTTACCCATGAGATTTGGATGATAGCTATTCCTGAGGGATCTCAACATTGGGCTGCTTTATTAAAGACAGCAAAGTACCTGCTTCAGTCATGCTCAGTGAGTGACTTGTAGAAGTCCAGGAAGCCACCAAGTAAGTAGCCCGGGAAATTAGGAGCAGGACATTTCAGCCCAGGAGAATTTCAATAAGGTGACAGAAGAGAGGGGCTGGGACCAAAACTCCTGGATACATAGACAAGAACTAAGAGGAAATAGGAAGGGAATTCTGCAGCACACTGAAGCAGCAGAAGCATCCATACTATGAAGAGAAAGGAGCTGAAATTCTGTCTAAAGAACAGAAAGGTAAGAATGACAGCAAATGAAACAGGTTCTGCTGAGAACCGGAGTTTCTGTTGAAATACCACCAGATGAACCCGCCAAATAGATTCCATGATTTTTTCCCAAAGAAAAGGGGAAAAAGTGGAGAATTATAGTCAAGGACTAGTATTTTCAAAATGAATGACATCAATCGACACAAAGTTATTGAATCAACTTCAAAGAATAAGAAGTGGGTGTGGTGGCTCACACCTGTAATCCTAGCTATTTAGGAAGCTGAGATCTGAGGATGGCTGTTCAAAGCCAGCCCAGGCACTAAAGTCCACGAGACACTTATCTATAATTAACTACTAGGAAATCAGAAGTGGCAATGTGACTCAAGGGGTAGGGCGGTAGCCTTGCGCTGAAGAGCTCAGGGACAGCGCCCAGGCCCTGAGATCAAGTCCCACAACCAACAACAACAACAAAAGTCAATAGGAGATCACACTAAAAGCCAAGGTAATCAGATATCCAGAAACAGGGAGGAAATCTTATGAGAACCAATCATCACGTGGCAGTTCTTTGATAAACTGCATAGCTAGCGCTCCAGAAAATGTGGCGAAAAAGGACAATTGGGAAAATGTCTTAAAAATGAGCTGAGAGACAAAGCTCAGGATAGAAATAGAAGTCAGAAATGCGTTTTCAGTACACAATTCTCCTCTTGCTTTTGTGTGCATTTAGTTTGAAGTCAGACTCTTTTGTCTTCTAGACAGCTATCTACTCCATGAGACCCACTCACAGCGTTTTTAACACACTTCAGTTGCTGTTCTGTCAGGGCCTTCCTTGTGTTTTGTTCTGGACATAGCCTTGAATCTTGAACATTTGACCTATTCTTGTTGCCCATCTAGAATCACAGGTATGTGCTAGTGCATCTAACTTATTAGAGGGGATGGATTTCTGAACCTAAATTAGAGGTGTTCCAACTAGGTTGTTGTTATAAGCTGAAAATATTCCCTCATCACCAGCATAACCATGAAAACACATGGAACAATTTTTTAGGAGATACAAGAAAAAAAGACTGGAAATTGTTCTCTAACATTTTATTGCTCTTATCAAAGTCTTCAATAGTTTAAATTTTGTCAAATCTAATTTCTGTTCTCATGGATTCCCTCTTCTTCCCCTTCTACCAATGGCAACTCTCATTTGTTATTCTGTTTTCTCCTCTTCCTAATTTTCAAGTGTTATATGATCCACCCATCTCAGGACTCACCTATAGTGCTAGTATTTTCTATAATATTTTATCAGTTGTCTTTACAGCTCATCTTACAGCTTTAAATGTCACATTTTGTTTGTTTGATATTTCTCTCTGCAGATAAGACTTCCTTAGGAACCTTAAGATTATATATTAAACTGTCTATGAAACATCTCTACTTAAATATTTAATAAAACATAAAATTAACTTGGCAGAAATATAGTTACTGATGTTTCACCTCACCAAAGTCTCCATTCTCCACAGTTGTTCATGTATAAATAAATGACATCATTCCATGTGCTTTCTCTGTCCATTTTTATTTTCCCTTATACATTATATCAGAAACAAGAATATATCTCAACACGTTTATTTCCTGTAAAACCCACATCTGATCGCTTGATTCTGGTGTTAGAGCACACTTTAAAGTCTCTCTTCCAATCTGTTGTGGGTAACCTGTTCAGTCAATGTGGGAGTGCTAAGTAACACTAAGAGACTATTTCAGTCACTATATGCATTAAAATGATGATGATGATGATGATGATTATTGCAATGTTTATTATTAGGAGTTGAGAGACTGTTGAAAAGAGAGACTATAAAAATACTCCGGAGCCCCTGCTGCTTCTAGGCACATCGGCTCCTGTGGGTTGGCGATTCAGACATGGCCAAGTCCAAGAACCACACGACGCACAACCAGTCCTGGAAATGGCACAGAAGTGGCATCAAGAAACCCAAATCACAAAGATATGAGTCTCTGGAGGGGAGGTGGACCCCAAGTTTCTGAGGAACATGTGTTTTGCTAAGAAGCACAGTAAGAAGGGCTTTAAGAAGATGCAGGCCAACAATGCTAAGGCCATGAGCGCGTGGGCCGAGGCCGTAAAGACCCTGGTGAAGCCCAAAGTAGTGAGCAACAAACGCAAGCTCCCTGAGCAGGCCACGCACAAGCTCCAGCCACTCGCCTACACCACCCATCCTAAGCTTGGGAAGCGCATCTGTGCCTACATCACCTGGCACCAGGCCAGGGCCCGGGGACCAGCTGCTACTCAAGCTCAGGCCCAGGCTGCAGCCCCTAAGAGTACCCAGGCCTTGGTCCTTAAGAGTGCCCACACTCCAGCCTCTAAGGGGGCCCAGAGCCCTGTGAAGGCCCCACAGTGAAGACCTCTGTCTGCCAGTGTGAGGACTGGAGGACTGCTGTGGCTCCCTTCAGAGGAGCCACTGACCACTGTCATTTCTACCAATAAGCCTAAGGCAGGAAAAAGTAAATTCCAGAGAGGGTTATACTCATAGTTTATTCAAAATTCATACATAGAGGTATTGAAAATTGCCTTGTTGGCCGGGAATGTGGCCTAGTGGTAGAATGCTTGCCCAGCATGCACACAACCCTGGGTTTGATTCCTCACATACACAGAAAAAGATGGAAGTGGTGCTGTGGCTCAAGTGGGAGAGTTCTAGCCTTGAGAAAGCCCAAGGACAGTGCCCAAGCTCTGAGTTCAAGCCCCAGGACTGGCAAAAACAAACAAACAAACAAACAAACAAAAAACCATGAAAACTACCTGTCTTCTCTCTGGAAAACAATATATTTATTTTACACTATCACTAAACTGATCAAAGATGTGCAAGGCATACTTATTTGTTATAATTTCTCTTAATAGTCCTCTGTATTATACAATAAAGCATCTTTCAAGTGTAGTGATTTAAGAATATTTCCTCAGTTCCAAGGTGATGAGATTCTAGACCAATCAATAGGGACCACAAACACTCATCGACTCACAAATCCAAAGAAGGGGAATCGACACTGAGATTACTCCACAGGAATGTGATTTGTATAAATCGGAAGCATTTTCAAGTAGAACATCATCCTCTGGTGTCAGGAGGCCTGCTGCCATTTTCTATTTGGCTGTGATCCTGGTCGCAAGCTCCTTGAGTTGCAAAGTTTTCTGAAAAACCTTCGCAGGGCTCCTTTTACTTCCTGGTTCCTGAGGCTGTAGATGAGTGGGTTTAGCATTGGGGTGACTACTGTGTAGAAGATGGCAACCTGGCGATCCTGGTCCAAATTGTAGCTGGAGGATGGCCGGAGGTATGTGCGAATCACAGAGCCGTACAGCAGCAGCACAACCAGGATGTGGGAGCTACAAGTGGAAAGAGCTTTGCGCAGGGCAGCCACTGAATGCATGTGAGCGATGGCAACTCCTATGCGAGCATAGGAGCCCAAGATGAAGAAGAATGGGCTGACCACCACAGCTACGCCCTCGGTGAAGATTAGCATTTCATTCACCACCGGTCGAGTACAAGAGAGCTTCAGCAGTGGAGTGATGTCACAAAAGAAGTGAGTGACCCGGTTTCCGCAGAAAGTTAAACGGGCCACCAGCATACTATACAGGAGACTGTTAAGGCTGACCACCACCCATGAGGTCAATGTTATACGAAGGCACAGATGCTGGGTAACGATGGCTGAGTACCTTAAGGGGTCACAGATGGCAACATAGCGGTCATATGCCATGGCAGCCAGCACATGGCCTTCCATGCTGCCTACAGCCATGAAGAAGAATAACTGTGTCATGCAGCGGCTGTAGGAAATGGTTCGGCTCACAGCCACTGTGTGGACCAGCATCTGAGGCACGGTGATGGTTGTTAGAAATATGTCAATAAGGGAAAGCTGTCTAAGCAGGAAATACATAGGGGTCTGAAGCTTAGGGTCTACGCAAGCAGCAATTACTAGTAAGGCATTGCCCATAACTGCAATCAGGTACATGGTAAGGACAATTCCAAAAATCACTGGCTGCATCTCTGACCAGCTAGACAAGCCCAGTAAGACAAATTCAGTCACTTCTGTCCTGTTTCTACTGGCCATACAAACAACATGGTTCACTTTACCTGTAAAGAGGAAAGATCAATGCTGAAAAAGACAGAAAAGGATGTGAAATGTCTCTGACATTAGAGTGAAGATCTGGCCCACACTTCACATATCAAGAAACTGTTTTGTTTTTTCAGTAGCAATGTTCCAGATCCATTAAGTCAACTGAACTTAGCTGGGTTGAGAATAGAACTCATCAATATAGTGACTGACTTTATTCATTGGTTAATAAGTTGTCAATGAAATGCTTAATATCCAATATCTACAGGGAGCTCAAGAAACTACTCCCCCCAAAACCCAACAAACCAATCACTAAATGGGCAAGAGAACTAAAGAGAGACTAAAGAAGAGGTTAGCTGGGTGTGGTGGCTCACACCTGTAATCCAAGCTACTCAGGAGGCTGAGATCTGAGGATCAAGGTTCAAAGCCAGCACAGGCACAAAAGGACCTGAGATTCTTGTTTCTAATTAACCTCTAGAAAACAAGAAGTGGGGCTTGGCTCAAGGGTAGGGTGGTAGCCTTGAGCTGAAGAGCTCAGGGACAGTGCCCAGGCTGAGTTCAAGCCCCATGACCCACAAAAAAAAAAAAGGAAGAGGCTAAAATGGCAAAAAAAAAAATGAGAAAATGTTCATCATCCATGGTCATAAAGGAAATGCAAATAAAAACAACCCTAAGATATCACCTTACCCCAATTAGAATGGCAAATATTCTGAACTCAGACAATGACAAATGCTGGCGGGGTTGTAAAGAAAGAGGTGGAAATGTAAACTAGTTCAGCCACTCTGGAAGGCAGTTTGGAGGTTTCTTAAAAAACTGAAAATAGCCGGGCAAGGTGGCTCATGCCTGTAATACTGGCTACTCAGGAGGCTGAGATATGAGGATTATGGTTCAAAGCCAGCCTGGGCAATATGAAACTGTGAGACTCTTATCTCCAATTAATCACTAGAAAACAGGAAGTGGGGCTATGGCTCAAGGGTAGGGTGGTAGCCTTAGCTGAAGAGCTCAGGAACAGTGCCCAGTCCAGAGTTCAAGCCCCATGACTCCCCCACACACAAAAAAAAACCCTGAAAATAGCCCTTCCCTACGATCCCGCCATATCATTCCTGGGCATCAACCCTGAGCATCATAAAGGATATGATAAAGACACCTGCTCAGCCTTGTTCATCTCTTCACTATTCATAATAGCCAAGTGATGGAAATAATGCAGATGCCCTACTACAGATGAATGGATACAAAAAAATCTGGTACATATATACAGTGGAATTCTACATAGCTAACAGATAAGATAAAATGATGGCATTTGCTGGGAAGTGGATGAAACTAGAGCAAATCATGTTGAGTGAGATAAGTCAAGACCAAAGGAACAAAAGGTGCATGGTCTCCTTGATATGTAGATATCAGATCCAATTAGTACAAGAGTGGTGACTCAATATTTGGGTATCTAAGGTCTTGGAGATATAAACAGAACTACATAGACATAAATATCTATGATGGGATATATATACTCTATAGACATAATGTTATATAGATTGATATAGATTAATTACATTCTAAAATCTATGTGCCAGTGATCGCATATAAAGATTCTCTTCTTGAATACTTGTTTGTTAAACATGACATTTGAATATGATGTAAAAAATCAGTGTTAATAAAATCTTTCAAAAATATATCATAGTGCTTGTTTTGGCAGCACATATACTAAAATTGAAATGATACAGAAAAGATTATCATGGCCCTTACACAAGGATGACACACAAAAATATATCATAATATAAAAATAGTGAACGAAAAAACATAGTCTTCCAGGGAATGATATTCTCATGTCTTTTTTTTGGCTCAAGCTTTTCCTATAGAGACATGAAGAGGGAATGCCAACACAACTTTCACTGTTAACTATAAATGAAGATATTTGGATGCACGCTGCATGTCTAAATGAATGGGAAAACATAATTGTCAAATAACTATAGGAAAAAATATGTAATAAAAGGAAGAGTCTCCCTCTGACTGGTTATTTTTAGGCAGTCCACCACATTCTGTCCTTTGCAATGGGCTCCCACCTCTTTTATCCTCTCCTTAAACACCTCCCTAGCACAGGCTGCTCTTCAAAATCTCCCACCCTGGACCACCTAAAGGCAGAAAAGTGTGGGGCCCTGCCTATTCTTACAGGAACAATGCTGCTATTATATCAATGAATCTGGCTTGGTAGAATAGAACAGGCCCTGAATAAGCTAAAAGAACTTAAACACCAACAGTAGGGGGCTTCCCTGGATTGGTTTCAGAGCCCCCTCGCTGGGTGGCTGCTACGTTTCTTAGGCCCTTTGATTTTAATTTGTCTTTTCTTTTTTTATTTGCCCCATGCCTTCTTAGGTTTATTCAGAGCCTCATCCAAGAGATGACCCGAGGAATGGTTAATCAGCTTCTACTCCACCCATACATTCGCCTGTCGACTGCCCCTCCAGCGTCCTAGACCACCAGCAGACAGCCCCAAGACGCCCATGACACTCTGGCATCTGCCAAACTCTCCTGAATCTCAACCTAAATTCATTTGGTTGGACTTTGGTTTTCTTGAATCTCCTCAGTCATACAGTTCAGACCATCTTTAGCTAGTTGATCATATGTATAAAACAGGAGCTTAAAAGATAAAGGAAACTCACATTTCTCAAGTCTGATCTCCTTTTTTCCTGTATCCTTCCATGTACATGCAGCTCCAGCGATATGTTCTTAAGACCCCATTGCTCTTTCAAGATGGAGCCACAGGCACACTCAGGTGTTCAGAGGGGTGTACAGATATCATGCCTGTAATCCTACCTACTCAGGAGGTTGAGTTCTGAGGATCGCGGTTCAAAGCCAACCCATGCACAAAAGTCCATGAAACTCTTGTCTCCAATTATCCACCAGAAAACTGGAAGTGGTGCTGTGGTCAAGTGGTAGAGTGCTAGCCTTGAGCTTAAGAGCTCAGGGGCAGCACCCAGGCCCAGAGTTCAAACTTCATGACTGGGGAGAGGGGGGGGGGAAAGAGAGAGAGAGAGAGAGAGAGAGAGAGAGAGAGAGAGAGAGAGAGAGAGAGAGAGAGAGAGAGAGAGAGAGAGAGAGAGAGAAGAGAGAGAAAGAGAGAGAGAGAGAGAGAGAGAGAGAGAGAGAGAGAGAGAGAGAGAGAGAGAGAGAGAGAGAGAGAATGTTCTTGACTTTCCTCTTTGATGAAAGCCTCAACAGATAGGCTACTTCCCTTTACCACCGAATCAAGATCTAAATAGAAAGAGTGTGTTTAGTGCCCTCTTGACCTCAGTTCTGTTCTTAAGCTGTTCTTAAGTGTCCTCTTAAGCTGATCAATCACAAAGGTTGTATCTGAGATGTATAAATAGGAACTTCTTTCCATTTTCTCAAAACAAATCCTCCAGACTCTCACAAAATACATTAAACATCTGTAATACATTCCTAATGTCTGGAAAACACAAATTTTCTCTGTACCTTCACTGACTCTATTCTATATCCCAGCCTCTATTTTCCACTTGAAAAATATATCTTTCTATGTTATATAACTGGCCATTCCTCCATTATTTTGCTTCCATTGACTATAATATTAGTACCTCCTTCTTCCATGGATCTCTTTGGTGGCAGAATCTACTATTTTTCAAGAATGTGATTGATAATTTTCTGTTCCCTATTCACTTACCTTAAGACATAGTGAAAACTTAGCCTTCTCTGTATCTAGCCAGTCTCATATACCCCAGTCAGACAGCACAGCAGAGCTACGTCCCTCTTTCTCATTAGGAAGTCCCTTATGATTTTCCATAAAATCTTTCTGAGGATGTGTCATCCCAGCAAAGCAGGAGCAGCCACATGCACTCACACTGGGATTCCACTGACCCCAGGAGGCTCCAGCTGTGTGCACAGAAAACACTAATTGGAATGGGCTGCATCATTCCCCCTTCCTGTACCCAATGCGACTAAATGGGACTCAGGAGCCCATCCATTCTCCATCCTTTGCCCCTGCTCTCATTGAGGCAAAGCTCATATATGCTCTGGGAAGCAACTGGGCTTACAGGAAAGGTCCACCTTTGGAGAACATCAACCATACAGCTCTGTGTAATATTAACAGTTGAACAAAGAGGAGCACAGGGGAAACTGATTCCCATTCCACCATCTCAGGAAGTCATTTCTCCATCTTATTCTTCCTTTCCTTTAACTATTGAGTATCTGTAATTAATCCAAGAAATTTAACTAATTGGACTTACATCTGAGGATTTGGATGACAATAATAGGATAAATCTAATTATTGTTATCTAATAATTGTCCTGTTTCCCCAATAACTTTTTCATTCCTTACCCTCTCCTGTTTCCAACCTTTACTGGGTAAAATCTAGTCCTTTTGTTTATCCATTTCAAAACTTTAGCCTTAAAAATATCTACCTTAAAGAAGTCTTTGAAAAATAAGAGATATATCAGGAGATCGATTCCTATATTGAAAAATTTTGAGATTACTTAAGAGAGATTCTTGATCTTATTTTTAAACACACAAATGTGTTATGAATGTTCACCCCTCACACTTTTTTCTGCTGGTCCTGGGGCTTGAACTCAAGGTCTAGGCATTTGTCTCTGAATTATTCCCTCTTAAGGTTATCATTCTACCACTTGAGCCATACCTCCACTTCCAGCTTTTTGGGTAGTTAATTAGAGACAAAAGTCTCACAGATTTTCCTGTTGGGCCATGCCATCCTCAGATCTCAGCTTTCTGAGTGGGTAGGATTGCAGATGGAAGCCACCATCACCTGGATATCCCCCACACTTTCAAGATTGTGTTGACATATATATTTATATAGTGCACCTTGATCAGATTCATTCCTCTGTCAAGTCTCATCCCACTTCCCACTTTCAAAACCAATCTCAGAAAACTTCGTTGTATCAATTTCACATGTGCACAAAAAGTACTGGATCATCTTCATCTTTCTTCACCCACTCTACTCAGCTTCCTGCCTCTTAAGCGCACTCATGCCTTCAACAGGACTTTTACTACATTTCGCTCATTTTTTCTAGTGTAGACTAATTATTCAAAGGGATTTTGCTATGGTGTTTCATACACACACACACACACACACACACACACACACACACAAACACACATACAGATTGACTCTATTCCTGACCCACACTTTCCCTGTCTACAGTCCTTCCTATTATCTCAACAGCTGTCAGTGAACTTTGTTTTGCTGTTTTCATTCACAGATGCAATGTCATTTGGTATTTCTCATTCTCTAATATTCTCTTTCCTTCCTCCCTCTCTAATCCCCTCAAACAGCATGACAATTATAAATATTATATATATATATATGGGGTACAGAGGTTGTTCTTCTGTGTGTTTCCAGATAAGTGTATTTTTAGGTCTACTGTCATCATAGGAGAGAAAACATGCAACCTCTGAACATGGCTTACTTTGCTTAACATGATGAACTCCAACTGGACCCATTTTCTTACAAATAAAACACACATAATTTCATTCTTCATCATGACTGAATAATGCTCCAGTTTATGTGTTTGTAAATTTTTCTTGATCCACTCAGACCCTAGAATATTAATAATAGTGCTGCAATGAACTTTTGCATATGTACCAGTGTCGCTAATATATACTGAATTATATTCTGATAGATGATACTTTCATTTTTATTGGTGTCTAGGAACATTTGGATTGCTCCTTTCTGCTCAGAGAAAGCAAAAGCACAACTATGCATAGTGAAATTAATGCACAAAGTCAGAGTTCATAGTCTGGCCTTGAAGCTGAAGAAATTCTTTAAAAATGTCACTCTCCTGGTTCCCTCCTATTGTTTATTAATTGATTTGTGTTGAAACTTAGCATCCCTCTTCTTCTGCAGCTACCAAATGTTCCTGAGGTGATACAGAGCTGAGAATCATTAACACAGGAAGCTTTAAGCTCAGGACTGAAGTCAGGAAGGGAATCCAAAACAAGTTAATGCCACATATGCATGTAGGACTTGGCCCCATTGACACAAGGATTACTAATTAAAAATTGGTATAAATAAGCCTGACACCAGTGGCTTATGCCTATAATCCTAGCTGTTCAAGAGCCTGAGAGCTGGAAGATCACTGTTTTCTGTCTCACAGCTGAGACAGAAAAGTCAGTGCTACTACAGCTCCACAACAATCTGCAAAAAAGCAGTACTGGAAGTGTGGTTCAAGTGGTAGAGCACTAATCTAGCAAGAGTGATGTCCTGAGTTCAAAGCTCATTACTGTCTTCCCCTGCCCCACACCCCACGCCACCAAAGAAAAAGAGAGCAAAAAGAAGTGGTATGAATGGTAAGTAAAAGTAAGACTAGACGTTTTTTTGCCTTTTGTTTCCATTTCTATTGAGTGAGGTAAGGCTAGTTGTCTGTATGAAAGCTTGAGAGTGGAAGAATATAAGCAACTCTAAAAATTAAAGTATTTATATGCAATAGAATTCTATACTGCAATCAGAAAGAATGACATTGCCCCATTCATAAGGAAATGGAAAGTCTTGGAAAAAATCATGTTAAGTGAAGTAAGCCAGACCCAAAGGAACATAGGCTCAATGGTTTCCCTCATTTGTAATAATTAGTACACATCTAGGATTCTCCTAGCAGAGGATCAGTATACCTCAAAACCTATGTACATATGGTCATCCAGGATGAGACCAAACAAAATGAACTCTAAGTTATGGAAACAAGAGGCTTATCTTTGTGACTGATGTTCTTAACATACTATGTGAAAGTTTCTTTTCTCTTTTTTTTCCACTATGGTTAATATTGTGGTTACTATATCTGACTTTGTTACCCAGTATCTTGTATATACACTTATTTTATTTGAAATAAGGAAAACAAGGGGGAAATAAGATGATTGGGAGGTGGTGGGATGAGGAGAAGGGAGACAAAAACATCCAAAAGGGTATCAAGGTTTGAGAAGTAATGTGCTCATTATCTGACAAATCTAACTGTACCCCCATCTATACATTATCCTAACAATAAAAAACAATTTAAAAAAACTACTGTTACAGTAATATCATAACAACATTGAAACTTTGGGACATCACATCAAACATTTTGAAAAATTGCATATAAACTATTACCAAGATAGAAAACAAGTAAATGAATAAAATGCCTGTGTTCTAATGTTAAAATAAATTTTAATCAGATTAAGCATAGTAGGACACTGCTACTCAATAAATAGACCCACTGACTAGCAGCATCACTATTAAGTGGAAATTGTTTAAAAAGCGACTTTCACCTGAAGTTTGAGAACCCATAAAAAGAAGAAACATGGGGAAAAAACAGAGGCTAGAAACAAGAAAAACAAGATGACTCAGAGTGCAAGGCAGGAAAAAGGTGCCATTTGATGAAACATCCAAAGATAACATTTTCTCAGTGTCCTACAAATGTTACATCATTAAACAAAAAGAAAAGTAATATAGCTGTCAGTGAGCTCTAGTGAATGTCCACAATTTTGTGAACAGCCATGATGAAAAATAATTAAGGAATACCTATCACATCCTTTCTCCTTACACATTAATTGAGTTTCAAAAATGACACTAATGCACTTGAAAAATAGACTATAGTTTTGCCAACTCTATCACTTAGTAGTTTACAAAGTGCTATCACATACATGATGCTTTGTTTTGTTTTGTTTTATTGTTTTGTCAGCCCTGGGGCTTGAACTCATGACCTGGGCACTGTCTCTAAGTTTCTTTTGCTCAAGGCTAGCACTCTACTACTTAAGCCGCAGTGCCACTTCCAGTTTTTTCTGTGTATGTGGTACTGAGGAATCAAAATAGAGATAAGTTCTTTCTATAGAAAAGATTTGCAAAGACATTTTGTCATTGTTGGAAGTAATGTTTGCTACTTCCTTTGGGCTTACCTGTTCTATCTACACTTATTTTATAAATGCATATTGAAATTAGTTTAAAACATATTAAGTAGACCTTGGATCCAGCAGTTAGATGGCTACAACAGAATTTGGTGCTAAAGATGTACTAGCAGAATCATAACTTTCCTGTCATGTCCAATTCTGGTCATATATTTGTTCACTGAGTAAAATAAGTAGTGAATTTTCCATCCCTATTTGTCTGAATTTATTTGTCTTTCACTTATTTTCTTATGTACATCAACACACTCTTAAAAAAATAAAAGCATGCCACATTAGAAGTGGGTGTGATTAACTCTACTATCATTGCTTTAGTTCATACTTTCACAATCCTAGCTTCACATTCCTTAAAAATCCTGCCACTTAAAGCTACTCCATCCTAGTGACTCATTTATATCTATTCTAATAACTAAAGATTAATAGTGTGGTGGAAAAATTCCAGAGGTATGCAGAGAGAGGAGCACTGACCTGTGTGTATGAATTTTTGTGCATACTGACAAAAGTCAACTCTGAAATCCTTCTACTGTCTAGGCCTTTTCTCCTGATCTCCCCAAACCCACTTGATCAAACTCTTCCCAGGCTTTTCTTTACCCACCCAGCATGGCCCACTCCTATGGGGGGCTAATCAGGAGTCCACTCTGCCCTGTAGAAACAGCCTGCGGACTGCACCCTTAACATCCTTATTTCGGAGACTATACACAAATGGGTTGGCCAGTGGTGTAATGGCAGTGTACATGACTGAAGCCAGCATGTCTTGATTCTGTGACTTCTGAGAGGGAGGCTGGAAGTAGACCCAGATGATGGTGCCATAGAGGAAGCCAACCATGGTGAGGTGGGAGCCACAGGTGGAGACAGCTCGACAGCGACCAGAAGCTGAAGGCAAACGGAAGATGGTGACCCCAATTTGGGCATAAGAAAGGATGATGAGAGCACAGGGGACCAGCATGAGGAATCCACCCTCAAAGAATATGGCCAGTTCATTGGAATGTGTATCCGAGTACGAGGCTCTCAGAAGTGGCCGGTGGTCACAGAAGAAATGGGGAAGGTTAACACTGCCCCTGGCATTGCCAGCCCAACACAGAGGCAGGAGGAGACCGACATGCAGTGTGGTGTGCATTACAGACACAGCCCAGCTTGTGACCAGTAAGCGGGCACAGAGTTGGCGATTCATCACCAAAGCATAATGTAGAGGGTCACAGATGGCCACATAACGGTCCAGAGCCATGACGGCAATGACAAGTGTATCTGTAACTCCAAACACATAGAAGAAAAAGAACTGAGTCAAACAGCGGGCAGCAGGAATGGCTGGGGAATCAGATGTCAGATGGACCAACAGCTGGGGCAGGATGACTGTGGACAGTCCCAAATCTATCACGGAAAGCCCGCGGAGCAGGTAATACATAGGGGAGTGAAGCCTGTTGTCCCAGGAGATGAGAAACACCAGAGTCACGTTCCCCAGGATGGTGGTCAGGTAAATAGCCAGGAACAGGAGAAAGAGGAGGCTACGGGGGACATTGGCTTTTGAGAACCCAAGGAGCAAGAAGACTGGAGAATGTGAAGCATTAGGGTCACAGCTCATGACTAGCGATAGTGAGCCTGTCTGAAGGAGAGGTAAAGTCAGAGGTCAAAGGCTAGCAATGATACTGTTTCTAATTAGCTATGTTATTTATGACCCATCTGTTTCTCTTTCTTTAAGTCACTCCATTGATTTTTGTCTGCCAGTGTCTTCCTTATTTCTTCTTTTTCTGCCCACTCTAGGAGTTCTAATCTACAATCACTGCTTACAATCTGGTAAGCTTCGTGGACTAATTGCCTATCTAGAGCACCTTCAGCTCCTCACCTTCCACTCACTGCAGCCCTCCAGATTTCTTCTCTTTAAACCTGTACCAAACACAATGCACCATTAACATTATGACTCTCATAATAGCATTTAAAGAAATAGTTTGTTAAATGGGCTCTTTAAAGAGATGGCTTAAACCATAACATTTTAAAAAATGGTTCTGAGAAGGTTGTTTATAGAGTGAAATTGTTTCAGATTGCCACCAAGAGGTCCTGTTTTCTCTTTGTTCCTTGTGTTAATTAATAAGATCATCATTATTTTCTGCCTGAGGCACGAGCCAGAATCTGAAGGAACCCACTTCCTCATCTTCTACATCCAGACATTCCATCACTATATTTCTCTTTATAATACCCTCTTAATCCACTGGCATTATTGAAGCTTTATCATCCGTAACAATATTAATGTCCACAACCTCATTATTCATGTCGCTACTGTTTTCACCTAGTAAATCTTCATTTAACCTATCCAAAAATAAGAGCAGTGTTACATATACTACTTTTCAGAAGTGGTCCTGTGGCTCAAGGAGCAGAGCACTAGCCTTGAGCTGAAGAGCTCAGAGACAAAACCCAGGCCCACAGTTCAAGTCCCACAACTGACCCCCCCACCCCAAAAATAAAACTACTTCCCTCCTGGCCTCCCTATACTTTTAGGGACCAAACTTCAACCCCACAATTAAAACAAAGTAAAGCTACTCATATCTCATATTACTCACATCTAAGCTTTGGCATATAGTTGGTTTTTCTGGTGGTTAGTTGAAAATAAGAGTCTTACTGACTTTTGTGCCCAGGGCTGGCTTTGAACCAGAAACCTCAGATTTAAGCCTCCTGAGTAATTAGAATTACAGGCATAAGCCACCAGCATGTGGCCAGATTCAGTTCTATTTGAAGTCTTCACCAAGTCCCTGAAGTACTAAAGTACTTAGTACTTTTTTCATTTGCTTTGTAACTCTTGACTTGTCTGTCACTCAAGGAAGAGTGTTAGCCACTAGAACATTTAAGTGGATGTACACACAAACATACATATACATAGATACATTGGTATTTATGCATACATACATGTATCGAAACATACTTGTGTATGTTTGTCACTGACTTCCAAGTACCTAGGACAAGCCTAAGTAACTGGTGGCTGCTCATGAAATATTTATTTAATGAATGAAAGTAATTTTCTGTTAAAGACAAGCGATCTCAATACAAAGATTTTATAGTCAGATTTATCTGGCACTTCACCTTATATCTTTAAAGTATTTCTTAGCTATATATGATCATCTTAGACAACTTATATTTCAACCTGTCAAATGGCAGTGATGTGGTATCCACCCTCATAAGAAAAGGAAGAGTAAATATGAAACGATCTTAAAACAATATTTTGGGAACCTGGAGTTTGGCTAGTGGTAGAGTGCTTGCCTAGCACGCATGAAGCCCTGGGTTCAATCCCTCAGTACATAGAAAAAGCCAGAAATGGTACTGTGGCTCCAGTGATAGAACTCTAGCCTTGAGAAAGCCCGGCACTCAGGCCCAAGTTTAAGCCCCAAGACTGGCAAAAAGACAAACAATATTATTGAGGAAGCAGAACTTTGTGGAAGCAAAGAAGAAAATTTCTTTCACATGACTACTTTTAAAAAGTCTCATTTGGGAATACTAAAATCCAAAAAAAAATGTCAAAATGTTTAATCTCATGCAATTCATTCCTTGCTTTTTTCCTCAGCTAAGGGCTATATTCTCATCCAGATGCCATCCTTGATTATATGTTGTTTCTAGCTACTGCCGTGTTGAAGAAGAATATGGGCGTAGGTTGCAAGTACAAAGCCCTCTTGGAGAGCGTCACACAGGCTCATTTAGAGTCTCAACTCTTTGGATCCTTCACAGGTAAGGGTAATTGTTTTTGATTCCTGACTCTGCCTATCTGGCCTTCATCTTCTAAGATTATCTCTCACAAGATGTCATTCCTCTTTGGGGTGGTTTGCTTTTCAAGATGCGACTACACACATATATTCCTTGGATACAAGTAGAGTTAATCCAAATAGAATCTATGCTTTTTGAGGAGGCAGGGGTGTCAGTCACGGGCTTCATCTCAGGGCCTGGCCTTTGTCTCTGAGCTCTTTGGCTCAAGATTAGCACTCTACCACTTTGAGCCATGACGCCACTTCCAGTTTTTTGGTGGTTAATTAGAGATAAAAGACTCAACGTTTCCTATCCTGACTGGCTTCAAAACACAATTCTTCCTGAGTAGCTAGGATTACAGACATGAGCCACCAGTGCCTGGCTTTGTGTGTGTGCGTGTGCGTGTGAGTGTGTGTGTGTATGCACATACATTTTTTCATTTCAAAAATTAAATAAAATGTAGCCTCTTCTACCATGCCCTAACCATTCTCCATTCCCTGACAGAAGTCACGAATGGTCTTTCCTTAGTTTTCTTTAAGACAATATGAAATCATTTTTGTGCATTTTTTAGTTTCCATACAAGTTTTGCAAGTTATTGTTTCACTATCAATTTTGACTTTAATAACTTTTGGCCAGAGAACTTGACCTCTGTAGAGTTAATTCTTTGAGGTACTTTGATATTCTCTGTGTCCTCTAATATACTATCTAAAAGGATGTCCTGAAAAGGACAATTTGTAGAAACTGTGATTATAATAAAATCACACTGCTGATGGATGAAGTATTCAGTTAAATATCATACTAAAACTGTTTAACTTGTAATTTACTCAATACTGTATCTGAGACTAGAACTCAAACATGAGTAAACTCGTCTCCAAGATATAATACTAAATTTTAAAAGCTAATTACAAAATGCTAGAAAATTATAGTATCAGGTATGAATTTTAAAACATGCAAAAAGACTTTAAATTTATATATCTTTGATTGACACATATGTATATACGTATTTTTGAGGTATGGTAAGATGTTTTGATTCATATAAACATTGGGTGATGATCATAATGCTTGGCATTTATGTCACCTTAAATTTTTATCATTTCTTTATGATAAATACATTCAAATTTTTCTCATAATTGTTTTAATGTGTGTAAAACATGTAGTGGAATTTTAATTTATGAGAGTGATGACTACTTTATTTAAGGAAACTAATATTTGAGGAAGTAGGAAAAGATCAAAGATAGGATAGAGAATGTAGTTTGAGTTTTAAGTGATCTGTAATAGTCATTTTTTTGTTTTGTTTTGTTTTTCCAAAAAAATGCAAAGTTTTGTTAAGGTTGGGTATTTAGAACATGTAAGTGAACTGCTTTCTTTACATTTGTCCTATATTGCAAAGCTTTTCCTAGTTAAAAAATAAGTAACAAAAGGAAGGATGGAAACAGATATATATATATATATATATACACACACACATATATATGTGCATATATATATATATATATGAGATCTTTTATTTTCTAGCAGTTTTCATTATTTATCACTTTGACGATTACTCATACTTTTTCAAATCAGAACAATACTCACCTCAACTAATTGGATCATCTACTGAGCACCAGGACACTCAGGCCTGTGTATTATGGAGAAGCCAAAATTAGTGGTGCTCATAATATAACTCTGGTAATTTAAAACATTGCCTCCAAAGAAATTTATCAAAGCATTATAGAAAAAGAAAGAGGTCACATGTAAGTCATATGCAATGAGCTATAACATCTGTAAGTACTAAGTAAGGCTAGAAAGAGGCTTTCTGGCCATACATAGTACAAAATTCTACTTGTGTGATTTCATTAAACTTCTAATTCTGTAAGGCAGGTACTCTTTTATTCTGACTTTAGAGATAGGGAAGCAGCATAAACAAATCACACAATTTAGCCAGATTCTGATAGCTCATATCTGTAATCCTAGCTACTCAGGAGGCTGAAATCTGGAGGGTCACAGTTCAAAGCCAACCAAAGAAGAAAAGTTCTCTAGTTCCATCTCTAAATAACCAGCAAAAATGTCAGGCTGAAGGCCTGGCTCAAATAATAAAGTACAGGCTGAGTGAACACAAAGCTCTGAGTTCAAATCTTGGTACCAGGGAAAAAAGGTTTTTCTTTACAAAAGATTTTTTATAATCAGAGGTTCATATATATATATATATATGTTCATATATATTATACAAACACATAAACATACACACATCAATGAATACATATGTCATGATAAATATTTACAAATTTTCAGAGAGAGCATTTCATTAAGGTGCATTGTATGCATGTATGGGCATGTCAGAACAGAACCCCTTTGTACAACTAGTTGATGCTAATAAAAATGTGGAAAATAAGACTAACAAATCTATGCAAATTTTAAAAATAATAAGGGAAAGAAACTTCAAAAATAGAATTCAGAGTACTGATTCAAAGAAAAAGAGTGGGGCAGAGATAATAAGCAGAAATCGATTTTTGTGTGTACATGATGAGAGGGAGAAGAATGTGAATGTGGATAGTAAGGAGGAGAATAGAAAGGAGGTGGTCATGGTAGGTAAAAGAGAAGTAAAGGCAGCTTTTAGAATCAGAATGGAAAGGAGGGCTGGCAAACAAGAGAGAGTGAAGGGAAAGGAAATAGCTACGAGCACAAAAAGGAGAAAACTGGATGCGTTCCAAGTGAGAAAAAAATTGTTGATTGAGGAGGACAAGGACTGGTGAGAGGGAAATGATGATGCCCGAAGGCTACCTTCCCATCCACATATCTGCCTGGCATGAAAGGAGAGCTCTCTGTCTCTGGACCTCCTGGCTTCAGCTTTCTTCTGTCAGACCTCAGGGCTCTGGCCATGGTGCTGAAGACAGGTCAGCAACAGACAGGCAAATCGGGTCTGGAGAGACTGGGTGAAGCTTAGGAGTTGTGAGTCTCAAGAGATGTTTCCCCTAGATCCACTTGAGGGAGGCCAGGTACAGTAAATGCAATCCTGTGAGTCAAGATGGACACAATCGCAGGGGAAGGTGGAAGTACAGGTCCATTCTAATAATTATGCTACTGGTCCTAAGGGCATAGAGTATTCAATCAACTTCCAGGCAGGACAAAAGGCAAAGACTTCTGTACAGTTATGCAGCTAAATCACAGAGCTAGCAGTTTGGTATCTTCTTATGCTATACTAAGTGGAACAGAATGGTCCACAGTAGGATTTTAAATCCAGGACTTTAAATATTCTATAGACATAGGATATGCTATTCCAATTCTGGAATGTGATAATTCAGTAACATTTTTAAACTCTAGTCTATTTTATATAAATGCAAATAGCACTAATTTTTTTGTTTAGAAACAACGTCTTGATATATAGCCCAGAATAGCCTCAAATTCATGATCCTCCTACTTCAACATCTCAAGTGGGCATGTGCCATCATAGCCAACTAACCTGGTTTTGTTATAAGTAGTGTGGCAAAGATGAAAGTATTATGTATGAGATATATATATAAGAGTTGATATGAAGTAAAAGGCTCAAGTAATTTTGTCTAGTTGCTGCCAGTTACTGGTACAATAACGACAAATATTATCAACCAAAGTGAGTTCAGGTAATTTTCCAATGTAGCTAGGATACCCTGTGTAATGCTCAATTCCTGTATTTTATGCTGTGGTTTGGAGGGAAGAGGTTCTGATGAGATCACTTCTGTATCCAGCACACCGCTCACAACAATTCAGGAGAGAGCAACAGCATAAATAGTCAGTGAATTAGAATTCTTTTCCAGCCATGATCCCAGGGCACAGTACAATGCCCTCTTGTCGATTTGCCTCCAAAAACATTTACCAAGAATAAATGCTTTAATAGTATTTTTCCTTTTATCCCCTGCATTTCCACAATCAATTAATTAACCCATTCCCCCATCTGTGTTCCACAGAGTACCATCACTTTTTAAATAAAAAATAGGAATGGATGCATTTTAAATGTTTGAATGATATTATTTATAAGACCATGTTCATTTAAGATTATTTTGCTAAATTCATGACTTTTTAAATTATTTATAAAAGGCATCATATACATTTCAAAAATAATAAAGATGAAGATGTAGGGTACATATAAGCAGAGATGCTAAATTGATCCTCTCTTTTACAACTATTTGAAGATAATAAAAAAACAATAAAAAGAGATAAATGCTAAAATGCTTTGATTTCAAACATCATTTTAGTGTATTTTTCCTGGTCTAATTTCTTTTAAAAACATAATTGTTTTTAAACCATAATAAAACTCAAAAAAACCCAGAAGGTCTTTTTTTTATTATCTTAAGATAGCTGTACAAAGGAGTTAGCATTCCACAAATCAGTTTATGACTATAATGCTTCTTCATCTATGTCACCCCTTCCACCATTTCCCCTCACAATCTGTCCCAACCCAACCCTTCCCTCAATTTTCTTAATTTTGTACGACATGCATTAAATTTTATGACTAGATTCTCCCTACCCTTCCTCTCTTCATTGGTATATCCTCTCTTCATTGGTATATCCACAAAGTACTTTGTTTCTAGCATTGTTCATGAGACAAAGAAAGTGCAGTGCTCAGACAACTAAATGAGGAAAGGCAGGACTCGGAGCCATCCTGTGTCCTCTGACAGCAAGAACGGACTTGGACTCTGGAAACTTCTGTTTAGAAACTTGACTAGATAGATAGATAGATAGATAGATAGATAGATAGATAGATAGATAGATAGATAGATACATAGATAGATACATAGATAGATACATAGATACATAGATAGATAGATAGATACATAGATAGATAGAATTTTATTGATCCATCAAGAAGAACAATATTTCGTATTTCATTTTCAAGGAAATGGATAGACTTAGAAAAAATTGTGCTAAGTGAAGTAAATCAGGCTCAGGAAGAGAAAGAGTGCTTGTCTTCTCCACACGAGGGAGCCAGACCTAAAATATAATCCTGTTTGAAAGCACAGACGGGGTCGTATGCATATATACACATTCCAACTGACTAAAGTATGGTACACATGGGTGGATTTGCATTGTGTATCCCCTTTGAACAGCGACTGTTAGTTCAACCAAATGAAGACCAGGAAGCTGAAACCTGGAAAGGGTGAGACTTGAGCAAAGAGTGAGCTGACAAATGGAGAGAAGAGTGGGAAGTGAATACTCTTATCATACCGAATGCACGTGTGTGAGGTTGAGAGGATGAATGGCTTGGGAGACACAGAAGAAGGGTGGAGGCTGAAAACAATGATCAAGATGCACTGTACACAGGAATTGACATGTTGAATTGAAACCTCTTTGTACAACTATTTAAGAATAAAAGAATTTGAAAATGGAACTTGAATAATAAAATTCTAGAGCGGGAATTAATTTTATTTACCATGGCAATCAAAACACTAACATACAAAGGAGAGCATCTAATTTTAACATTGTTAATAAACTCAAAATACCACTTAGTTTTCCCCCCCAAACAATCATGAAATAATTATCCTACAGCCTTCACGATGTGTTTACTGAACACTTTAAAACATTTTAAGAATTAAGCATATGTTAGTTAAATTCTTGTTGCTATTGACTTAAGACCTTGAAACTTCAATACATTAAGAAAATAATTTAGTGGCAAATTAACATACTGATTTCCCTTGTCTAAACCTACAAGCTTATCAGCAAAGGGAAGGATGATTCCTAGTTTGTATATTTTAATTAAAATTAGAAATAATGGTTTAAAAAAACCTTTAGGGCTGAGAGTTTGGCCTAGTAGTACAGGGCTTGCCTAGCATGCACAAAGACCCAGGTTCAATTACTCAGTACCACATACATAGAAAAAGCTGAAGTGTGCTGTGGCCAAGTGGCAGACCACTAACCTTGAGAAAGTCCAAGAACAGTGCTCAGGCCCTGAGTTAAAGCCCCAGGACTATCAAAAGAAAAAAAAAACTTTGCTACAAGTTCATTTTCAATATCATCATTTCTAACTTATTGGGCAGCAAATTCCATGTTGAAACTAGATGTTTTTCAACATCTGCCTTACATAAAGGTAAATCGAGACTCTCTTTTCCTATTACTGAAATAAAAGGAATGGATACTATCTAATGAAAATGTACAACTCATTAGCCATTCTCTTCTGAAACTGTCAATTGACATTAAATGGACTTTATATGACAGATTAGAAAGCTTTAGGCTAAACATCAGGTTGTATTATCTGAAAATCTTGGAATTAGTGACACTTTGAATATATATTGCTTATCTGCATTTATATTACTGAGAAAATTAAGAAAGCGGAAAAGAGCCAGGCATGGTGGCTCATATCTGTATCCCAGCTACTCAGGAGGCTGAGATCTGAGGATCACAGTTCAAAGCCAGCCTAGGCACTAAAGTCTATGAGACTCTTATCTCCAATTAAACACTAGAAAACTGGAAGTGATGCTGTGGCTCAAGGGGTAGGCCTGTAGCCTTGAGCTGAAGAGCTCAGGGGCAGTGCACAGTCCCAGAGTTCAAGCCCCACTTCAAAACTGAAATAAATTTAAGATTCTTGAGTCATTTTCTTTCTAGCCCATAAATTAGTGTCTTTATTTTTCAAGAGGTCTGCGGCATGTTGTTTGAAGTTAATTTTTACCTTTATTTTTTTTATAAAATGTTAAATTTATTTATCAGAAATTATATATTGGGCCAGGAGAGTGGCCTAGTGGACAAGTGCTTGCCTAGCATGCACAAGGCTCTGGGTTCAATTCCTCAGTACTACATACACAGAAAAAGCTGGAAGTGGTGCTGTGGCTCAAGTGCTAAAGCTCTAGCCTTGCCAAGGCCCTAAGTTCAATCCCCAGGACTGTCAAAAAAAGAGGAGACATATATTTTTTAACTTGCTTTACTCTAACCAGGTACACTATTGTTAGGCTTGCCTGGTATTTGTAAATCACAGGCCTAGAAAGTTCCCTCAGGCTCAAGATCACCACTTCTATCCCATTTCCTACAAAACAAAACCTGAGCTCCCTCCCCCGTGCCTTCTGGACTCACCCTAGAGGACATAGTTCCTGAGTAATTAATCTCTTCTCTTTTTCTGTGCTCTTTCAAAGAAGAAAACTGAGCTTCCAGCATTTTCCTATACCACCTCCTTGTTTCAAATGAAATGAGTATACGAGAAATTTCAATAAGTTTTACAATTCTGTACGCACATAGTTACCAACTTTACAATAAAATGTGTTGATTCAACGTTTACATTTGTTTTTCCTAACAATCCACTCAAGTTTGATAACTACTGTTCCAGATGAATCAAGAAATTATCCAAAACTATCTCTTTATATGCCTGACTGCTGGGGATTGGAAGAATGCAGGGAAGAAATTTTTATCTGTTGGTTACTCAGGCTGCAGATTATATGATACCAAAATCATAACCACTGTGAACAAGTCTACCTTTGCTCCATGGTCAGAGTGCCCGTGACACTGGACTCCAACTCCAATAAAGTGAGACCCACTCAGAGCTCCAGCACTCATTTTGACGCAGCCAGAAAGAAACTCGGGACTAAGTCTTGCCTAGAATATCATCACACTTAGGAGATGATAAGATTAGAAGAGGAAAACTTAGTTGGTGACATATTGTAAATAGGGGGAAGAAAAGAATACAGAAAGAGATACTTTCCCGAGGGAAAGAACAACCTTTGAGGAATATGAACAGGTAAATATTATAAAACAACAGTCTATTAAGCATTAACATGTACCAGGTGCCATGATATATATATATATACATGTATGTATATGTTTATGTGTATGTAGAGCAATACCATGTATGTATATATATGTATGCTTTGTTGTTCATACTCACAACTAAAGGTCAGGTTAGTAGCATAAAACACAGTATTGCTTAGTGTTTTTTGTTTCTTGTTTTTTTTAACTAAAGGGGCCTATGGTTGTAATCAACTTTACAAACTTGAGGGGGAAAAACCTTATGCATATCTCAGTTTTCTTATGGGTAAAAGGATAATAGCCCTTTTATAGTATTATTAATCTGAAATAAATTTCCATAAAATGCTTAGAACACAGCAATACATACAGCAAATGCCATAGAAGAATTGCCATTACTGTTGGGATAAATCAATAGCAGACAGAGGTTCTCTGTAAAACTACTGTAAACATTTTCAGACTTAATTCTTAAAATGTTTTGAAAACAAGCCTATGTTTTCCCTTTGATATGTTTGGCAGTGTTGAGAATCAAATGCAAGGTTTTGTGCATGCTAAGAAATAAATCCACACTTACATTTTTAAGAATTACTATAGCTGGAATCAAAGTTATCAAAACGTATTTCTTCAAATTCATATTTATCTCAGTAACTCCTGAAGGACTTTATTTTGTATAGAAGGGAATCTTTCTATTGCTGCATAGTACTCAAGCCACTCAGCTTCTTTTTTTCATATTTTTTATTGTAATTAATAGAAGGCTTACATGATATTTGCCAGATAGATGGTGCATTAATTCACATACATTGATACCCTTTCATGTGTCTTGGTCCCCATTTCCCTCCCCCCCACCCACACCCCTCATTTTGTTTTCCCCCCCTTCCCTATCCAATTTCAAATAACCAAATACAAATATATCCGATATATCAGGTAACAAAGTGAGATACTGTAACAACATGAGAAAACCAAGGGACAGCAAAAGAGATGAGAGATAACATAGTACCTTAAGAAAAACAATCATTCATTATATGGCTTATGTTTCTATATCCTAGAGATCCTTTCATTTAGCGTCCTACTATATGGCTTTTTGTATCAAGGTTTTGCTCTATTGCAAATCTCTGCTAGAAGAGCCCAAGGTTTCTACTGATGATGACAAATGAGGGAAACCATTGAGCCTAAGTTCCTTTGAGTCTGGCTTACTTTACTTAATATGATCTTTTCTAAGTCTTTCCATTTCCTAACAAATGGGGCAATGTCATTCTTTCTGACAGCAGCATAGAATTCCATTGTGTACAAATACCACATCTTGTTGATCCACTCATCAACTGTCAAGCCACTCATTCTAAACAGTCTTTCATAGTATGGGAAGAGAGCCCTCATTGATTTAAGTGCCTACTTATTTCAAGTAAACTAGAACACTCATTCGTCTCTTTTTTTCAGTTTATAGTCTTGCATATAGTGTTCAGAAATAGTAGTTGATACAACATTTTCGGCTTTTATATGTTTTACCTATAGTGTGTGTGGGGGATGTGTGTATGTGTGTGTGTGTGTGTGTGTGTGTGTGTGTGTGTGTGTGGCAGGGGGTGGGAGGTGTGCTAGTCCTGGGGCTTGAATTTGGAGTCTAGACATTATCTCTGAGATTATTTTTTGTGGGCTCAAATGGAAAAGGCTCTACCACTTGAGTCACAACTCCAATTCCAGCTTTTTGGTGGTTAACTGGAGAAAATGCCATAACAGATTTTCCTGCTTGGGCTGGTTTGAACCATGATTGTCAGATCTTAGCCTCCTGGGCAGCTAGGGATTCAGGCATGATGGATGCAGCAACTGGCTTGATTTTGCTTGTTGTAAGTTACTTCATTGTCCCATACTTCCAGTGTTAAATTTTATATTAGGTATATTCAGAGAGGTTTCATTGTGATATATCCATACATGCATACACACGATGTATTAAAATCAGCACAGTTCTTTCTGCTAAGGATTGTTTTTGCTATACGGGGGTCTTTTATTTTTCCATATGAAATTTTGGATTGCCTCTTCTATTTCTTTAAAGAATGACATTGAGATATTGATGGGTATTGCATTGAAGTTGTACATAGCCCTTGGCAAGATTTCCATTTTCACAATGTTAATTCTTCCAATCCAGGACCATGGGAGGTTTTTCCACTTCCTCAATTCTGTTTTAATTTCCTTATTCGGGTTTTTAAGGTTATCATAAAGGTCCTTACATTAGTTAATTCCTAAGTCTTTTACATTTAGTTAATTCCTAAGTATTTTATTTTCTTTGAGGCTATTACAAAAGGAGTTGCTTTCCTGATTTCTGCTTCACTCTTGTCATTGTTGGCATACAGAAAAGCAGTTTGAGTGTTAATTTTATAACCTGCTACCTTGCCAAAGTTTCAAATCAGCTCAAGCAACTTAGGAGTGGAGTCTGTAGGGTTCTTTAAGTACAGAATCATGTCATCTGCAAAGATGGAAAATTTCACTTCTTCTTTCCCTATTTGGATCCCCTTTATGTTGGCTTCTTGCCTTATTGCTATGACTAGAAATTCTAATACTATATTAAAGAGGAGTGGAGAGAGTGGGCATCCTTATCTTGTTCCTGATTTTAGAGGAAATGGCTTTAGCTTTTCACCATTAAGTATAATGCTAGTTGTAGGTTTGTCATACGCAGCCTTTATTATACTGAAGAATGTTCCATGGATTCCTAGTTTCTCCAGAGATTTTTAGCATAAAGGGGTGTTGGATCTTGTCAAATGCTTTTTCTGCATCTATTGAAATAATCATGTGATTCTTGTCATTGTTCCTGCTGATGTGATAAATTATATTGACTTGTGTATATTGAACCAGCTTTTGCATCCATGTGATGAATCCTGTTTGATCATATTTTTTGATGAGTTGTTGATGATGGTTGGCCAGTATTTTGTTGAGCAGTTTTGCAACAATATTCATCAAAGAAGTGAGTCTATAATTCTCTTTCTTTGATGAGTCTCTGTCTGGTTTGGGGATGAGGATTATGGTGGCTTCATAAAAGGAGTTTGGCAGAGAGCCTTCACTTTCAATTTCATTGAAGACTTTGAGGAGTATTGGTGTGAGCTCTGCTTTGAAGGCCTCATAGAATTGAGCTGTGAATCCATCAGGTCCTGGGCTTTTCCTGGATGGGAGGTCTCTTATTGCCATTTCTATTTCAATACTTGAAATAGGTCTGTTTAGTTGGATTGGGTCTTCTTGGTTCTTCTTGGATTGGGTCTTCAAGATTCTCAAATTAGTTGGCACAAAGGTTGTAAAGTATTTCCTTATGATGCTCTGGATCTTGGTAATTTCTGTCATGATATTTCCATCCTTGTCCATGATTTTGTTTATTTGGGTGTGTTCCCTTCTTTTTTGTAAGATTTTCTAAGAGTCTGTCAATTTTGTTAATTTTTTCAAAGAACCAACTCCTTGTTTTGTTGATTGTTTCTGTGGAGTTTTTTGGACTCTAATTCTGCTTTAATTTTAATAATTTGCTTTCTTCTACTAGAATTGTGATTGGTTTGTTGCTCTTTTTCCAAGAGCTTAAGCTGCACCATTAAATTGTTGGTTTGAGATTTTTCCAATTTGTTACTGTAGGCACTTAGAGCTATAAATTTTCCTCTGACTACTGCCTTTGCTGTCTCCCAATGGAGCTGGTATTTTGTGTGCTTCTTTTTGTTAAATTCCATAAACTGTTGAATTTCTGTTCTGATCTCCTCAATGACCCACTGGTGACTCAACAATGTGTTGTTCAATTTCCGTGACTTACAGTTTTCCTTGGTGGAGATTAGTGTTCAGTTCCAATTCGACAGTGTTGTGGTCGGAGAGAAGGCAGTGAACAATTTCAGTGTTTCTGAATATGTACAGGTTTGCTTTATGCCCTAAAATGTGATCTACTTTATAGATTGTTCCATATGCTGCTGAAAAAACAAGTATATTCTGGTATTGCTAAGTGATTTAGTTGGTCTATGCAATTGTTCAATTCTTAGGTTTCTCTGTTGAGTTTTTGCTTGGTTCATCTATGACGATATTTCTTTTATATGCTAGCTTACATTCATTGGATGTATGTTCAGGAGTGGCATAGCAGGATTATATCCATTTTTAATAATTTGCATTTACATTTTCATCCACAGTGTGTAAATCTTCCTTCTCCTCCCTCACTCTGAATTCTCACCAACTGCTGGTGTTAGATCATTTGATACTTGATATTCTGATTGGGGTAAAAAGGATTCTCACTGTCATTTTGTTCTGCATTTCTTTATGGCTAAGGATGATGGATTTTTCTTCATGTATTTGTAGGTCATTTTTACTTCTTTTGAGAACTGTTCACTAAATTCAGTTTCACGTTTGTTAAGTGAATTGCATTTTGTTGTTGGTGTTTTGGGCCTTCCGGCTTTTTTCTTTTTCTTTTCTTTTTTCATTTTCTTCTTTTTTTGGTTGTTGTTTTCAGTCACAGGGCTTGAACTCTGGGCCTGGGCACTGAACCTCAGCTTGTCAGCTCAAGGCTACCACCCTACCACTTGAGCCACAGCACTACTTCCAACTTTCTGGTGGTTGATTGGAGATGACTCTCATGGACTTTTGTGCCCAGGCTGGCTTTGAACCATGATCCTCAGATCTCAGCCTCCTGAGCATCTAGGATTACAGGCGTGAACCACCAGTGCCCAGCTTTGCTGTTTAATTTCTGTTCTCTATATATTCTAGCTATCCTTCATCTGATAGCTAGCTGGCAAAGAACCCCCCTCCACTATGTAGGGTTTCTCTTGATTTTGGTCATTGATTCCTTTGCTATAATGTTTGTTTGTTAACTTGATACAATTCCATTTGCTCTTATTTCCTGTGCAGTTGGAGTCCTAATCAAAAGATCATTAACTATATGCAGATAATAGAGAGAGGCCTGGGTCCACCTGGGGAAGAACACTCGTCACACCTCTGGATCCACTGAGACAATTCTGCACACAATTAATGAATGCCTGTTTTTTTCGTGTCTCTCTAATGAGACATCAGAGACTTAGTGGCCCCAGTGCTGGAAGATACCCCCAGGAGAGAGGCTAGGGTTGTGATATCTACTCTTTGGGAGTGATGGTATGAATCTAGAACAGTCATAATCAAGAATTAGGAGACTTTACATGAGGTGTCTTATGTATGCTGTTTCTTGACAAATACTGGTATTCAACCATTCCATGAGCAGAAATGAAGGGAGAGGAATGAATACATGAGATCAGCCATCAGTGATCTTTCCAGGTTAAGTCAACCTTGAGAATTCCTGGTAAGGATGTGGAACTATCTTATCTCCAAGATATAACTAGTCATCACTTGCTCCTACTAAGTGAGTTGATTTAGCTTCATTCTAAATACACTTTTTCTATATCATACTTGGAAGTCATCCCTTCTGACTTTATGATAAGAATTTTCAAATAACTTTGGAAGAAAAATTTCTCTTAGAATCTTATCCTTCCCTCTTGCTTTTTCTAGTCTTTTCCATAGCTATTTATATTAAAGTCAGTGTTCTTTATGTGATTTTTCTCTTTTTACGTATAAATAATGTGGAAAGTAAATGGCTTGTTTTAAAGCTATGGCTCGATGGCAGAGCATCTATCTGTACAAAGCTCTGAGTTTGATCCGTGGAACCACATATAAATAAATAAATAAATCTTTATCAGCTGCAATCTAGGTGAGTTAGCTTTCTCATTATTATTAATAATAATTAGTTATTAACTGTTAGACTTTAATCAGAAGATGACCTAAAATTGATACTTTGTCTGTATGTGCCACTCCTATGTTACTAGCTACAAGGAGGACAAAAGAGACTCTATCTCTACTTTCTCTCACTCCTTCACTCTTTCGCTCTCCCTTATATAAAGCTTCATAGATTTTGGTACAGGTTTAATGATTGTGTCTCTTCAAAATTCACATGTTAAAACCGTCATCCTCCACATTATAGTATTTCAAGAAGGAAGCTTTGGGAGATAATTAAATCACAAATGTCCTGAGGAAAGCATTAGTGCCCTTACCAGAGATTTCTTCTGCTGCCCAAAAATTAGGAAAAATGTCCTTACCATGTACCAGCTCCACTGGTACCTTGATCTTGGATTTCCTAGCTCAAGAATTGTGAGAAATAAATAGTTGCTGTTTCATCCATCTGGTCTGTGGTCTTTTGCTAGAGTAGCCCAAACTTACTAAGATCTTAAAAGATTTTAAAGGAAGTGGTATAGGTATTTCCTGTCCATATTTACAGAGAAAAGTAATTTTCAGGGTGAATACTCCATTAGTAACTTCTCATCATGTCCTAACCCTGAGCAGTTATTAATGGGGTATTACTATGTAATGCCAACTACTTGGGAGGGGAGGGGGTAGAGAGAGGAGGATCATGGTTTGAGGACAACCTGAAAAAAGAAAGCACAGAATCCTATCTGAAGGCTGGGAATGTGACATAGTGGTAGAGTGCTTGCCTAGCATGCATGAAGCCTTGGGTTCAATTCCTCAATACCACATAAACAGAAAAACCCAGAAGTGGTTCTGTGGCTCAAGTGGTAGAGTGTTAGCCTGAAGCAAAAGAAGCTCATGGGCAGTTCCCAGACCCTTAGTTCAAGTTTCCAGATTGGCAAAAAAAAGAATCCTATCTGAAAAACAAACAAGTAAAATAAAATAAGAACTGAGGTAGTGGCTTAAGTGGAAGAGCACATGCCTAGCAAGCACAAAGGCCCAGGACTGGAAGATGTAAGAACCACTCATTGATTTGAAATCGGATAAAGAAGAGGGGAAAACAAGATGAGGGGCAGGGGTGGGGTAGGGAAATGGGGACCAAAACATGAGAAAGGGTATCAATGTGAAGTAATGCACCTTCTATCTGGTGAATATAATATAACCCTTCTATTAATTACAATAAAAATATATGAAAAGGGTATTAATGTATGTGAAGTAATACACTTTCTAATTACAATAAAAATGTATGAAAAAAGAACCACTCATTGATGATGTTTGCTCTGTAGGTGTACATGAGCCTATGGAATGTCCAACCTGACACAATTCTCTGAATTCGTTCTATTGGGACTATCTTTCAGGCCTGAGGACCACAAAACCTCTCTTTGTTCTCTTTCTTATCATATACCTGATCACCGTGATGGGAAATCTGCTCATCACCTTTGCTATCCACTCTGATCCTCAACTCCAAACTCCTATGTATTTCTTCCTAAGCATTTTATCTTTTGCTGATAGTTGCTACACCACTGTCATTGTCCCAAAAATGCTGGTGAATTTATTATCAGAGAAAAAGACCATCTCCTATGCAGAATGCCTGACACAGATGTACTTCTTCCCGGTCTTTGGCAATATTGATAGTTACTTTTTGTCAGCCATGGCCATTGATTGCCATGTTGCCATCTGTAATCGCCTCCATTACGCCGCTGTTATGAACCACAGGTGTTGCACTCTGCTGCTGACCTTCTCCGTGACCTTTTCCCACCTGCATGCCCTCCTGCATGTCCTCCTGGTCAACCACCTCAATTTTTGTGCCTCAAATGCATCACTTCTTTTGTGACATCAACCCTCTTCTCAAACTCTCCTGCTCTTCTACCTTTGTCAATGAGGTTGTGGCCATGACAGAAGGACTGGCCTCCGTGATGGCCCCATTCATCTGCATTGTCATCTCTTACCTGAGAATCTTCATTGCTGTTCTCAAGATTCCCTCAGCCTCTGGAAAACGCAAAGCCTTTTCTACCTGCAGCTCTCATCTCACTGTAGTATTTTATGGGAGTATTAGCTATGTCTATTTTCAGCCTTCGTCTAGCTATACTGTCAAGGACCGAATCGCAACAATCAACTACACTGTATTGACATCTATGTTGAATCCATTTATCTACAGTTTAAGAAACAAAGACATGAAATGAGGCATAAAAAACTGATAAACAAGATTAAATATCAAATGGACAGGTGTTCTACTACAAAAGCTAATAAAATCCATGGATCCTGACAGCAAGGAGTATGAGTGTGTGTGTGTGTGTGTGTGTGTGTGTGTGTGTGTGTGTGTGTATGTGTGTGTGTCTGTCTGTCTGTCTGTCTGTGTATGTATGTGTGTGTGTGCATGCACCTGATACAAGTCTGTGTGGAGAAAGACCTCTCATCTGCTTTGTGGTTTTCTGCACTGAGGTCTCTATCATCCAATGTACCTGTGGTGCTTTTACAGGCCCATTCGCATTTGATCTCCCTATTTAAGAAAACTGTATTACCTTCATTCATTCCATATTTATTTGACCCTCCTGTACTTCTCCAGAATATTAGCCAAATTTGGATATTTGAATTACCCAAAAACTTTTATTTGCATCCATGCAGAATTTGCAGAGGTGGAAAGTTATTGGTGCATGTACAACCATTCTATTCTTGTAAGAGTCAAAAAAACTGCTAAGTGCATGGTGTGGTGACTCACACCTGTATTGCTAGCTATTCCAGAGGCTGAGATCTGAGGATCGTGGTTCAAAGCCAGCCCGGCACTAAAGTCCATGAGACTCTGATCTCCAATTAACCACCAGAAAACTGTAAGTGGTGCTGTGGCTCAGGAGTAGGGTGGTAGCCTTGAGCTGAAGAGCTCAGATACAGCACCCAGGCCCAGAGTTCAAGTCCTCAACCATCAAAAATAAAAAAATTAAAAACTGCTCACTTTAAAGAAGGAATAGGAGATATATTATATCCTTGGCACAGGTCAAAACTTTCTTAATAAAGACCCAGGAACACAACAAATTAAAGAAAGTTTGGACAAATGGGACTGCATTAAACTGTAGAGCTTCTGCATGGCAAAGGACATAGCTAGCAAGCTAAATAGAAAGCCCACAGAGTGGGAGAAGATCTTCACTATCCATACAACAGACAAGGGCCTCATATCTAAAATATATCTATAGCTAAAAAAATTGAATCTCTCCAAAACAAATCCTCAACGAAACAACCATCCCATTAAAAGGTGGGCTGAAGACTTAAAGAGAGTCTTTTCTGAAGAGGAAATAAAAATGGCCTATAGACACACATAAAGAAATGCTCAACATCTCTGGCCATAAAAGAAATGCAAATCAAAACAACTTTGAGTTTCCACCTCATTCCAGTTAGAATGGCCAGGATCAAGAAAACTAATAACAACAGATGCTGGAGGGGATGTAGCCAGGAGGAATCACTACTACACTGTTGGTGAGAGTATAAACTCGTTCATCCACTGTGGAAAGCAGTATGGCAATTCCTCAAAAGACTAAACATAGAACTCCCCTATGACCCAGCAATTCCACTACTTGGCATTTACCCAACCATCCAGAAACAAGGACATACTAAAACCACTAGCACAACGATGTTCACTGCAGCACTATTTACCATAGCAAAGATATGGAACCAACCCAGATGCCCCTCAATAGATGATTGGATCAAGAAGATGTGGTAGTCATACACAATGGAATTCTATGCAACCATTGTAAGGAAATGCAAAGACCTGGAAAAAAATCATATTAAGTAAAGTAAGCCAGACCCAAAGGAACGTAGGCTCCATGGTTTCCTACATTTGTAATAATTAGTACGCGCCTAAGACTCTCCTAGCAGAGGATTACAATAATGCAAAACCTAGGTACATAGGTCATATAGGATGAGACTAAATGAAAGGATCTCTAGGATATGGAAACAAGAGATTTATCTTGTGTGATTGTTGTTCTTAATGTACTATGTTATTTCTCTTCTCTTTTTTTGACCTTTGGTTAATCTCATATTGTTACTGTATCTGACTTTGTTACCTGGCATATTGTATATACATTTATTTGTTTATTTGAAATAGGAAAGGGAAGGGGGGAAATAAGATGACTGGGAGGGTTTGGGGGGAGGAAAATGGGTACAAAAGCATGAGAAGTGGTATCAATGTGTGAGAAGTAATGAACCTACTATCAGGCGAATGAAACTGTAACCCCTCTATACATTACCTTGACACTAAAAAAAAAAAAAAACAAAAAACTGCTGAGTATGTATGTGTATGTCTGTTTGTCTCTCTGCCTGTCCTCCTGGTCCAACTAAAAGCTCTCAACTGCCATGATAAAACTATGATCTCTATACTAAATTCTCATAATAGCCAGGACCTGGAGTTACAGATTGTCCACACATAACACCAACCGCCCAAAAGACTATTGCAAGACTGCTCTATGCTTTTACATGCTTGCACCTTTTTCAACTTTTTATTATCATTAAGTAATTGTAAAAATGGATTTCAATACAAGATTTCAGTTTGTGAATACAATGTATCTTGATCAAAGTCATTCTCCTTTCTCTTCCTATATGTAAGGTGCATTCACTCCTCTGAATTTTACGGTCTGAATGGTCTTTTATCTAGAGATATCTGTGTTGGTACTGCCCCTTCAATCTGTCTCTCTCACTCTCTTTTTTTAAGAAAAAAAAAGGTAGCTTATTTCATGTGATCAGAAGTTCTGTGCTCTTTTGAGGCAGGGACAAAAATGGAGGCTTGTGAACTAGAAGTAATGATCTTTTGGATCTGTGTGTGATATAAGAGAAACATTCTATTTAGAGGGAGAATGAGCTATGTTATATAGCAAAGATGTCAGATAAGTCATTTTATGCAATGCTATGCAGTACTTTATTATTTTCTTCATTGTTTAAACTATAGGATAAGGTTCTAATGATCCTATTATGCAGCTTGGTAACTACAGTTAATAAACATACATTTTTATATTCTTGAATAGCTTAACATTTTATATGTTCTCACCACAAAGAAATGACATTTGACAAGTATGTTATTCTCCTGCAATGATTGTGATACAACCACACATATATAGATCCATCACATTGTATCCTAGTAGTATATATGGTTATTATTTTCATGGTTATTATTTTTGATTGAAGTAAAATTTAAAGAAATTTAAAGCTGTGTGGCATGAGTTCATGTCTGTAATCCTAGCTATTTGAGAAGCTAAGATCTTAATACTATTAATTATGGGGAGCCAGCCCTGGCAGGAAAGTCCTTGAGACTCTTATCTCCCATCAGCCACCACAAAGCCAGAAGTGGATCTGTGGCTCAAATGGTAGAGCACTCACTAGCCCTGAAAACAAATCCAGTGACAGAACCTAGGCCTTGAGTTCAAGCCCAGGGCTGGCAACCCCCCCCCCCAAAAAAAAAACCTGAGAGGAACAGACTCTACTTGATCTCTTTCCTTAATTTTACATTTACAGCAATTTAATTACAACTTCCATGCCAACTCTGATCAATTAATAAGGATCTTTGGGTTTTTGTAATGGAAAAAATTTAAGTAACCCTCTTTGGGTTACTTGATGAGTCCTATCTGGGTTACTTAAAGGAAGAGGGTTGATAACATCACTTGGGGACTAGAACACATATCTGGTCTATTCAAAAAATCCATAGATCTAATGATAAGAAACTTTGAAACTGCTAGGGGGAAAACCCCTGAAGATAAAGACATAGGTAGAGTTTTCAGAAGCAGACTCCAATAGAAAATGTGAGCAAGAACTGAGAGATGGAATTGTATAGAGTTAAAAGGCTTTTGCATAACTAAGGAAACAATTGTTTGAATAAGAAGACAGCCTACAAAATTGGAGAAAAAGTTATAAGCTATTCACTGGATAAAGAATTCATATCCATACTACCTGAAAAGCTCTGAAAATTAAATACCACTAAGATAAGCTAATTAACAAGTAGGCAAATACATTGAAAAAGTATTTGTCTAAAGTTGAACCATAAATGGTTGACACCTAAAGAAATATTCAACATCCTTAGCCATAAGGAAATGTGAATCAAGGCAGCATTGAGATTCCGTATCACCCCTGACAGAATGACTATCTTTAAGAAAACAAACAGTAAATGCTATTAAGGAACCAGGGGAAAGACACCCTTATAACATTTTTGGTGGCATGGAAATTAGTGCAGCTATTATGGAAATGACAAAACTTACAACATGTGAGAGCTCATGCACTGACCAGAATATACCTCTCTGCCTTAATGACTTTTCAGTATTTGAGAGAAATTTATTTGTATAGAAAGTATTATTATGGAGGGAAGGAAGATGGCGCCGAGACAATAGGGACGCTGCCTAGCTTTCTCTGACAAAAAGAGAGAACCAGGGAGTCCCACGAGCCAACTATCTAAAGAAATCCACAACAACAAACTCAAAAAGCAACGGAGAAGGACTCAAACCGGAAAAGAAATCCAGATAAAGCTCACATCCAACTTTCTCAAAGAATTCGGAACGCGAGGACCCCTCCCCCACCTCTCGCCGCCGGATCCCAGCCCGGAAAGCCTAGGAAAGCAGCGGAAAGCCGCGGAAAGCGGCAGCTGGCACCAGACCAAGCTGCGAAAAGCAGCTTGAGCGGGTGCCGGCTCCACGCTGGGAAAGCGGCACCAGCTCTAATCCACGAAAAGCGGCGGCAGTGGAGGGCTACAGGCTGGGAGCCCCACGGCTGCAGAAACCAGCACAGAACCGGGCCAGCAAACGGCGGAAGCAGCGGACCCCAGACGCGGAACCAGACATCAAGCAGCGGGACCCAGACCCGGAACCAGACAGCAAGCAGCGGGACCCAGACGCGGAACCAGAACAGCAAGCAGAGGAACCCAGATGCAGAACACAGGCGGCAGCGGAGACTCCCCACCACTGTGGAGCACCTGCAGACGGACGCAGAGGCATGAGTAATATAGCGCATCCCCAAACACATCGGGAAAGCGGAGCGGGTGCCAAGCAATAGAACTTAACTCAGACCCCAACACCCCGCCCGAGAAAGACTGGCGGGAACAGGGGGGCAAGTAATTTAGAATCCTGTCCCTCCCCTCAACAGCCCCCTCCCTCAGGCCATTGACTGCAGATTGACAGGCAGGATACCCATAAGACCCAGCACCCCACCAAGGGAGGCGGGGCTGTCCCAACTCCCACCCGCCCAACGGGCTCAACCCCCAGCCCTCTGACTGGAGACTGACAAGCGGGCGGACCCTAAGACTCAGCACCCCACCAGGGGAGGCAGAGCTGTCCCAGCTCCCACCCGCCCACCAGGCTCCTCTCCCAGGCCACTGGATCTGGAGAGTGGAGGGCGTTGGGACCCTGCCTTACAACAGTGGGTAGGGGGTGTGGGTAAATAGGAGCCAGTATCTGCCCCCCCTCAATTCTTGAGCGGGGCATCCCCCAGCTGGGAATCCTGAGCAAGACACCACCGAGGGTCCCCCCCCCCAGTCACAGACTCTGACAAAGCAGTGGAAACACAGCAGGGATCTGAAGGGCCGACCAGCAGCCAAGCTCCCCTTCTGAGAACCAAAAAGGTGCGGCTCCACCCTTGGAGCCCATGTCCCCAGCTGGGCCCCGCCCCTGGGAACACAGGGGTCTCCTGCTGGTCCTGCTGAGAGCCCCTGAAACTCTCAATCCCCAGACCCTTGGCTTGGGGCCGCCCCTGGAAGCAGCACAGGAAAACGTCAGCCAACCGCGCTCAGACGGATCCATCCCATGGTCCACTGTGAGGCCACTGGTTGGGCTAAGAGCTAGTCGCACAGCAACACATAAGTTTTATTCTAATACTTTCCAAACTTTGTACTCAAATACGCTACCTACTTACCCCCTGACCTCTCTCATTCTATTTTTCTATCTCTGGACGTCTGCTCGTCTTTCAACCCTTATACTGCATGGATCTACACTTGATGGCTGTTGAGCAACACTGTATATCTAGGTGTTTAATTATTCTCTAGGCTCAGAGGGATTTAAAGACAACAGAGATTGGATTGAGAGGCTTATTGTTTTGGGTATAAATCGTTTATCAGTGGATTATTAGACTGGTCGGTAACTGCACAAAAAGAAAGAGTGATAACACCAATCAAAACTTGTGAACATCTAGAGTCTGCCAGCTACAGAGGTCTAGGTTGGTTATATCTGAAAAACTATAATCGTGTTTAGTATTAATCTTGCTCCCATTTTCAAATGGGCAGAACAAGAAACTCAAGAAAAATGTCAAATCAAGAAACAACCTCCCCCACTCCCCCACCCAATGTAAACAGCCAATGGAACAGTCACTGGCAAACCTAGAGGAGAGTCTTCCAAGTGCTGTACAAATGCAATTGATAAACATCATTAATGAAAAATGTGAAAATATAAAGAAAGAGATAAGGGAGGAAGCCATAGCTGAACAAGAGGAAACCATAAACAAGGTGATAAGTGAAAAAGAAGAAGCCATAAAGGAGGCCATAATAAAGGTTTTTCAAAGAAAGATGGATGAATTCATAGAATCCACAAATCAAAAGGTGACCGAACTCCAGCAAATGTTCAAAGAAAATAAAGCTACTGAGCTAACCACTCAAATGGAAATCAAGGAGCTAAAGAAATCCATACATGATCTAAAAGAAGAGATGCAAGGCATCAAAAATGAGCAATTAGTAGCAAGGGAGATGAAAAATAAAGTAGATAGCTTTGATAGCAGGTTAGACAATGCAGAGGAGAGAATTTCCGGGGCTGAAGATAATTTAGTTATTATAGAGAAAGAACAGAAAATGAGTCAATCCAAATCTAGGAAAAATGAGAGAGTGATTCAGGAGGTCCAAGATACAATTAGGAAGCCTAATTTAAGGCTAATTGGTATTGAGGAGGGCGTGGAAAAAGAGGTCAATGGTATTGGAAATATACTTCAGGGAATCATCTCATAGAATTTCCCAAATATCCAGAAGAAGGGCAGACCCATCCAGATACAAGAAGCTTTTAGAACCCCAAACAGACCTGACCAGAAAAGAACATCCCACCGCCACATCGTAATCCGAACTGGATCAATAGAAACCAAACAAAGGATCCTAAAGGCAGCCAGGGAAAAGGGTTCAGTAACATATAAAGGAAAACTAATCAGAATAACTCCAGATTACTCAGCAGAGACCATGCAAGCAAGAAGTGACTGGAAGCATATATGTCATGCCCTTAAGTCAAATAACTACCAACCAAGAATACTGTACCCGGCTAAGCTCTCATTCATAACTGAGGGAACAATAAAAACATTCCATTCCAGGGAAAAGCTGCAACAATACGTCGCAACAAAACCAACACTACAGAGAATTCTGAAAGATGCTCTATACATAGAAAACCAAAATAAATGCAATATAGGGAAAGAAATGGCACCTAAACAGCATACCATCTAAGGACCACAAGAACTGTCAAGACACAGGCCCAAATAAAAGCTTTTAAAAATGGTAGGACCTAATAAATATCTCTCAATCCTAACTCTCAATATCAATGGACTTAACTCTCCAATTAAACGGCATAGGCTGTCTAGTTGGATCAAAAACCAAGAGCCATCGTTCTGCTGTCTTCAAGAGACACATCTTACCCAAAAAAACAATCACCTTTTGAAAGTGAGAGGTTGAAATAAACTCTATCAAGCTAACGGCCTCCATAAACAGGCTGGAGTTGCCATCCTCATATCAGATAAAATAGACTTCAAACCAAAATTAGTAAGAAAAGACAAAGAAGGTTACTACATACTACTAAAGGGATCTTTCCTCCAGGAAGATATGATGATCCTAAATATTTACACACCCAATCCCGGAGCTCCAAACTTCATCAAGAAAACTTTACTTACACTGAAACCATACATAGATCGAAATACAATGATTGTCGGTGACTTTAACACACCACTCTCACCTATGGACAGATCAACAAGGCAAAAACTCAACAGAGAAACCTTAGAACTGAACAACTATATAGACCAACTAGATCTAACAGACATCTGCAGAATATTCCACCCAGCAACAACACTATATACGTTTTTCTCAGCAGCACATGGAACATTTTCCAAAATAGATCACATCTTAGGCCATAAAACAAACCTGGACAGATTCAGAAACACTGAAATTATTCCATGCACACTCTCAGACCACAAAGGCATCAAACTGGAACTGAACACACATCTCCACCAATGAAAACCCTGTAACTCATGGAGACTGAACAACACATTGTTGAATCACCAATGGGTCATCGAAGAGATCAGAACAGAAATCCAACAGTTTATGAAATTTAACAGTAAGGAGCACACAAAATACCAACTCCTTTGGGACACAGCAAAGGCAGTACTCAGAGGAAAATTTATAGCGCTGAGTGCCTACAACAACAAGTTGGAAAAATTGCAAACCAACAAGTTAATGTCTCACCTTAAGCTCCTGGAAAAAGAGCAACAAACCAACCCTAATCCCAGTAGAAGAAAGCAAATAATTAAAATCAAAGCAGAATTAAATGATTTGGAATCCAAAAAAACTATAGAAAGAATCAACAAAACAAGGAGTTGGTTCTTTGAAAGAATTAACAAAATTGACAAGCCCTTAGCAAATCTTACCAAAAAAAGAAGAGAGCATATCAAAATAAACAAAATCGCAGATGAAAATGGTAATATCACGACAGAAATTACCAAGATCCAGAATATCATGAGGGAATACTTCTCAAACCTTTATGCCAACAAATTTGAGAATCTAGATGAAATGGATGAATTCCTAGCCAATATTAACATACCCACACTGAACCAAGAAGAACTAAGCCAACTCAACAGGCCTATTTCAAGCTCTGAAATAGAAATGGCAATTAGAGAACTTCCACCTAAGAAAAGCCCAGGGCCAGATGGATTCACAGCTGAATTCTATAAGGTCTTCAAAGCAGAGCTCACACCAATACTCCTCAAGCTCTTCAACGAAATTGAAAATGAAGGTTCCTTACCAAACTCATTCTATGAAGCCAATATAACCCTCATCCCCAAACCAGACAGAGATTCATCAAAGAAAGAGAACTATAGACCTATATCTTTGATGAACATCGATGCAAAACTTCTCAACAAAATACTGGCCAACATCAAACTGGATTCATCACGGGGAGGCAAAGCTGGTTCAACATACGCAAATCAATAAATATAATTCAACACATCAACAGGAGCAAGGACAAAAATCACATGATTGTTTCAATAGACGCGGAAAAGGCATTTGACAAGATCCAACACCCCTTTATGTTAAAAGCTCTGGAGAAACTAGGAATCCATGGAACATTCCTCAATGTAATAAAGGCTGTGTATGAGAAACCTACTGCTAGTATTACACTTAATGGTGAAAATCTAAAGCCATTCCCTCTAAAATCAGGAACAAGACAAGGATGCCCACTCTCTCCACTACTCTTTAACATAGTACTAGAATTCCTAGCCAGTGCAATAAGGCAAGCAAGCATAAAGGGGATCCAAGTAGGGAAAGAGGAAATAAAACAATCCCTCTTTGCAGATGACATGATTCTGTATTTAAAGAATCCTATAGACTCTACTCCCAAGCTCCTTGAGCTGATTCAAAGCTTTGGAAGAGTAGCAGGCTATAAAATCAACCCTCAAAAATCAACTGCCTTCCTTTATGCCAACAGTGAGAGGAACGAGGCAATAATCAGGAAAGAAACTCCTTTCACAATAGCCTCAAAGAAAATAAAGTACCTAGGAATTAGCTTAACTAAGAATGTAAAGGACCTTTTTGACGAAAACTTTAAAACCCTAAAAAAGGAAATCAAAGCAGAACTAAGGAAATGGAAAAACCTCCCATGCTCCTGGATTGGAAGAATCAACATTGTGAAAATGACAATCTTGCCAAGAGCTATCTACAAATTCAATGCAATACCCATCAACATCCCAATGTCATTCTTTAAAGAAATAGAAGAGGCAATCCAAAATTTCATATGGAATAATAAAAGACCCCGTATAGCAAAAACACTTCTTATCAGAAAGAACAGCGCTGGAGGAACTTCAATTCCAAACTTTAGACTCTATTACAGAGCTATAATTCTCAAAACAGCTTGGTACTGGCACAGGAACAGGCCTGAAGACCAATGGAATAGAACTGAGGACCCAGATATTAAACCACAGACCTATGGCCACCTAATCTTTGATAAGGGAGCCAAAAAAATAGAATGGAAGAAAGACAGCCTCTTCAACAAGTTGTGCTGGCAGAACTGGTTAAGCACCTGCAGAAAACTAAAGTTGGATCCTTCTTTGTCACCTTGCACTAGAATTAACTCCAAATGGATCAAAGACCTGGAGGTAAAAGCTGACACACTGAAAACTCTACAGGAAGGAATAGGAGATACACTAGGCCTCCTTGGCACAGGTCGAAACTTCCTTAATAAGGACCAAGAATCACAACAAATCAGAGAAAGGCTGGATAAGTGGGACTGCATTAAACCTCAGAGCTTTTGTATGGCAAAGGACATAGCTAGTAAACTAATCAGGAAGCCTACAGAGTGGGAGAAGATCACCAACCAAACAACGGACAAAGGCCTCATATCTAAAATATATCAACAACTCAAAAAATTGAATCACTCCAAAACTAACCTCCAAAGTAACAACCATCCCATTAAAAAATGGGCCAAAGACTTAAAGAGAGTCTTCTCTGAAGAAGAAACAAAAATGGCCTATAGACACATGAAGAAATGCTCAACATCTCTGGTCATAAAAGAAATGCAAATCAAAACAACTCTAAGATTCCACCTCACTCCAGTTAGAATGGCCAGGATCAGGAAAACGAATGACAACAGATGCTGGAGGGGATGTGGCCAGGAGGGATCACTACTACACTGTTGGTGGGAGTGCAAACTCGTTCAACCACTATGGAAAGCAGTGTGGCAGTGCCTCAAAAGGCTAAACATAGAACTCCCCTATGACCCAGCAATTCCACTACTTGGCATTTACCCAACCATCCAGAAACAAGGACATACTAAACCCACTAGCACAACAATGTTCATTGCAGCACTATTCACCATAGCAAAGATATGGAACCAACCTAGATGTCCCTCAGTTGATGAGTGGATCAACAAGTTGTGGTATTTGTACACAATGGAATTCTATGCTGCTGTCAGAAAGAATGACATCGCCCCATTTGTTAGGAAATGGAAAGACTTAGAAAAAATCATATTAAGTGAAGTAAGCCAGACTCAAAGGAACTTAGACTCAATGGTTCCCCTCATTTGTCATAATCAGTAGAAACCTTGGGCTCTACTAGCAGAGATCTGCAATAGAGCAAAATCTTGATACATAAGGCCATATAGTATGAAGCTAATTGAAAGGACCTCCAGGATATTGAAACAAAAGCCATATAATGAATGATTGTTGTCCTTAATGTACGATATTATCTCTCATCTCTTTTGCTGTCCTTTGGTTATCTCATATTGTTATAGTATCTCACTTTGTTATCTGATATATTGGATTTATTTGTATTTGGTTATTTGAAATTTGATAGGAAAGGGGGGAAAACGGGTGGGGGGTGTGGGGGGGAGGGTAATGGGTACCAAGACATGTGAAAGGGTATCAATGTATGTGAATTAATGCACCTTCTATCTGGCAAATATCATGTAACCCTTTTACTAATTACAATAAAAAAATTTTAAAAAAGTATTATTATGTTGTCAAGTTTATTGGCTTTTATTTCTTTCTTGATCATTTACAAAGGACTCCCTTTTAATATATATATATATATAATTTTCCATACTCAGTTCTATTCTTTAATTTTAAGTATTTTGTAGCTAGATCAATGTTATCACTTTATTTTTTCCAAATATTTCCAAAAACTCTACTAGATATGATCAACTCGAAATATTCTCTTTAAGATGTTCTAGGATTAGGGCTAAGCATGTGGCCTAGTGGTAGCGTGCTTGCCTAGCATGCACAAAGCCTTGGGTTCAATTCCCCAGAACCACATACACAGAAAAAGCTGGATGTAGCTCTGTAGATCAAGTGACAGAGTGCTAGCCTTGCTCTGTAGATCAAGTGACAGGGTGCTAGCCTTGAGCAAAAAGTGTCCAAGCACAGTACCCAGGCCCTGAGTTCAAGCCTGAGGACTGGCAAAAATTAATTTATGTTCTAGGATTAAGAAAGAGTAAGGAGTGAATATAACCCCATGGGAAAACATATCTTCATCTTACAGTAGGGACTTTTTTTAGGGAGGGGTCCTTATTTTTCAGTTTCCTGTCAATCATACCTTGTAATAATTTCCATCACAGAATATACTTCTTATTATGTAACATTACTAAATTTAAAGATGTCAATTGATGTACACTAAGTTACAGGGTAAAGGAAAGGTAATTACCATGACTAAGTCTAAATCCCAAATTCCCATCTAAACATTAGGCTGGGCACCAATGGCTCATACCTGTAATCCTACCTACTCAGGAGGCTGAGATTTGAGGATCATGGTTCAAAGCCAGCCTGGCCACAAAAAGTCCATGAGACTCTTATCTCCAGCTAACCACCAGAAACCTGGAAGTGGTGCTGAGGCTTGAGTGGTAGGCCACCACCCTTGAGCTGAAAAGCTCATGGACAACACCCAGGCCCACAGTTCAAGCCCCACAACCGATAATAAATAAATAAATAAACGGTAAAGATCAAGGGACGGTGTTTACAAGGACATCCTGACAACCCTGAGAATTTCTTCTTGTTTCTGGTTCTACAGAATTTAGAAGAGCCAGTTTTCTCATCAGAAGATAAAAAGTCTTGCTCTGGGGGAGAATGTTCTCTGACCTCACCACAGGAAGTTGTCCCTTGTTGCAAGGTCTTAGGGACTTTGCTAGTGCTGGCTGTGGCTGCCATCACGATGCAAGGTCCCAAGGCAGACCCAAGAGAGGCCCTCAAGTCAGGCCCTGTGAGTACTTACTTGCCTTCCTTGTTAAAAAAAAAAGTATTTAAGGCCAAAATAGACATAATATTGATAAGGATCTAGTAGCAAGGAGGAAGAGCATACAATCAGAGGTAGGTGAGACATTTAGATGTTTGAAGATTCTGATCTCTTTATACTGATCATGTAGCTAATCCATTATTACTTTTGATATTGTTCTGTAGTATCATCTGAGGGCTTTGTTGTTAAAGTCTTAGCTGAGGTTTTTGTTAAGTCTGTCGGGGCCCTTCATCCCCAGTCCCTCTTGAGGAAGGATGGGAAAAACACACCCCAACCAGTCCAAGCCGCGAGAGGAGAGGGCCCACTGTCCTCCCGCACTCAGCCTTGCTTCTCCGGAGCACAAACGCCACGCAGATTCATCAAGGCAGGAATGTCCCTCTCTCTAAAACTCCCCTCCTTATATTGGGTGCGGGAGCCTATCAGCACACAGGTGGGCAGGATAAAGAGGTCCACTTGTTTACCCCTACTACAGGTCTCAGCAGAAAGTTATTAGAATGGCGTTACTCGGCCCCCAACAAAGTCTTAGCTAAGAGTTCTTGTCCTTGCACTGTGACCCTGTGAAGCTCAAACTAGAGGACATAGCATCACTGACAGACATTCTGTAAGGAAGACATTTGATGTGGTTATTGACATGTCAATATGTGTTTCCTAATGCTTATGGTCCTCTGTGGACTCATTGTCGAAAGTTTACCATTTTACTTTTTTTTGTCCTATTTTGCTTTCCTTTTCTATTTCTCTGTCTCCTTACCAAGATTACTCTGAAACTGACATGATATGCTAAATAGTTCCAAGCTTAATTCCCGATGTCCCATTCACCAAGGAGATGCCAAACTTTCACTTCTGGACTTCACTTAATTAGACCATTAAGAGTCAGCTAGAGTAGTTAATCAATGTGAAAGAAAAGGCACCTGGAGGTTCATCCACACGTCTTCCCCAGAGCCTCGTTAAAGCAGCCTAGTTTGCACCCATCCCCCAGAGACAGCTTCTGCAAAAGTGGAGGCTCAGAAACTTTTCTGACACATCATCAAGAATGAGGCCTGGTCCCTACCCCACCTCCCTGGGTAGCTCTTAAGAGGCACATTTTAATTTTAGAAAGAGAAAAGATGCTGTCATGGGCAGGCTTCACTTCCCACTGGAGTCCAAACCTCTAGGGCAGCCTAGAGCAAGCTGCCAGTAATGTTTTAATGGAGAGTAGGTTTTTAAACCAGTAGCAATCAGGGATTCTACCGGTTGTGTTCCTTAAAGAGCAGAGTCCTTGAGGCATTAAAAAATCAATTCCCTCATTGCTTTTCAAGTCCTATTAAAAAAATTTTTTTTGTAATAGTGTCTGTTGTAAAGTAATGGTTCTCTATTTCCTTCACACATTTGGAATCACCAGAGGAGCTTTGAAAAAGATCCCCATGCCAACTCACATATCAATCAAACCAGAATCACGGGGCAGGGTGAGAGGGTACAACCCAGGCTCTCGGTAGTTTCAGTGATCAACTCGGATTGAGAATGGCTCTCTCATCTCTTGAAAGGAGCCCAGATTGCTAGTAAAGGTTGTTAGAATTACTGTTATGATTTTGGGGAGTCAACAAATTAACAACCATCTTTCCTTCCTTTCTATTTTTTTTAATCTACTGTTAGTTTGGGCATTTGGAGTTATACATGTATATGTGTATGTAATTCTTTTATGTGTCCCTATTTTGCATTAAAAGAAAAAATAATAGAGGCATTGTTAATAACATACTATGTTACTTTACTCATAATTAATGAATAAAGTGGGGTTGTTTTGTTTGTTTGTTTCTTGATTTTTTTGCCAGTCCTGGGACTTGAACTCTGAGCCAGGGCACTGTCCTTGGCCTTTCTCAAGGCTATAACTTTACCACTTTAGCCACTTCTGGCTTTTTCTGTGTATGTGGTACTGAGGAATCAAACCCAGGGTTTCATACATGCTAGGCAGGCACTCTACAACTAGACCATGCTCCCAGCCCTAAGTAAAGTGTCTTTTACTCATAATTAAATTACTTTCACTCCAGTTCTCTAGCCCTCCATACTCTGATATTTCCTGTTTTATTTGCTAAATCCATAGATAACACATGGATATAGCCCAGATGTGAAATTCAAACAGCAGTTATAAACACTGAAAGTTACCATTGAGTCTCTCTAAAAGCCTATTAAATATAAAAACATCTCTATATGTACAAATACAGTGACAGTCTTAAAATTATGACATACCTAGTGAGGTATCTCTCAGAAATCAATTCAAGTCACTACATCTTCTAATCTACACTATTTTAACAACCCTGTAGTATTTTAATAATATTTTGTAATATAAAGTTATCATTATTTAATTAAACATTTTAATTAGTAAACATATAGTTCCTCAATTTTTCTCATTTACAAGGAATACATGAAAAATTTTACCTATAAATCCTTCAGGTGTGGCATTTCATGACTGTAATCCCAGTATTCTGGACCCGGAAGCAGGAAGATTGTGATTTCAAAGTCAACCGGAGCTAAGCATCAAATCCTGTATTAAAAAAAAAAAAAGCATCATTCAAGGGTCAGACAGAAAAGTTAACTCAAAACAGGTCATGCAGGGCCAGGAGTTTGGCCTAGTGGTAGAGTGCTTGCCTAGTATGCACGAAGACCTGGGTTCCATTCCTCAGTACCACATACATAGAAAAAAGCTGGAAATGGTGCTATGGCTCAAGTGGTAGAGCTCTAGCCTTGAGAAAGCCTAAGGACAGCGTCAGGCCCTGAGTTCAAGCCCCAGGTCTGGCAAAAAAAAACAGATCATGCATAAACATAAATATAAAATGAATACCTATAAAATTCCTAGAAATTAACACAAGAAAATATCTAGATGGTCTTGAGTATGGGGACTCACTCTTTAGAAACAACTCCAAAGGCAAGGCCCATAAAAGTAATCATTGAAAAATTCTAATTTGTTAAATTATATATTCTGTTCTGAGAAAGACAACATCCTGTGAATAAGAACATAAACCATAGACTGGCTGAAAAGACATATTTGACAAATGATTATTGTCCAAAACATTCAGAGAACTTTTAAGGGGGAACTATTTGAGGAGGAAGCAAAATATACACCTCATCAAATATATAAATTTCAATTGGAAGGAATGGAGGAGGGAAGTGGGGAAAAAAACATGGGAAAGGATATCAATGTGTGAGAAGTAATGTACCTACTATCTGTTGAATGTAACTGTAACCCCTTTATACATTACAATAAAAAAATTTTAAGATATAAATTTCAAAAAGGCATATGAAAAGATGTTACTAGAGAAATGTAAAGTAATGCACCAATGAGCTGCCATTACACAATGATCAGAATGGCTCAAATTTAAAATACTGACAATGCCAAATGCTGAAAAAAGAAGTAAACAAAGAAGATTCTTCATTCACTCTTGATGGAAATGCAAAATAAGACAGATACTTCGAAAGCAAATTGGCAATTTCTTTCAAAATGAGACTTCAGTGAGAAAATTCTTACCACTGATCCACAAGTCATCTTTCTTGTCATTTATACAAATAAGTTGAAAAGTCGGGTCCACACAAAACTTGCACTTTGGCATGATAGCTCATGCTGTTAATTCAAACTATTCAGGAGGGAGTGATCTGGAAAATTTTGGTTCAAGATCAGCTTGGAGAAACCAAGAAACATCTGGGCCTAGTGGCATATGCCTATCATCTCAGCTATTTGAAAAGCATAAAAGAAAATCACAGTGCAGGCTAAACTGAGCATAACAGTAGACACAATTTTATTTTGCCAGTCCTGGGCCATGAACTCAGCGCCTGGGCACTGTCCTTGGGCTTTCTCAAGGTTAGAGGTCTACCACTTGAGCCACAGCACCACTTCCAACTTTTTAATATGTATGTGGTACCAAGGAATCGAACCCAGGTCCTCGTGCATGCTAGGCAAGCACTCTACCACTAGGCCAAACTCCCGGCCCAACACAATTTTTAAAAATAACTATAGCATAAATGAGAGCCTCAAAAGACCAAAATTTTAGAAATGTTAAGAGATTGAATATTCTACCCAGCATCTACAAAATGTCAACTTTGAGGGAAAGATGCCCTTGTGCAGGGAAGAATGAAAGGTTTGATTTTTGTACTCTGACTTTTAGTAGCAATAGGAAATAAGGATGCTGAGAAAATAGCTGTACCAATCCTGTATCCCCATGTCCTGTGAGAATAATCTTTCACCATTTTTCAGTAAAGTTTTAGAGAAGGATAGAGCTATGTCATCTCTAGAGCTTCAATCAGCGTTCTGGCACTGACACAAGTTACTTAGGAAAGCTGTAGGAAATAAGTGTGTTCAGAGATCCACATGGAAGAAAAGAAAGAACCACTGTATGAAAAAGAAGAGAATGGTTGGCTTGCAGCAGTGGATTTGAAAGAAGATGGTGAAAGCAATTAGGGAATCAAAAATGGCAGAAGGCTGGGATGGCTAGAAAAGGGTATGGAGAGTAGAAATACAAGAAATTAAGATAATACATGAAAAATTATATGTTAAAAATAAAAAAGAAATGTATATTCTTTAAAAAATAACTATTACAAAAAGGACTGGTGACATGGTTAAAATGGTAGAGTGCCTCCCTAGCAACTGTAATCCCCTGAGCTCAAACTTCAGTACCACCAAAAAGAAAAAAAAATCACCTATACACAAATATCCATAGCAGATGTGTTCATAGCTACCAAAAGTAAAAGGCAACCTAGTTGCTGGAACATCTAGACAATTGAATATAATACAATTCAATGCTAAAAAGAAAAGAGCTGTCAAGCCATATAAAGATACAAAAGAAGATAAAAAATAATAAAAGACATAAGGGAAGCTTAAATTCCCTCAATAGATAAAAACTACAAATCAACTGGAATATCCAGACAATGGAATATAATACAATTCAGAGCTAAAAAAGATGACCTAGCAAACCACATAAAGATATGAAAGAAATTGAGAATAATAAAAGATATAAGGGAAAAAGATATAAAGGAAGTTTAAATTCCTTGGTATCTACCAAGTGGAAGGCAGACATTCAGTGTAACTGTAACTACACAATGTTTGGAACAAGGTAAAACGACAGGTACAGTTGGAGGTCAACGGTTGCCAGAGGTTGGGCGGGAAGACAGGGATGAACAGTTGAAGCTCTGAAGATTCTTAGGGCAGTAAATCTATCCCATGTGAAACTGGTGACACTAAGACTTCACCCTACTAAAACTGTGCGGGTTTTTTTCTAAATCAGTTTTTCTATTAATTTTAAACTTTTGTTTTAAAGATATTAGAATCCAGTCACAATATCCAATGTATATATGTGACCATTGAACTAGGAAAACTGAGAGATGGGTGGGCTGGGGAGCAGGGAGAGTGATGAGAGGGACGTCATTGCTTCAGATGACTGTGCTCATAAACTGACATGTTGAATTGCAACCACCTTTTTTTTATTTTGCTCTTTCTTTTTAAATTTTTTATTGTCATGGTAATGTATAGAGGGGTTACAATTACGTTCACCAGATAGTAGATGCATTACTTCTCACAAATTGTTACCCCTTCTCATGCTTTTGTCCCCATTTCCTTTCCCCCACCCCCTCATCATCTTATTTTCCCCTCTTTCCTTCCCTATTTCAAATAAACAAATAAATATATATACAATATACCAGGTAACAAAGTCAGATACAGTAACAATATGAGATTAACCAAAGGGCAGAAAAAGAGAAGACAAATAACAGTACATTAAGAACAACAATCACACAAGATAAAGCTCCTGTTTCCATATCCTTTCATTTAGTCTCATCCTATATGACCTTAGTACCTAGGTTTTGAGCTATTGTAATCCTCTGCTAGGAGAGTCCTAGGTGTGTAATAATTATTACAAATGAAGGAAACCATGGAGCCTGTGTTCCTTTGAGTCTAGCTTACTTCACTTAATAAGATTTTTTTCCCACATCTTTCCATTTCCTTACAAATGGGGTGATGTCATTCTTTCTGATGGCTGCATAGAATTCCATTGTGTATAAATACCACATGTTCTTGATTCAGTCATCTACTGAGGGGCATTTGGGTTGGTTCCGTATCTTTGCTGTGGTAAATAGTGGCTTTAGTATGTCCTTGTTTCTGGATGTTTAGATAAACTGAATTGCAACTCCTTTGTACAACAACCTCAAGATACTTTTAAAAAGAAAAAGAATAAAGATGGTGCAATTAAAAGGAGAATCAGGCATGGAAAATGATATATCTCCCTGGCCTTTGTAGTTGAATACAATGTGATAGGAAATAATTTCTCTAGCTTCACCTGTTTGGTAACCACGGAAACTAGAAGCCAATGACTACAGAAATTAAAAGAAATACTTGGGAAAATATATTCATAAAGAAAACAAACAAAAAATAACATTGAACTTCACAAAGTTGAAATGCTGCAAAAGCTATACAATGTGAATGACACAGTCAGCCCAGGACACTAGTGGGTCTGGAACCAGAGCCTGTACCCCATGTCTTCCCAGTACCCAAACACCTGCATCTAGATAGTGTCACAGGCCCACAAAAAGACTCAGGAATATGAGCAGCCATCTCCATTCTTTCCAGATAAGAGCACAGAAGCCTAAACACAAACTTCCACAAGTGTACATTGCAAGCACACAGAACATGTACTTGTGAACATGTGCATGAGAGCACATCCACCTCTGTTTCTGCACTGTTCCAACTCCCTACGTGGGGGTAAGAGTAACACCCCCGTTGGCCAGATTCCCTGTAGCAATGTTTTGTTCTCCTGGGAAGACCACTTGGCCAGTCCTCCCAGAAGTCTGGTATACAGACAGGACATGTCCCTGGGGTCTCTATCACGGGTTCTCCCTGTAGACAGAGCCAGATTTTTGAAGCTAGAGCTACACTTCAAGAGACCTCCTTCAGGGATTCAGAGCTTTCTCCTAACCACCAACTCCCACAATTGTCAGGACCCTGGGTCCTCTCTGCCATGCCCACAGGTAGGCAGGCTGAGGGCACTTTAGGAACTAGGTCTGTGCAATCAACACTTTTGTACAGTCTTCCTTTCTTTTCCTCATCAGTCCTTTCTCCTCCATCTCAAAAGACAGCAAACACTCTCTCCCTACTACTCTTTTATTTGGATCATCTATAACACTTTCAGACATGACATTTGAAGTGCCTACTCTGGTAAGACCATTTTCTGGCCTTGCTATTAAAGGCCTCAGTGCACATTCTGGAACCCAAGAGCCCAGAGGACTCTCCAAGAAACTGGGTAAGCAGAAGAGCAGGACAGAAAGGAGAATGCAGGAGGTAAGAGCACAGTGTCAGAGTTGGACATCACCAGCATTAGACTGTGTCCTCAGGCAAAAGTCACTTCAGTTCTCTGTATGTCATATTTGTTGCCTATAACATGGGTACTGAGTAATGTGAAGACAAAATGATCCAGTGTCTATAGTTTTCAGAGCAGTGTAGCCATAACAGTACCAGAGTTGAGACTACCACAGAGAAGGACTGCAGTGAAGTAAGCATCTCTAGACCAAAGGCATCTGGGTAAGGCACAATCAGCTCAGCAGAGAAGACAAAAGACTGGTTCTTAAAACCTAGATACATAAGGCTATATATAATGATGCTAAATGAAAGGACCTCCAGGATTTAGAAACAAACGCTATATAATGAGTGATTGTTGTCCTTAATGTACTATGTTATCTCTCATCTCTTTTGTTGTCCCTTGGTTATCTCATATTATTACAGTATTTCACCTGGTTATCTGATATATTGTATATATGCGTATTTGGTTATTTGAAGTCGGATAGGGAAGGGAGGAAAACACAGATGAGGGGCAGGGGTGGGGAGAGGGAAATGGGGACCAAGACATGAGAAAGGGTATCAATGTATGTGAAGTAATGCACCTTCTATCTGGTGAATATAATGTAACCCTTCTATTAATTATAATGAAAAATATATTTAAAAAGACCAGTTCTTCAGAAATCCCACTTTAAGCACCACTGATCATTCATACTGATACAAACCTAAGTTAAAATATTCAAGAAGAAATATAATTCTTAAAATGGAATCTCAGGTATATTTAGAGTCCATATTTTTGTAGTCTAGAAGTTTACAGCTTGAAATGAATAAGGAATATGTATTAAATTTCTTGGTATTGCTCATACAGAAATGAAGCAATGAACCACCCCGTTTCTGTATCCAGGAAGATACTTCAGACTCCCTGTGGGTGCTGGGTTCTCTCAGAATCTCTGAAATTTTGTTCAGCTTTCTTCCTCCCATATTTTGGAGAGGAAGGTTAGACCAGTAGCAATGCGTACAACTAGGAAACTTAAATGAGCTGTCATTCATAAATGAGGTTAGATAATGGGTTATGCTTTCATTTTTGAGACAAAGTCTTCCAATCTAGCACAGTCTGGCCTTGAAACTCATAGTCCTATTGACCCAACCTTTATGAGTGTTGGGATTACATGCTGTGCCATAATGCCCAGCTGTGTCATGTCTTAAGGGATGAGATGGAGCAATAAAATGGCAGATATATACACATACGTGTGTGTGTGTGTGTGTGTGTGTGTGTGTGTGTGCAAGCATAAGATCAGGATGGGGAAGTGTGTTCTAAATCAGAGCCAAGTCATAAAGAACCAGGCCTTCTCTAAAAATTGTGGACTCCTAGCTCAAAATTCTAAATAAATAAATAAATAAATAAATAAATAAATAAAAGACCAAGGTAAAGTTACACAGATCAAACACTCCTGAGAGTCCACATTAAGTGGAGATCTCTGCTAATCTGCATCTTAAGACTCTCTCTAAGATCCAGAAGGCAGAATCTGAAATCTCCATTGTAAATGCTTCACTAACAAATATTAGCTGGCTACAGCCAAATAAGAACTAGGAAGAACTTAAACCTTGAGCCCATCACCTGATCAGTTTTTTGAGAGAAAGACACAGTGAGACATTCTGGAATCTAGTGACTCTCCAGAGAAGAAATGAACACCACAGAGTTGTACTAATGTTGCTGAGATCAGCCTGGAGGTGGACTGATTAGGTTCAGAGAGGAATCTGAGGGTCCAATGCTGCCTAGAAATTAACTTCCAAATTAGAATAAGGAGAAAATTACAAAGTTGGCTTACTTATGTAACTGTAACTCCTCTGTACATCACTTTTACCACAAAATAAAATTATTTTTTCAAGTTGGCTAAGGGCCAGGAGTGTGGCCTAGTGGTAGCGTGGTTGCCTAGCATGCATGAAGACCTGGGTTTAATTCCTCAGTACCACATACATTTTATTATTTGCTTTAAGATTTACATTTTTCTAGGCTTTGTTTATGTAAATAAGTTAAACAGAAATCCAAGCTTTTCCTAATGTTCCAATTATGACAAAAATCATTTATTTAAATATTCTAAGCTTTCTTTTTATGTATTACGTTTAATAGAGATCACCTGATGCATATAGGATATGCTTTAACTTAAATATAGATACATAAAATTTGTCTATATCTGCCCATTTCAGGCTGTGTGTGCCAATCTATTTTAATTGCTCTGTATTTTGATATGAAATTGGAAAGGTTCCCTGTTATTATTCTAGCTTTTTTCCAAATTATCTTTTCTATTCCTCTTGATGAATTTCAGAAGAAATCTCTCAAAGGCTATTAAAAATCCCTTGGGATCTCATTTAATTTTCTTTGAAAACAATTATTGGCCAGGAGTTTGGCCTACTGGTAGAGTGCCTGCCTAGCATCCACAAAGACCCCGGTTCCTCGGTACCACATACATAGAAAAAAGCCAGAATTGGTACTGAGGCTCAAAGTGATAGAGCTCTGGCCTTGAGAAAGTGCAAGGACAGTGCTCAGGCCCTGAGCTCAAGCCTAGGACTGGCAAAAAAATTATTTTCAAATATAGTCTTAATTATTAGGAATATTATATCTCTCTTCTGACCTTCATTTCGAATTTTGATGTTTTTATATTAGGTAAACTTGATGGACTTCTTTTTCTGCCTATTTTCCTTGGTTTAAAAAATCTGTTTGTGCTGTCCACCAGTGACACAAGTTTGTAATCCTAGCTGTTCAGGAGGCTGAGATTTGAGGATCACAGTTCAAAGCCAGCCTGGGCATGAAAGTCCGTGAGATTCTTATCTCCAATTAACCACTAGAAATCCATAAATGGAGCTGTAGCTCAAGTGGTAGAGCACTTTAGAGTGCTTGAGCTGAAGTGCTCAGGGACAGTACCCAGATCCAGAGTTCAAGCTCCACAACTGGCAAAAAATATATATCTAGGGAAGGTAATTGACCCTCAGGTGAGTAGACTCATATCTAGCCACTTCATTGTTATTTTTTTTATTTTGGGGTGATGATCTTGGATTTGAATAATAAACAATCATGTCAACTAAAAAGAATAATAATTTCTTGGTTTTTTTTTCTTTTCTTTTCTTTTTTGTTAGTCCTGGCACTTGAACTCAGGGCCTGGGCACTGTGCTTAGGCTTTCTATAGACTATCTCTCTACACTTGAGCCATAGTGCCACTTCCAGCTTTTTCTGTGTATGTGGTAGCAAGGAATCAAACCCAGTGTTCCATGCATGCTGGGCAAGATTTCTGTCACCAGGCCACACTCCTGGCCCCAATTTTACCTTACTAAAGTTTATGCCCATTGTTTCTTTCACTACTGATCTTTGAGGTTTTAAATTTTTACCACAGATTAATTACATCACACAGTGGATTTTATTGTGACATATCCATAAGTGAACACCATGATTATAGTCACTCCCTAATGCCCCCTTCAATCTACCTTTCACCCAGTTACTCTTCCTCCTCTTTTAACTATTTCTCTTCTATTTTCATATCATTTTGTTTTGTCTCACATAAAAAATGCAATATTTGTCTTTTTGAATATGGCTTATTGTACTTAACATGATGATTGCCAGTTCCATTTATTTTCCTGCCAACAGCATGCCTTCTTTTGGTTTTTTTTTGTCAGTTACGGGACTTGAACTCTGGGCCTAGGCATTGTCCCTGAGATCTTCAACTCAAGACTACCACCCTACCCCTTGAGCTACAGCAGCACTTTTCTAGTCTTAATTGGAGATAAGAGTCTCATGGACTTTCTGCCTGGGCTAGCTCTGAACTGAGATCCTCAGATCTCAGCCTCCGGAGTAGCGAGGATTACAGGCATGTGCCCATGCATTTTTCTTAATGCTGATTGATATGCTTTATCCATCCTTCTCTTGATTGGCCCCTAGGATGCCACCTAGGTTTTTAGTTTTTGTCTTTCACTTATTTAATCCCAGATCTGAGCCATGTAGGTAAATAGGGTAAGGTCATGTGTCGGGAGCAAGAGTGGAATCAAACTGTACTTTGATTTGCATCAGATAATTGCTTGATTGTCTTATTGTTTTTTGGCCTTCTCCTGTTCAATTGATCTGAGATTTACCATATGAATGTAACCCCCAACAGTTCCCTGATTAACCATCTGGATGTAACACCTGGCAGTGCCCTGGTCTCAAGAAGGGATATAAACTTTGAGTTGAGAATAAACGAGGCGCTGCAGTTTTTGCCTGGGCTGCAGACCTCCCGGACCCAATGTGTTTGTCTCTCTTCTAATTTTTCCAGTCCCTGCCCCCTATTTCAGGAACCCCAATTTGCTGCCGGTAGGCCCCGGCAGTCATGTCCTTGACTTATCTTTCCCATGATGTTAGTAAGAATGGCACTCAATATTCTAATTTTAACAATCCTGTACTATTTCAAAGTTTAGACAGAGGACATCAGAGTTTGGTAATGAAAACAATTACATATTAAGGTCTTGATCCTGGTAATGTAGAATAGTCCTCGTAATATTCTATTTTAAGTGTAAACCCTAAATAAAATTAAAGTTTCTACATCACTATTCAAACAAAATGCTAAAATAGATATTAATTCAATTACACTCTAAAGACTTTGGGGTTCCTATCTGAATTCTGAGACTACTTGGGAGCACTAATTATTTTTGTTGCCCATACTGTATTGTATCCACTATAGAAGAAGGGAAGAGGAAGAAGGAGGAAGTACGAGGAAGAGGAAGAGGAGGAGGAGGAGGAGGAGGGGGAGGGGAGGAGGGGGGGAGGAGGAGGAGGAGCTATACAATAAAATATTGCTCCTAGAACTCCTGTCATGAGAATTCTGACTCAAAGAGTTTAGATCATTGCAGAACAAAAATTGAAAGGAAGCTAAAGGATTGGTCAAGAAATAAATTGAGAAATATATTTAGACAAAATAAATTGCAATGGATAACTAAAAACTATTTAGGGGCAAGTTGAGTCTGGAAACTTGTTCCTTGATCAGTTTTACACTTTCATAAACAGAACAGATTTTTTTAAGTTCTAACATATAGTCATGGGCTTTTCTTCTAGGCATGAAATAAATAAGTCACTGTGATCAACTTTCCCTTCACATTGACGACAACCCCAAAACCTACACAGAGTCATGGAGAGCAAGAACCAGAGCAGCAGCACGACGGGCTTCGTCCTCCTGGGCCTCTCTTCCAACCCACACTTGCAGAAGCCCCTCTTTGCCATCTTCCTCACCATGTACCTGGTCACCGTGCTGGGGAACGCGCTCATCATCCTGGCCATCCGTTCCGACTCCAGGCTCCACACCCCCATGTACTTCTTCCTGAGCAATCTGTCCTTCATGGACATCTGCTTCACCACTGTCATCGTGCCCAAGATGCTGGTGAACCTACTATCAGAAACCAAGGCTATCTCCTATGTGGGATGCCTCGTGCAGATGTACTTCTTCATGGCTTTGGCAAACACTGACAGCTACCTGCTGGCCTCCATGGCCATTGACCGCCTGGCAGCCATCTGCAAGCCCCTCCACTATGATGTGGCCATGAGCCCACGGCATTGCCTCCTCATGCTGCTGGGTTCCTGCACCATCTCCCACTTGCACGCCCTGTTCCGGGTGCTCCTCATGTCTCGCCTCTCTTTCTGCGCCTCCCATGTCATTAAGCATTTCTTCTGTGACACCCAGCCTGTGCTGAAGCTGTCCTGCTCTGACACGTCCTCCAGCCAGCTTGTAGTCATGACAGAGACCCTGGCGGTCATCGTGACCCCCTTCCTGTGCATCCTCTTCTCCTACCTGAGGATCCTCGTCACTGTGCTCAGAATCCCCTCCGTGGCTGGGAAGTGGAAAGCCTTCTCCACCTGTGGCTCCCACCTCACTGTGGTGATGCTGTTCTATGGGAGTGTCATCTATGTGTATTTCCGGCCTCTGTCCATGTACTCCGTGGTGAAGGACCGTGTTGCCACAGTCATGTACACAGTAGTGACTCCTATGCTAAACCCTTTCATATACAGCCTGAGGAACAAAGATATGAAGACAGGTTTGAAAAAATTAAGGGATAGAATTCACTCATAGAAAAAAGTAGTGGAATATCATATTTGAGAGAAGACCTAAGAGATTCACTCATTTACCTCATTTCCTATAGGGCACACAAACAGATCACAAGGAGTATTGTTAGATACTAGTGAGATCATGGACACAAGAGAAAAAACTTAATTTCTAATGATCTTGAGCCTGGTCCATGCTAGGCTAGGTTTTGGTAGGAATGCAGATTTCATGAAAGTAGGGTCTTTTTTTTTTCATGCTGATTTGGGCACTGTATCTGGGTTAAATATGCTTCCAAATAAATGTTCTATAAGCCTAACCATGGACAGTACTAGGGAGTTTTAAGTCCTATTAGTTTTCAAAAAAAACTAGATGACCTTCGTATAGAATTTTTTTAAGAAATTTTTGACTCAGATAAAGTCATTTGAAGGATGGACTGGATATTACTTTATTATAATTCAAAAGATGAGTAAATGAGCAGAATATTTGAAATGGTGAAAACGACCCAGTTTCCACAGGTAATATACATGTCAATGTATTTGACATAGTAAAAAGCTCTGTGAGAAAGGCTTGAAAATATGGAGAATTAAGTAACATGGACAGAAGAAAATACAAAAAAATTAACTTCTCACCAACATCTTTTCTGACAATATAAATTTTAGTATCCAACTCATCTAATCATCTTTCTTAACTCTTCTGTTTCCTCATTAAGATTCTCTTTAGACACCAAAAAAATTCCCATCTATTTTCTGGAATATAATTAGTTTTGCTTGAAGCTGGTTCACTATACACAAGCCAACTAATACAATTCATCACATCAACACAAGCAAAGCTAAGAACCATATGATTATCTCAACAGATGCAGAAAAAGCATTTGACAAGATCCAACACCCCTTTATGATAAAAGCTCTGGAGAAACTAGGAATCCATGGAATATTCCTCAGTATAATAAAGGCTATATATGACAAACCTACAGCTACCATTATATTTAATGGCGAAAAGCTAAAGCCATTTCCTCTAAAATCAAGAATGAGACAAGGATGCCCACTCTCTCCACTTCCCTTTAATATAGTATTAGAATTCCTAATCATAGCAATAAGGCAAGAAGCAAACATAAAGGGGATCCAAATAGGGAAATAAGAAGTAAAACTTTCCATCTTTGCAGATGACATGATTCTATATTTAAAGAACCCTATATACTCCACTCCCAAGTTGCTTGACATGATTTGAAACTTTGGAAAAGTAACAGGGTATAAAATTAACCCTCAAAAAAAAAACTGCTTTCCTGTACATCAATGAGAGAAGTGAGGCAACAATCAGGAAAGCAACTCGTACTGCAATAGCCTCAAAGAAAATAAAATCCTTAGGAATTAACTAAGAATGTAAAGGACCTTTATGATGAAAACCTTAAAAACCTGAAAAAGGAAATTAAAACAGAATTGAGGAAGTGGGAAAATCTCCCATGCTCCTGGACTAGAAGAATTAACATTGTGAAAATGGCAATCCTGCCAAGGGCTATGTACAACTTCAATGCAATACCCATCAATATCCCAATGTCATTCTTAAAGGAAATAGAGGAAACAATCCAAAAAGTCACATGGAACAATAAAAGACCCCATACAGCAAAAATAATACTTAGCAGAAAGAATAGCACTGAAGGAATATCAATGCCAAATTTTAGACTTTATTACAGAACTGTAGTAATCAAAACAGCTTAGTACTGGCACAAGAACAGGCCCGAGGACCAATGGAATAGAACTGAAGACCCAGAAATCAACCCAGAGACATGTGGCCACCTAATCTTTGATAAGGGAGCCAAAAAATAGGATAGAAGAAAGGCAAGCCCTGGGCCGGAATTTTAGCCTAGTGGTAGAGTGCTTGCCTAGCATGCAGGAAGACCCGGTTCAATTCCTCGGTACCATATACATAGAAAAAAAAAGCTGGAAATAGTGCTGAGGCTCAAGTGGTAGAGCTCTAGCCTTGAGAAAGTCCAAGGACAATGCTGAGGCCCTGACCTCAAGCCCAGGACTGGCAAAAAAAAAATCCAAAACAACAACAACAAAAAAGAAAGGCAACCTCTTCAACAAATGGTGCTGGCAGATTTGGTTAAGCACCTATAGAAAACTAAAGTTGGATCCTTTTATATGTCACCCTGCAGCAGGATTAATTCCAAATGGATCAAAGATCTTGAGGTATAAGCAGATACCCTGACAACTTTACAAGAAGGAATAGGAGATATAGAAGGTCCCCTTGGCACAGGTCAAAACTTTCTTAATAAAGACCCAGAAACACAACAAATTAAAGAAAGTTTGGACAAATGGGACTGCATTAAACTGCAGAAATTCTGCATGGCAAAGGACATAGCTAGTAAGCTAAATAGAAAGCCCACAGAGTGGGAGAAGATCTTCACTATCCATGCAACAGACAAGGGCTTTATATCTAAAATATATCAACAGCTGAAAAAAATTGAATCACTCCAAAACAAATCCTCAAAGAAACAACCATGCCATTAAAAGGTGGGCCATAGACTTAAGAGAGATTTCTCTGAAGAAGAAATAAGAATGACCTATAGACACATGAAGAAATGCTCGACATCTCTGGCCATAAAAGAAATGCAAATCAAAACAACTTTGAGATTTCACCTCATTCCAGTTAGAATGGCCAGGATCAAGAAATCTAATAACAACAGATGCTAGAGGGGATGTGGCCAGGAGGGATCACTACTACATTGTTGGTGGGATTGTATACTGATTCGATCACTTTGGAAAGCAGTGTGGCGATTCCTCAAAAGACTAAACATAGAGCTCCCTTATGACCCAGCAATTCCATTCCTCAGCATTTACCCAAATGTCCAGAAACAAGGGCTTACTAAACTCATGCACATTGTACTAGCACAACAATGTTCATTGCAGCATTGTTTACCATAGCAAACATAGGGAACCTACCTAGATGCCCCTCAGTAGATGAATGGATCAAGATGTGGTACTTATTTTTTTTGAAATAGAAAAGGGAAGGGGGGAAAACAAGATGATTGGGAGGGGGTGAAGGGAGGAAATTGGAGAGACAAACATGAGAGGGGTATCAATGTGTGAGAAGTAATGCACCTACTACCTGACGAATGTACCTGTAAACCCTCTATACATTATCCCAACAATAAAAAAAGAAATATGTCTGGGCATGGTGTCTCACACCTGTAATCCTAGATATTCAAGAGGCTGAGATCTGAGGATCAAGGTTCAAGGCCATCCCGGGCACAAACTGACCTAAGACTCTTATCCCCAATTAACCTCTAGAAAATGGGAAGTGTGGCTTGGCTCAAGGGTAGGCGGTAGCCTTGAGCTGAAGAGCTCAGGTACAGTGCCCAGGCCCAGAGGTAGGGCAGTAGCCTTGAGCTGAAGAGCTCAGTGACAGCGCCCATGCTGAGTTCAAGCTCCATGACCCACAATAGAAAAGAAAAGAAAAAAAGAAAAAATATGATCTAAAACATCAGTGTTAATAAAATCTTTAATAAAAGATTAATAAAGTTAATAAAAAGATTAATAAAGATAATAAAAAAACAAGTAATAGAAAAACAAAAAAAAAGATGTGGTACTTATACACAATGGAATTCTATGCAGCCATCAGAAAGAATGACATTGCCCCATTTGTAAGAAGATGGAATGACCTGGGAAATATCTTATTAAGTAAAACCAGACCCAAAGGAACATAGGCTCAATGGTTTCCCTCATCTGTAATAATTATTACACACCTAGGACTCTCCTAGCAGAGGATTACAATAGCTCAAAACCTAGGTACATAAGGTCATATAGGATGAGACTAAATGAAATGAACTATAGTATATGGAAACAAGAGCTTTATCTTTGTGATTGTTGTTCTTAATGTACTATGTTATTTCTTTTATCTTTTTCCCCCCTAATGGTTAACTCATGTGGTTACTGTATCTGACTTTGTTACCTGGTATATTGTATATATGTTTATTTACTTGAAATAGGGAAGAGAAGGGGGAAAAACAAGATGATGGGGAGGGGTTGGTGGGAGGGAAAGGGGGACAAAAGCATGAGAAGGGATATCAATATGTGAGAAGTAATGCACCACTACTGACAAACATAATTGTAACCCCTCTATACATTAACCCAACAATTTAAAAAAATGGTTTTGCTTGGTGAAACCTACCACAATCTTTATAACTTCATAATCATCCCATAGAGTGTGTGTGTGTGTGCCAGTCCTGGTGCTTGAACTCAGGGCCTAGGCACTTTCCCTGAGCTTTTATACTCAAGACTAGCTCTCTGCTACTTAAGCCACAACTGTGATTCTGTAGCTGTGGTTCACTGGAGTTGAATGGGCTTTCCAGAGATGCATAGCTGAATGTCACCTGCACATAGAGCGAACCCATGTGTCTGAACATCTGGCAGCCCTGCAGTTGCCTGCTTCTGTGCCATCCCCAGGAGAAGAGGCACCCTCTTGGGCTCAGGCACCCCACAGGACAGTGAGGACATCAGCAATGCTCTGCCCTCGGGGGAAGACATAAGGACCAATCCTCCCTGGACTCAGGCATGCAGACAGGACAGACCCCAGAGTCTCCTCTCTTATCATCCATTTCCCCTGTAGTAGAAAATAACCAGAACATTTCTAGAACTAGATCATCACTTCAAGAAATCACGTTCTCAGAAATCCAGAGCTTTCTCTCAAGCACCTATCAGGCCTCAAAGCCTGTTGGGGACCATGATTTTCTTTGTCTCTCACACAGGTAGGCAGCTTGAAGGGTCTTTGGCAATGGGAACTCTTAGGTGAACATTTTCAGGTGTTCCTCCTTTTCTTTTCTGATCCTGTCATCTCCCTTGCATCTCAAAGCTGGGCGACACCATCCTTCCAGTCTTCTTTTTTTCCTTTAGTGAGATATGATGATTGAAACAACTATTCTGATAAAGACAGGGTTCTAAGCTAGTCTTTCTAGCCTTGCCAGGCACATCCTGTCTTAAAACCTAATGCCCACAGATGATTCTCCTCCAGGAATTTGGATGTAAGAAGCAGCACTTATAAACAGGACAGTGGGGACAAGGCCTCTGCCTTGGCCGCGCACAGGAGCGGGACTCCATCAGCGTCTGGTTGGTACCTCACTTTTGTTACCTATAACATGGAGCATTGTAAGGACGAATGAGCTATAGCCGTTTTACTTTGGCTTATTCTTCTGGTACAGTTTCTTTTGCCCAGCCTAGTCTTGGACCATAATCATCCTACCTGTGAGCAGGGTCTAGCAATAATAAAGATGAGAGCATTCTCTAAGGGACTGGACAGCCATATAGATACATTTGGAGGTTTAGAAATGCTCTCAGTCACTCCAAGAAAAGAAAGCAAGAGATATTCTTTAGTTGCTATTGTTGCAGTTTTTGTTTTCTTTTCCTCTTATCTTGTTTTAGTTTGCATGTGTTTGGGAAGGGTAAGGGAAGGTACATTAAAGCTGGAACAAAAGTGGACACTGTGAAAAATGAACTGGATGGCTAATGGATGGGGATGGGTTCAAAAAGAATTACATTGATATACCTGATTCATGTAACTATAACCCCTCTGTATATCAACTATATAAATACAATTTTAAAAAAGAAATGTTCTCTGTTATTCCTGGACCTTCCAAGTTAGTACCTGATAAGAAGCAATATCACTAAAATTTAATTTCCTTTATGTGTTGTATAAGCAATAATGTTAATGACTTAGAAAGGAGTATGGCACTCTACTCTTCTTAAGTCTCCAAGTGGCAAAAGGAGGAGTGGCAGAAAACAGTACATGTAGAGCCAGGACTTTGGGCTACTGGTAGAGTGCTTGCCTACCATACAAAAGAACCAGGTTCGATTCCTCGGTATCATGTATATAGAAAAAAAGCCAGAAGTGGTGCTGTAGCTCAAGTGATAGAGCTCTAGCCTTGAGAAAGCCCAAGGACAGAGCTTAAGCCCTGAGCCCAAGCCCAAGACTGGCGAAGAAGGAGAAGAAGAAGAAGAAGAAGAAGAAGAAGAAGAAGGAGAAGGAGAAGGAGAAGGAGAAGGAGAAGGAGAAGGAGAAGGAGAAGGAGAAGGAGAAGGAGAAGGAGAAGGAGAAGGAGAAGGAGAAGGAGAAGGAGAAGGAGAAGGAGAAGGAGAAGGAGAAGGAAGAAAGAAAGAAAGAAAGAAAGAAAGAAAGAAAGAAAGAAAGAAAGAAAAGAAGAAGGAGGAGGAGGAGGAGAAGGAGAAGGAGAAGGAGCAGAGGAGAAGGAGAAGGAGGAGGAGGAGGAGGAGGAGGAGAACGAGGAGGAGGAGGAGGAGGAGGAGGAGGGCGAAAAAAAGAACAGGTACACACAAATAAAGTCACACAAATCCTTACACATCTGAATATACCAGCATCTGTTTGGAATTGAAATGAGTTTTCCAAGCCATAAAAAATATGCACTGCTGGATCCATCTAAAGAGAAAGGAAGCTAAGCTATTAGCCCTGAGAAATGCAACATAGATTGGAGAATTTCAGGGTCAAGCACAAAAGCAATTAGACAGCCTATTCAGGAAAACCATGTCACAAAAATGAATGTGAAAACCCCAGTGAACAGGAAATGACAGCCCAAAGAGTGACACGAACACCTTGGCTAGGAGCAGCATGAAGAGCTGTTGACTCGGGTGGAGAATATCTTAAACTTTTCAGTGTTCCTAAACTAAGTATTCCACAATCTCCAAATTTATTCTATATCATAAAAATTCTTTCAAAAACCAAAACAAACATTCACACAAAAAGGAGACACACATAGACAGTTTATTTTAACAGTTAGGGTGACAGAATGTAATACACAATGTAACCCTAAATCTGCTTATTGATCTATTCATATTTACGTCTAGATAAAGGAGAAAAGTCTTTACATATACAATTCTAATTTTCTGAGAACTGGAATTATAAAGATCTTGTACCTTTTCAATTACAAAATGAATATGAGCAAATGTATATTCATAATTATAATGTAAATAATGTAATATAAAGTTAAAATGTTACTCCTTATCTCATTTCAGAAAGCATCCATGTGAACATAAACACAAACACACACACACAACAAAATGAAAGATTTTTTTCTCTCAGACTGGGATTATTCTGTGTGTATTGTACAACTTGCTTCTGTCACTTATGAAAATAAAGCAAACAAAACAGTAACAACAACAGGCCAGCTCCGCCTAGAAGAGCTCCAGCTCCACCGGCAAACTATCTATTCAAAACCTAACTTCACTTACTAACTCCAAAATCTGGTAAGTCAATTAACTTGCCAATCTCTACTTTTTAATCCATAAAACAGGATAATAGTGCTATTTGGAGATGATAAAATGATTTTTGAGAGGCATGCAAAGCATGAAACTCAATGTATGGCATGTTTTAGAGGCTAATAAGTGTTGGCTGGCATTAGCTATTTACTTCTCTAGAGATGGCATGGTATTAAGCAATAAACTGTTTATACATTCTTTGTGAATATTTTTGTTATTTTCTTGCAAATAATTTGTTTTGTTTGATTTTTATAGGCCATATTATCATAAAATATGTATATATGTCTTCATATTACTCAAATATGATCATTCAAAAAGAAAAACCTTATGGAGAATTGTTGCATAAGATGATGTCATTTTTGATTCTGTTAAAGACTGCCAAAAGTTTTATACTAATTTTTCCCAGTCACTACCAGCCAGTGTATGTTTTAAAAGGCTACTTTCCTTGAGAAATTGTCCCTCCAAAATTATTGCTAAATTTGATTAGTGAAAACTGTATTTCAGTACATTTGTATTTTCTGATTGTCAAAGAGGCTGAATATCTTGTCATATATTTTCTTTGATAACTATCCTGCACAAATTTTCTGGAAGGCAATGGTTTGAAGTTTAACTTTGCTTATAATTTTTGAGAAAATGCTAACAGCCCAGTTCCTTTAATCTTTTATACTTCATTTCTTCTATAAACTAATATTCATATCCTAAAACCCCCAAATACTCTGTTACTGTTTTAGATTTTTTTCTTTTTAACTTCCATGTATGAATTAGATAAAAATCTAGCCCAACCTTCCCAAATACTCAACTAACTGTTATATTTAAAATTTTCCCCATTTTTATGAAATAAATCATTATTGTATAATAAGATGTCCAAAGTTAGAGTCTCTCTACATATGCATAAAGGAATATAGAAATCTACTAACCACATTGATTTCTTTTCCTTTTCTTTTTTTTCGCCAGTCCTGGGGCTTGAACTCAGGGCCTAGGCACTGTCCTTATGCTTTCTCAAGGCTAGAGCTCTACCACTTGAGCCACAGAACCACTTCTGGCTTTTTTCTATGTATGTGGTACCATGGAATCGAACCTGGGTCTTTGTGCATGCTTTGCAAGCCCTCTACCATAAGGCCAAACTCCCAGCCCTGATTTCTTTTTCTCTGTGCTTTGGCACAGAGACACTCCTTGGAATACCATCATTCTAATTTTTTCAAAATTACATTGTTTTAACCAATGCTGTTTTGCCATATCCTGTTTTGCTATTTTAGATGAAACTTAGCACAATCTTAAACTATATTAAAAATTCCTAAGACTCTTATTAGCATGCATTGAATGTTACTAATTTGAAAGAAGCTGACATTCTTAAATATGAAGTCTTCTTTTGGAAGTATAGAATTTCTACTTCATTTCTGTTGTATTACATTTTCTACAGATAGGCCTTATTTCATTCCATTATACTTTCTTCAGATAGGTTTTACTTCTTTCCTTTCCTTCATGTTCATTTATAAATGTTATACATTTTGTCTATTATTAACTGAATTATTTTCCAAAGTACTTCTCTGTGAGATTATATTAAGAACCTTAATGTTTTTATCTCTACCTAGTACCTGGATACTTCGATGAACTCCACAAGATTGAAAAGATTGTTACGTGGTTATGTTGAGCTTTCTTATGTAGATGATTGTGTCACATGAAAGTATTGACAATATCATGTTTTCATTTCCTTGGTTTCCTTTCTATGGACTTAGTCCACATACGAGTGACATAGCATAATAAAGGTCACAAAAATAGCCCTCTGTATTTTTTCCAACATATTGGTGGAAATTACACTACTATATATTAAAATTTTAAATTCTAAAAATATTTGAATATTTAAATAATAACATAGAATACTTTATATTCAGGAAGAATACTATGTTAAAAGGAATAATCTTAACAACTAAAGCTACTTGCAGCATTCCTTTTTGGTAGCATTCCTGAACTCAAAGTTTATCATGAAAGTACCCATATTACAGGATCCAAACAAATAAACACAAATTGGATTTTATTCTGAAGGCATAACTCATCTTAATTCCAAGGAATTCTGGTTAATTCCAATGCTCACTAAGCTATTATCACCACGAAATCATGCTTCCAGAAATCGCCAAATGAGAGGACCTCATTTATGAGGATACCTTGCATAAAATTATTCTGCCCTGGGGGCAGTGAAATGGGGACCAAAACATGAGAAAGGGTATCAATGTTGTTTTTTTATGGGTATCAATGTTTGTGAAGTATGTACTTTCTATCTGGTGAATATAATGAAACCCTTCTTTAATTACAATAAAAATAAAATAAAAAATTATTCTGCCCAAGGTGATATCCACAAACTTCTTGTAGGAGTAGAGAGAGATACAAACAGGCAGACCAACAGACTAAGCAGCTGGGCAAACACACACACACACACACACACACACACACACACACACACACACACTATTAAGAATGAAAATAACTCAGGCAAATTTCACAAAACAAAAATTGCTACTCACACAAGAAGCTTCCATTTTTAATTTAGGAGGTTACTTGGAATTATTTTAAGCCCTCTGTTGAATTTTTACCTTGTGTGTTTTTTTATACTTGCATAAAATAAATATTCTTCAAAACCCTAACAAATAGTACTCTATTTGTTAATAGGATTGAGGTGGCTGAAGAAGCTACATTGATCAAATTGCCCTTCAGAGATCCACAATGGGTCCCACATTCATGGAGAGCAAGAACCAGAGCAGCAGCACGACGGGCTTCGTCCTCCTGGGCCTCTCTTCCAACCCACACTTGCAGAAGCCCCTCTTTGCCATCTTCCTCACCATGTACCTGGTCACCGTGCTGGGGAACGTGCTCATCATCCTGGCCATCCGTTCCGACTCCAGGCTCCACACCCCCATGTACTTCTTCCTGAGCAATCTGTCCTTCATGGACATCTGCTTCACCACTGTCATCGTGCCCAAGATGCTGGTGAACCTACTATCAGAAACCAAGGCTATCTCCTATGTGGGATGCCTCGTGCAGATGTACTTCTTCATGGCCTTTGGGAACACTGACAGCTACCTGCTGGCCTCCATGGCCATTGACCGCCTGGCAGCCATCTGCAAGCCCCTCCACTATGATGTGGCCATGAGCCCGCGGCATTGCCTCCTCATGCTGCTGGGTTCCTGCACCATCTCCCACTTGCACGCCCTGTTCCGGGTGCTCCTCATGTCTCGCCTCTCTTTCTGCGCCTCCCATGTCATTAAGCATTTCTTCTGTGACACCCAGCCTGTGCTGAAGCTGTCCTGCTCTGACACGTCCTCCAGCCAGCTTGTAGTCATGACAGAGACCCTGGCGGTCATCGTGACCCCCTTCCTGTGCATCCTCTTCTCCTACCTGAGGATCCTCGTCACTGTGCTCAGAATCCCCTCCGTGGCTGGGAAGTGGAAAGCCTTCTCCACCTGTGGCTCCCACCTCACTGTGGTGATGCTGTTCTATGGGAGTGTCATCTATGTGTATTTCCGGCCTCTGTCCATGTACTCCGTGGTGAAGGACCGTGTTGCCACAGTCATGTACACAGTAGTGACTCCTATGCTAAACCCCTTCGTGTACAGCCTGAGGAACAATGACATGAAGAGAGGTCTGAGGAAATTGAGGGGTAGAATTCACTCATAGAAAGAACATGAGGTGATGCCATAATTGGGAGATGTCCTTGGTGCTTATCAGGTTATCTTTCCTTTCTGACCATTTTTCACATCACTCTCAAGAAGGTCATGAAGAATTATGTTGGATTCCTGTAAGATCCTCAACCTGGGAGCAACTCATCTGGTTTCTAGTGACTTCCATGAGCATGTGCATATTTAATCCCTAGGTATTACTATGAATCCTGATTTCAGGAAAATGGTTGACCATCCTCAAAGGATTGGTTCCCCAGTGGTAGAATTCATTGTTTATTTAACTTATATATAGCACTTAATAATCTTGACAATGGACATGGTCAAAGAGTTAAACATTTCTCTTCATTTCCAGAGGAGAACTGTACATGGATTTGCCCAGAGTAAGTGAAAGCATGGCAGCTGACGAGGGCTAGGGAAATATTTCAGATTTCTGGCATGGAAGAGTCTGATAAAAAAAAACATGCAAGGTAATTAAAAGCAGTATCAAGCCAAGCACCAATGCCTCACATATATTAACTTAACTACTCAGAGAGCTGAGAGCTGAGAGACTGTTTCAAGCCAGTCCGAGCAGATACAACCTGAGAGACTTTTATTTCCAATTAACTAGCAAAAAGCCAGATTTGGAATTGTAGATCAAGTGGTAGAGGGATTGGTATGAGCCCCCAAAAATGCCTGTCAGAATATTTTTGTAAAAACTTACTACAGTTTATGTGGCCGGGAATTGGCCTAGTGGTAGAGTGCTTGCCTAGCATGCATGAAGACCTAGGTTCAATTCCTCGGTACTACATAATATATAGAAAAAGCCGAAAGTGGTGCTGTAGCTCAAGTGGCAGAACTCTAGCCTTGAGAAAGCCCAAGAGCATGCTCAGGCCCTGAGTACAAGCCCCAGGAATGGCAAAAAAAAAAAAAAGAGTCAAGAACTATGGACTGAAACTTCTGAAGCAGTGAACAAAATAATTCCTCTCTTAAATGGTTGGTGTCAGTTATTTTACTGTATCAGCAACAACACGTGCTTTCTATTAAACACATGCTATAGATGAGACGCCTGACATTTAGAAAGGCAGTAAGTTTGCCCCCAAATGAGAGCCGCTCATTGACCAACTTGAGCCAGGAGATCTTCAGTCCCCGGCTCCTTCACAACACCCCATGGACAGCCCCATTCCTGAGCCTGCTCTGCTTACATCCCAATCCTTTCAACATCACAATGACAACAAGCTAGTAATTATCTGAGATGACTGGATAAAACTTATGAATCCTAAGATTCCACTGTCTCTCTTCTCCTCCCAGGCCTCCCTTCTTAATGAGCTCCCTGGGGGTGGTGGATGGAAAAATTCTCTCTTGGTGAAGGTCATGTAAAGGGCAATCATCTCCTTCTTGATCCCAACCTCTTCTTTACCACTGATGAAAGCTGACTATGTCAGTGATGACAGCAAGAGATGGGGGGAGCCCCAAATTCTTCATGCCCGGGCCACAGTGGAAAGATGAATATCCTAAAGTCACACAACTCACAAGTGCAGTGAATTCCCACCTTCCCACATGAAGCCTGGGCCCCTTTCTCCCTTGACTCTTATGAGAGCTCTGTGTGTGGCAGCTATCTTCCTCTTCTAACCAACAAGGCCAGCGATGCTGAGGAGATGACTGAACCCTCAACTGGGTCCCGCGAAGATCACCTACCCTTTTCCATGTAAGTATCTGCTGACTTCATTCCCATCACCATGCCCAAGTCCTAAGCATTGTTGCAGCAGAATTTTTTTAATTTTGTATGATATTCTCTTTATCCAAATATAGAATCTGAGGCTCAGTTTGTCTGAGAATATAAACTAAAACTATAAACTAAACTATAAAGTTGGGGAGAGCTATAAAAATATAAACTAAACTAATCCCCCCAAACCCAACAAACCAATCACTAAATGAGCAAGGGAACTAAAGAGACTTATCAAAAGAAGAAGTTAAACTGGCAGAAAAATTTATGAGAAAATGCTCATCATCCATGGTCATAAAGGAAATACAAATAAAAACCCTAAGATACCACCTTACCCTAATTAGTATGGTCAATATTCTGAACTCAGACAATAACAAATGCTGGTGGGGTTGTGGAGAAAGAGGAATCCTACTGCACTGCTGGTGGGACTGTAAACTAGCTCAGCCACTCTGGAAAGCAGTTTGGAGGTTTCTTAAAGACCTGAAAATAGACCCTCCCTACAATCTTGCCATACCTCTCTTGGGCATCTATCCTGAACATCATAACCCAGGATATGATAAGGACAGCTGCTCAGCTATGTTTATCTCTGCACTATTCACAATAGCCAGGCGATGGAAACAACCAAATGCCCTACTACAGATGAATGGTTACAAAAAATGGAATTCTATGTAGCCAACAGACAAGATAAATGGCATTCGCTGGGAAGTGGATGAAGCTAGAGCGAATCATGTTGAGTGAGATAAATCAAGACCAAAGGAACAAAAGGTGCATGGTATCCTTAATATATGAATATTAGATTCAAACAATATAAAAGTGATGACTCAATATTTGGGTACCCAAGGTTATGAATATGGTCTTGGAGATATAAACATAACTACATAGACATAAAAATCTATGATGGGCTATATACTCTATAGACATAATGTTTTATTACATACATTAATATGTACCTATGACATACAATTTTAATTATATATATATAATTATATATATAATTTTAATTATGTTCTAAAATCTAAGTGCCAGTAATTGTATATAGAGAGTCCCTTCTTAAATACTTGTTTGTTAAACATGACATTTGAAATATGATACAAAAATCAATGTTAATAAATTCTTTAATAAAAAAATATATAAACTAGGGGCTGGGAGTTTGGCCTAGTGGTAGAGTGCTTGCCTCACATGCATGAAGATCTGGGTTCTATTCCTCGGTACCACATACATAGAAAAAAAGCTAGAAGTGGTGCTGTGGCTCAAGTAGTAGAACACTAGCCTTGAAGAGAGCCAAAGGACAGTGCTCAGGTCCTGAGTTCAAGCCCCAGGACTGGCAATATATATCTATATAGATCTATATACTCTAAAACTTGGGGCAAGCTATAAAAATATAAACTAAACTATAAAACTTGGGGCAAGCTACATAAACAAAATACCTGAGTATCTACATTCCCTGGTTTCTTCTTCCTTTCTATGACTCAGGAATGATTTGTTACTAGTGAGCAAGAACCCTAGCCAAAAAAATGGGGTTCTCTGTTTTGAGAGGAACAAAGGTAACTGCCCTGATGCTGACAGGTAGAACACAGCATCTATTGGCCAAGCCCAGTGCCTGATTGTCCCAAAAGCTGAGACTACTGAGAAAAATTCCAGATTGTGTGGCATCTTCCCAGCATCTGAACATAGTCAGAGCAGTGCAGACCATTAACCTGCTCGTGATAGGGGCAAGGGGAGGAAATGTCCTGGGAAGGCTTGGTAGGCTGCCATTCATGGTACAAGCTAAATCACACCTTTGGAGAGCCAATTTTTCTCTATTCGGTACATTATTTTAATAGTTAACATATTATAACTCAGATAATGAAATGTGTTTTCCTAATCCTATAAGAATCCCAAAGATAAAACCTGGGCACGGTGGCTCACACCTGTAATCCTAGCTTCCCAGGAGGCTGAGATCTGAGGATCAAGGTTCAAAGCCAACCCAGTCATGAAATTCCTTGAGATTCTTATCTACAATTAATCACCAGAAAACTGGAAATGGCACTGTGGCTCAAGTAGTAGAGCACTAACCTTGAGCTGAAGAGCTCACAGTCAGCGCCCAGGCCTAGAGTTCAAGCTCTATGACCAACAAAACAAAAATCCCAAAGATGACAAATTTGATGGAAATTAAATCCTTGAATCTTGTGTGTGTGTGTGTGTGTGTGTGTGTGTGTGTGTGTGGTGTGTGTGTGTGTGTGTGTGTGTGTGTGTGTGTGAGTCCTAGGGCTTCAACCCAGAGTCTAAGTGCTGTCCCTGAATTCTTTCTACTCAAGGACAGCACTCTTCCACTTGTACCGCAACTCTACTTCTGATTAATGGTACGTAAGAATCTCATAGTCCTCCTTACCCAAGTTGGCTTTGAACACAATCCTCAGATCTCAGCCTCCTGAGTAGCTAAGTTTATGGGTATGAGCAGCCAGCAGCCAGTTTAAGTCCTTGACTTTTTAGAAATTAGATTGCTGGCTCCTTTTCACCTTATTGACACCAATCTTTATGAAGAGTTTTTTTACCCAGTTTCTTATTTCTTCTTGTACAAAATTATAAATTCCACAATAACATTTCTGTACAGGTATACTATGTACTTTGATCCTATTTACCCTCTTCATTCTCTCTCTGCCCCCTCTTATTGATCCCATATCTCTCACTTAGTTTTATGCCTACTTGTTTTTTACTTATGCTGCTCATAGATCTAAATTTTACATATGAAGGAAAATATGACATTTGGCTTTCTGTTCCTGCCTTATTTCACTTAACATGATGATCTTCAGGTCCATCCATTTCCAGAAATTTTCATTCTTTATTGTGAAATACTCCATTGTATGTATATTCCACATTTTTAATCTATTTATCTGTTGGTAGGTGCCTAGGAAGATTCTATGGCCTGGCTATTATGAATAAGTCTGCAATAAACATGGATGTGCAGGCATCTCTATTTTATGCTGACTTATGTACCTGCAGGTATATGTTTCAGTGCCATAGCACAATCATATGGTAATTTCATTCATAGTTTCTGAGGAACCTCCACACTAATTTCAATTGTGGTTGCATAATTTACATTCTCACCATAGTGTAAGATGATTCCTTCTCCATTCCTATATAGTCTCAGCAGCATTTATTGTTCCTTTGATGACTGTTCTTCTGACTGGCTCAGATGGAATTTCAATAGTGTTTTGATTTAAATTTCCTTTATAGTAAGACTGTCAAACATGTATTCACATGCTTATTGTTCATTGTCCTTCTATTTCCAACCACATTTTTGTACTGCTTCTTAGGTAATTACTCAATGTATAAAATACATTAATAGAATTTCCCCCAATTAAAGAAAATACCTAGATCCTCACAAGAACATTCTTGTTCCTGTGACTCTTGCTGGGGAAATCCTGAGCGTCTCATGGAATAACATTTGGAGATCTATGAAATAGATAAGTTCTAAGATCACTTCTGCCACAACAACTTAGGATTCACCAATGTCATTCTATTCCCCATGACTTCATATTATAAAAGGAAACACAGTCAGCAGAACTATACCAGGCAGCAGCTAACAAAGGGTGACTGTAGATGAGTCTTATCTCCAATTAACTGCCAAAACCTGAAAGTGGAGCTGTGATGGAAGTGGTCGAGTGCCTGAATGGAACAAAAAAGCTAAGGGACAGTGCCCAGGACACACACACACACACACACACACACACACACACACACCCTGAAATACCACATGAGGTATATTCAGGACACACTTAACATTCTTTCATATTTTCTACTTGTAGGACAACAATGCTGAAAGAAAACCAGAGCCATGTGACTGAATTTCTCCTCCTAGGACTGACCACAGACCCCAATCAACAGATGTGGCTTTTTGCAGGCTTTCTTGCCATGTACCTGGTCAATGTGGTTGGCAACTGGGTCATCATTGCAGCCATCCGGAGGGAGGTTCAGCTGCACACTCCCATGTACTTCTTCCTCTCCAGCTTGTCCCTGGTGGATATCTGCTTTACCACTGTCATTGTGCCCCAGATGTTGGTGAACTTGCTCACACAGAGCAAGGCCATCCTCTTTGCCCAGTGCCTCACACAGATGTATTTCTTTGTGGCCTTTGGTATCACTGACAGTTTCCTCCTGGCCGCCATGGCCATTGATCGCTACGTGGCCATCTGCAATCCACTGCACTACACCACAGCCATGAGCCCCAGGCGCTGTCTCCTGCTGGTGACTGCATCCTGGGTAGTGTCCCACCTCCACTCGCTCACCCACACCGTGCTTATGAGCCGCCTCTCCTTCTGTGGACCCAACGTCATCCACCACTTCTTTTGTGACGTCCAGCCCCTGCTGACACTCTCCTGCTCTGACACCTCTGTCAATGAGCTTGTGGCCTTCACGGAGGGCTCCTTCGTGATCATGAGCCCCTTCATCTTCATTATTGCCTCTTATGTCTACATTGCCCGTGCTGTTCTAAGGGTTCCTTCGGGGGGAGGTAGGTACAAGGTCTTCTCTACCTGTGGGTCTCATCTCACAGTTGTAGCTCTGTTCTATGGAACCATAATATCTGTGTATATTCGCCCTTCATCCACCTACTCAGTGACCAAGGACAGGGTGGTTACTGTCATCTACACAGTGGTGACTCCCATGTTGAACCCTTTCATCTACAGCCTTAGAAACAAGGACATGAAGCAGGCCTTGAGAAAGCTAGTGAGAAGAACACAGTAGAATATGGATAGCTTGCTATCTCTAAGAGTTGAATTACCGACTTGACAATGAACTGCCAAATCTGTGCCATAGCCACATATCTACGACCTGGTCCTAGACAATGACTGAGCATTGTAGAGCTACCAAGATAGGCCATTCCAGGGAAATATAGGACTCTACTGATAGACAACTTTAATTCTAAAACTCCCTCATTGTCAAATCTTTCTCTTTTTTTTTTTTTTTTTTTTTGCCAGTCCTGGGCCTTGAGCTCAGGTCCTGAGCACTGTCCTTGGGCTTTCTCAAGACTAGAGCTCTACCACTTGAGCCACAGCACCATTTCTGGCTTTTTTCTATGTATGTGGTACCAAGGAATCGAATCCAGGTCTTCATGCATGCTAGGCAAGCACTTTACCACTGGGCTAAACTCCAAGCCCTGGTCAAACCTTTCTTAGTTCTCTGTTGTGGATGTAAGTCTTTGCCTCCCTTGATTTTTCTTCTTTCCCTATTTTCTTTCACACATCTCAAATTGAATCTGAAAGAGTTCTCCCATTCTGTTCTCAATAAAAATCTTGTACACATTGTGGGGGTTAGGTTTTTTGTTGTTGTTGTTGTTTTCTCCAATCCTGGGTGTGAACTCAGGGCCTGGGCACCGTCCTTGGACAGTTTTTACCCAAAGCTAGTAATCTGCCACTTGAGCCACAGCTCCACTTCTGGCTTTTGCTGTATATGTGTTACTGAGGAATTGAACCTAGGGCTTAATGCATGCTGGACAAGCACTCTACCACTAAGCCACACTCCCAACCCAGGGGTTAATTTTTATGTATCAGTTTGACTTTGCTAAGGGGTGCCCAGATAGCTAGTAAAACATGATTTCTGGATGCATATCTAAAGTTGTTTCAGAAAGGATTATCATTTGAATCTGAGGACTGAGTGAAGATTATGCTCACTAACATGAACAGGTATCACATAATCCAACAAGGGTCCACACAGAACAAAGAGGCAAAAGAAAAGTTAATTCACTCTCTCCTTTTGAGCTAAGATAACCATCTTCTTGTGACTTAGACATCTGCTTTCCTAGTTCTCGGTCTTTCAAACTCTGAGACTTAAAACATTTGTTCTCTGTGTCCTCCTGCCTTTAGGCATAAACTATACCACTGGCTCTCTTAGGCCTCTAACTTGCAGACAGTAGATCAACAGACTTATCCTCCATAATCATACAAGCCAATCCCCCATAATAACACTTTCTACATGTCTGCGTGTATCCTAGCTATTGTTTTCCTCTGATAAACCCAAACTAACTCAAATGATCACATCCTGGCACCTGCTTCTAAGACAACCTGAACCAATGCACTGATCAATGACCCAGTGAAAATTTCTGTTCCGTGGCCAGGAACATGGCCTAGTGCTAATGTGCTCACCTAGCATGTACGTAACCCTGATTTTGATTCCCCAGAACCACATACGTAGAAAACGCCAGAAGTGGCACTGTGGCTCAAGTGACAGAGTGCCAGCCTTGAGCAAAATGTGTCCAAGGACAATCCCCAGGCCATGAGTTCAAGCCCCAGTACTGTCAAAAAAAAAGATTCTATTCCTTGGTACACACTGTAGGGAAACGTAAATGTGTGCACAAAAAGACTGAAAGATATTTATGATATAAGCTCACAATAGAAAAATGTTCTGACTTTAGGTATAATGGAATTGTTCTCTCATCCATAAAAATAGTCTAACTTGGCAGGGAGTTTGGCCTAGTGGTAGAGCGCTTGCCTAGCATACACAAAGACCCAGGTTCGATTCATTGGTACCACATACATAGAAAAGGTCGGAAGTAGTGCTGTGACTCAAGTGGTAGAGCTCTAGCCGTGAGAAAGCCCAGGCCCTGAGTTCAAGCCAGGACTGGCAAAAAAAAAATCTAACTTAACTCGATATAAAAGTAATACAAACCACTCAGGAGGCTGAGATCTGAAGATCTCGGTTCAAAGCCAGACTGGGCACTAAAATCCAAGAGACTCCTATCTCTGCTTAACCACCAGAAAACCAGAAGTGGTATTGTGGCTCAAGTGGCAGAGCACTAGCCTTGAGCTGACCAGATCATAGACACCAATCAGGACCAGAGTTCACGTCCCATGACTGACAAAAAAAAAAAGCAATACCAACAAATATCTTATTTCCTAGCCATTTCTGCTGAAATAAATTGTTAGACTATCACTAATATATCAATACTAGAACAAAGGAATAATAATTTATTCTTTTTGTTGTTGATGATGGTCATGGGGCTTGAACTTGGCCTGGGCACTGTCCCTGAGCTCTTCAATTCAAGGCTATCACTCTATCACATTGAGCCACAGCACAACTTCCAGTTTTCTGGTAGTTAATTGGAGATAAGAGTCTCGTGGACTTTCATGCCTGGGCTGGCTTTGAACCATGATCCTCAGATCTCAGCCTTATGAGTATTTAGGATTATAGGCATGATTCACTGCACTCAGCTAATTTATTACTAAAGATACCATGTCTCAAAATGTTTCTCTAACTCCCATGCTCCAACCCTTCATTTTTTAAAGAGATTCACTTCATTTTTATTTTTTGCTCCAAAATTTTTAAAATTCAGTAGGAATGTGAGTGGTTTATTCCAAGGAAGCTAGTTTTAAACAACTGATAGGATGTAAAGTAATGAACCAAAATCATTTCTGAAGCCTTAGATGTGGAGAGGAAGTATGTCTGTTGACAGTGCTGAAAAGGGGTGAGTCTTGGTTGCACAAATGTAATATATTTGCCATTCCTGACATATTCTTTTATATTTTAAAAAAGGAAAGAAAAACCTACAGAGATTAAAGTGCTTGCCTACAATCACCTAGCTAAGCTAATGAGTGAGCTGTGACGTGGATCTAATACTTATGACTAGTGGGGTACCCTCTCCACATACACAAAGGATGTTCAGGTTGGGCACTGGTAGCTCATACCTGTAATCTGAGCTACTTAGGAGACTAAGAACTAGTATCACAGTCCAAAGTTAGTCTAGGCAGGAAAGTCTACAAGACTCTTAATTCCAGATAAGCGCACATACACACACACACACACACACACACACACACACACACACACACACACACACACACAAGCACATAAAGCTGTGGGTCAAGTGGTAGAGCATTAGCCTTGAGCAAAAAAGCTCAGGGACAGAGTCCAGGCCCATGATTGACAAAAACAGACAAATAAATAAGTCAATTGTACATACCATAAAATTAAGAAAAGTAAGAGAAGGGGTGGATTGAAAGGGGGTAAGACATGAAGAAATGCTTGACATCTCTGGCCATGAAATGCAAATCAAAACAACTTTGAGATTCCACCTCACTCCAGTTAGAATGGCCATAATCAAGAAATCTAATAGCAACAGATGCTGGTGGGGATGTGGCCAGGAGGGATCACTACTATACTGTTGGTGGAAGTGCAAACTTGTTCAACCACTATGGAAAGCAGTATGGCAGTTCCTCAAAAGACTAAACATAGAGCTCCCCTATGACCCAGCAATTCCACTACTTGGCATTTACCCAAACAAGGTTTATCCAGAAACAAGGACATACTAAATCCACCAGCACAACGATGTTCACTGCAGCACTATTTACCACAGCAAAGGTATGGAACCAACCCAGATGCCCCTCAGTAGATGACTGAATAAAGAAGATGTGGTATTTATACACAATGGAATTCTATGCAGCCATCAGAAAGAATGACATCGCCCCATTTGTAAGGAAATGGAAAGACTTGGGAAAAAATCTTATTAAGTGAAGTAAGCCAGACTCAAAGGAACATAGGCTCAATGGTTTCTCTCATTTGTCATAATTAGTAGAAACCTTGGACTCTCCTAGCAGAGGTTTACAATAGGGAAAAACCTAGATACATAAGAACATATAGGATGAGGCTAAATGTAAGGACCTCCAGGATATAGAAACAAGAACCATATAATGTATAATAAAATTTAAAATAACTATGCATGACTCATCCCCAATGACCTCTCAGATGACCTCTGCTGGCCCAAGTAATTTCTGTATCCTGTGAAGTCATAGACAACATGTCTGCTCACTTTTCCCATACAGAGGAACTGGAAACATTTTGAAGGCAATGATTGTAATGCCCAGCCCAGATCCCTTCTAATTACTGGCTATGAGCGGAGCAGTTTTCCTCATGGGGGCTGGAATGTAGTTTGGAGCCCCATGTCAAGATTGGGTGGGGGGTGAGCTCTACAACTTGTTTGCCCAAGGAAGGACTATCAGAAGTATTGGTCTCAGGCTCCACACACCTGCTATTTGGAAACAGAGATGATGCTAACATTGGTAGGCTCAGAAGTTCAGGCCCTAGAGGGGATGGCTGGACCTAGACATTTGCCTCATCTTCTCTCTAAATGCCAGATCTGGGATTGGGTCCCAGGAGACACTGCATGTGAAAACCTCACAGTTCTTCCTGGCTCCTGTGCCTGAAGACAGCTTGCTTCATCCTACTCTTGTTCTTCCTGATGTTAAGGTAACAGAGAACACTGAGGTTCCCACTAATCCTTTGTGGGAGAAGCGAAGTCACACTGGGAGAGTCTACATGGTGATGGTGACAGCTTCTGAGAAGGCTACATTCAAGGTAAGAGTTGGTAGCTATAATTTCTAAGTGAGAGAAAGTAAAAATGGGAGATCTTGTTTTCTTCTTCCTCCTCCTCCTCCTCCTCTTCTTCTTCTTCTTCTTCTTCTTCTTCTTCTTCTTCTTCTTCTTCTTCTTCTTCTTCTTCTTCTTCTTCCTCTTCTTCTTCTCCTCCTCCTCCTCCTCCTTCTCCTTCTCCTTCATCCTACCTCCTCCTCCTCCTCCTCCTTCTTCTCCTCCTCCTCTTCCTTCTCCTCCCCCTCCTCCTCCTCCTCCTCCTCCTTCTCCTCCTCCTCCTTTTCTTCTTCTTTATCTTATTCATCTTCCTCTTCCTCCTCCTTCTTCTCCTCTTCTCTCTGTCTCTGTCTGTCTATCTGTCTGTCTGTCTTTTTCTCTCTGCTTCTCCTTCTCCCCTCATCTCTTTCTCATACATATACATTCTCCCTCATTCCTTTCTCCTTTTCTCACTTTGGCTTCTGCCTTACTGTCAGAAAAATGCATGCTTTCCTGGTCATCATGAGCATAGCACTGATTTAATATGAAGGCAGTACAGAACAGTCACAACTAGACATCACAACTAGAAAGACAATGTTCAGGGCCACCCTCTCTATTGTGTATGGACACTCTACTTGGCTCACAAAATCATGAGTAGCTTTCAGAATCTATGCCACTTTCCAAGCATTTCTCATTTCAAAGTGGTTTTCTTTTTGGTCTCTCTCCCATCTATCCATTAAGTACCTCCCTTATGATTAAACTCCATGTATCAGAAGATTCATAAGTCTTGATAAAAAAAAATCCTCCAGTTAATTCTAACACCGTAACACTTGCAACACAATGTAGTGAATTGATGGACACATCTCACAAATGAATGAAATGAGGACCACAGGAAGTGAGTAATTTACCCAAAATATGAAATGGAATTGACCTTTAGAACTGGAAGGCATGTACATACATCATCTAACATGTTTCAGTGAATAATAAATCTCAGGTTGCATTTTATATGCTACTGCTAACATGAACAATGACTTGCCACACTTTAAACGCTTCTTTGTCACAGTGCTTATTTACAGACAAAACAACTGAGTCTCACAGAGGTGAGCGTGTATATGTGTGTGCACTGAAGAGCTTTGCATACCCAGGACAGAAAGCATACCATCTAGCCTGTAAGAACCAAACACAACATTCCTGATGACTGAGGGTACGGGCAGTGCTTTCCATGAGGATGCTTGTAGTGGGAGCCCCTATTTGTAAAATGCTTTTGATTACATAAAGCTATTCCACATTAGCTCATTTGAGTCATCTTCAAAATAACAACAATGTAAAAAAGGCAGGTACTTCTAGAATATCTAAGTGCCAACTGTTCTCCTCCAACACACACACACACACACACACACACACACACACACACACACACACACAGACACCTCAGTTTAATTTTCTAGTAAATGCATACCTTTTATTTAAAACAAAGAAGAAAGAGGACATTAAGACTTAAGGAGTTTCTTCTGGGCTAATCTCCTCTATCAGCCAAGCTAGGGGAGCCACAGGACAACTGACTAGGCCACTGAAATACAAAATTCACCTCCAACAAGATCTTCCATTATCCTTATCCAGAGAATGTGCTTAGATGCCTGCACCAAGAAACACCAAGGCATTTCTGCGACAGTTAAGATCATGGAAAATAGATAAGGAGCCTGGAATAATACATATTTTGAAGTATATGTGAATATACAACATACATAAATATGTTATATATAATTTCAATCATATTTCCCCTAACTCTTCTGCTCTAATAAAAATGAGAAACCAAAGTACCCTCTCTGATTTCCTGCTCCTAGGCTTCTCTGAGCATCCAGAGAAGCAGTCTCTTCTGTTTGGGCTCTTCTTGGGAATGTACCTGGTCTCTCTCTTGGGGAATCTGCTCATTATCCTGGCCATTGGCTCTGACCAGCACCTCCATACTCCTATGTACTTCTTCCTGGCCAGCCTTTCCTTCACTGAGACCTGCTTTACCTGCACCATTGCCCCCTCAGTGCTGGTGAGCATCCACACACAGCGCCTCACCATCTCTCACACTGGATGCTTGGTGCAGATGTTCTTCTTCATGGCGTTGACACTGCTGGATGACTTCCTGCTGGCTGTGATGGCATACGATCGCTACGTGGCAGTCTGCCTTCCTCTGCATTACACCATGATCATGCGTCCCCAGTGCTGCCTGGTTCTAGTGGCCACATCCTGGCTCTTCTCCAACCTCCTGGCCCTCTCACTTATTCTTATGATCGCTCAGTTTTCCTTCTGTGCCTCCCATTCCATCCCCCACTTTTTCTGTGATGTACCTCCAATCCTCAAACTTGCCTGTTCAGACACCCATAGCTTTCAGGTCACAATGTTAACTGAAGCGGTTTTCTCGGGCATGATCCCATTCACCTGTGTCCTGGTCTCTTATGCCCACATCATTCACACTATCTTCAGAATTCCCTCTGCTGAGGGAAAACACAAAGTCTTCTCCACGTGTGGTTCTCATCTGACAATTGTTATTCTCTTCTATGGGACACTCTTTCTGGTCTATTTCCAGCCATCATCTACCTACTCAGCAGACACTGGGATGGTTCTGTCTGTGATATATACCATGGTAACTCCTATGCTAAATCCTTTCATCTACAGCCTGAGGAAGAGGGACATGAAAGAGGCTTTGTGGAGACTCTGTGGCTTAGGAAAATGCTATACTCAGTAAAAGGCACCTCCTCAAGGCTCAACCAACAGGTATTTTGAAATTCTCTAAACTAGACTCCTCTGCTATGGTTGTTGGAGCTCTCAGATTCAATGAAGAATGGATCCTCAGCTGATAAGCAGGTGTGACAGGCTGAGAATGTTGACATGGAAGGACTACAATAGGACCTAACCTACTGATGAAGAACAGAGCTTAATCCAGGAGTCAGGGATCGGCCTTAAGGGTGACTGGGTAAGTAAATTCTGGTTTCTGAGCAGATTTCAAACCAGGAGCTGAGAACCACTAGAAGAGTGGCATCTAAAACACCTGGTATCTAGAAGTTCAGTTGACAACTCTGCCTATAATAAAGAGGTCTCCCCAAACCACAAGAAGCACTGACAAAAACCTGACAAGAGTCAAGTGAGGCCAGCTTTAGGAATCATTTCCAGGCCCAGCTCATGTGCAGAGACTGACCCTTACTTGGAGAAAGCTGAACCAAGAAGACATACAATCTTCTAGAGATAAGAGGAAAATAATTCTAGAAAAAAAACTAGACACAAACCACTCAGTGGATACATCCAAGTCACCTACCTGGGGATTGATATGAAGACTCTAAGAGTAAGTGGCTATTAGTTATGAGGCCCAATCATGGGTTCTTTAGTTTTTAAATCATCTTGTTGCCTGTATTACAGTACCATATTGACTATAGCCAACTTATTTAAATACATAGGAGCATAGAAAGATGAAGAAGATAATCACATTCCACCATTTAAAACCCACCACCAATGAAAATAATTTATCTCCCATCTACGTCTTATTATTTTGTCTTTTACTTTGTGGAGAAAATAACTGTAGGCACAGTCAGATACACCTGTTTATTATATCTTATACGATGAGTCACATCCTAATTATCATTATATCTTCCTAAGACTTTAGTCTCTAAAATTACACAAGAAGATACATTTGTGATAACTGTCTTATCTCACTACTATCAGATTACTTATAGGGTTTATGAGCTTCCAATGTTATAATAATTTGGCAAAAGATCTGGCAAAAAAGTTTTTGCTTTCATAGTCTATTTACATTTGTATGTTCAGAAGTAGGAGCTCAAGTAAAACATTTAGGGGGGGATTTGTTTATTTTGTCAAAATATAAATATTGAGGGTGCCTTTTATCAACATCCTCTAAGATTTTTGATCTCCTTAGTCATAATAACAGAAAAACCAAAATGTCATCTTCTTGGATTAGCAAGGGAACATTCTCCTGCATCTGTTCACTTGTGTGAGCATTCTCTTACAGTGTGTTCCTTTCATTGGTCCATTATCAAATTTGAATTTTTACTGACTTATATAGGCATTTTATATTAAAGATGTCATTATACCTTTGTCTTTGTCTTCTTGTCTCTGTTAACTATAGTATCATATTGTGCATTATTATTTTGTATATTATCAAATCAAGATATCTTCCTTTCTCTAACTACTTTAACATGCAATTACAACTACAAAATCCCTCTCTATATGAAAGACATGCAACTAGGCAACATAATTTTTCATTCATGAACTATATTATTTTAATACAACTAGATATTACTTTGAAATCATCCATTTGAAGTTGTTTCACTCTTATCACCACTCTTTCAATTTCTGTAAACAATTTCCATAGCATTTGTGCTATATTTGTACATATTAGTAATTATAAATGCTGTCACTCAGATAGGCATGGAATCAAAATTCTAGTGTGGGGCTGGGAGTTTAGCCTAGTGGTAGAGTGCTTGCCTAGCATGCATGAAGACCCGGGTTTTCTATTCCTCGGTACCACATACATAGAAACAAGCCAGAAATGGTGCTGTGCATATAATGGGAGTGATTGTTGTCCTTAAGGTACTATGTTATCTCTCATCTCTTTTGCTGTCCCTTGACTATCTCATATTGTTACAGTATTTCACCTTATCTGATATATTGTATATATACATATTTGGTTATTTGAAATTGGATAGGGAAGGGGGGAAAACAAGATGAGGGGCATGGATTGGGGGAGGGAAATGGGGACAAAGACATGAGAAAGGGTATCAACGTCTGTGAAGTAATGCACCTTCTTTCTGGTGAATATAATGTAACCCTTCTATTAATTACAATAAATATGGAAAAAAAGAAATGGTACTGTGGCTCAAGTGGTAGAGCTCTAGCTTTGAGAAAGCCCAAGAACAGTGCCCAGGCCCTGAGTTCAAGGCCCAGGACTGGCAAAAAAATTTTAGTGTGTTTATCACATTCTGTTTTGTGATCAGTATGTTGATAATATGGGCAAGGTCAGTGTAAGAAAATTCATGATTGAATAGATTTGTCCATTTTCTGCTTGTTATAACAAAACCTCCTAAATAAAATGTTTACTCAAAATACATAAAATACAGAAGAAATAAAAGAGCTCAATAATGTCATTAAAATATTAGTATAGATCTATTGCTATCAAACAAATAGAATTCAAGAGATTATTTAACTATGAAGATTCATGTAATCCAAAAAACAACTCTCATTTACTACAGTAATATAACAAATCTACATTTTTTTCAATAATGAAAAAGTCACAAAAGCACACGAGTAAAAAGTAATAAAACAATAATGAAAAGCAGACAAATCTATTTTAGCTTTTATACATTTACAGTAATTGATTAAACATATATCTTTTAAACTTTCTAGTTATCTTTAAGAAGTGACACAAGCTGGGTACTGGTGGCTCACACCTGTAACCCTATCTACTCAGGAGGTTGAGATCTGAGGATCTTGTTTCAAAGCCAGCCTGGGCACGAATCTGTGAGACTCATCTCCAGTTAGTCACCAGAAAACTGGAAATGATGCTGTGACTCAAAGTGGTAGAGCACTAACCTTAAGCTGAAGAGCTCAGGGACAGTGCCCAGGCCTTGAGTTCAAGCTCCATGAAGACAAGAAAAAAAAAAAGAAGTTATACAAAAGAGTTTCCACTTAACAAAGAAGTTGTGAACATAATACATCCAGTCATTTTCACCCCTTTCAATATCCTCACCCATCCCTTCCCTACCTACACCTATCTACATTGAATTATTGATTTCTTTCTCCCCCCCTTCTTCTCTTCATTCATTTTCCCCTTTTTCCTGTGAGCCCCATCCCATCTCTTTCAAGTACCTGTTTCTTGGTGCTTATTTTCGTTGAACTTTGGCTTTGCCTTTCTTAGGGATTGCACTGTTTCCGTTCTTTCTTGAATCTTCCATATTTCAGTGAATATATTTGTACATCCTTACAAACCACCCAACATATTTACTTAAAAGTTTATAGCTAAATCTAGCTTCTATATATAAGGAAAATCATGCATCCTTTTTTTTTATAAAAGAATGATAACCAACATTAATTCATTTGCATTTATTTTATGCCATAAGTTTTTGTTTCTTCAGTTTCTTTTGGGATACCTTTTTTCTTCTGTGCAACTTCCTCTTCTGGTTTAGGAACACTTTTGCTCCTTTTCAGTAAGGACCATCTCAATCTGGCACGGGGAGCTCATGTATGGGTTAATTCTACCACAGGCTCTGTAAGTTCCTCAGCGCTTCTTGGGTGCTTTGTTCACCTGGACGTTCACCAGGGAGTCTACATCTAAACCCTTCAGGTCAGCATTACTCTCTGCGTTCTTAAGCATGTGCAGCAGAAACTTAGCACTCTTTTGGGGCACCGACCCTGTGTCCAACCACACCGTTTGGACTGGGCACACCTGCCACCTCCACCATTGTGAGGCTGAAATGGCACACATTGCTTCCTTAAAGTACGTCTTTGAGATACTTTGTAGCTTCTGGGAAGAAATGAGTTTTCTATTTTATTTTTTATTTTTTTTGCCAGTCCTGGGGACTAAACTCGGGGCCTGAGCACTGTCCTTGGGCTTTCCTCAAGGCTATTGCTCTACTACTTGAGCCACAGCACCACATCCGACTTTTTCTACTTAATGTGGTACTGAGGAATCAAACCCAGGTCCATTAGACCAAACTCCTGGTCCCATCCTTTATCTCTCTAGCCCAGACTTATTTCATTTAACATAATTTTTCCAGGTCTTTTCAATAGTACAATGTCATTCTCTCTAATGGATAAGTAAAATTGCTCATATATACTACATTTTTGATCCAGTCATCCATTGAAGGACATCTGGATTGATTTCATATTTTCTAAATTCAATAATGATGCGGAAAACAATTGCTGTAACAATTTTTAAAAAAGCATGCAAAGGAAGGGATGAGAGACCAGGAGTTTGGCCTAGTGGCCAAAATATGTTATTTCTCTTCTCTTTTTTTTGCCTTTTGGTTAATCTCATATTGTTACTGTATCTGACTTTGTTACTTGTGTTTGTTTATTTTAAATAGGAAATCAAAGGGGAAAATATGATTGGGAGGGGGTGGGAGGAGGGAAAGGGGGAGAAAAACATGAGAAGGGGTATCAATGTGTGAGAAGTAATGGATCTACTATCTGACAAATGTTACTGTAACCCCTCTATACATTATCCCAACAATAAAAAATAAAATAGATTTTTAAAAAATCTCTAGGTAGAAATTTCTACAGCACAATGTTATACAAATAAATCTGGAAAGAAATCATTTCTACCTCATCTGACTTTTTTATTATTGTATGTTAACTATAAAATGAGTAGACGTAGCAACCAAAACAGCCTGGCAGTGCCATAAAACAGACATGTAAACCAATGGAATAGAATACAGGGCAGCGATGCTGGTTCTCCAGTTTAAGCAGGCCACAGGAAAATCTGAGTCATGGTAGGAATGGATCTCTTGCTTATGCCAAGCTCCCTGTCTAGGGACAGAAGCAGCAGCAGCAGAACACACCACAGCACACTATGCCAAGGATCACATTCCTTCCAGCAGCAGCCTGTCCAACAATAATGCCTCTTTATGCTTTCCCTAGACAAAAGTGGCAACTGACTTCAAAGTTGGGCTCAAAGTTTCCTAAGGTAGCACATGTGTACATGATCTTAAGGTTACATATAAATATAATAAAGCAACTGGGGAAATATATGCCCAAAGCACACCAGGAGTTACAGAGAGAGACTGACTGAATTCCATTTACCCTTCTTGAACTCAGGAATAAACCAAGCAAGCCACATCCAAAAAGATACACTGGACGAAAGACAAATTTTTGAGCAAGGTGTACTTGAAAAACTGGAAACCCACATGTGGAATACTGTACCAGAACCAACTCAAAATGGTTCAAAGACCATAAGGTAAGACCAGAAACAGTAAAGTAATCAGAGGAAAATTTAAGGCAAGCATGCCAAGACATAGGCAAGAGGCAATGATTCCAATGGTCATGAGATAATAAGAATTTACAAATGAGATTATATCAAATTTAAAACTTTCTATACAGCAAAAGAGACAAAAGAAAGAAGAGGTAGCCTGCACAATTGGAAAAAAAATTGCCACTTATTTGTCCAATAAAGGATAAATACCCAGAAAATACAAAGCATTCAAACAAATTAAACACCAATAGAAGAAATTAGTAGAGAGGTGGGGGTAAAGCCCTTTTAAGAATAAGGGACAGGAATTACTTATTCACCAACTTCCTCCATGAGATTATGAACAACTTGATGTCCAAATGCCAATAAAAATACTGTAAAGAAGTAAAAAAATCTTTCCCATCAATATAAATGCACCAGAATAAAACATAACTTGTAATATATCACAACTAACCTGAATATTCTGAAAAATGCAAGGTCAATAAAACTGAAAAATTAAAGTAACTCAATATATTGATAGAAAATGGACAAAAGTATTTCAATAATTGTGAGTAAAACTATTTTACACATTCAATATCTACTCATTAAAAATCCTTAATAAGGCCAGGAGATTGGCCTAGTGGTTAAAGTGCTTGCCTAGCATGCATGAAGACCCGGGTTCGATTCCTCGGTACCACATACATAGAAAAAAGCCAGAAATGGTGCTGAGGCTCAAGTGATAGAGCTCTAGCCTTGAGAAAGTCCAAGGACAGTGCTCGGGCCCTGAGCTCAAGCCCAGGACTGGCAAAAAAAAATGGGACAGGAGAAAATTCTACTTATTTTAAAAAAGGTGATCTTTTCTTCAAGTATATAGCAAATATATTTAACAGTGAGACATTGAGAAAATTCTACTTATTCTAAAAAGGTGATATTTTCTTCAAGTATGTAGCAAATATTATATTTAACAGTGAGACATTAAAATCTCCCTAGCCTAACCCTCACACTATGTTCCTTGCTCTACTATTCAGCATAGTACGTATAGAAACAGTTCAGATGTCCTACACCAGATGAGTGGATCAAGAAAATGTAGTATATACAATATATATTCCATTAAACATAGTAATGGTATTTTATTCATCAATCAGGAAGAATATTGTGTTATTTGCAGGGAAATGGATAAATATGAAAAAAACTACATTGAGTAAGTCAAGATCAGAAAGACAAAGGATGCATGTTTTTTTCATATATGTAGAAAGTATCTATAGTTTCACATGTAAACATGTATGAAATCACATATAGGACCATATGCATATGTCTACAATCAAACTAAATATGATATAAGCGTTTGTGGATTCCTATGGTATAACTCCTTTGACAGTTCAATACAATGTATACCAGGGGCTAAAACATATCTTGTCTGAGGGAGGTGTAGGATAAAGGGGAAATGTGAACAAACAGAGAGAAGAATGATGGGAGAATACTGTCATAACATTCAGTGCACATATGTGAAAATAGAACTATGTAACTTAAGGGAATGGCAGACTTAGGGTACATGTGGGGAGGGAGAAAGATGGAAAAAGTGACACTGAACACGATGTATTATACTCATAAATTGGTGTGTTGAGTTGAAACTCCTCTGCACAACTATTTAGAGAAATCTCTCCTGTCTAAATTAAGAATGAGATAAAATGTCAGTTGTCACCACAATTATTTTACAATTTATTTGAATCCAGGCAGAACAGTAAGATAAGAAACATAAAAGATATAAGTACTGTAAAGAAAGAAATCTTCATTTTATTCACAAATGGCATTTTCCAATAATTTCAATGTAACAAATCTATAGATGCACCATCAGAATCCATAATATGGTATAGTCATGCAAAACTTAACAGTAATAAGTAGTCCTCTCCCCACACTTCATAAATTGTCTATAAGGCCATATAGTATGACGCTAAACGAAAGGACCTCCAGGATATAGAAACAAAAGCCATATGATGAGTGATTGTTGTCCTTAATGTACTATGTTATCTCTCATCTCTTTTGCTGTCCCTTGGTTATCTCATATTGTTACAGTATTTCACCTTCTTATTTGATATATTGTATATAGTCTTGATTGGTTATTTGAAATTGGATAGGGAAGGGGGAAAACAACATGAGTAGCTGTGGTGGGGGAGGGAAATGGGGACCAAGACATGAGAAAGGGTATCAATGTCTGTGAAGTAATGCACCTTCTATCTGGTGAATATAATGTAACCCTTCTATTAATTACAATAAAAATATATGAAAAAAAAGAATTAGAGACACAAAAGAATTAGAGGCCAAGGGACAGATGAAAATGATTTAGAATAGGCAAATGGATAAAGTGAAGGACTAATTCTGGCATTTCAGACAATGGCATCTTCTTTGTAATGTATTTTTTTAGTAAATGTAATTTCTTAATAAAAAAAGTAAATGGTCTAGCAATCAGGAGGTCCTGGATTCATTCTGCAGCATGATTAACAATAAATAATAGTAAACAGCTAATTGTTTAAGGCAAATTATGTTCTTAGTTATCACGGAAAATATCTTCATGAATTCAGGAATGGACTTCTCCATAACACACTATGTTTATTCATGGATAAATATTAATAAACTAAATTAATAAATTAAATAAACAAATTAAATAAAGTCAATTTCACTGATTTTTGTGGCAGGGAAGAGCTTGGCTCAGTTTAAATGTTGAGGACAACAAAGCCAACCCACGGATCACCCAAGGGAAAAGCAGGAATAGTCACCCAGCTATTCCCAGCCCTGGTCAATCTGGAGGCACCGATGACACGGGAGAGATGCAGAGGATCACGCTCCAGTAGGGACAGCTGGCCAGTGGACTACTGTCCCATCTTGTCTAACTAGCAGTTCTGGGATTGAGTCCCAGGAGACATGCATGTGAAAGCCCAGCTGCTATGCATGACATGTCATGAGGTGTATAAGACTCTGGTGAGTGCTATTCCAGCAGACAAGATGAGCTCTGTGACTTCCTCATGTGTTCTTGGGGTGACTATGGAGTGGTGAACTCCATCTTCCTGGTAGTGGAGGCACAGGTGAAGCTGGTCCGCATCTCCAGGTAAGAACAAGGTACAGTGACAGAAAAGGAAAACAGAACTCACTAAGGCTCATGTCCATCTATGCATAAACAAGCATATGCATATGATGTTGTTTGACCAATCTAGACTTGGATTCCAGATGCCTAAATAAGTATTTTGCCATTGAGTGTAGGCTTTCTAAAGCCCAAGTGTCTATGTTCTTAACAAAGACAGTGATAATGAAACTTGTGGATATTCAAAAAAAAGAATGCTTTTCCATTGATAGTTCTGAGTAAAATCATGATCATTCGTATCATGATCATTCATAATTGTACTGCTGATAAGGCTCTTAATATGGACAACTCACAGTTTGAAGGCTAATACTGAAGCTATTGCCAGGACACAACAATAAAAACAAAACATCCTCTTTTACTAAAAACAATAATAAAAATGCATAATATTTACTAAGACTTTCGGAACCACCCTTATTCTACATAATTCACAATGGTATTTAATTGGGCTTTCATAAATAAAAAGCAAAAATCTACCAATATCTTACATGAATATAATAAAAGACTATATTTTAATCACCAAATGAAACAAATATGACATTAGCACCTGCACCTACTGGATTATCTTTTTTTCCTCTATACCCCATGAAACAGGAATGCTAGAATTTCTCATTTTGGTTGTACATCATGATTCATGAAGAAACCACCAATGACTCCAGGTTTTGGTTCTCTCAACAAATCTATCAGGTAAGATTTAAAAAAAAAAAGCAAAGCTCAAAAGGAACTAAAAAGCATCCCAAGCATAGGAATCATGTGAGGAATAGAAATGAAGAGCATCTGGCCTAAGGGTTTCAAGTATATTGTAAAACATGCTGAACAATGAATGATAATGACCTTTACCATGATGGTCCACGATTAACTGATTTCCATATCTCAATAGCAGCTTCAATTCTCAATGAAGACATTACACATAGTATAAACTAGGAAACAGAAATTCAGAGAGATTGAATAATTGACTAAGCTCAGTCCTATAACAAGGAATTTCATAATCACTAGCCAGTCTCATTAATCTCCCCCAAGGAAAAGAGAGAAAAAAGCAAAATCCTTGGACTCTGCCTAGAATTTACCTAGAATTCCCCTTGATTTCTGTACCTTTGAAGGACATTAGAAATCAAACTATCGTCTCTGATTTCCTGCTTCTGGGATTTTCTGGACATTCTGGGCAGCAAACGCTTCTGTTTGGGCTCTTCTTGGGAATGTACCTGGTCACCCTCTTGGGGAATCTGCTCATCATCCTGGCCATTGGCTCTGACCAGCACCTCCACACCCCTATGTACTTCTTCCTGGCAAATCTGTCCTTTATTGACACCTGCTTCACCTGTACCATTATCCCTAAAGTGCTGGTGAACATCCACACACAGCGCCACACCATCTCCCACACAGGGTGCCTCGTACAGATGTTCTTCTTCATGGCATTGGCCCTGCTCGATGACTTCCTGCTGGCTGTGATGGCATATGATCGCTACGTAGCCATCTGCCTTCCTCTCCATTACACCACCATCATGTGTCCCCAACGATGCCTCTTGCTGGTGTCCATATCCTGGCTCTTCTCCAACCTCCTGGCTTTTTCACTCACTCTCCTGATGGCTCAAGTCTCTTTCTGTGCCTCCCATTCCATCCCACATTTTTTCTGTGATCTTCTCCCCCTCCTTAAACTTGCCTGCTCAGATACCCACACCTTTCATCTCATGATGTTCACTGATGCCGCCCTCTCGGGTGTGGTCCCTCTTGTCTGTGTCCTGGTCTCTTATGCTCACATCATGCACACCATCCTCAGGATTCCCTCTGCTGGGGGGAAGCATAAAGTCTTCTCCACCTGTGGTTCTCACCTGACAGTTGTCATTCTCTTCTATGGAACTGTATTTCTGGTTTATTTCCAGCCTTCATCCTCCTATTCTGCAGACACTGGAATGGTGGCATCTATTATATACACGATGGTCACCCCTATGCTAAATCCTTTCATCTACAGCCTAAGAAACAAGGACATGAAGGGGGCTTTATGGAGACTGTTTGGCTTTGGGAAAAGCTGTACTTTGTGAACAGTATTTTTCCAGATCTGAAAGCTAAGCTGTATAGGCTGTTCTGGTTATAAAATCAATTGACCATAGACAGAGATGCAGCCTTGAGAAAGCAAATGACATGCATTCCCTTTACCAGTGACCTGTATCAGCTGGAATATGTATTCAAGCTAATTAAAGCATTGAAGGGGCACAAAGTACCAACTGACAAACTGTGGTTTGTAGGAGAATATCTAGGATGAAGATCAAGTAGTATTACAAAGTCATCTGCAAGGACAAGGGATGCTGGCATGACTAGGAGGGCTGGATGTTGGTCAAGACTTTAGACTTAGGACCAATTCTAACTCTGCATTAAAACAAAACACACTCATGGTCATTGTTCTTAACACAGGAACTGCTCATAAAGTAGGAGATTGTACATTTGGTCTGAAAAGCCAAGAATATTATAGAACAAGAAGCTAAGGAAATAAGATCAAAATGTTTTGTCTTGGCTGGGGAGGTCAGTCATAGGGCTTGAACTCTGGGCCTCCTCGCTGTTCCTGAGCTCTTCAGCTCAAGGCTAGTGCTCTACCACTTGAGCCACAATACCACTTCCGGTTTGGGATAGTTTATTGGAGATAAGTGTCTTTTACTTTCATGCCCAGCTCACTTTGAACTGCATCCTCAGATCTCAGCCTTCTGAATAGCTAGGACTACAGATGTGAGCCACCAGCACTCAATGATTAAAAGGTTATTTTTGCTCTTTTTTGTTTTTTGTTTTTGTTTTTGCCAGTCCTGGGCTTGAGCTCAAGGCCTGAGCACTGTTCTTGGACTTTCTCAAGGCTAGAGCTCTACCACTTGAGTCACAGTACCACTTCCAGCTTTTTTCTATGCATGTGGTACCGAGGAATTGAAACTAGGTCTTCGTGCATGCTAGGCAAGCACTCTAACACTAGGCCAAACTCCCAGCCAATTAAAATGTTTTATATCACATTTCTGGTATTTTAATAAGACACTGGCACAGAAAAAGCAACTGGCATTTTTTGTTATAGTTATTGCTGACAAGATTTTATTCTTTACTTTCAAACTCCAATTTGTTTTATTAATATTTTCATAATTAATACTATACCAGAAACAGGTAGAGTGACATATAACTACTATTAATAACATACTAGAAGCACGTCAATGTCTTTCAATATTTTTGTCTTTTCAATTCTAATGAAATATTTTCTTTATGATTAAACTATATATATATATATATATATATATATATATCTCAACTCCAAACAACTTAAAGTAGATTTTTACGGGTGGTACAGGGCTCAGTCTCATGGTCCAGTTTTCAAGAACCCATCTTAAATGTAACTAGTCCAATCTGGGCAACAGTGACTCAAGCCTATAATCCTAGCTATGCAGGCTAAGATCTGAGGATCACAGTTCAAAGCCAGCCCTGGATACTCTTATCTCAATTAACCACCAAAAATGAGGGCATGGAGCTATGGCTGAATAGTAGAATGCTTACCTTGGACAAAAGGGCTCAGTCATAGCACCCACACTCTGAGTTTAAGCCCTCAACCCCCCCCCCCAAAGAACTCATCCCTCCTCTCCCCCAAAAAAGAGGGGGCTGGAAGAATTTCTTGATGATAAAATACCTGACTAGCAAGAACAAGTCCCTGAGTTCAAACCTCAGGATCACAAAAAAAAAGAGGATGAGGGGTAAAAAGCTATTAGTTCTTCATGTCCTCCCCTGAAACATTATTGCTCCGATTATTCTCAAATCTTGTTCTTTTACTTCCCTTCACTAAAATGTTTCTCCTGTATCACCTTCTCAGTGAGGCCTTTCCTCTGTCCGGTAAATAGCTATTTGCTCCAGAAACTGTCTCTGAGTAAATAAATGTATGATACTCTCAAATTAGATGTTCAATCTTGACTCAGAAATTGTACAAGTTGCATCTTCCATGGACAGACATACCGAAAAGGACAGATGCTACTAAGACATTTAAGAGATTATTTTATTTTCTATAAAACTGAACACAAATATTCTAGTTTGAAATAAAAATAATGAAATAATTCATCTATTGAGTCTCTCATCTTCATAGAGATAATAAAACTGACCAAGTTACTGCAAACAAATACATCAAAATGCAATGGGTTATGGTGATAAAAGTAATGGTACTGGCCGAGAGTGTAACCTAGTGGTAGCATGCTTGACTAGCATGCGCTGGGTTCAATTCCTCAACACATACACAGAAAAAGCCAGAAGTGGCACTGTGGCTCAAGTGGCAGCACGCTAGCTTTGAGGAAAGGATGTCCAAGGACAGTGCCCAGGCCCTGAATTCAAGCCCCAGGACTTCAAATAAATAAAAAGTAATGGTACTGGGACATAAAATGTAAAAGGGGATCTGTAAAGAAGGGGTCTGAGGAAGGGAAAGGAGAGAAGGAGTGTATGAAGGGGTGAAGGGAATTGGAAGGTATACGAGCATGGTGTGTGTGTGTGTGTGTGTGTGTGTGTGTGTGTGTGTGTGTGTGTGTGTGTGTAAAACATAGTGAAACTCACCAAAAACTGTCTGAAAGGGGGAAAAAGGAATGGCAGTGCTGGTGGAGGGGTAAATATTTAACTCAAAAACTAAGAATAATGCCAGAACAGTTAAATCCCTCTAGCAAGATAGCATAGGAAAACTGGATGGCTCTTTTTTCAGTCATGGGGCTTAAACTCTGTGCCTGGGCACTCTCCCTGAGCTCTTCAGCTCAAAGCTAGTGCTCTACCACTTGAACCACAGCACCATTTCTGGTCTTCTGGTGGTTAACTGTAAATAACAGTCTCATGGACTTTACTGCCTGGGCTAGCCTTGAACTGTGATTCTCAGATCTCAGCCTTCTGAGTAGATGGATGGCACTTAATTTTATTCTACCAGGAAAAATGATATATGTCCCAATTTGCGGGGGAGGGGGGTGAAAACTCTACCTTCTTCCTCAAAACTACAGTCCCCATTGGGACCATCAACTAAAAATTCAGAGGTAAATGACTAGAATATGGACCTCAGTTCTAATGCCCCTCATTGTTGCAATTGGAACAATGACCGTAATTGGGTATTATGGGACAGATTCATACGGACACTAATGTTAAAAGAACTTGAAGAAAAGAAGAGAGTGGGGAATTGTGAAAAAAATTGCCCTTTTTATAATGGTGTGTTGCTTAAAAAGTCCTGCTTTGGCCTGGTTGCTTGGCTCTTGATAAGGAAAAGTGGAACTGCTTTAGAATTTAGAAGGATTTTTGAAATAGAAGGTTTTGTCTTAAACTGATTTCCTTTCCTGAGGGAATTAAAGCACATCTCAGATTGTCCAAAAAATAAGAGGGTATGAATATATTTTGATATTTCTTATGGATTGTTAATTGTGTTTAAATGCCACTTTATGTAAATATATTTTGGCCTATTCAAACTAGCCAGGCACAAGCAGATTGTGAACCTGAACACAACCAGGGCCTACTGTATTAGAGATAAATAGGGGAGCAGCTTGCTTGCCAGGTTTTTGGCTGATGGTGAACCTTCTACAAAAGTAAATTTTCCTTTGCTGAGACAGTTCTTTATGTACACATCTATCATTGTGACTCCAATGGTTCTTGGAGAACAGCTGTTTATAACTGGTATGAGAAAACAAACTTGGAGAGTTACCAAATAGACACAGATAGAGAGACCCCCGTCCCTACTAACAATTTAGATGGTTGCTCCTTGCTCAGCTACAATTGATGAATCAGGGTTTTCTCATTTTATTTGCATTTATTTGATTTGAAGCTGTATAATATGCTGGCCCCAAAATAAATTAAAAAATAAAAAATATCAACCAAAAAACTTCAGAATTGAGTGCTACTTTATCAAGCAGACTTAACAGATATTTTAGAGAATATTTCACTCAACACTGACAAGATATACATCCTTCTCAGCAGCCCACAAAGTCATATGCAAAATAGATCATATTTTAGAACATAGAGAAAATCTCAGACCATAATAGAACTGGAAATGAACAAGAGACACCACAGAAAATATGCAAATACATGGAGACTAGTCTAGACATATGAATAATCACTGGATCATTGAACACGAATGGGAGAATATCATAACATTTCTGAAAACAAACAAATGAAAATACAACTTACCAGAACCTTTGAGGCAGAGGAGGAGAGTATATATGTATGCATATAGCATATATGTGTATGAATACATTTGTGTATGCACATATATGTATACATGTGTATACATGTGTATATGCAAATATATTGTGTACATATACAAATATATTGAAACAGCACAGTGAACCCCACCAAACACTATTTAAAAAGGAAGATAAAGGAGATAATTGATAACATGGCATAAGGGGAGAATATGTTCTTTTTTTTTTTTTAACCAGTCCTGTGGCATGAATTCAGGGGCTAAGCACTGACTGCCCTTGGGCATTCTCAAGGCTAGAACTCTACCACTTGAGCCCCAGCATCATTTCCTTAATTTTTTTCTGTGTATGTGGTACTGAGGAATCAAACCCAGGTCTTGAGCATGCTAGGCAAGCACTCTACTAATAAGCCATACTCCCAGCCCGAGAATACATTCTAAGCACATGTTTATGTATGAAAATGCCAAAGTAAAATAAAAATACCTACTCATATACCAAATGTATACAAATTCAAACTTAAAATTTTAAAGGAAACAGACTTAATGGCGCATCTCAAACTCACAGAAAACAAGTGCAAGCAAAAGTAGTTAGAAAAAATAATAAATACAAGTGCATGAATTAATTAATCTTGCAAATAATGGAACAAATAATTGGTTATTTGGAAGGATAAACAAGGTTGAAAATCCTTAAACAAATAAAAAAAATGGACACAAGACCCACAGTCTTCACTCTTATTCATTACAGTACTTGAATTCTTAGCTAAAGCAACAAGACAAGAAAAAGGAAATAACAGTGATACAAACATGAAAGGAAGAATTCAAATTATTCCTATTTACAGATAATATGACCTCATTTTAACATGACCTCATGTAAATTATACAATTACAAAAAAACTCAAACTGACAAACTCTTTGATAAAGTGACAGGACAGAATGTATACACTCATAAACACATACACACACATATGCATAATCAGTAAGTTTTCTTCATACTATAATGAACAGGATGAGAAAAACTATTCATTTAAAATAGCCTCAAAAAAACAAACTACCTAAGCCAGGTGCAGTGGCTTACACCTGTAATCCTAGCTACTCAAGAGGCTGAAATCTAAGGATGAGTTCAAAGCCAGCCTGGGCACTGAAGTCTGTCTCCAATTAACCACCAGAAAAACCAGAAGTAGTGCTGTTGCTCAAGTAGTAGAGCACTAGCCTTGAACTGAAGAGCTCAGAGACAGTGCCCAGGTCCAGAGTTCAAGCCCCATGACAGATAAAAATAAATAAACAAACAGACTACCTAAAAATAAACTTAACTAAGTATATTAACAATCTTTGTGACACAAAACTGACCTTTAAACAAAATATTGAAGAAAATACTAGAAGATAAAAAGACTGATTATGTTCATGAATCAGCAGAATTAATACTGTGAGAATTAATATTAACATTCAATGCAGTCCCCAGTAAAATGCCAGTGTCGTCCTTCATTTAGAAGAAAAAGGAAGATGAGGAGGAGGAGGAGGAGGAGGAGGAGTTGCTGAGGAGGAGGAGTTGCTGAGGAGGAGGAGTTGCTCACACTTGTAATCCTAGCTACTCCAGAGGCTGAGATCTGAGGATCTCAGTTCAAAGCCAGCCCAGGCAAAAAAGTCCCTATGAGACTCTTATCTTCAATTAACCACTCAAAAACCAAAAGTGGCACTGTGGCTCAAGTGGTAGAGTGCTAGCCTTCAGCACAAAGAGGCTCAGAGATAGCGCTCAAGCTTGGAGCTCAAACCCACAACCAATAAAGAAAATTTTGATTTGTTTTTGTTTTATGTCAGTCCTGGGGCTTGACTTCAGGGCCCGAGCACTGTCCTTGGGCTTTCTCAAGGCTAGCACTCTATCAATTGAACCACAGCACCACTTTCAGCTTCTTTTATGTATATGGTGCCAAGGAATCAAACCTGGGCCTTTGTGCATGCTCAGTAAGTCCTCTACCACTAGGCCAAACTCCTGGCACCAAAGAAAATTGTTTTTAATGTACTAAGTGAAATTATTTCTATTTTTCCCTATGGTTTGTCCCCTGTTGTTACTGTATTTGATTTTGGTGAATTAATGCAATAGCAATACTCAAGACAATATGTTAGAAATGAACTTTACAACTTGGGGGAAGTGGGAGAAAAACAAGGTCAACAACCACACAGAAACATACACTAAGGAACAAGAAACCCTGGAAACAAGAGAGTTTGTGTTTGTGGGGTTTTTTTTAGCGAACTATTGGCAGTAATTTCTTTTTTCTTTCATTTTTTTCCTTAGGTTTATTCCCAACAGTCACTATTTTCTTATTTCAGTACCCTTTGTCTTGGGGGAAAGGGAAGAGGAATCACAGAAATGGAAGGACAAGGGGTGAGATGCATTAGTGATACTCACTAGACACTATGTTGGGAATAAACTTTACAACTTGGGGAGGAGAGTTTTCAGGGAGCGAGAAAGGAGGGAGAGGGTGACACACGTCTAAAACAAATGAGCTCATCACCTTACTTATGTAACGATCAAATGGTCAAATGAAGAAATGAGAAAACAAAGAAAATGGAAAAGAAACATACAAAATTCTATGCTTCCACCAGAAAGAACGATATTATACCATTCATAAGGAGATGGAAAGACTTGGGGAGAAAAATATGAATTGAAGTAATCCAGAACCAAAGAAACAGGGTGCATGGGTTCCCCCATTGTTGTAACTTGAATGTGCCTATAAATCTACAAGTAAACACATTGGACAGGAAAAAAGCCTAGCAAAACAAAACAAAAAGCAATGCACTTGGACATGATATATTATATGGGATTATAGACATTCACACAGTGAATGCCCAGGCCCAGGGGCAAAGTGGTAGCTTTGAGCTGAAGAGCTCAGGGACAGTGCCCAGGCTGAGTTCAAGCCCCATGGTCCACAAAAAAAAAAAAAAAAAAAAAAGAGAGAGAGAGAGAGCACTTGTATAAACACTAAGCTAGTACTAATGAAGATACCCAAAAGAATCTTATACATCAAAAGGAAAGATAAACATAACCATAAAAATAAGAAAAAAAATACATCCCACCAGTTGAGCAGATAATTAAATGAGTACTGGAAAAGAACCGAATATCCACAAAAACAACAAATGGCAAGAACTGCCACATCACTTTCAATAATACCACTGAACACAGTTGTCTGAATCATAAGAATAGAAAGTTGGTATTAAAAGCCTGGCCTGATTCACACACAGTGAAACCAAAGGAGGATACTCTTAAGAGGGGAACACAAAGGAGCAATGCCTATGAGCATCTAAATGTGAAAAATAATGTTTATCAAATTGCCAGACACTGGAGGCTCACACTTGTAATCCTTACTACTCAGGAGGTTGAGATCTGAGAATTATGTTTCAAATCCAGCCTGAGCACTAGTCCCCATACGACTCTTCTCTCCAGTTAAGCACTCAGAATATAGAAGTAGAACTGTGGCTCAAAGTGGTATGGTGGTGATCTTGAGCAAAAAATCTCAGGGACAGTACCCAGACCCTGAGTTCAAGCCCCACAATTGACAAAATAAAAAGAATGAAAACGAACTATACAACTACTTGTGGAGACCATAGGGGAAAATGAAGAGAGTAAAGGCAAAGGCGACATTGTCCAAAAGCAAATATATTCTTTTTTTTTTTCCTTTCTTTTTTCAGTCATGGGGCTTCAACAGCATGCCTGGCTTTCAGGAAGCATTTTCTTGATAGATGTTTTTCCCATTTCCTGGAGTGTATTGATAGATCTTTTTACACTCTTTGACCCTACATAAATTTTTATTTGGTCTATTTGATGTAGTTCTTATAGGCAACCAACAAACCATACTTTCATTTTTTTACTGTTATTATAAAGATGGCATACAGAGGGGTTACAATTATAATAGCCAAGTAAAGAATACATTTATTTTTGGACAAGGGGTTACAGTTATATAAGTCAAGTAAAGAATATGTTTTTTTAGCTGAGCACTGTTGGCTCATGCCTGTAATCCTAGCTATTGAGGAGGCTGAGATCAGAGGACTGAGGTTCAAAACCAGCCTGGGCACAAAAGTCAGTGAGACTCATCTCTATTTAACCACCAGAAAACCCGAAGTGGTCTTGTGGCTCAAGTGGTAGAGTGATAGCTTTGAGCTGAAGAGATGAGGGACAATGCCCAGGCCCAGAGTTCAAGTCCCACGACTGACAAAGACCCAGGTTCCATTCCTTGGTACCACATACATAGAAAAAAGCTGGAAGTGGTGCTGAGTCTCAAGTGGTAGAGCTCTAGCCTTGAGAAAGACCAAGGACAGTGCTCAGGCCCTGAACTCAAGCCCAGGACTGGCAAAAGAAGAAAAACATACATGCAAGGAAAAGAAGAAATAATGATGCCAATATGTATACCAAATGTCAGTTTACCCAAGTTCATAAAATAAACTCCACTGGAGCCGGGAGTTTGGTCTAGTGGTAGAGTACTTGCCTAGCATGCACAAAGACCAGGGTTCAATTCCTTGATTCCACATACATAGAAAAAACAGCTGGAAGTGGTGCTGAGGCTCGAATGGTAGATCTCTAGCCTTAAGAAAGTCCAAGGATAGTGCTCAGGCCCTGAGCTCAAGCCCAGGACTGGCAATAAATAAATAAATAAAATGCCACTGGACTTAAAAGCACAGATGAAGCTGACAGACTAGTGGTGGGAAACTTCAATACCCCACTCTCAGCAATAGATGTAGTTTAGTCAGGCCTTGTCCTCTATGGTGGTCTGAAACCATGGTCCTAAATAAACTCTTTTCCCTTTAGTTGTTTTCTTCAGGTATTTGGTTACAATGATGTTTTTGCCTATACTTTAAAGAAATAGGAAAAACTTCTGGAAAGATGTATACTAGAAAAATGACACTTAAAAATGGAGATGATAATAATAAGGAAGAAAGAAAGGAAAGAAGGGAGGAAGAAAAGAAGGAAGAAAGGAAGGGAGGGAGGGAGAGAGGCAGGGAAGAAAAAAGGGAGGGAGGAAGAAAGAGAGGAAGGGAGGGAGAGAGGGAGGGAGGGAGAGAGGGAGAAAAAAGATGATAGAGCCTAAAAGTGCACAAATGGAAATACAAACAATGGAAATACAAATAAATCTGTAATTATAGTTGGGGACTTAAAGACTAAAGTAATTGGAGCTGGGCACGGTGGCTTACACCTGCAATCCTAGCTACTCAGGAGGCTGAGATCTGAGGATTGCAGTTCAAAGCTAGACCAGGCACAGAAATCTGTGAGACTCTTATCTCCAATTAATCACTCAAGGAGTAGGGTGGTAACCTTCAGCTGAAGAGCTCAGGGACAACGCCTAAGCCCAGAGGTCAAGTCCCACAACCAACAAAAAAAAGTAATTGATATTCATTTGAATAAAAACATCAGTAAGGCAAGGAAATATAAACAATATATCACACACATATATGGTAACATGGATCAATCCCAAAGGCTTTAGAATATACAGACAACTCATAGATAATAGGCAACATGTTCTTTTCTGTCAAAGAAATACAAATATGACTGAGTTGCAATTGAGATGTCTGATAGCATTGCTTCCACTTTCCCATCAAACTTCATTATTAGGTTTCTAAACCATGCATACAACTATAACTTTAGTAAAACACATGTATCTAAGAAATATTACTCTGTCACATAAAATCTAGAAATTACTGTGTTCAGTTTGGTCCTGGATATAAACTGATCCACAAGGCTCAGCAACCCTTTGAGGGTTCTAGCCTAATCAATAGATTAATCCATTGGTGTATTCAAAATTTGATGACATTATTGGGAGGTAGGAGGTAGGAGCTATTACAGAGGGTGAGAGGGGAGTGTATCTTGTTCTCAGTTACCATCTCTCAAGCTTGACTTCCAGGCCAAATACTTTGCTCTGCCATATGTTCCTCTACCATGATGTTTTACCTCACCAAAAGCAATGGAGCCACCTGACCAAAGAAAATTCTGAAACTGCACAATAAGTCTTTCCTCCTTCAAGAAAACTTTTCAAGTATTTTGTTCCAACAGTGAAAACTAACACAAGCCTTAGGTAATAGAAAGATCTGGTCATATGCTCATAGCAAATTCTGCCTCTCACAGCATAGAGAACTCATCTGACTTGTAATTCTGAGAGTATGCCAATTTAGATGGGCTCTTTGTGGTTAAAACAGAATGAGCAATGGGTAGATTCCATGAGTAAGGTACTGCTAGAATTTAGTGTTCCTTTTTTTTTTGGGGGGGGGGTCAGTCATAGGGCTTGAACTCTGGGCCTGGGCATTGTCCCTGAGCTCTTCAGCTCAAGGCTACCACCCCATCCCTTGAGCCACAGTGCCACTTCTGGTTTCCTGATGATTAATTGGAGGTAAGAGTCTCCTTCCTAGTCGCTGCCACCTCTGCCCTGCTTTCCACTGATCAGCAGCAGCTGCAGCTCCCCCCCCCCCCTGCTTAAGGGACTCAGCCTGATGGACAAGGAGAACACGCCCCCGACCCTCACTGACCCTTGTCCTGGCCAGCCCCTGCTGCTCCCAGGGTGGAGGACGAACCACTCCTGAGGGGAAACCCCGCCGCTTTGCGGTCTATATTTGGCAGGTAAAGAAGGCCGAAGCTTCCTTTTGGACAGTGAGGGGGTGGATCTTTCCGAAGACATCCAGCCCTAAAGCCTGGGGAGAGATATTTTATATCTCTTGTTCTGGCTTTCTTTGCAGCAAGCGATGACATAGAGAATAAACACTTGGTGGAGCGATTTAGCCAAGAAGTGCAAATGACTGACGCCCGCTGTTTCTGTGGCTTCCAAACTGCCATGGAAAACATACTTTCCGAGATGTACAGTCTCCTTATTGACACATATATTAACGATTCCAAAGAAAGGGAATTTCTCTTTGGTGCCATTGAAACAATGCCTTATGTGAAGAAGACGACAGCCTGGGCCCTGCGTTGGACTGGGGACAAAGAGGCTACCTATGGAGAGCAAGTGGTAGCCTTTGCCGCTGTGGAGGGAATCTTCTTTTCTGGTTCTTTCACATCGATATTCTGGCTGAAGGAGGACTTATGCCTGGCCTCACGTTTTCCAGTGAGCTTATTAGCGGAGATGAGGGCTTACACTGTGACTTTGCTTGCCTGATGTTCAAACACCTGGTACACAAGCCTTCGGAGGACAGAGTGAAGGAAATCATTATCAATGCCGTTAGGACAGAACAGGAGTTCCTCACAGAGGCCTTGCCCCTGAAGCTCACTGGGATGAACCGCACGCTAATGAATAAGTACACTGAATTTGTGGCAGACAGGCTTATGTTGGAGCTGGGGTTCAGCAAGGTTTTCAGAGTAGAAAATCCATTTGACTTCATGGAGAATATTTCACTGGAAGGGAAGACTAACTTCTCTGAGAAGAGAGCAGGTGAGTATCAGAGAATGGAAGTGATGTCCAGTCCAACAGAGAATTCTTTCACCTTGGATGCTGACTTCTGAGTGAACTGATTGCTCTTAGTTTGCTGATTTCCACCACCCCCATGTTCCAAAAAAAAAAAAAAAAAAAAAAAAAACAGCTAAACTGAATCAAATAAGCTACACCATGAATTGTTATTAAGGTTTGTTAACAGTATCTAAAACTGTGCAGCTACCTCAAAAATCAATCCTGCTGATAATGTTATAGTGTCACCTGGAAAGAGAGGCTATTTCAAACAAAAACTACTTTGTTAGGTGCCGGGGCCAGCAAAGACTGCCACGTTTATTTTCCACTCCAGCTTCTTCCCTCCTTGAGACCCAGGGAACTTCCAGGTGTTACATTCATATGGTAAATCTCAGGTCATTTAAACAGAATAAGGCCAGAAAACAATAAGACAATAAAGCCATTGTCTGATGCAAATCAAGGTACAGTTTGATTCCACTCTGGCTCCCAACAGTTAGGAAGAACTTGTCCCTGTCAGCTTTTACAGGTAGCCATGTTAGCTGTGATATCACAATAGCGTTGAGTGGCATTCCAGCCTTCAGAAGGAGGTGGCCTCAGTCCAGCAGGAGTAAAGCATTCATATGATCACAACCTCACTGCTTCAAAGCAGGCTTGAAAGTTTACTTAAAACTAGTTTGTAACTAGAATTGGTACTTTGTACACAAATCAACATTATTTGTACTGTATAGGGAAAAGTTGTATTTATTTGGTTTTGACACCAAATACAAAATACAGAAAGTGTTTGATTGACCACTGGTGGTAGCCAACTCACAAGTCAGTGATTCAAGTTAAATTTGGGTCAGTAAGCATGTAATTTCTAGGCTTGAAATGCTCGGATCAACTTTAAAGTGCATGCTTTAGAAAGAGGCCTTGGGTGTCTTCTGCTGGTGCTAAGAAGACAGGCCAAGGGCCATGCATGATCCTGTAGCCCAGGTATGCTCCTGATACACGTGCTCTAGCCAAGACTTTACTGAAAGTACCATGGCTTTTGGTGCAGACACCTGTTAACTTTGTGACATTAGGAACTGAGACATGATCTGGGCAGACTGCCAGTGTCAGGTCTTACTCTGTGGGAGAGGCAGTCATCCATTTCTCAGATTGTACTTTGCCCAGTTCCCGGTGGGTATAGAGAGGTTCTTGGAAAGGGCTTTGTAGGTGAGATTTAAGGTAGCATTGACAAGCTTGTTGGTCATCCCTGAACAAAATAACCCTCTGAAGATCTTCCCTCTTCGCAGCTAGCACTGACTGGGCTTTCCTAAAAGTTGTTTATTCTAATTTTGTTTGTGTGTGAATACGTACTATTGAGTGTTGCTTAAATTTAAAATTTTTTTTCAATTGTATATCTTTTTAGGTTTAACCTATTTGAACATTGAAAAGAAAATAGCCCAGTATTATCTTGAAGTTGATAACATTGTTAATGTAAATCTAATATTTGTGTAACTACCAGGGCTACCTGGTGGCTTCTGGGACATCAGTAGCATACTAGCGCTTAGTGCTCGGCTAGTTTGCTTTCCTTTCTGGTGGAAGTGGGAATTCAACGGGCATAGTTCATAGAGCTAGCTTGGTTTCATCTGCTTTTGTTTGGGAAAGACTGATTCAAAATTGACACCAGTCTGTGGGCTCAATTTGGTAAGACAATAGTGTGTTGTTTGACCACTGATCAGTTTTCATCATTTGTTGTCTAGTTAATATTTTAATTCCTGTAACAGGACCCTTTTCTGCCTTTAAATTATTGTTGATTGGGCTGAGAGTTTGGCCTAGTGGTAGAGTGCTTGCCTAGCATGCACGAAGACCGGGGTTCGATTCCTTGGTACCATATACTTAGAAAAAGCCAGAAGTGGTGCTGAGGCTCATGTTGTAAAGTTCTAGCCTTGAGAAAGTCCAAGGACAGTCCTCAGGCCCTGAGCAAAATCCCAGGACTGGCAAAAATAAAAAAATAAAATAAATAAATTATTGTTAAACGTTAATAAATCTGGGATATGTGGTTCTTATGCTTGGTGACACAAAAAAAAGAGTCTCATGGACTTTTGTGCTTGGGCTGGCTTTGAACCATGATCCTCATAGCCCAGCCTCCTGAGTATCTAGGATTACAGGCATGAGTCACAGTATCCTGCATGGAGTTTATTGTTCATTGCTATGCAGACCTGTTGTGGCAAATGATAGGTAATTTTTAAAAAAAAAAAAAAGTAAGACCGTAATAGATTATAATATTTATCTACCTATTATGCTTTTGTTTGGTATCATTCTCCACCTGCCAAAAATGTATGCTTCAGAAAATGTATGCTTCAGTGCCCAGGCCCTGAGTTCAAGCCTCAAGACTGGCAAAAACAAAACTATTGTCTTGTTGGTCACTGATATATTTCATGTTCCTAGAAAATTGACCAGGTTCCTAGAAACTAGACCATTGAAGACACTCAAAAAATTTATTAAGTAAAACAAATAAACTTTCACCTTTTTCATATCCCACCAAAGTTTCAATCATCAGGTTCCATTGGCTCTATCTGTAAAATATATCTCAAATATTTTTGCCTTCTGCACTGACACCCTCAGACAAAATCTCCATTATTTCTAACCTGGACTATGGCCAAGCCCCTGATTATTTCCCCATAAATGTTTTCTACTCATATGGATCAGGGTAATCTAAAGATGTAAATCTCAGTCCTTCTTCTAACCTCTAAGTATGATCTTATTTGGAAGAATTTTTTTTTGGCTGTGGGGCTTAAACTTTGGGGCCAGGGTACTTTCCCTAAGCTCTTTGAACCATGCCTCCATTTCTGGTTTTCTGGTATTTAACTGGAGATAGATCTCATGAACATTTGAATGGAAATTCTCATTTCTCAGCCTCCTCAGAAGCTAGGATTACAGGTGTGTAGCCACCTATGACCAGCTAGAATTTTTTTTTTGCCAGTCCTGGAGCTTGGACTCAGGACCTGGGCACTGTCCTTGAGCACTTTTGCATAACACTAGCACTCTGCCACTTGAACCACAGTGCCACTTCCAGTTCTATGTATGTGGTTCCAAGGAATTGAACCCAGGGCTTTGCGCATGCCAGGCAAGGACCCTAGCATTGGGTCATACTTCCAGTCCCTAGAAACTTTTTTTTAAAGACAAATCTTTCACCTGTCTTGAAAGACTCTACTACCTATCTCTCTAAACTCATTTACATCTTACTCCATCATTCTTTAAGCTTTCCACTGGCCTTCTTTTAAGTTTTCAAATATACTATTTGCACTGCCGAGGCCCTTGCATTTACCACTCCGCCTGAAATACTCTCCTTCAATTAATCAATTCTAATTCTTTCTCCCTGAAAGCTTCATGAAAGGGAGACTATGGCTTTTCAATTCAGAATTGTATCCCACACTGGGTATTGTGACACACACCTGTAATCTCAGCCATCAAGAGGTAGAGGCAAGAGGATCAACAGTTGGAGGCCAGATTTGGCTATACAATGTGATTCAGGCCAACTTAGGATTCATACTGAAACCCTATCTCCAGAAACAAAAGAAAGAAAAAAGAAGGAAGGAAAAAAGGAAGGGAGAAAGAAATAAAAGACAGGAATAGTGACTCAGCCTGTAATTTCAGTTATATAAGAAGCAGAGATTGGCTTAATCATAGTTTGAGGCAACAAACTGGCTGGGCACAGTGGCTCATGCCTGTAATCCTAGATACTCAGGAGGCTGAGATCTGAGGATCACAGTTCAAAGTCAGCCCAGGCACTAAACACCCTGAGATTCTTATCTCCAATTAACCACCAGAAATCCAGAAGTAGTGCTGTGGCTCAAAGTGGTAGAATGCTCACCTTCAGCTGAAGCACTCAGGGACAGAGCCCAGGCCCAAAATTCAAGCGCAGAGAGGGGGGAGGAGGGAGGAATGGAGGGAGGGAGGGGGGAGAGAGGGAGGGAGGGAAGGAAGGAAGGAAGGAAGGAAGGAAGGAAGGAAGGAAGGAAGGAAGGAAGGAAAAAAAGAAATCATAATACCCCAAGTTGAAACTCAACTACCATCAAAAGATGCACAAAGGTAAAGAATAGCTTTTCTACAGAGAAAAGGCTTCCAATTGAAGGTAACATTGGAGCTAGCCTTGGTTCTGCAACGTAAGAGGAAAACCATTACAGGTAAACAAGGCAAGGCAGATAACAAAGGTTAGAGGAACAGTAGGAAGAACTGAGTTTATATAGACAAACTCCAAAGATTCTAAAACAGGAGAAGAAGGAGAAGAAGAAGAAGAAGAAGGAGGAGGAGGAGGAGGAGGAGGAGGAGGAGGAGGAGGAGGAGGAGGAGGAGGAGAAGAAGAAGAAGAAGAAGAAGAAGAAGAAGAAGAAGAAGAAGAAGAAGAAGAAGAGGAGGAGGAGGAGGAGGAGGAGGAGGAGGATATGTATACAATAGTACACAATTTTCACACACACACAGACACACACACACACACCTCCCAAAGATATGTGGAGAAGAAAGGTGACCCAAAGGAACCACTCTCATTGAACAGCGTATTTGAGTGTCATGCAGAATCTGGAAACTCATTCTATCATACTTCTCCAGTCTTCCCAGGCACCAAAGAGTGAGTCATCCCTGAAATTCCCCTGACACCAACTACCACAGAGTTCCCCAAAGGATGCAAAGACAGAATCTCCATGGGCTCTGGTACAGCAGAGAGGGGAGGAGGAGGCAAGAGGAAAATAGGAAGAGGCCATTCCCTCAGGGCCTGTTCCTATGGCTGGGGTGGGGCATGTCCCCGCTGCCTCCCCTTGCTATTGCCTCTCCAAAGGCTGGACTGAAGCAGTTCTGCTGGCAGAATATCCAGTCCACCTCCACTTCTTGGTAGGTCCTTAAACCCATAACCAAACACCACTACTGGGACAGCAACTGGTGAAGTATCAGGAAAGAACAAGCCATGAATTCAGGATTGCTAAGGACAGATCACATATTGTGATTGCAAGAGGGCTAGGCAGCCTCACCTAATTTAAATACATTTGTGAGTACAGTGGGGCCTAGATAGAAGATGAATCAAAACCAAGATTTTGGCAGAGAGAAAGGAGAGAGCGGGAAGGAGTTAAGGGAATCCTCCAGAAAGTCAGAATGTTAAAATATCAAAGATAAAAATATTATTTTCACCTAGGGTCTTAACGCTTAGGACTGGGTCAAATCTCAGACTCAGCATCTCCTGGGTACTTGTTGGAAATGCAAAAATTCCCAGGCTCTACCACCAGCCTTTTTGAGGCAGGAGCTGTGTTTAATAAGATCTCCAGGTGAATTCTGTGCATGTTAAACATTGACAAGGTCAGTTTAAGAGGTCCAAATCAGATACATCAGAATCAACTGGCACATTGATTCAATTACAGATCTCTGAGCCCTGCTCTAAATCAATTCAGAAATTCTGGGCACTGTGCTCACAAAGCTTCTAAGTTATTCTAATGACACCAGACCACAGAGTATGGAAGAATCCATTGCTCTGGTCCAAACTGCTCAGTCTAAAGATGAGAGGCCTGAAGCGATCAGGGAAATGAACTTGATGCTTTCCCAAGAGACAAAATTATAGTCTTCCTAGAGATTGTGTTTAAGAAAAGGTAAAGAGATCTAAGTTCATAGTTGTATTTAACTCTCTTGCCTTGTTCAGAAAACTCGATTGTTATTGTCATGGTGGTGGTGGTGGTGGTGGTTTAATTTCAAGGTAGGATATTCCTAAACAGGGAAAGGAAGGGACTTGAGACAGATGAACAGAGATCAAAAGAACCAGATTGGAACCCCAAGCTTGCTGCATGCTACCCACCGCTGCCTCACCTGGAGTAGATATTTGAAGGAGAGCAGCAGGAAAAGAAGCAAACAGGCAAAGAGGAGAAGCCAACACATACTGATTCACAGGGAGCCAGACTGCTCTCAATAGATTCTAAGAGACAGAAAGTCAGATACATGAACACAAAGCCTTTCTTAGAAAAGAGTATCCCACACAATCTGCAAAGGAAGAATTGTTCTGGACATGGCAACCAACCACTATGGCTTAGCTGGGACTGATGAGTTTCCTGGGACACTGGACTTTCAGAGCTAAATATGGAGACCATTCTATGCCAAATGGGACTGTTCAGTCATCTTGTTTCTTGGGTGGACTAGGTCCTTGGATTCCAAATGGGATACATAAAAAGTTTCAGCCAGTTTCCGTGAGTATATAAGGGAAATGCTTTCACCATTCCATTTTGGTTTACTGGACACCTGCTAAGTGCCCAGTTGTACAGTAAATAACAGTGAACTATATACCTCCTTCATCCTGACAGAACTTTCCGGGAGAATATACCACCCAAATTTACCACAATGTTGAACTTAAGCTACTCTCTTCCTACCCTTCTCTGCTTATTTTTTTTGTCAGTCATGGGTCTTGAATTCAGAGCCTGGGAGCTGTCCATGAGCTACTTCTGTTCAAGGCTGACACTCTATCACTTTGAGCCACAGCCCCACTTCTGGTTTTTGAGTGGTTAATTGGTGATAAGAGTTTCATGTGGACTATTTGAAGCCTGGATTGGCTTCAGATAGTAATCCTCAGATCTCAGCCTCCTACGGAGCTAGATTTACAGGTGTGTGAACCACCAGTGCTCGGCTTCTGCTTATTTTTTTTTGATGGAAGATTAAAAAAAATGTAATTCCTCTCTTTACAACTTACACCATTTAAAATGATTAAAAATGGGTATATAGCTCAGTGGCAGAGTACCTGCCTAGCATGAATAGTCCTTTAGTTTAATGCCTAATACAACAGAGAAGAAAGGAGGGAAGGAAGGAAAGAATGAAGGAAGAAAGGAAGGAAGGGAGGGAAGGAGGCTGGGAGACAGGGAAGGAGAGAAGGAAGGAGGGGAGAGGGAGGGAGGGAAGGAAAGAAAGGAAAGGATTTAAAAAGGGATGTGATGAAGAAAAGAAATTATGAAAGTATTAGAAGAAAAACATGAAACAAGGTTTTCATAATCTGAGAATGGGTAGGTGATACACATGTCCACATATAAGTGGATGCAAAAACTTCAGACATTTCCTGTCTTCTCCGGTGCTAAATATTACCTGAGAGCAAATGCAGAAGCTGTCCTTTGTGGGAGCCTGAGCTGTCTTGTTTCAATGCTAGTCTCCCATATATTATAAGGTTAAGATTCTCCTCATAGATAGTAAGGCAAATGAGAGGCAAATGAAGTCTTATTCTCTCCATTTTCCAGATGAAGATGGAGAGACACTGGAAGCAGCTTTGCTCTTCCTCCCTTTGTAAAGGTGAGTGGTCTTTGCTTTCCATGTAGGCAAACCAAACACACAAAGAACTTACTATCCACTGGGTCTCTGAGCAGAACTTCAGCCAGGCAGCTGACTTCATGCATGGACCACATGGAGCTAGGTAAATCTTGAGCCTCGTTGCTTTTTTCTACCCCCAGAAACTATCTGACTTCCCTCCTATGGACCAGACACAGAGAAGGGACTAATCCACAGCCTTCTGCACTACCCACTAAGGGTAAGCAGATGCATTAGCCATAGTCCCAGAGCACAAGCTGTTTAACACAGTGGGAGACTACAATTATAAAACTGTGGACTAGCATGCAGTGTGTCAGAACACTAGAACTTCTTTCTTTTTTATTTTTTTAAGATTTTATTTACATTGGTTTTTACATCGTATTTCAAATGTCATGTTTAACAAACAATATGTTGGGTCTTTTTAAGGACGCTATGCATTACTTTTTATACAAAGGCATCCATAGTTTCTAAAAGTACTCTAAAGCGAGAACATTCTCTTTAAAAAAAAAAAAAGTGAACTGCACCAATACAGTCCCATGACGTCTGTACCAGTCCTCCTTAAAACTTGATCCTTGGCATAGCAGTTACTTCTGCTTAGGAAAGACATTCTCAGATGTGTTCACATCCACTGAATCAGGATTGATGGGGTGCAGCCAAGGTGTCTACACATTTACCTGTTATTTTTCAGATAGGGTGCTGAGTTTTTGCTCGGACTGGCCTCAGACTTTGAGCCTCCTACTTTGGCATCCCAGCATACTGCGATCACAGGCCTGTGCCATCACTTCCTGCATAAACTACTTTGTAATGTACAGTACCACCTTTTTCACTGGAACAGTGACTTTTCAATTTAGCAAAATTTACTACACCTTATTTCTTTAGTCTTACTGAAATTTCTTTTACCCTTTGGTCAGTCTCTCCCCATCCTCTATCCATTCTCTCTCCAGCTTCCAGTAGAACCACCTTTCTATTCTCTAAGGGATCAACTTCATTATATTCTGCTCAGGGACTGTAGTTAATCATGTATCTTTCATAATTACTAAGGGAATCGATTTTAATCCAAAAAAATTGGCTAAATGATGGTGTGTTAATTAGCTTGATTTCATCTTTCTCACATGTCTTAGTAGATCAAAACATCACATTGTACCCCATAAATGTACTCATATATATTTATATATTTAAAATAGTCCTCAATTGAGTATGACGATGATACAGAGAACCCAGGGATTAAGGCTCCAGCATGAAGATTTAGTGCTCAAATATTCATAAATAGCTTCCTGTAAAAGCTAATGCTTAGTGGACAGAGATACTTGTTGCTTTTTTATGGTTCAGGAATTGAACCTAGGGCTGTGCGCATTTCACTTCTGTTAGCCTAGCTACTCAGGAGGCTGAGATCTGAGAATCTTGTTTTGAAGCCAGTCCAGGCAGGAAATCTTATGAAACTCTTATCTCTAAGTAACTAAAATGAATTAATCTCCAATTAAGCTGGAAGTGGAATTGTAGCTCAAGTGGTAGAGTGTTGCTAGTCTTGAACAGAAAAGCTCAGGACAGTGCCTACGCCCTGAGTTCAAGCCCTGGCACCAAAAACAAAAGAGAAAAAGAAAAAGAAGACGCATCGGCTATGGAGATTTGAAAAGGAGAAACAGTAACAAAATCCTGAGCCTGGAGTCTTTTATGTAGAACCTATCTGCTTGGAGCAACCAACAGTATGTCTTCTATTCATATAGTTTAAATAAGTTCACATAAGTTGCTTTCTGCTTTCTCAACCTGTGTGTATTTTCTGAAATTTATGTTTGATGTTTTGTTTTCCTTGTTTGTAATTTCAAGGGTTGATTCCAGGGACTTGTGCATACTAAGCAAACACACTACCTCTGAGCTACATCCTCAACCTCAAATTATGGGTTTATCTCGATGTATTTTCTTTATTACATACCCCACCCCATCCCCACACATCAGTGTATATAAAAGAACCTAATACTCAAAGGCAGGGCTTCCAGGGTCTCAGCAGGGTTGCCTTAGGCCTTGGGCCACCACAGACAAGTTAAATGAGTACATAATCTAGTGGGGATGAGATGGCCTTGCAGTTGGGGTGGACAGGTGTCCAGTCCTGTGTCAACCTGATCAATCTTCTCAGGATCTTGCTGCCTGGGGAGGTAGGCAGGGCAGTAATTAAGTGGATTCTTAGGGGTCAACAACATTCATGGGAAACAAACCAGTGGATTAACATGCCATTAACACGCCAAGTGCACTGTGGCAGGCACAGATGAGGCAGACATTTATTTGGCATTTATCTTCCTTTGGATAGATCAGGTGTCAAACACATAAAGAATAAACGAGTTCTAAACAGAGAGAATAAGTACCAAGGCCCAGTGAAGCTACATGGTACTTGTGGAGAATAAACAGTTGACTGCCCGGAAGTTGAGCCCCTGCTCCACTCAAGGCAGTCCATTGGACCTTGATTAGACATCTGGTATATGTGAGCTGCTTTACCTGCTTATCTCACCAAACCTGTCCACCTTTTCCCCATTGCACAAATTGAGAAAATTATGACTCATCGAGGTGAAAAAAAATTAGTCCAGGAAGAGAGTCACATTTATTTTTCTTTACAAGCTTGTCTCCCCAGAATAGCAGGCCACACTTTTCCCAGGTCTTACTGTAATGGAAAGAACTCACAGCAAGTTTCAAGGCTCAGATAGCTGTACTAGAAAGGAGAAAAGGAAATGGAGAAGAGATTGCATACAGAATCATGGAATTTTCCATCTTTGAGCAGACCCTAAATACTATCCCATTCAACATTCATTCACGTACAAGTGTTCATTTTTATGTTTATAAACATAACTACATAGACATAAAAATCTATGATGGGTTATATACTCTATAGACATGATGTTTTATCACATAGATTAGTGCTTAATTTTTTTTTGTCAGTTCTGGGCTTAAGCTCAGGGCCTGACCACTGTCCTTGGACTTTCTCAAGGCTAGAGCTCTACCACTTGAGCCTCAGCAGTATTTCCGGCTTTTTCCTATGTATGCAGTACCGAGGAATCAAACCTGGGTTTTCGTGCATGCTAGGCAAGCACTCTAGGCCAAACTCCCAGCCTTAATTTTAATTATGCTTTAAAATCTAAGTGCCAATGATTGTATACAGAGATTCCCTTCTTAAATACTTGTTAAACATGACATTTGAAATATGAAGTAAAAATCAATGTTAATAATGCTTTAATAATAATTGAAAGGACCTGCAGGATATTGAAACAAAAGCCATATAATGAATGATTGTTGTCCTTAATGCACTATGTTGTCTCTCATCTCCTTTGCTGTCCCTTGGTTATCTCATATTGGTATAGTATTTCACTTTGTTATCTGATATATTGAATTTATTTGTATTTGGATATTTGAAATTTGATAGGGAAGGGGGGAAAACCAAGATGGGTGGGGGGTGTGGGGGGGAGGGAAATAGGTACCAAGACATGTGAAAGGGTACCAATGTATGTGAATTAATGTACCTTCTATCTGGCAAATACCATGTAATAAAAAAATTATTATAAAAAAATGCTTTAATAAAAAAATAAAACAAACCTTTATTGAGCACCTACTATGGGCCAGCAACACTAGTACTATGCATATGAATTTTAGTAAGGGGACCCAGACTCCTTCCTTCATGAGGATGAAATTTCAGTGACTTCACAGCATTAGAAACAAAGGTTAAGAGAGACTTATTATACAAGGTCACACAGCAAATTGGTGGCAGTCTGAAATCCAAGGCTTCCTGACTCCCAGGGTGCCCTGCTTCTCCTCTGTGACTGACCTGGCCTTTCTCTCATCTTTTCGCTTTGATTCCCCTCAGTATCTGCACAGCAGAATGGCTCCAGAGAACTTCACACGGGATGGGGTTGCTCCTTCTGAATTCATCCTTCTGGGCATCACCCACCGCTGGGACCTGCGGGTGACTCTCTTCCTCATCTTCCTGCCTGTCTATGCAGTGAGCCTGTTGGGGAACACAGGAATGGCGCTTCTGATCTGGGTGGATGCCCGGCTCCACACACCCATGTACTTCTTCCTGGCCAACCTCTCCCTGCTAGATGCTTGCTACTCCTCAGCCATTGGCCCCAAGATGCTGGTGGACCTGCTGCGGCCCTGTGCCACCATTCCTTATGCAGCCTGTGCGCTGCAGATGTTTGTCTTCGCGGGGTTGGCTGATGCAGAATGTTGCTTGTTGGCAGCCATGGCCTATGACCGCTACGTGGCCATAGGGAATCCTCTTCTGTATACGACGGTCATGTCTCGGGGTCTCTGTCTGGCCTTGCTGGGAGCTTCGGGCCTGGGTGGGGCCGTGAGTGCTTTTGTCCACACAATTTTCACCTTCCGCCTGAGCTTCTGTCGCTCCCGAGCCATCAACAGCTTCTTCTGTGACATCCCGCCCCTGCTGGCCATCTCCTGTGACGACACCAGTCTCAATGAACTGCTGCTGTTCGCCATCTGCGGCTTCATCCAGACAGCCACGGTGTTGGCGATTGTGGTGTCTTACGGCTTCATTGCCGGGGCTGTGGTCAGCATGCGCTCGGCTGAGGGCCGTCGGAGGGCGGCCTCCACCTGCGGCTCACACCTCACGGCGGTGGCCATGCTCTATGGGACGCTTATCTTCATGTACCTGCGTCCCAGCTCCAGTTACACCTTGGACAATGACAAGATGGCGTCCATGTTCTACACCCTTGTCATTCCGGCCCTCAACCCGCTCATCTACAGCCTCCGCAACAAGGAGGTTAAGGAAGCCGTGTGGAGAACCCGGAGTCGCTTCTGCTGTCCAGGGCAGGCCACCTGCAGTTGGTCTCAAGAGGCTGGTTAGATCTGACTCTGGCTAGATAAGGAAGGACCCTCTCTCTGTCGCATTCGCTGTGACTTACAAAGATAGGTGCTCCTCTAGTCTTGATGTGTCTTGTCATTATTAAAGGGACTGTGGGAGGTGAAGGCATACAGAATAGAAGCAGGAACATAGGGTACTCTAGGGTGAGACCTAGAGCCAGAACCATGACCAGGGGATGTTTCTACACACCTGCCTGAGAGTCGGCAGTTCAGGATGGACAGTTTCTGGAGTTACAGATGAAGTAACAGAATCTAACTTTCCATCTGTGCTTAGAAGGGACTGATCCCTAAAAATGGAGTGTGATCCCTGCTATTTCCAAGATTCCTAGATTCTTTCCATGTTAGGTATCTTCATCGCCAGTGGAAATCTCTTTGTTCTCCTTCACTTTAGGAGAGTCTGGTCCTCATTACTAGCAAATTTGGGATATATTTAGCATTTATGCTTTGGATAAACTTGGGATTGGCTAGAAAAAAAATTAGGAATACTTTCATGTTCGTGCAGAACAAATTAAGATTGGAATTCAGGTTTTATTTGCATTGCTGGATTAAATTAGAATTTGAATTAAAACTCATAATAGATATGTTAAGTTGCTGTATGGCTACCACTTGTGATATGTTTAAGTCACAGTGTAGTTGTTACACTTAGGTTGTGTTTAGAAGTAGAAGAGAGTTACAGAAGAATATTTTAGTTACAGACATAATTTTAGGTAACAAAGACTTGCTTAGGGTTAAAATTAATTCTGTGTGTGTCTGTGTGCACATACAAGTGCACATATCCTGGGGTTTCAATTTAGGACCTGGGCCCTATCCCTGAGCCTTTTTGCTCAAGGCTAGCATTCTACCACTTGAGCCACAACTCCACTTGTGGCTTTTTGGTGGTTAATTAAAGATTGGAGATAAGAGTCTCATAGAGGGGCCAGGAGTGAGGCCTACTGATAAGAGTGCTCACCTAGCATGCACAAAGCCCTGGGTTCGATTCCTCAGTATCACATACACATACAAAAAGTTGGAAATGGTGCTGTGGCTGAAGTGGTAGAGCACTAGCCTTAAGAAAGTTCAAGGATAGTGCCCATGCCCTGAGTTCAAGTTCTAGGACTGGCAAAAAAATAATCTTGGGGACTTTCTTGCTCAGCCTGGCTGCAAACCATGATTCTTAGATCTCAACCTCCTGAGTAGCTAGGATTACTGATGTAAGCCACCAGCACACATCAGAGTTTCTTAATTCTTAAATGTAGTGGTGATTTATGGATGAATTTACTTATATTTAATTTGGAGTTATGAGCATGCTCACATTAGCATATTGTGCTAAAATCACAGACATCCAGAACTAGGATTAGGATTATAAACAGGACTTCTGTGGCCCTGACTTCATGAGCAATGGTAACCATGGGTTCCAGGTCTTGGCTTGCAGCAGACACTACAGAACCAGTGCTTTTGAACACACTCATCCACCCAGAGTTCACAATTGTTATAGATTTCCTGTTTTATTGATCAGGTCCATATGGGCAAGTTCAGGAACTATGCCTGCCTGGAAAGCGCACCCCATGCAGGAATGAGGCAAGGCTAGTGCCAAAGATTATCTTCTTCCCAGTTCCCTTTTCAGTTTCCTGATTACAGCCAAGGAAAGGATTGGATTGTGCTGGGTCTCAAACAATATTTCAGTGTGACTGACCCTCAATATGGAGGACTCCCATGGTGTCTCTTTTCTGATCCCCTGCCAAGAGCTAGCCTTGTTCACACACACACACACATACACACACACACACACACACACACACACACACACACACACACACCCCTCTGAAACACTTGGTAAACAGTCTGCCTGTCTGAATACCTGAAATTCATTATATCCCAGACCCCTGGGACTTTTTTTATTTTTTGGTAGGTATTGGGGCTTGAACTCTGGGTCTAGGTGCTGTCCTTGAGCTCTTCAGCTCAGGAATAGCACTCTACCACTTGAGCCATAGCATCACTTCTGGTTTTCTGGTAGTTAATTAGACACAAGAATCTCGTGGACTTTTGTGCCTGAGCTGGCTTTGAACCACAATCCTCAGATCTCAGCCTCCTGAGTAGCTAGGATTACAGTCATGAGCCACCCACACCCAGCTGGGTTGTTATCTATCACTGATGTTTAAAATTACACTATTTGTATTGAGACATTGTAGGTTCACATTCATTTTAATATAAGTATATCTGCCCTTTCAGATTTGCTTTTTTTCTAGTATTTCTTTGAGACATTTCCTCTCCTTCATCTTGGAATGTTTATTTTTTAGGTGTTTCTTTTTATACCTTCTTTCATAAAATAAATGCCTATTGTATCAGATCCTCCTGAGTTGAACTTCTGTTTTATCTTTTCTTTCATATTTCCTGTCCCTAGTCTACATCTTGGGCAATATCTTCTGTTCTATTTTAGCTAAAAATCACAAAATACCAAATTGAAAGTGGCCCTGAGGATGGCCTAGTTTAACTCCTAAACTCAGAAAGTAAGAAGGTTCTGGAAGATAAAGTGACTTGACCGTAGGCCTATCTGTGCTTAGAGCTAAAACAACCTGATTTCAAGCCCATAATTTTATGTCCAGGAAGCCTTCAGCAATGCAGTCCCTCACCTTTTCCCTTAGGCCCTGGGGAGGTGGGGGGGGTGCCACAGTGGTCATCACCTACTTCCTGAAAATTCTTGCCTCTTCGGGGTCCTATCTTCTGCTATGCTCCAGCTGCCCTTGGCCTCAGGGAGACTCCCAGATATGTCTGTGTATGGCTTCTACTTGGTTGTGGCTGGGCTCTTCTGCAGGACAGTCACTGCAGTTTACATTAAGCCCCATCCTGATATGAAGCAGTGTGCTCATGTGGCCACGGTCATGCACACTGAAATCACCTCCACGCTAAACCCTCTCATTGATATCATCCAGAATCATGATGTACATGGGGTACCCTGAGCCCTTTCACTAGGCAGAGGATCTTAGCTGGTGATTCCTGATGACTAAACCCTACCAGAGGCAGATTGCACCTCTGCAGTTCTGGCTCATGAATATGATCCTCTGTTCTTCCTACTTTCAAAGATCATAACAGCAATTCTCATTTTCTAAGCCCCTATCGTGAAGCATATCCTTGCTCACCCTTAATTCCAATGACAATCAGGAAACAGATACTATGATGCACTTTTATAAAAGAAAATTGGGGCTCAACGACAAGAAATGATGTTCTCAAGTCTACATAGCTCTTAAGGTGCAAAGCCTGGGCCCTTTCTGCATATTATGCCCTTTCCTGTCACCCCGGGGCCTGTGGAGAGTATTATCTAGGAGGCTAGATTGGCCAGGGAGTATATGGAGCTCCAGGACTTGCTTTGTGGGACTGGCACATTAGCTTTGTTAACGCTGTGGGTTCTCAAAACAGACTCCTTGCTATCTGGGACAGGAATAAGTGTTCCTGTATTCACATGTGAAAGGCTAATTGCTCCTGATGAACATGGTTTGGCACATGGAGGCGTTCTCCCATCCTAGGTGAATAAATTACTCTATTTTTATGCCAACAAGCATTCAGATGTAGCTTGATTTTCTTATTCTTTTTGTTTGCTAAGATGCCACCTGCTCAGCTACAGTTGGTATTCCATGGAAACAGCATGCTATGCATATGCACAGTAATAATATAATAAAATGTGATAAAAGTAAATAAAATAGCAATCCTGAGGGGAAAAAAGAAGTACAAAACCCATTAGAGTAACATGAAGGAAGCATTTTATAACTGTTAATTCTATGTACCAACAGTTCATTTATTTTTACCCTCAAAAAGTATAGCTGCTACCTTTATGGCTATTTCATATGTGAGAGAATGGGGGGCTCAGAGCTGGTGACCTAGTCTGTATTGGAGCCAGAATAAGCCCTTATATTACTTGGTATATACTCAAGTGTATCTTAACTGGGTCCCAGATTTTGCTGTCTCTATGGAGAACTTGCAGGAAGAAGTGTCAGACTGGGGCAGGTGCATTTAGGCAAAGACACACAATGGGATCTACTATAGTTTACATCTGAAATGCCCCCCATAAGTTCCATGTGTTATGAAAGACTCATCATCAGCTTCCCATGATGAGAATGTGTTAGAACCTTTAAGGAGTGAAAGGAAACTGAGTCATCAGGAGCTTACCCTTAAAAGGGGTGTTAGGAATTAATACACATCTAGGACTCCCTAGCAGAGGATTATAATAATGCAAAACCTAGGTACATAAGGGCATATAGGTTGAGACTAAATGAAAGGATCTCTAGGATATGGAAACAAGAGCTTTATCTTGTGTGATTGTTGTTCTTAATATACTATGTTATTTCTCTTTTTTTTTGCCCTTATGGTTAATCTCATATTGCTAATGTATCTGACTTTGTTACCTGGTATATTGTATATATGTTTATTTGTTTATTTGAAATAGGAAAGGGGAGGGGGTAAAACAAGATGATTGGGAGGGGGTGAGAGAGGAAAATGGGACTAAAAACATGAGAAGGGCATCAATGTATGAGAAATAATGTACCTACTACCTGACAAACGTAACTGTAACCCCTCTAAACATTATCCTGACAATAAAAAGGGGGTATTGGGACCCCATGAAAGGGAGGGGCACACAATGTGGTAAGAGGGACAGTTGGCTCTGTTTTCTCAACCACCAGCACTTCCAGAAGCACCCTGCTCACCTGTCAGCCAAAAAGCAGGCAGCACCACTGGAACATGACTTCCTCTAGTTGGCCCCACCGCCAATAGCCCAGTACAGCCCATGGCTTCTGCTCATGGCCTCTGCCCACCAACATGCTATCTCTGCCCCAATGCAGGCAGTGTCTTCCTCAAGAAGACCACACCCAGAATCATAAGCACTGGCAGGTCTCACAGTGGCCTAGTGCCAAGCCCCCATTGTGAATGAAGAAAAATGAGGCTCAGAGAACCAGAGGCCTGCCCTGCAATGTTCAGATGCCCACTATTTTTTTTTCCATTCCTAGGGCTTGAACTCAGGGCCTGAGCACTTTCCCTGGGCTTTCTCAAGGATAGAGCTCTACCACTTGAGCCACAGCACCATTTCCAGCTTTTTCTATGTTTGTGGTACCAAGGAACTGAACCTGAGTTTTTGTCCATGCTAGGAATGCACTCTACCCCTAGGCCAAACTCAGCCAGCCACTTTTAACTCCTAGTTTTCCTAGCTTGTACCATCACTTGATTCCAGTTTATAAATATGACTATCTGCTCTGTGCCAGACATTCACCTGCATGTTTGGTCTAATTCTAGATGCCTACTAGGAAAGAGAAGAAAGAAATAGCTGGGCACATCAATAGCCATACTTTCCAGGACTGTGTCTTCCTAAGCCACTTTTCTACCCCATCTCAAATAGTTAAGACCTCTTGCTTTACTTCAGATAGCCACTGAAGCTGAGCTGACTTGGAGACAAAACAGGTCTTATCAGTTCTCCTGCCTTCCCCTTTAGAGTCCACTGAAGAATTTTTCCCTGGATTTTTTTCATATAAAACACCTTAAATCAAAACAAGCATATGTGAATGACTCATTCATTCCCAAGTACTCTCCTTGGTAAAGCTTTTCCTTATTCTGTGGAGACTTTCTTTTTTGCAGCCCCTGCTCCAAACACTTTTGAGCCACACAAGGAAATCTACCTCACAAGGAACACATCCAGCATGTTCCCTATCTTGTCCTCAAATGACTTCTGAACATTACATAATCAATCTAGCCTGGCATTGCTATTTCCATTCCTTCACTTTATTAAAAGTAATGGCAAGGAAGTGGCCTGTGACTCACTCAAGGGGTAGAGAGCTATCTTTGAGCTTAAGAGCTCAGGGATAGCACCCAGGCCGAGTTCAAGTCTCAGACAGAAAAAAGAAAAAATAATAATGGTAAGGTACCCAGTGCTTCACGCCTGTGATCCAAGCTACTGAGGAGGCTGAGGTCTGAGGATCACAATTTGAAGCGATACTGGGCAAGAAATTTTGTGAGACTGTTATCACCAATTAACCATCAAATAAAATCAGCAGTGTAAGAGCCAGGAGTTCAGCCTAGTCTACAGTTCTTGCCTACCATGCATGAAGACCTGGGTTTGATTCCTCGGAACCACATATATAGAAGCCAGAAGTGGTGCTGTGGCGCAAGTGGTAGGGCTCTATCCTTGAGAAAGCCCAAGGGCAGTGCTCAGGCTCTGAGTTCAAGCCCAGGACTGGCAAAAAAAAAAAAATCGGAAGTGTAGCTGTAGCTCAAGTGCTAGACTGCTAGCCTTGAGCAAAAATCCTCAGGGACAATGCCCATGCCATGTCCAAGCCTCAGAGTATGTGCACGCACACACACACACACACACACACACACACACACACACACACACACACACACACACACAGTGGGGCCAGGAGTTTGGCCTAGTGGTAGAGTGCTTGTCTAACATGCACAAAGATCCAGGTTCAATTCCTCAGTACCACATACATAGAAAATGTTGGAAGTGGTGCTGTGGCTCAAGTGGTAGAGCTCTAGCCTTGAGAAAACAAGCTCAGGCCCTGAGCTCAAGTCTTAGGACTGGCAAAAAAAAAAGTAATATGTAACATTATGAACCACCTCATGCAGAAAAACAATAAATAATTGCATTTCTGAAAAAGATTTTTAATTTGCCTTCTATAGTCTCATTTCTGATATAAGCTTTCTACAAAAAAACAAAGCAGCTTTCATATAGAAAGTATAACAATTGCAGAGATTTTAGTAGTAAAAGGGGCTCAGATCATAAATATTAAATTGATTGCTCCTCCTAAGGGTACAAAGAACATTTGTATAACCTGAACCTTTTTTAACGCAAGAGCTTCCATGGGAAAAATACAACCATTAGAGATGCCAACTAAAAACAGAATTTTCTCAATGCAGAAATGCCTTCTTTACACTCCTAGAAATAAATCAACATTCCAAGCTGTTCAAACAATCTGTTAGATTGCTCAGAATTATTTCTGCCTCTCCCCACTAGCTTTTCTGCCTTAATTCCCTATTCCCATTATATTCCTGTGCTGTTTTGTCTTTTTGAGAACTGATGTTTTTTCCTTTTGTTTCTTTTTTTCTCCCTTTCTCTAATGTGTACTGCTTCTAGCCCCTACAATAGGCACTAGAAGTCTAGACAATACATACATAATATTAATATATACATTGGTTTTCACTTAGATGGATTATGATCAAAATCCAAGAGAGACATGTGAAGTTCTGTAAAAGCAGCAAAAAGGAAAAAGGACTTGAAACTGGAAGAGAAACACAGAGGAGTGCAGAAGATGGCCCCAGTTCTTTACCTTTCCTCAAAACAAAGCCCTAAGCCTCAGGACTTTGCCCTCTAGTTTTGACCCTAGCCTTAGCTGTAGAATGCCCTTCAGACAATATATATATATGTGTATATATACATGTGTATATGTATATATTTACACACATGTGTACACTATATATGTGATATATGTTTGTATACATGTATATGTATTTACAAATACACTACATGTATGTATATATATGCTCCATTTGTCTTCTCCACCTCTCAGCACTCCTTCCCTTCATCCTGCCCTCTTCCACTGCACCCCCCCCACTCACACACATATACATAGTCCTTGTTTTTCTCTGATCCAGCCTGTCTCAGCCCCTTCAATGTCCTGGGGACTGATTTATCAACACACGTCTTTCTCTGTTTGTTTTGAAGAACCTGCATTATTATTCTGCGCATGTTTTTGTGTATAGTGAAAATTCCTTGAAGTTATGGGAATCATGTTAACCATACTTTTCAGTTGGACTGAGAGCTCCTAGAAGCAGAGTCAGGGCTCCCCTTTCAGATCACATAATCAAATCCATTTTCTCCTTGTCAAATACTGGGTATCGTCTCCTGGTTCTCTTTAGAGACTGAAAACAGTCCCACACCCAGATTCTACCTATGCTGGAACATTTCCAGCTCTTCTCTTATTGGAAAGAAAATTGAAATTGGCAATGTTGATGGTTACCAGGAAGATGAGTTAAGCACAACTAATCAAATAACCCTCTGTTGGGCAAGTGGCCAGACCTCATGCACAACGGCATTACCATCCTATCCCTCCCTCCCTCCCTCCCAAGACCTCAGAACAATTGACAGTTGGGGAAATTATAACCCGGATCATAACCACACACATCATGAAATCCAGTAACCACAAACACTGGAAACCACAAGAACATGGTAGGACTCAACTAAACATAGGGCAGGTTTGTTGATGCTGGGAGCCTTGAATTGATTGTAACATGTAGTCTACACACACACACACACACACACACACACACACACACACACACACACACACGATCCTGTGTGGTTATTTTATCCTCAGTTTACATGTAAGGAGATTACAGTTCACTGAGTTCAGATATGTCCCTAAGCAGTGAAATACTTTCCTAACCCTATTTCTATTCTAGATCTAATTACCATGCCTCAAGATAATACTGCAGTATTTAAAGTGCTTCTATAAAATGCCTATTTTATTCACTACCCTTGAACTTTCAGCATCAGCAGATCTGGAGTGAGGTCTAGCACTGCATTTTTATTTGTTTGCTTGTTTTTATAATTTCTGGGGCTTGAACTCAAGGATTCATGCTCTCATTTGGCTGACTTACTGATAGCCAGCATACCACCTGACTTTTTGCTAGTTAATTGGAGATGGAGTCTTGGGGCCCTGGCTATCCAGGCTAGCTTCAAACCATGACCCTCCAGAATCATACAGTCCAGGTATTTCCTGTGCCAGGGTAAGTACCTCTGAGTGAGGGGGAATCCACCTGGACAGTACTTATCTCAGCAGAGGCTTGTTGTATGTCTACACAGAGAAGACCACAGGCACTAATCTGTTGCAGAAGCTGCCATTGTTTTAGCTCTCATCCCAGTGGCTGGCAGGGTGGAGCCCAGCCTCCAAACAACCTCTCCTACTCTCAAAACAATGAACTGGGGAGAAAAGTGACACATCTCCAACTCCTCAGCAGGAGATGGGATACCATATTGTTATACATCCATTTTATTTTGCTTTTCTCACTATTATTTCTAACTCTTTCTATATACATTACCTCTCTTTCCTATTATGCATCTTCTTTCCATATACCTCCTTTTTTATTATTTTTTTAGTGCTTTTTACCTTTATTAACTTCCTAGTGCATCCTGTATGATCTCAGCTCCTTTCTTTTCTATGCTCACTGAGAGTACAGTTGTTACTTCCAATTGCTTTTTCACTATATTTAAACATTTGATTGGCTTCTGTGCTGCTGTACTATATACAGTAAGCTTTTTCTTACCTGTGAGTGGTAGTGTGAATTGAGCCCTTGAGCCTGCTCACTAAAATGATTCTCATTGAAAAACTGGAAGAGATATCCATTCCAATAGATGTTCAAATCACAAAGAGAAATGCATGAAATGTGAAAGCCTGGGACCAGGAGTTTGGCCTAGTGGTTAAAGTGCTTGCCTAGCATGCATGAAGACCCAGGTTCGATTCCTCGGTACCACATACATAGAAAAAAAAAAAAGCTGGAAGTGGTGCTGAGGCTCAAGTGGTAGAGCTCTAGCCTTGAGAAAGTCCAAGGACAGTGCTCAGGCCCTGAGCTCAAGCCCAGGACTGGCAAAAAAAAAAAAAAAAAAAGAAAGAAATGTGAAAGCCTAAGGAAATATGATTCTTCCAAAAATGAATACTGAAATAGTTAAAATGCCAAAGAACTCAAAATTCTAATTTTAAAAATGACAATAACCTCAAAAATAATACAAAATAAACAGATGAGTAAAGATTTCAAGATTTGAACAAAAATTTCAGGAAAAAAAAGAAAACAGATTTGGGGGGAAGGAGGGCTCAGTGAATACATTTAAAACTCAGTGGAAACTATGGAAAGCAGTATGGCAGTTCCTCAAAGACTAAACATAGAGCCAATGACCACCAACCAAAAACACTGTATCCAGCAAAGTTATCCTTCAAATCAACAGAGTACACGATAGATGTAACTGCACACCCCTGTGCATTGCTGTACTATTCACAAAGAAGTTAGTGATCAGCCTAATTGTCCAACAACTGTGAGTGGGTAAAGCAAATGTGGTATAAGTGCATAATGGAGTTTCATTCAGCCATGAACTGAAAGACAGGAGAGTGGAGAGAAGGAGAGGGGAAAGAACAAAAGGAGAGGAGGAGAAGTCAAAGAAAGGAAAGAGGGAGGGAGGAAATTGGATAGAACTAAAGATTAGTTTGTTAAGTGAAATAAACTTAATTCAGAAAGAAATTTATGTATTTTATATGTGGAATTTAAACAGAAAAAAGACATGACAGTAAAAATGGAACTATTAGTGATCTGGAGGAGTATATGAGGGACAGAAAAGGGATAACAGGATGTAAATATTACCAAAGTACATTATATGCACATTATATATATGAATAAAAGTTTCCCCCACTTAAGAAGCTGAGTTCTGAGGATCAGAAGCTCAGATCTGGCAGACAAATTCAAGAGCTTCTTATCTCCAACTAACTAGAAAATGAAGCCAGAAGTAGAAGCATGGCTCAAATGGTACACCCTTAGCCATGGGAATAAAAGCAGAGTAAGAACATGAGATCCTGAGTTCCAACCCCAGCTGGCACGTGCACACACACACACACACACACACACACACACACAAAAGAATCACAATGAACCCATTGCTCTATGCAACTAATATACGACAATTAAACAAATGGGAACACAAGAAATGTGCATTGAAATTAGGCAATGGCTAAGAGACGAAGAGATGAGATGGAGAAATTGGAGCTGTTTCCAGGGGGCATAGGGAATCATTTGGGGTACAAGAATGGTGGTACCAAAGTATCAAACCTGGGTCTTCATGAATGCTAGGCAAGCAATTCACTAGTAGGCCACACTCTCAGCCCTGTTACTCATTATTTAAGGTGAAATATGTTTAACACTTTTTGGAGGTTCAGTTGTAGAAACAAACTTTCTAAGATCATTCATACAGAGTACTCACTGAGTTTCACCATTAAATTTCTAGGCTGTCTTGACAGTTAACAGCAACTGAATCATTCATTCCTGCTCCTTTACTGCCACCCTGTGGCCACAGTAGATCATAATCAACATTTCCACATTGCCTGTGAGTCAGAGGTTGGGTAGAAGACCTGCCTTTCCTGTTTATGAGCTGACTCATGAGCCCTAGTAGAAAAAAATGATTTCTTCTCTCTCCTGAAACCGGGACAGTCTTCTTCTGGAATATTTGATTTATGTGCGTGCGCAGGAACACACACACACACCCTTCTCACATCTTTGACCTTCAGACTGCAAGTTACATCTTGGCTTCCCTGAGGCTTTGAGACTTGAATTGAGCCATGCCTTTATCATCTCAGAAATTCCATCTTGTAAGACAGCCAGCTCTTGGGACTTCTCTCCAGAATCACAGGATCAGTTCCCACAATAAACCCTTGTTTACATCTGTACCTTTTTATCCTACTGGCTCTGACTCACTGAAGAACCCTAACCCAGTAGGGCATATTCGAAGATCAAACAATAATGATGATGATGATGATGATGATGATGATGATGATGATAGCAAAGAATCTTGAATTTTTTATGCATAAGGTATTTACTGTTCATGGAATTCTCATAATTATGAAACTATCATGAGTCTATTTTATTATAATAAAATGTGATAAACATGTTGGGAAATGCATTTAGTATAATACTCATAATTTTTTTTTGGTCGGTTGTGGGCTTAAACTCTGGGCCCAGGCATTGTCCCTGAGCACATCAGCTCAAGGCTACCCCTCTACCACTTGAGCCGCAACTGTCACTTTGGGTTTTCTGGTTGCTCAATGGAGATAAGCATCTCACAGACTTTTGCGGTGCCCAGGCTGACTCTAAACCGCAGTCCTCAGATCTCAGTCTCCTGAGTAGCTAGGATTACAGGCATGCTACTTCATCTAACACCAGTAGCGGCTAACACCAGTAGCACCGAGCACAAGGATCTAAATGTCATTCTACTGAAAACCACTACAGCTTCTTGAAAAATGGCTAATTCTAAATTATTTACAGGGGACATCTGAAGCCAACAAAGAAAAGAAAGGTTATTCTAATTGATGAGGAAAATTCATACACATATATATATATATATATATATATATATATCATGTTTTCTTGAACCAACCATCCATTGAGAGGCAATTAAGCTAATTCCATTCCTTGGCTATGGTGAATAGTGCTGTAATGAATATGGTCATGCAGGTGGCTTACTGTGATAATCCTGGGCCTGGATGCTATCCCTGAAATCTTTTGCTTGAGGCAAATGCTATACTACTGGAACCAGAGCTATGGCTCTTTGGTGATCAGAGATGGGAGTCTTATGGACTTTCCTGCCCCAGCTGGTTGTGAAGCATGACCCTCGGATCTCAGCCTCCTGAGTAGCTAGGCTAACAAGCAAGAGCCACCAGTTCCTGGCCTATATTTAGTTTTTAAGGAACCTCTGTACTGCTCTCTAGAGTGGCTGAGTGAGTTTTCATTCCAAGCAACATTATATCAGGAATCCCTTTTGCCAGCATCTGTTACCGTTTGTTTCCTTGATAATGGCCACTCTAACTGGATCAAGTGAAATCTGTGCTGTTTTGATTTGCATTTGCCACCATGGCCAGAGATGTTGAACATTTCTTCATGAGTCTATTGGCCATTGTTATTTCTGAGAAGACTCTTTGCTGGTTCTTTGAAGATTTGTTAGGTTGTTGGGGGCCAAGTAACGCCATGTCTAATAACTTTCTGCTGAGACTTGTAGTAGGGGTAAACACGTGGACCAATTTGTCCTGCCCACCTGTTGTACTGATAGGCTAAGGCACCGAATATAAGGAGGAGGGATTTGAGGAATAGAGAGAGAGATTTTCCTGAAGGGAGGACAATGGGCCTTTTCCTCTCTCGGCTCGTCCTGGTCGGGGCGTGTTTTTCCCCATCCCTCCTACTAATCGAGAGGGACCAGGGACGAAGGTCCCTGACATTAGGTTATCTGTATATTCTGGATATTAGGCCTTTTTTGATGTATACCTGGCCAAAAAAAAATGTTCCCCCATTCTGTAGGCTTGTCTTTTAAGCTTATTGGCAATGCAGAAAGTTTGACACAATCCTCTTTATCAAGCCATTGTTTGACTTCTTGTGCTTCTGGATCTTTACTCAGAAAGTTCCTACCTGTGCCACTCCTTCCTGTTTAGAAAGTGATATTGTACCATTTGTAAAGAAATGGAAAGATCTGGAGAAAAAATATATTAAGTGAAGTCAAACTCAGAGAGAGTAAGGTTTCATGTTTTCAATGCATTAGCTGAAATATGGTAGATTCAAGGGAAAACTCAAATAATATATTTCCTTAGAAAGGGAAAGTCAAAGGCCAACAAAATAAGCACCAGAAAATGGGTACTTGAAGGGTAGTCAATGGAGGAGGAATACACAAAGAGGAGAAAGAGGAAAACAAAAATTTTAGTGTATGACAGAGGAGACTGACTCAAGTACACTCACTGAATACATATGAGAAATGTCATAATGAAATACTCTTGTATATATGCTAATAAGATATTGACTATAACCAGATTACCCTAACCCTTCATATGATTTCTGTCACCATGCCCATTTCACAGGTGAGAAAATTGAGGTATATCTTGCTCAGTAAGCTGATTCTTTGCTATCATCATCATCACCATCATTTGATCTTCAAATATGCCCTACTGGGTTAGGGTTCTTCATTGAGTCAGATGGACAAATATTACTCTGATTTCTTCTAGAAAAATCAGATGAAGAGGAGAGAAGCAATCTGAGCACTATTCACACAACTGTGTCAATGATGACTAATTTTTCATTCTTTTCTTTCTTTCTTCTTTTTTTTTAAATGAAGCCTGGGAAACAGCAGTCAGGAAATCAGAGATGGACACTGGATGAATAAATAATGTGATCGACAACATGAAGACACTATTTTCTTTTATACCTTTTTCTCCCTCAATGAGCTGCAATGGAATATGCTACTCTCACATGATGCTGAAAGAAAGCCTCACCCCCACCTCCATCCCCGACGCCCATACCTGGTAAGCTAAGTGATCACAAGGGTAAAAATAAGCCATTCTCCATATACTGTGTTTCTAAGTTATATTTGTGAAGTGGACCTTCAACTTACAATGGACTGCCCAGCATGCAGTTTGTCCCCTTCCAAGCTGAGAAGCACCTGTAGTGTGGTATTCACTTTGATGCCTATTTGGGTAGGCAATGGCACACCACTATTTAAACATTGTGATTACTATGAAGGTGCACTCAGTGATTCAAGTTCATAATTAGTAACTTTAGTAAAGGAAGTGTCCTAGAAAATACAAGTGGCCCTGATTTAATCTGTTGAAAGATCTTGAAGCTGAATAGCTATCTCCCTGAAGAACAGAAATCTCTAGTAGCCTGTGTTTCCACTCTGGATTTGCCAGTCACAACTCTATACGCCAAATTCTTGCAGCAATTCTGTTAATAATGTATCTCCTAGTGATTCTCTTTTTTTAAAAAAATTGTATTAGTATGTATTAGCTGTACAAAATAATGGGTTTCATTCATACACACCTGTAATTCTACTTTAATCATATTACCCCCATATCTTCACTTATTCCCCTCCCCTGGTTTCTTTCCTTTTCACAAATAGTTCCTTCCTTCCTTCCTTCTTTTTTGCTTCCTTTGTTTCTTTCTCGAGATTTCATGTATGAGAGAAAACAGGATGCTTGTTTTTTTTCTATGTCTGGCTTACTTAATGCCTCCAACTCTATCCAGTCTCCTGTAAACAACATAATTTCATTCTTTATGCCTTGATCCATTCACCTGCTGACAGACCCTTTGGCTGGTTCCACAGCTTGAGTACTGTGACTAGAGCTGCAATAAACGTGGGTATGCACACAGCTGTCCCCTTCAATTCTATACCCACAAGCAGTACCACTGGGTCACATGGCAGTTCTATTTTTAGTTTTTCTGAGGACTCTCCATTTTGATTTCCACAGTGACTGGACTACTTTGCATTCCCATCAACAGTGGAAGATCCCACAACAAGAAGATCCACAATGTTTTCTAGTTGCCTTCTGTATTTTCCTTACTTGCTGCAATAAATCTCCTTAGGCGTCTTTCTTTTTGTTGATTAGACATAGCCAGGTATTTTCAAGATTTTTTTCTGAACAGCCAAAGCCATAAATTTTAAAGCTAATGTTTAATTCCAGATTACATTTTCCCAATCCCAGGACATACATTTTACATTGAGAAATGGGGAAAAAAATTCCAATGACAATCATTATTATAAATAAACACACAAAAAAGACTAGAGAGATAGCTGTAAAAGTGATACATGGATTAATTTTGATTACTGGAATTATGGCTTTTAAAATCTCTTTTCAGTTTTTATTACATGGCTCTACCATGAATTATCATTTTCATAATAAAAAAAAAAGTTTGCTACCTTTCTGAGACAACAACCAAGCAAAGTACAGCTTGTCTATGTAATGGGATATATGGCTACTTTTAAATGCTATAGAAGAGTATTTAATAATATAAAAAAATCTGGTATGTTATTAGTTGGCCATACTATAAAACAGTATGTTCAAAATGATCCCAATGCTTTACTTAAAAACAAACAAAATGTCTATATCTATACATAGAAAGTATCTTAGTAAAAAATATACCAAAATATTAATAAGTGTTTTGATGGTAGGATTAGAGATTATTCTTTTGTTATTTTGGCTTCTGCATTTTGGCCAATTTCCCCTTACCAAATATGAATTATTTTTCTAATATGCAGGAAAAAAAATTAAAAAAAAACCATTAAACAAAAAGCTAACTTACTAAATAACCAATACAGACACAATAGTTATCAGCAGGACAAAATGTCCTACTTTAACAAGCTTTCTAGCTGCATCCCAACTCCAGCGTTGGGTCAATAAGATGCTGTCTCCTATACTGGGGCACCGGTGACTCACACCTGTAATCCTAGCTACACAGGAGGCTGAGATCTGAGGATCACAATTCAAAGCCAGCCTGTGCATAAAAGTCCAATTAACCATCAGAAAACTGAAAGTGGCTCAAGTGATAGAGCACTAGCCTTGAGCTGAAGAGTTCAGGGACAGTGCCCAGGCCCAGAAGTCAAGCCCCATGAATGAAAAAAAAAAAAAAAAAAAGCTGTCTCCCAGCACCAGGACCATCATCCTCTAGTACAGATGCCATAATGCTGACCAGACACTGACTCGGGAAGCAGAGGTCACCAGATCTGTTTTGTACTCAGGGGCTTGTGCACACTAGGCAGGTACTCTGCCACTGAGCTACATCTCCTCTCTGTTTGGAACCTTTAAGTAAGACCCTGATAGAGAAGAACATCTGGGGGCAGGGGAAGGGATGTAAGTAAATATAATTTACAATCATTTGATTACATGGATTACATTGCACATAACACACTAACTAGGGAATTCTACTCTCAGACCTGGCAGAGACCTCTAGGTCACCAAAAGACAATTTGTAGGACATTGCCTGTGTAAATATTGATTGGAAACAACAACAGAGATGTCATGCCAGAGAATCTTAAGTAAACAGCTCAAAAGCCTGGCTTCCTGTTTATATAATTCTAAGTCACTTTATTGCTAACTGAAAGGTGATTCAGCATTCTGATTTAATCCAGGAATTTCTTGACTTTCCACATAATAAAGGGACTACAAGGAACAGCTGGAAAGCCAGAAGATACAGGAAGCAAAAATAAACACAGACATGTGTCTTCCAGCCTAACCACAAGGAATCTATGCAACCAGATTATCAGCTCAGTCTATTTCCAGATCGCTGTCCTCACTGTGGCAGGTGGCAGAGTTACGCACAGACCTCACGACCAAGACTTCTTTTTCAGGGAGTAATCCAAACTCCTGTAGAAAAGCTTCAAGGTCCACAGCAAAGAAATCCTCTCCCAGCTGGTCAGTGACACGAACAAAATTGCCAATCAATTCACCACCCTTGTAGATGAGCAGGGCAGGGAGGGCGTTCCTGGTGAACCGGCTGCTGGCCCCAATCACTGAGCTCTTCACACGGCAAAATTTGACAGCCGGATACTCCGTGGCAAGGCAGATCATGCAACCATTCATGGCTTCAGTACCTGGGATGCCGTCCTCATAAATGTGGACTAGGATGAGAGTGCTCTTCTGTTCTTTATCAATTACGTCCAAAAACCCTTCTCCACTGGTGATCTCAAAAACCCGCCGGAACTGGGGCCCCTTATGAAACTGCTGTCGCATCTCTTCCATCCTCTGCTTCCGGTACTGCTGCAGAAAGTCTTGATCATCCTGGTCCTCACTCATCACAGCAAGCTCCTTCAGAGTCATCTGCAGGAGGACCAGCAGGTGGACACTCGACAAATGTCAACAAGCACCATGGGTTTTCAATACAAGTGACATCACACTAAACCTTTATACGAATTATGTCTCACTGCTTTGACCTTTGTTTCGTTTCTTGTCTTTTTTGGAGACAGGGTCTCACAATATTGCCCAGCTGGCTCCAAACTTAATCACAGCCATCTGCAGCCACCTGGGACTACAGGACCTCACCACCATGCCAGGTTCACTGATTTATGATATCCCATTGGCAAAGGGCTTTGATATCCTCCATTTCACAACTGGTGGGATGGAGGGTTGCCTCAAGATTTCACATTATTTGGACAAGTTCTTATGAATAGTAAGTCTAAGACCAGGATTCAAATTAGACTTTAATAACACAGGCTTTTTAACTACAATATCATAGTGCCTCTCTATCTAAATAGGCAACATCAGATAATATTCCTTCATTGATCTTTTTTGGTCATTTTAACAAGGTATGATTTTGTTCACTGCTTTTCTTATTGTTGTTGTTGTTGTTTAAAAGTAATAAGACATTAAGGAAGTTCAAAAAGAACACTCATAATCCCTGCCCTGCATATAAATATACATGTACACTCTCTAAAAATGTATTTAATTTCTTCTGAGACATGTCAATCTTGTTATGTAAACCCAGCTAGCTTGTCTCTAACTCACACTCTTTCTGAATGCTGGGATTACAGGCACACCGATAATCCCATGTACCCCAATGCTTGGTTTTATTTTTCTTCTTATTACCAGGCAGCATGATGGAATAGTTTTGCTTTTATAGCTGAATTGTAGCCATAGGTAATATAACCGGCTTTTGCCTCTAAGCTAGTATTAATAATTTGTTGGCATTTCCCCACATTTCCAAATAGTTTTATAAGATAATGTATAGCACCTTATTTTTAGCTGGGTAGCAGTGGCTCACACTTATAATCCTATTCAGAAGGTTGAGATGAGGATTGCAGTTCAAAGCTACCCCAAGCAGGAAAATCCCTAAGATTCCAATTAACTGCCAAAAAGCCAGAAATGGAGTACAGAAGTTCAGCAAAAGAGCCCAGACCCTGAGTTCAAGCTCCAGGACTGCCATATATATATACACACACAAAAAAAATAATGTTCTTACAGCTCATTTCTGGGATTTAGGCAGTTTCTATTTCTTTCTGTTTGAGAAAAGTCAGCTGAATAGGGATAGTATTTCTCACATCTGACCCTGGTAGTCACATGATGGTGGTGGTTTCCTTCTGATCTCTCCCTTCAACATAAAGAAGCAACTCTGAGTAGCAGGTGTCCTGCCCTAGGGCCAACCTATGTGATAAGATAGTCTTCCTCTTAGAAAAAAATCATATGAAGTGAAGTGAGCCAGACGCAAAGGAACACAGGCTCAATGGTTTCCCTCATTTGTCATAATTAATATAAACCTTGGACTCTCCTAGCAGAGGTTTACAATAGGGCAAAATCTAGATACGTAAGGCCATATATAGGATGAGGCTAAATGAAAGGACCTCCAAGATACAGAAACAAGAGCAATATAAGGTGTGACTGTTGTTCTTAGTGTACCATGTTATTTCTCATCTCTTTTGTTGGCCCTTGGTTATCTCATGTTGTTACAGTATCTTACCTTGTTATCTGATATATTGTATATATTTTTATTTGTTTATTTGAAATAGGATAGGGAAGGGAGAAGGAAATGGGGACAAAAACATGAGAAGGGGTAGCAATGATTATTAAGTAATGCACCTTCTATCTGGTGAATGTAATATAACCCTTCTATTAATTACAATTAAAAAAAAGAAAGATAAAGTCTTCCTTTTCCTGCCCTGGCGTAGTAAGATTATCTGGGCTTCTGTTATAACGTCCGTGTAGGTGAGGGGCAAGAGAACGGAATGCAAGTTTATACTTGTCATAATTAAGCAGACCATTATGAGTTTGCTGTTTTACAGATAACCTGTGTGCTTCCTATCACATGCCTACTACTCTATCCTGGCCAACTAGACTATCTGACTTCTTACAATCCTTGCCCCTTTCAAGCCCTGAAATCAACATCTACCTGGTTCAAGAAGAATGGTTCTTTGTTTAATGCTCTTATCTGCTTCCTAATCCTGGCCAGTATTTTAGCTTTAGGCCATAGCTAACAGATCTCAGGCACTCTGTGTTCATTCTTTCATGGTCAGAGGGCACAGGGTAACACAATCCTTTTTTAATAATACTGAGAAGGTAAAGGAGCATCTGACATTTGGTTCCAAATACATTTCAATGTCTATTTCCTTCTACTATAATGTCACCACAGAATAAATCCTCATGAAGCGGCTTCAAATAAGTTAGAACATCAAAGAAAGAGCAGGAAAATCTGAATTAAGCCAATTGGTCTTATGGAATGCATTACAACTTCCTTGTTAAGTATTGGTTTTCCATTATTGATAAATAACATTGCATATGATATGAAAAAAAGTGTCTTCCTTCAAGATACTTCTGGCCTAATACTTCAATAAAAGTAAACTAACATCACTTAGCACTTTCAACAGACCAGTCCCTGTGATGAACATTTTACCAAAGCAGCCCCAGAGGAGGGAGTACTGACCTATGATTTAGCCAATGGAAAAGAAGATTCAGAAAGGAAAACGTTTTCCTATAATCACCTGAGATTAAACACTGATGTCTGATGTGGCTTTCTATCTAACTTGAACTACAGTTCCCACAAGCCAAATCCAACCTCCTCTGTCTACTCAAGCAGCCAGTTCCAGACAACATCAAAGAAAGGCCTGTGAACTTCTCATTACCTTCCCACTGATCTTCTCCTGGAGGTCCTTCTGTTTCTGTTGCTCCTCTTCCTCATCCAGGTGGGACCTGCAGGTCATGGACAACTTCTTGATCAGTCTCTCCATCTCCCGACACTGCTCCTCCCTCTGCTCCGTCTCCAACTGCTTGAAGCGACGCCAGTCATTGATGACACCTTTAGGGCCTGAGCAAGGTGAACATGGATGTGACCACAAATGCACAAGGAACTATAGTGCTCATGTTACTCTGTAGCTTGGCCTCTCTCTACTTGATCTTAACAAAGAGCTTCTGTGTACTCTGCCACAGGGCAGCATTGTTTATTCAGTGAGGTGGACTGCAGTTACAGTATGCAATCATTAAAGCATCAAGTTAATGATCAGGATTAGGAGACTAGTTAAATAGAACATCACTCATTTACTCAAAGGAAAAACAAGGAACACTTAGCAAGAATGAAGCAGTTCTGTATTTCCTGCATTGAAAGACACTTCAAATATATTCACTTAAAAATAACAAGGGTGTGGGGGGAAGGGAGTTTGGTCTAGTGGTAGAGTGCTTGCCTAGCATGCACAAAAACCTGGGTTCAATTCCTCGGTACCACATACATAGAAAAAAGCCTGTAGTACTGCTGAGGCTCAAGTGGTAGAGCTCTAGCCTTGAGAAAGCCCAAAGACAGTGCTCAGACTCTGAGTTCAAGCTCCAAGCAGAACTAGCAAAAAAAATAATAGTAATAAAGTCAGGCACAGTGACACATGCCAGCAGTGCTAGCTACTAGGAAGACTGGGGAAGCATGAGTTAAGCCCAGGAGTCCAAGACCAGCCTAGGCAACACATTGACATCCCGAATCTAAAAGTAAAAACATGATAATCTATCATCCACCAACATGGCAAAAAAATTTAAAAAGTATAATACCAAAGTACAAAGAAAGACTATCACATTGCTTGTTAAGCTTAACCAACAAATTAGATTTGTGAGACCTGGAAGATCTCAGTTCAAAGGCAGCAGAAAAATAGAGACTCCATCTCCGATTAACCAGCAAAATGTTGCACAAGCAGGAAAGCCAAGTGGGAGCACAAGGCTGTGAGTCAAAGACCCAGTACCAAAAATGCAAGTAATTAGTGCCATGCCAACTGATAATTATTTCACCATATTAAAATGTAAAAGTGGATTAGGGATGTATCTCAGTAAGACAGCACTAGGTTAATCATAAGTTCAATCCCCAAAACTGCCCTCAATTTTTGTCAGTTGTGGAACTTGAACACTGGGTCTGGGCGGTGTCCCTGAGCTCTTGAGATCAAGGCTACGGCCCTACCTCTGGGCCTGGGCATTATCCCTGAGCTCTTAGCTCAAGGTTACCACCCTACCACTGGAGCCACAGCGCCACTTTCTGTTTTCTAGTGGTTAACTGGAGAGTCTCACAGACTTTAGTGCCCAGCTAGCTTTGGATTATAGATACAAGCCACTATACCTGGGCCAATTTCTTTTCTTTTAATAACAAGGTCACCAGTCAGTGGCTCATGACTGTAATCTTAGCTACTCAGAAAGCTGAGATCTGAGGACTGAAGTTCAAAGCCAGCACAGGAAGAAAAGTCCAGGAGACTCTTCTTCAATTAACCAACCACCAGAAAGACAGAAATGGTACTGAGGCTCAAAGTGTTACAGCATTAACCTTGAGCTAAGAAGCTCAGGGACAGCATGTAGGCCCAGGTGCCCTGGTTTTAAGATCCGTGATTGACAAGAAAAAGTATAAGTATAGCCAGGCGTGGTGGCTCACGCCTGTAATCCTAGCTACTCTGGAGGCTGAGATCTGAGGACTGCGGTTCAAACCCAGCCCAGGCACTAAAGTCCATGAGAGTTTTATCTCCAATTAACCACTAGAAAACCAGAAATGGTGCTATGGTTCAAGGGGTAGGGCGGTAGCCTTGAGCTGAAGAGCTCATGGACAATGCTCAGGCCCAGAGTTTAAGCCCCATGACTGACCAAAAAAGAAAAGTGTAATTATGCAATTTCCAGGAATATACACATACCTATGACTTGTGATTTTGAGAAAGAAAACTGAAACCAAGCTCAGTCTGTTCATTGCTTTGCGGCTATGCACTGACCTTTTCACTGTGCAATGAAAAAGGCTGGAAACATACACACTCAAATGACAACATTCAGTTACCTTTGGAAGTGAGGCAGGTGTTTATAGAGAAAAAAATCAAGAGACTTTGGATACATAGTAAAGTGACATTTCTGAGGCCTGTTTCCAGGGCTCAGGGCCTTCCAGTACCTGTATTCACTGAGATGCCTTCGCCTACCATCTCAGCCTCTGGAGGTATGGACCCACTGGCTAGGGGACCCCCACCTCCTTCCTTGTCTTCATGGTCACTGTCCTCATCCTCACTGGTGCTGTAGTAGTACTGCAGCTTCTCCCCCAGCAACTTGTCATCCAGGGTCGTCATGGTGCCTGAGAGAAGGGATAATATATCAGGCTTTTTACTAATTTAAAGGCAAAGCACAAGGGGCTTTGTGCTAAAATTAACCTAAGTGCTTTCATAAGTAGATTCTCAACAAATCCCATGACTATGTGTGATAGTTTATCAGTGTGTGTGTGTGTTTCTGTGTGTGTGTGTGTGTGTATGTGCTGTGACTGGGGTTGAATCCAGGGCTTCATGCTCTCTCAGCTTTTCCTCATAAGGCTGGTACTCCACCACCACTCAAGCCACACCTCCACTTCTGGCTTAAAAAAAAAAAAAAAAAACTTTACTATAAGATGATATAAAGAGGGGCTACAGTTACATAAATCTGGTAAAGAGTATAATTCTTGGGCCAGGCACTGGAGGTTCATGCCTATAATCCTAGCTACACAGGAGGCTGAGATCTGAGGATCATGGTTCAAAGCCAGCATAGGTAGGAAATTCCATGAGACTCTTATCTCTAATTAGTTACTAGAAAACCAGAAGTGAAGTTGTGGTTCAAAATGGTAAAACACGGGCCGGGAGTTTGGCCTAGTGCTAGAGTGCTTGCCTCGCATGCACGAAGACCCGAGTTTGATTCCTCGGTACCCCACACACATAGCAAAAAGCCGGAAGTGGTGCTGTGGCTCAAGCACCAGTGGCTCATGCCTGTAATCCTAGCTACTTAGGAGGCTGAGAGGAGCCAGCCTGGGCAGACAAATCTGAGGAGAGTCTTCTCTCCAATTAACTACCAGAAGTAACTCACTAGACCACAGTTTGATACAGGATGGGGGAAAAAAGAAAACTTAGGAAAAGAGGAAAGTGTAACAACTTCCAAAAAGAAGTATTAAGAAATATGCCTTTTTGTTGTTGTTGCTGTTGCTGTAGAGCTTGAATTCAGGGCCTGGGCACTGTCTTTGAGCTCTTTTTGCTCAAGACTAGTATTTTACCTTTTTTTTTTTTTTTGGCCCGTCCTGGGCTTGAGCTTAGGGCTTGAGTACTGTCCTTGGACTTTCTCAAGGCTAGAACTCTACCACTTGAGCCACCGCACCACTTCCAGCTTTTTCTATGTATGTGGTACTGAGGAATCGAGTCTTCATGCATGCTAGGCAAGCACTCTACCACTAGGCCAAACTCCCAGCCTTATTCTTACTCTTTTTATGGAAAGTCAAAGATTTTCTCTGCTAAGATTTCCAGTAAATGACGAAGCAGGTAGGATCCAGGAATAATTCACTTAAGAAGCTTGAACGATGAGTTGTCTTCCCAGTAGTGTATTCTTGCACTGGTGCAGACTAGGAAGATTCTGCTCTACTGAGAGAGATTCTATCGATGCTAGCTTTCAATTTCCCTACCAAGACTGCTATCTAACTGAAACACTAGGTAAAAATCATCAGCGTATAATGCTAGGTTGCAGGTTTATATAACTCAAGTGGTAGAGCATTTGTCTAGCAAACTCAACACCCTGGTTTCAATCCCCCATACTGAAAGAAAAAAAGACTATAATGCTCACCAGACCAACACTTGGGAAGTGTGGAGGCAGATGAGGATAGTCTGGATTATATAGTGAGACGTTGTCTCCAAAAAAAAAAAAAAAAGAGGACACTGACAGCTTAGCTGTGTGATCACTGAAGACAGAGCATTTTGTCTGGCTAAAACATGGGTCAATGCCAAGAGGTTAGTAATGATCAAGTGTTTAAAGGGTTCTTCTCTGGCAACATTTATGTATCAGAAGCAGTCAGGGACAGTTTGGAGGAAGGAAGCCATCTGAGGATTGTTTGCAGGCTTCTTTGGAAATCTAGATGGAATTGGGAAGAGGTGAACCCCTCGAGTACTCTTTTCTAAGCATCCCATCAAAGACTTATCACAGGGCCTGTAAACTGAAGGTACCTGGAGGTGTCAAAGATAGACCAAGGAAGTGGAGCACAGTGATCAAGAAGAGGTGAGTACAGGTGAGGAGAGGCAGGAGGCTCGGCCACTGAGGGGTGTGAAAAGGGAGCCCGCGGGGCCGGCGGAGGGGTGCAACCTTAAAAACGGGGGGAGGGGCGTGGCGCACGCGCAGTGAGGCGTGTCAGCTGGAAAATGGGACCCACAGGAGGGCGTGGCACGTCAGAAGATGGGGGGCGGCGAAGGAGCGCGCACGCTCTAGGGCGGAGCCAGCGGGGGGCGTGGCTATCCGAGCCCTCGGGCGGAGCCCGGAAGAAGGGGGAGTAACGGCCAGGAGGGTTAAAGGAGTCTGGGGGAAGCCGCGGACTCCGTGGAGACGGAGGGCACCTGACCACCCTCCCACCCACGCGTGCCTAAACACGACGGACCCCAGTGCAGTTACCCGGCCTTGGACGGTCCGGATCCCTTTGGGTTCCCACTGAGGAAGAAAGAAGCACGGCCGCCCAGAGCGTTAGGAGAAAAGACGCCGGCGTTCCGATCGCGCGGACCAATGACGCGCGGCCTTCCGGCGTGATGGCGGATGCACGCCGGCCAATTGCGCGCCGCTTCCTCTTACAGCGACTACGGATCCTACGTTGGGACAAAACTCGTCCATGTTACCTTGTTTTGCTGCTTTTTCTTTTTCTTCTGAAATCCCAGAGCTATATTATAAATGTATCTTTTATTTGTTCTCAATCATATTGGGTCTATTAAAATAAAACCACTCAGATATTAGTTTGATGTACAAAGCACCTAAGTGCAGAAGTTAAAACATTTTTAAAGCTTGGTTTAATAAGTAGTTAACATTATTTTTTTTAAATCACAGTCATGATTTATTTGAGTCACAGATAAAATGCTAGCAGAGATTTTGTATGTGTTGATAAAATTACGGGTAGACTGCTGAGAATTACACAGCCCAGTTTTAATTCTCAACACATTTACTGGACTAGTCATGTGCTTTCCTATATAGTACTTCTGTATATTTCTTTCTGTTTCCACTGATTCGACTTCACCAAAGATCCTAACTGATAACGGACAGAACTTACTTAATACAGGAAGTCTTCAAGTTCAGTTCTTCTTGTCCACAAATCAAAGTGCAAATCATAAGGCTCATGCCTGGATATTCCTGGAATTTTCTGGAACAGCTCTCACAGCTTTTGCTGTTCACTGCAATATTGCCCATTCCTATACTTTCAAAAACAATGTCTTCTTCTTGAAGACCCATATTTCTTTTATACTTAAACAAGCAGTTAGATAGGAATACCTTCTCCTATTATTTATGTTAAATGGGTTCAAATAGTATGAAATATTTTTTTCTTTAAAATTTTTTTCTTTTTCCTCTCTGATTGCTTCTAACTCAAAATTTTAAAACATTTCCCTTCTTTATAGCTAGATAACATTATTTTTTCAGTAATTAAATTCCTTTTTTTTAAACACTATGAAAACAACACTATAATATGAAATCCTGAATTAGTAGAATAAGGACATCAACACTGATAGCTTTGCATGAGTAGTTAACAGAACTTGCCCATGGTTTTGTAAGATGTCAACTTCTGGAAATTCTGGGTAAATAACACAATCCTATGTTTGCAAAGTAAGCTGATGTCAAAATTGGAGTTTTTGTTGAAGTGTCCAATACACCACTTGAGCCATAGCTCCACTTTCATGTTATATTTCCTGTAATGTCACTGCTACTTTGAATTGTCAGTGCCAATGCCTGTGTCATATAAAATTTGAATTCCAGTCTATCTTTGGAATTTGTTTTATTAACCTTGTAATTTTTGTGTGGGTGGGGGGGGGTGTCATGGGACTTGTACTCGGCCTGGGCACTGTCCCTGAGCTCTTCAGCTCAAGGCTACCGCCCTAACCTCAAGCCAAGCCCCACTTCTCATTTTCTAGAGGTTAATTGTAGATAAGAGTCTCAGGTCCTATAGTGCCCAGGCTGGCTTTGAACCTTGATCCTCAGATCTCAGCCTCCTGAGTAGCTAGTATTACAGGTGTGAGCCACCGCAACCGGTGAAAGCCAGACATTTTATAGGACTATAGTTGCTACGGGTGAAAGGGAACAGGCTTCCTACTACTTAATATAAAGTTGCATTAATCTAGGTAGGAATTGGGCTCAGTTTAGAGTTTATTCTTGCTATAGTTACCTTCAGTACACTACAGGCTTGAAAATCCTACAGTTTGTGTCTAGGATACATATTTGTTACACTGAAAAACACCAGTGCTAGATTTTGGTGGGTTGTGCCTTAGAGGATCTAATCACACATTTCATTTCTGTTCATTTTCCATCTGAAGAATATTCTGCTCCTGTTATTCCAAATTTGTTTATTTTGGTGTTGGGTGTGATTATGCTTTTGTTGTGATTAATGTTTAGTTTTATGCGTATTGTAGTTTTCGAGGTAGTAGTAGTCCAATGGGCTTTCCTGTTCCTCTGCTGTCATTGTGGGCCCATTGTAAAACCCTACCACTACCTTGTGAGTAGGATTTTATTTTCATTGTTCCCAGCAGCTATGAGTTTTCATCATTGCCCTAAAAACATTGTTCCATCTACCTAGCACCACAAAATTAAGGCTTCTGTTCCTTAGTTGGGTTCAAGAAATTTAGTTTCTTGCTCTTCTGTGTGGCTACTATTCTTTTTTTCCAAGTCAGCACCCTGATATTTCCTTTTTGTTTGTTTGTTGTTGGTAGTGGTGGTCATGGGGCTTGAATTCTGGGCCTGAGCTCTTCAGCTGAAGGCTACCACCCTACCCTTTGAGCCACAGCCCCACTTCCCATTTTCTAGAGAGTAATTGGAGATAAGAATTTCTCATTCTTTAATGCCTGAGCTGGCTTTGAACCGCAATCTCAGCCTCTTGATTAGTTAGGATTACAGTTGTGAGCCACTATGCCCAGCAGCACCCTGACATTTCTTATGCTCTTTGGTCTCTTTTTCTGGATACTTGGTGGGATTTCTCAAAGAACCTTGAAGAGTACATAAATCCCCCTTATTTTCTGTAACCTCAGGAGATTTTACCTTTTAGCTTATACCTGACCGTCACCAAGTTGTCAAGTGTTGTAGTTGAATGCTTGACTTTCTTACTGGTTTAATTCAGCTGAGAAAGCTTCATCTCTCTCTACAAGTTGTCTCTCCTGAGAGTTTCTGGCAATTGGTTGCTGTGTAACCTCAGCTCTGATAATCTGATAAGCATAATTATGGTTTTCAATACAATTTCACACCCTATTCCCTAGAACTCTAAATATGATGAAACCAACAAATGGGTTAACTGGATTAACTGGTGCCCAGCAAGACTATTTTTTACTGTTTCTGTTTCACCTCACTCTGATACCTTATTCCCCAAATTATTAACTGATAAAGTCAGCCTGCCCTGACAATAAGAACAAGGGAAAACATCAAAGAACACCAGTCACCTGACCTTTTTTTTTTTTTGGGCCAGTCCTGGGGCTTGAACTCATGGCCTGGGTGTTGACCCTCAGCTTTTCTGCTCAACTAGCACTCTATCCCTTTGAGACATAAAAACACTTCCTGTTTTCTGATGGTTAATTGGAGATAAGAGTCTCACAGACTTTCCAGCATGAGCTGGCTTTGAATTGTGAACCTCAGCCTCCTAAGTAGTATTCTTTTTTTAGGTTTACAGGAACCAGAAATATCTGAATGCTATGGAAAGCACATCAAGATAACTGATTGCTCAATATTTAATTGCATTCCTGTGCTCCCCTGGCTATGATTAAAATCAGATCTCAGAAGAAGCCCCATATAAGCTTTTATACTTGTGAGCCCTGACAAATCGAATTGCAGGTGAAAGCTATTCCCAAATCACTTGCTTGTTGTGCATAAAGTGTTTCCTGTCTCTTGAGTTATTTATTGCCTTTATTGGGTGGCAGTGGAAACACCTTTCACAGTTACCAGCTAACCCATTGTTAGAATGGCAAGAGGGATTTTGCAAATAGTTAAGGTTACTAATCAACAGACCTTAAAATATAGAAAATTTCCAAATGCCTGATGGTTCACATTTGTGATCCTCCCTACTCAGTTGGCTGAGATATAAAGATCACAGTTCAAAGCCAGTCTGTGCAGGAAAATAAATCTTCAATTAACCATATATAGTATATATTTAACCACATATATGACCATATATAATACGTATAACCATACATTATATATGAACCATATATAATGTGTCTATATGTATTTGTGTGTGTGTGTATATATATATATATACATATATCCCTATATAAGCTGAATAGGCCAAATGAAATCAGATGAATCTGTTTTCTAGCTACTGGAAAAAATCAGAAATATTTGAAGCATGATAGGGACTTGTCATATTGTTGGTTGCTGGTATGAATTATGAAGGCAGCCATGTGAAAGACTGTGGGCTGAATCTATAAGGGAAAGACTGCAATGCTGATAACCTGTAAGGTGAATTCTCCCAGTAAGAATGGAAGTGGAAGTAGATTCTTCCCCATAGTCTCCAGAATAGAATGTACAACATTCTGACAACTTTTAATTCAGTCTTAAAGATCCCTGTTTAATCATACAGTTTAGATGTCTGACCTACAGATCCTGTGCAGTAATATAATTGTATTGTTTAAAGCAAATTAGTGTTCATTATGACAGCAAAAGAAAATTAAGCCAGGTGCTAGTTGTTTACACCAACTCAGGAGGCTGAGGTCTGAGGATTGTGGTTCAAAGCCAGTCTGGGCAAAAAAGTCCATGAAACTTATCTCCAACTAGCCATCAGAAAACCAGAAGTGGCGCTGTAGCTCAAAGTGGTAGGACACTAACACTGAGCACAAAAGCACAGGGACAATGCCCAAGCCCTGAGTTCAAGCAAGACTCGGACTAACAAAAGAAAAAAAAATAATATTGGATAGATGAGTTCAGAAAAATTGAGTTGAAAGTTAACCTGGTCTTTTTGCATTGCAAAGAGAATAATGCTTTTTCTGGTTTTCTATATCCCAAGGTGAAAACTCAAAAATCCTTGGTCCTAGAGGTGACAACAAAGTTGAAGAAAACTTGGGGAAATTGAAAAGACGACAGAAAAAGAGAAATAGAAAAGATGAGAAAAGTAGGAAAACATCTGTAGCTCCAACTCTGGCCCCCTGGGGGAGAAGTAGATGCAACCACCATGACATATACTTGGCCACTCTGGAAAGACTGGCAAACATAGCCACAGGGTAATTACCTACTCCCTGCAAACGCAGCGTGAGGATTTGGTATATCCATGACTACTCTCACATGGAAGGCAAAAGTTGAAGAAAGACATTATGTCATTCCTTCTATCTCCAAGAGATATGAAGGAGTCAAGAAGTGCAAATGTGAGGGACCTACAGAGAAAGTCAGACAGCAAGATGCTCAGCAATGCTGGGTGTGAAGGTCAATGGCCTTGACTTCTTTAGAGAGTGAACCCCATCATCAAAGGGCCAGGGCAGAAATAGCACTGTGTTCCTGCTGGTGCAAGGCTTGGCCTCTTGGCTGTGTGAGATAAATACTAGGCAAAATTGAGGACCCTGAACTCAAGTCCCATAAATCATGTGACTTTCCTAGTCTCTTTCCGATTACCGAGTTATTTAACTAAGTATCCTACATTCTCTCTGGCTCTTCTTGCTTTGAATGAACCAGTATCAATCCAGTCTAATCTTTGTGATATGCCTTCTGTGGCAAAGAACTGTCAGCAGTCCTTAATCAAGCAGTGAAAACCAGGTCCTCATTCCAATAGTTCATAAGGAAACACAGCCAAAATCACAGGAGTGTGTTTGGAAATACATCTTCCCTAATTGAGCAGAGATGGCTACATTGCCAACCAACACCTAGACCCATTTAAATCACACACAAATTTCTGACTTACAGAAACTATGAGATGTCAAAAGCTGTTGTATTAAGCTAGGTTTTGGGGATAAATTAATGTGACAATAGAAAAATAGTTTTTTGTTCCAACTTTCATCTTGTCTCCATTTTAGCAAGTTGAGTATTTAGAGAACTTGTAACAAACCTTGTAGTCTAAATTATTGACTTCCTTTAAAGAATACCAACTTATCTGCTCAGTAGTTCAGAAATAAAAATTATAGCCACACACACATATGTAAATGTTCAAAACAGCTTTATTTGCAGTAGTTAAAAATTCAAAACAACTCAAATGCCTTTTAATGAATGGATATTTTAACAAACCATGGTACATCCATACCACAGTTTACTACTGAGTGATATAAAGGACAAACTATTATACATGCAACAAAAATGGGTGGATTTCAAGGGAACTGTACTGAGTGTGGGAGAAAATGCCAGTCCCTAGTAGCTACATGATATAATTTCATTTTTATAACATTCTTAATACAATGGAATTCGAGCTATAGGACAGATTAGTAGATGCCAGGAATTATGGATTTGAGCATGGACAGAGAAGAGAATGCATATGAATATAAAGGCATAAAAGGAGGGATCACTGAGGAGACCAGTGTATCTTATTAGTGGTGGTTCCATGAACCCATATGAGAAAAAAATGCATAAAATACCAGCATGCACCAGTGCCCCTGTGTGTACATATACACATACATATGCACCAGTGCATGTGTGTGCAAAACTAAATGAATGACTGTGAAGCTGGTGAGATCTGAAAAAGGTCTGTGGATTGTAGATATCACTTGCCTAGTTCTGATATGTGAGAAATTGAAGGGTATATAAGTCTTCCTGAATGTTTTGAAACTTGTGAATCTATGGTTATTTCAAAACACAAAAGTTTGAAAAATACTTCACCTAGTCTCCAATAGAATTTAATTTCCTCTACTTTTTCTTTTCCTTTCCTTTGCTTAAATTGCCTATGCATGCTTCTTCTATTTCTTCTTCCTGATCTCACTGTCCTAATATTTACATCTGTTCTCAGCATCAGGGGCTGATTTTTATTTTTTTTTTTTGGTCACTCATCAGTCACTCTGGGCCTGGGCACTGTCCCTCAGCTCTTCAAATCAAGGCTAGTGCTCTACTCGAGCCACAGTGCCACTTCTAGTTTCCTGGTGGTTAGTTGGAGATAGGAGTCTCATGGACTTCTGGGGCTGGCTTTGAATTTCCATTCTAAGATCTCAGCCTCCTGAGTAGCTAGGATTACAGGTGTGAGCCACCAGTATGCAGGGACTGAGATTTTAAGTTTAATCTTCTCTGATGTGTGTGTGTGTGTGTCTAATCCATCCTTGACACAATAAATTCTATCAGTTCTTCCCTCCTATTCTTCAAACCGCTTTCTCCCCCTTTGTCCCTGCTTGGCTTTGCTGACAGTATTTCTTATCTACATTGTCCACTAGGTTTGGTTTCCCTGCTGGTCTATTTCCAGTTCTACCTTTCACACTATTGACAAATGGATCTTTCTAAAACTCCCCACCCGTTCCAATTAACTTCTGATACTTCCTTATAATCTCTTCAGTATATTAGCATTCTAAGATGTCCAGATCTACTTATTCTAGCTGTATGATCACAAATTCTCCACCACCTTTGCCTCAGTTTTCTCGCCTGTAAATAATGAGAGTAAAAGTACACTATTACATAGCATTTAGAACTGTGTCTAGAACATATTAAGTGCTCTGAGAGTTAGTGATTTATACTATTACTCAAATCACAATTCCTTAGTCATGTCGTCTATCGTAATGCTTAGGCAAAAAAAAGAATCAAACTACCATTCCCTTTATCTCTTTAGAAAGCAGAAAGAGGGGGGCCGGGAGTTTGGCCTAGTGGTTAAAGTGCTTGCCTAGCATGCATGAAGACCCAGGTTCGATTCCTTGGTACCACATACATAGCAAAAAAGCCGGAAGTGGTGCTGAGGCTCAAGTGGTAGAGCTCTAGCCTTGAGAAAGTCCAAGGACAGTGATCAGGCCCTGAGCTCAAGCCCAAGACTGGCAAAAAAAAAAAAAAGAAAGCAGAAAGAGGGCAGACCTAAATTAGAATTTTGACTCTCTACTTTCTAGTTATGATCTTAGCAAGTTATTTGATATCACAATATAAAGTAGTAATTACACTGCCTATAGTGAAGGATAGTTAAGATCTGGTAAGTTATGAAAGAAAAACAGGTGTTCAAGATGCTTCCATTATCTTTCTGCTGATAGCCTATGAAGTCTAGCCAGAGATAACCTCACAGAGAAGCACCACTGGCTCATCAGCTCCACAATTTCCACTTTGATTTTTGTTTTTGTGCCAGTCCTAGGGCTTGAACTCTGGGGCTTAGGAGCTGTCTCTGAGCTCTTCAGTTCAAGGCTATCGGTCTACCACTTGAACTACAGCACCACTTCCTGTCCCTAAGCTTTTATGCTTATGGCTAGTGCTCTACCAATAGCGCCACAGCTCCATTTTTAGCTTTTTAGTGGTTAGACAGTCTCATGGAGTGAATGCTGATGGCTCACATCTGTAACTAGCTACTTAAGGAGACTGCGCTGAGGATAGTGGTATGAAGCCAACCCAGGCAGAGAAGTCTATGACACTTTATCTTCAATTAACCACCAGAAGACTGGAAGTGGTGCTATGGTTCAAGTGCTAGCCTTGAGCACAAAAAGCTCAGTGACTATGCCCAGGCCTTGATTTCAAGCTTCACAACTACCACCAACAACAAGTCTTCCTGGCCCCAGCTGCCTTGGAATCTAGATCCACAGATCCCAGCCCTGTAATTTGGAATTTTTACATAGCTCTCTGAGCTATTTTTTCCATTCTATGAACTTTCTAGAAAAAGGAATCATTTTTTCACTGACCTTTAACCTTTATAACTAATGCAGGCATGGAGCTTAAAATATATCGACTAAGTGTATGATATGAATAAAACTATACTAGGCCCAGTGAAAATGGCTAAGGCCTTGCACATATAGACCATTTCATATCGAGGCCCACAGTACAGTCTCTTATAACACACTGCTTCATCCCATTTATGTTTCTCTGTCATATCTTCTCCAACAGACTGTAAACTTAGTAGTATACATTCATATCTTCTGCTTAAGCAGAATTAAAGACTATTTTAATGCTCTTGAGTCTATTTACTTTCTCTCTTCCCCATGAAACATGGATGAGGCAGCTAATCATTTAAATCCCTACTTACAAAATGCCCTAGTAGGTTTGTTAAGGCAGAAAAGTACATCAAGAGAATCAAGGCAGAGCTGGGGATGTGGTTCAAGTGGAATAGCACTTGCCTAGCGTGTGAAGGCCCTGTGTTCAATTCCCAGTACCACTTCAAGACAACTAACATATACCACACCATACTTGATAGTAACACTAAACAAACAATTTTTAAGGTGGACAAATAATTTTATTTTGTGCATGCAAATACATGTCAAGTACTGCAAACTTTTTCCATCAATTTTCTCTCAAACACTGAAAATCATGATGCTCTATTTTGTGAACAGCCAAAGCTAATATCTCTTCACTTCAGTGCTACAGCAAAAACACACAGAATTCACTCTTTGCTATTCACTATCATCACAACCCTCATTGTTCCATCTCTGCCCTCCCCCCATATACAGGCCTTATAAGTCCTAGCCATCCCCCATTTAATCCTATTCCTATAGCACAAAGGGAAACATCACAATTTGGAAATTCAAATTGAAATAAATGGAATAGAATTTATTCCCATATATATTCCCCATTTCATTGTACAGAATTATTTTTAAATTATAGTTTTAAATAGAAGCTGAGTATATGCCTTAAAAATGAGCATAAAATCCATCTTAGAGATGGTGCCTGCTTTTTACATGATGGGTGTACACCATCTTTAATTTCATTTACATTTCAATCGAACAATAGATTTGCAAAGAAAATGTCTAATACAGACGTAAAAATATTCACACTAGAGCTTCACAATCGGTTGTACAATTGACAAACAGGCCTCTTTTCCCAAACTTTCCAGCTAAGCAAATTTATAAAGTATAATCAATGCAACAAGAAAAACATTTCTCCTTCACTTCCAGGGAAAAGAATATGCAATAAACAGTATAAATGCAGACAGCAGTTGCTGCAAGCTAACCACGATACTCCCAAGTGGCTGTACAGTGGATATGTGCAGTACAAATAAAAGCCACATGTGTTGTATCACAACTACAGTATAATTGTTTGCCCAGCTAAGAGAATGCATGCACTTCCATGCCTTGGGTTATTAAGTGAGGCCTAATTCTTGACAGATTGATGGAATATGTGCAAATGACCTTGGCTTTTGGCAGTACTAAGTGCAGCCAGTGTCTGTTTTCCACTGGTTTAGGGATATTTTTAAACTTCTATGAAAAACAGAAAAGAAAGAAAAAAGGAAGAAAAATAAACCACCAGTTTTGGACTTAGGGGAACTGCTCTTAAGAGTTAAAAATAAGTCACCACTCAAATGTGGGGTGTTCTGATCTGAGGTTTTGACTCTTTGTATTCCCTTGCCAGCAAAGGGACACAAAGAAACTGCTAGTATAAACGAGTTACTAGCAAACTTACTCAATTTATCCAGAAAATGGGATACTCCTTGAGCATATTCATTTATGTTCTGCTTTCAAACGGGTCCTTATATAGAAGGAGTTACAGTAAGCAATCCCATCAACACTCTTCAATCACTAAAACACAGGAAAAGTTCTTTTAAGAAATGCACAGTTGCAAATACAACCTGTCCCTTTAATGATTAGTTACCAATACTGGTGACAGAAAATGACTCGATTCAAAGTTGGTATCACATACTGAATCTGACCGTTACCAATTCCATTCCAAGTTCATGAGACAACATGGGCTTAACTATCTAAAATGCAAAAGCAAAGTAGATGCTTTTTGAAACAATGTTTTCAGCTGTTCAGATGATACCATTTAAAATTCCTATAAACCAACTGTGCATTTTGTAATTTTCTCAAGGCAATACACATACAATTAGGATGTGGTTTGTATATTAAACATCAAGTTGGAATCTGGGTGACTAGATGTATAAGAATAGAAAATATCAGTTGTAGTATGAGAGATTCTGTTATTTTCTTACTACAATATGTAGCTCTGGTGGTGATGGGGGTGTGGTTGAAACCAGTGCCCCTTCTCTTGAAAACTACAATGCACAGCATTTCCTGAAAGACAATGGTTCAATGCCTGCGTTTGGAAGCAAGCTGTGGCAGCAAAGGCCAGAGAATCATCTTTTCAGGTACCAACTTGAAGAAATACAAGTGTAACTTTCTCAGAATTCAAAAAATGAAATGAGACCACAAAAGACAATTAGTGATGCTACATCCAGAGCGTTTAAATGAGAACACATGGACTACAGAATGGAACTTAAGAGATTGAGAAACACAAAAATAAGAAAAAGAGCCATCACTTTCCTGCTTTCTGGAACACAGACTTTTTTTTTAAAATGATTAGACCATAAGCAACTTGTATAGTTACTAAAATTACAAATTTCCTCTTCTGTTGCTCTATAGCTTTTGATTCCAAGCATGTATATATTGCAATGTGTTGGTGCCCCCAATTTTAAAAGGCCATGTTCTAGGTCTGATTTGTACTATTTTCTTCTACAACAGTTGGGACCATACTGAAGGAAGGTCTGATGAACCGGTTTTTCTTCTAAAGTGTCAAAGAATCAATGACTTTACTTCACATTAAACCCACCAAGACAGACAGAAGGTGGTCATCGCAATTGGAAAAATGATATACAGAATAATGTCAACACAAAAACAATTCCTATGTTGTTAGTGAGAGAGGGGGGGCGGGGGGAGAGAGAGAGAGAGAGAGAATTTAACAATAGTTACTGTTTATGGGATTACCTGCTGCAAGACAAGCATAATTTTACTATAAATGTTTTGAGACCAACCAATCAGGTTGGTGGGTATACATATACACTGATGCAAATGTCATTTACTGGACAAGTAGGCAAACATCTAAGCAGTTTATCCCAACCCCCTCCAGCAGAGCACAACCAAGTTTCAAACTTTCAATTTTAAAATTAAAAAGATAAGGTTAAATACACAAGATCAATTTATGTAGTATATATTCACCCTCAGAATGTGCTGAAGATGTTTTGTGTAGTTCTGTTGCACAGAGGGTTCTTTCCCTGAGGGCACATAAGGAGCTCTCAAACTGTTAATATGTCTCTATTTTGTAACAAAATAGCAATTTTAAAATCTTAAAAAAAAATACATTACCTTCAACATGGAAGATCTCACTATTAAATATTCATGAAATAGACAGACTGGTTTGCATATCCTTTTGGAATTATAAACAGCAAATAAAGTACATTGGAAGCATTTCAAATGTAGTAAGCACGTATTTATAGAAAGGTTCTGATATAAATTATATAACAATCATGTTCCTGTAGTAATCTAAGCTAATTTATAATGTGAGAAATAAGTTAATGTAACATGGTTTAAAACTCTTGTTCCTATTCATTTCAGGTTACAAAGTGAAATAAATAAAACATCTTTGTAGGGATGAAGAGCACTGGCCATGGCAAAAATGATAAGGTACTAACTAAAGGAAACTAAGTCAAGGCTACTGTGCTGTTATACTATAAACAAATATCTTCATACGCTTGTGTATTAAATAAATGTGTAAGATCTTCCATACTGACACCAGAATATCAAAACTACCCTTTGTTTCTCAGGTATATTTACAACTTATCAGTCACCTTATGAGCATGTTCATTAAGACAGGTATCAAACACCAGTATTTTACTCATTCTGATCAAGAAATTTCAGGGAAATGTCAACCCTCCCACCCCTGGAAATGTGCACAAAACTTTTATCAAAATCTTTTCTGATACAATGCTGTGGTTTTGTAAAATAACTAAATAGCTCAGACGACCAATAACATGATCCTGTTTAAGCATCTTGCTAGCAGGAAAAGCCCTTACATACAGTACACCTGGTGAAAGATCAGCTTGGCTTAAAATATTCCAGTACAATTTTCAGAGTAAACAACTTCACAGAAGTTAATCAAAATAATAATAATAAAAGTCAAACTAATCTGAAAGAAATAGAGGAAAAACAAAAAGACAAACTACAGGTAAGATCACCAGGAAGGAATGCCCAGCTATTGTTTTCAAATGTTGACTGAAATTTAGGTTTCAATAAAATATCTCCCACAAATCTGGGACAAGGCTGGTTAAACATACTACATACTTTCAGATGCCAAGGAAAACCATTTCAGTCACATTATGGCAGGGCAGGTATTATTCATGTTTAAAAGTATGAATACATATTTGCCAATGTTCAACTAGTACATGGTTCATAATCTTATTAACCTAACAGTCAGAAAACAAGAGCAATTAAACCCTAACATGAAGTAACAATAAACAATACTTAACTAAGATAATGTAAAGAACATCCAAATAATTAGTTTAAATTAAAAACCCAGCAATACCATCTTGTTAGTCAGTGCAAACGCTACATACAGGGTTTTCTCAAGAAAGCTGAAAGCACCTGATTCTTTTGCCAAGTCATCAGATTCAATAATGTACAGGCTTAAATCAGCATTTTAAAAAACGGCCATTACATTAGTGCATAATTTATCAAAATTGTAAAAACGATTCTGCATAACTTAGGAGAATTTAATATCTAGTACATCAGCTGAAAGACTTAGGCACTTGGTTATATTTTTAATTAAGTACTTCAACAAGTAGCCTGTGTAAAATATTAACTAAGCAGAAACTATTCTTGAAAAATGGGAAATTAAAAAAAATTAAATGCTACAGATAAAAGCACTGCACCACACTCCTACATATAATGCAGTAAAGAAAGCTAGAATAGAACCCTGTAAAATTCTATGATAAGAACATCTAACTTCACTTCTCAAAATTAAAAAAAAAAGGAAAGAAATCCATGCAGAGTCCCATGAAAAAGATAAATAAAGCAGCTGGAATGAGATGTAAATTTCTCTCACTGAAACATAAAATAGAAATAAATAAGTTATAATTAAGTCTACTTTCACTAGATGTATCATTGTAGGATCCTGCTAGTTTAATAACTGAGTTGTTAATTTTCTATAGAAGCCATTTAAAATAGGAAATGGCTCAGTTACTGCACCGGATTGCTACAAACTCATAAAAAGCTGCTTGAAGCTTAAGTTAAATGTTGTCCAAATTCCAATCACTTTTGGAAAGTGAACATGTTACCCTAGTAAAGTAAATTTTCTTTTTTTTTTTCCATAATGCTAATGCAAGAGGGCTTGAAGTATCAAAGAGTCCACAGGAAATGGATGCCCCCAGTAATATCTTTTTTTTTAAAAAAAATATACATTATATAATATATATTATATATATAAAAAGCTAGTGTAAATGCTTCCATGGTGTGGTCACAAATTTGAAAGCTGAACCTCCTTTCAGCTGTTAACCATCTTCCCATTTGCAACAGGTTTTAAAAAGTCGTTTTTCTCTTCAGACATAACGTGAGTTTTCAGAATGAGGTTGCCAACACTGACAGATGTGGTGATGGGGAGACAACTTGCACTGCTAATAGACACTGGGAGTGGCTGGCTAAAGCAAGATGTTACCGGAAGAATTGTTTTTTGCTCCTCCCTGAGAGAAACAAATGACATTAAAAACAAGTTAGCTCTATGAAAATTCTGAAGAGTTATCATATGTGCTTAATGGAAGTTATATCTAATCTTAAGAGCCCCCATCAAAAACATGCTTTCATCATCAAGAAAACGTATTAGAGGCCGGGAGTTTGGCCTAGTGGTAGAGTGCTTCCTAGCATGCATGAAGACCCGGGTTTGATTCCTTGGTACCACATACATAGAAAAAAGCCAGAAGTGATGCTGAGGCTCAAGTGGTAGAGCTCTAGCCTTGAGAAAGGCCAAGGACAGTGCTCAGGCCCTGAGCTCAAGCCCCGGACTGGCAAAAAAAAAAAAAAAAAAGAAAAAAAAGAAAAAAGAAAACGTATTAGAGGTTCCATTAATATTAAAAGCCCTTTTTCAAAAATCACAACGGGGGTGGAGAGTGTAGCCTATTGGTAAGAGTGCTTACTTTGTCGGGCTTGTTGGGCTTAGAGCACTTGCCTAGCATGCATGAAGCCCTAGGTTTGATTCCTTGGTACCACATACTCAGAAAAAGCTGGAAGTGGCGCTGTGGCTCAAGTGGCAGAGCACTAGTCTTGAGCAAAAGTGTTCAAGGACAGTGCCCAGGACCTGAGTTCAAGCCCCAGGACTGGCAAAAAAAAAAAAAAATACCACCAACACAACAAAAATTGAAACCATAGATTAGTTTAAGGCCAAATTATTAAAGTTCAAGGCTAAGCTGATAATGGCAATATCAATAGCCAAGAAGAAAATCCTAACATGAATTTCTAAAACCAGAAACACAGTTAATCTGAGGTTTTTTTTTTTTTTTTTTTTTTTTTTTTTTTTTTTTTTGGCCAGTCGTGGGGTTTGAATTCAGGGCCTTGGGCACTGTCCTTGGGCTTTCTCAAGGCTAGAGCTCTACCACTTGAGCCACAGTACCATTTCTGGCTTTTTTCTATGTATGTGGTACTGAGGAATAGAACCCCAGTCTTGGTGCATGCTAGGCCTAGAAACACTCTATTAGGCTAAACTCCTGGCCCCTTAATCTGAGTTTTAATTCTTGCTTCTGTGAGCTAGAAGTTTGGCTGAATTAAGATTTCTAACCTGATGATGGGGCACAAACTAATTCTCACCTTAACAAGTAACAATTTTTTTTTTTGGGGGGGGGGGGCAGTCCTGGGCTTGAGCCCAGGTCCTGAGCACTGTCCTTGGGCTTTTCTTCAAGGCTAGAGCTTTACCACTTGAGCCATAGCACCACTTCCAAGCTTTTTCTACGTATGTGGTATTGAGGAATCTGGGTCTTCGCCCATGCTTAAGTAAGCACTCTACCAGGCAAAACTCCCAGCCCAACAAGTAACAAATTTTAAGTTACTAAAATGAGTTACTTAATTTCAAATTTACCTCATCTCTAAAAATCCACACTGACCAAATTGTTACTATGTTATACAAGTTTTTCCTTTCATAGCATAAAGCCAAAAGTGACTCTACATCTTTCCCTTTTTATTCCTGCCCTATGCTCACTGGTGATAAACTGAACACTCACAGAGTCACATGGTCTTCACCTAAGCTCTGTCTCTTCTGTTTCAATGACTCCTTCTGGTGCTGCTGGACTGTGTGACCATTTTCCACGGCTGTTCCATTCAGCAAATGATCATTTTGAGAACTGATACCAAGTTGTATGTCCAGGATCTCCTAAGAACATTAACCATTAATTGTTCAGTAAGAAAGTACCTTCTTAATTTACAATGGAATAAAGCTTCTTATTTACCTAATTGTGATACTTACTTCAATTTGTTCATTTTGTCCATCAGGTTCATCAGTATCAAGTGCTGAAAGTTCTAACTCAATATCTCTATCAGGCTTAGTATCAGCAGCATCTTCTGCGTAATCACTCTGTAGATTAAAAAAAATTCATATCCATACATCTATATTTATATAGACATCTATCTATATCTATACATAGTGTGCTTGCTGAACCTGGACCTACTTTAAAGTAAAATGGGATGTCCAATAATTTATCTAAAGCATTTAATAAATCTATGACTACAATTCTGTTTCAATTGAAAGCTGTAAAGTAATCAACTGTCAGAAAGAAGCAGACTGAAGTGTTTAAGGTAACAGTATAAATCAAGGATTAGTATATAAGAACAAATACATGAAGCAAGAAACCTAAGAGGCTTAATTCCTTTACCTCTCCATTTCTCAGTTCAATTTCCTTGCTTAGAAGATTTAAAGTAAGGTGACGACCTTCATCTAGGGAATTCCACTTCTGTTGCATGGCCAATGCATTAGCCTCCCTTTGAAGAAGTAATGAGTTACTCTTGGCCTATGTGAAAGAAAAGAAGTAAACTCAGCTTCCAACTACAATAGCTCTCAACTGTTATATATACATATGCTTTTATATTTATATATTTGTATTTATAAATATATACAAAAATTTTAAAAATATATATACTTATTTTTTGTCAGTCCTGGAGCTTGAACAGGCTCTGTCCCTGAGCCTCTCTGTGCTCAAGGTTAGTGTTCTGCCACTTGAGCCAAAGTACCACTTCTGGCTTTTTCTGTTTATGTGGTATCACAAGCCAAGGCTTCATGCCTACAAGGCAAACACTCTACCACTAAGCCACATTCCAAGCTCTCTATTTTATATATTTATTTACTTAGTTATTTTTAAATCAGAGTTGAATTAAAATTACCTGTTGAAGTTCAATGCTCAAAAGGTCTCCAGTACTGGAATGCTTTCTATGACCAGACAACTCAGTAACAATGAATCTGTCCCTACAAAAGGATTATGTTTATTTTAGTAAAAGGGAAATAATGGAAATTGGACAGAAATGACCTATGCTTTATGTAAAAGGTCAGCCCTTCAAAATTTCACTTAACAAGACAAATATAATTGTTTTTCAGATGTTTGTCACACAGCTCAACTAACAAAGTATATATATCTATATCTATATCTATCTATATATATCTATCTATATATATATATTTTTTTTTTTTGGCCAGTCCTAGGCTTGGGCTCAGGGGCTGTCCCTAGATTTTCTCAAGGCTAGGGCTCTACCACTTGAGCCACAGCACCACTTCTGGCTTTTTTTTTTTTTGCCAGTCCTGGGCTTGAGCTCAGGGCCTGAGCAATGTCCTTGGACTTTCTCAAGGCTAGAGCTCTACCACTTGAGCCTCAGCACCACTTCCGGCTTTTTTCTATGTATGTGGTACCAAGGAATCGAACCCGGGTCTTCATGCATGCTAGGCAAGCACTTTAACCACTAGGCCAACCTCCCGGCCCCCACTTCTGGCTTTCTGCTACTTATGTGGTACCGAGGAATCAAACCCGGGTCTTAGTGCATGCTAGGCAAGCACTCTACCACTAGGCCAAACTCTTGGCTCCCTAACAAAGTATATTGCATGTACATTGAATTTGTATTCTAAGAAAGCACACAAGTCTCAAAGTAGAGAATTTCCAAGAATTAAGAATAACGTTACCGTTCAACATAGTGTGCTGATGATGTGGTCTCGCTACCATAAGAACTCCACCTTGAATCAACAGCATTGACATAAGGGACATAATCTATAGAAATACAGAAGAGAGCATTTATTATAAACTGATAAGTGTACAAACATGAATCCATACTTTTTGAAATAAATGGGTATTTGATTCAATGAGCCATGGGATCATGAGTTAAATCATTTAACTCTGAGTTAATCACAGCTGTTAAATAGATGTGAATTATTCTCCAACTTGTAGGCTGGGGAATAAAAAGCAAGATGGTGGGAATATATCAGACTAAGTGCTAGTGAAATAGATTACCTGATACACTAATTGGCTTAGTTGCACTTCCTTGGGAAGCAGTGGCCTGGACAGGATCCGTTGTGTGGTAACCTGTACGGGAAGATCGGGAAATTGCACCCCATTTTGAGATGATGGGTCCATCGCTAAAGGGAATTATTGGGTCTTCTTCTTTTGTCCGTCTCTGAGTTTCAAATAAATGCACTCGTCTCTTAACATCTCCACTATCCAGATCCTGCATAAACCAAAGAATATCAATAAAGGGATTGCCAGCAATAACTTGTGCTAAAAATAAAGGTAAATGTTATCAAAGGGCATATGTTATTAAAATACATGAAATTAGATTTTTCTAGTAAGCTTAACACTAGATTTAGATTTCAACAACTATATTAAGCAACCAAGCTATGGTCAAATAATGTGAACATTAAATGCAATTATTTCCAGCGTAGGTAAATTTAGTTTCTTTGGTTATAGACAGTTATAGAGTAACATCTGATGAAGAAAGCATTCATTGTAAAACTAGTGAACAGTATTATCTTCTCAACGCCCAACTCCCCCACGCCAGAAAATCATACCATTAACACAGCATTTGAATTAGCAATTACATCTTTGGGTTCTGAATCGATGGCATTGATGCAAGAGCCTATGGTGCCACAAGACCAAGGAGAATAATGGGAAAGGTGATCTTCTTCAAATTTCGAACCACTCACACTCTCAGAAAACTGATGGGGGAAAAAAAGGCAATTAGTTATTATTATCTTATAGCTAATATGAAGTAATCCAAGAATTTAAAAGCCTTCATAGTGAACTTTATAAACTCTTTGAATATCTATTTATACAATAAAAATTACATGCTTTCTTTTTTACTGTTTTCGAAGTGTTCCAAGAAGCTTTGACTAATTCTACCAAGAACCAAACAATGAAGATTTATAACAGGCTAATATGGTATGGAGTACTAAAAAGAATTCAATAAAATAAATACACAGAGACACAGATGACAGTCCATGCCTTAAAGCTGTAATTCTGAGGAAAAAAAAAAGACCCATCATGTACAAATAAGAGAACATAGCTGATAAGCTACCAAGTATTAAATAATGAATAAAGGAATTCAAAAGGACTTCAAGAACATTATAATGCTAGAATACAGAGCTTATAAGAATCACTAAATCTAGTTTGCTAACTACACAGGTTGGGAAACTTAGGACCAGAAAGGTTAAATATCTAGTCATACTAAGTAGCAACAGATCTGCACTAAAAGGAAACACTCATTTCTTCAAGTAAATACATAAAAATGAAAACATACTTTTCTATCAAGACATGGCATTTCTGTTATTCTGTTACCAAGCTGTTTACCTACGTCAAGTGAATCTAAGTCTGATGAGACAATTCAATGTTATATTGAAATACATGTAGGATTACTTCAAAATAGTCTAATGAGGGGCCAGGAGTTTGGCTTAGTGGTAGAGTGTTTGTCTAGCATGCACAAAGACACAGGTTCAATTCCTCAGTACCACATGCATAGAAAAAAAAGCTGGAACTGGTGCTATGGCTCAAGTGGTAGAGCTCTAGCCTTGAAAAAGCCCAGGGACAGTGCTTAGACCTGAGTTCAAGCCCTGGGACTGGCAAAAAAAAAAAAAAAAGTAGTAAGATAGTCTAATGATAAGTACTTGGAAATTTTCCATTTATCTGAGTCAGAGCTCATTGTGTAACCAAGGCTGACCTCAAATTCAAGGTTCTCTTGTCTTAACCTCTTAAGTACCGTGATTACAGGCATGCCCACCATGCTCAGTGGATAACCATTTACCCAGTTATTAAAGTTTAACATTTTTCATAATAAAATATCAGAATCACTGAGGGGGGGAGGGTGCAAACTAGAGGGGCTGTGTAGAAAATAATCATTTTCTCTAAATATAATAATATAAAACATTATGTCAAACTGAAACTATAATGGCATGAAGTAAAATAATTAATGGTGATATGAATTAAAAAAATAATATAGCAGGCATTTCTGCACTTCTTGGGAAGCAGAGACTAAGATTCAATGCCTCTGAGGCTAATATTAAAAGATCTTGGCAAATGCTTAACTTCTCAACTAAGTAGGATTCCTAACTATAAAATAATATCTACCCTGTCAGGTTTTTGGAAGAATTAAATAAAACAGTATTGTATTAATGTTTAGTATAGTGCCTGACATGAGTTAGTATTCAATAAATCATAGATATAAATTACTATTAATTTTTTTTGTGGTGCTGGGATCAAGCCCAGGACCATGTTCATGCTAAACACATGCTAATGAGGGATGGGGTGGGAGGGAGCTGTAGCTAAGTAATAGAACATGAACTTGGCATATATAAAGCTCTGGGTTCCATTCTCAGAACCAGAACTTAAAACTATACTACTGAATTCCTGGTAAAGAACTATGTTTTGATGGTCTTCAGAATTTCTCAATTATCAGCCATAGTGTTGATATTCTAAATTTAATTGCAATCCAAACCACTGCAAGATATCCAAATGAGCTAACACTGATTTGAATAAATATCTGAAGTTAACTGTTTGAACCATCTATGCAAAAACAAGTGATTAAAACTTTTCTTACATCTGTTCGAAAGTCTACACTGAACAGAGGAGAAGGTGGTGTTGGTGATTGTGTTGCCACAGGGAGAGTTGAAGAGACAGGTGCTTTCTGAGTATGATACTGTGCCCACTGATCTGGCTTTCTTCTTATCTGCTCTTCACAACTGGTCTTCAAATGACCACAAGGTTCCTAAGTGGGGATAAAAGAAACAATCTTTATCATCTAGGGAGTGATAAATAAATGTAACTATGTTCTGTGAATATAATAAAGTTTGATATTGTTGGGAAAAGAGGGAGAGGGGAACTGCCTAACTATTTCTATATACAAATAAATAAAAAGGTTAATATTTAGTCAACTAAATTTCAACTAGAGTAAATCTGAGCACTTACTTTTCTAGTGTAGGGAAATAATTTTATGTAGGTGGAGACACTTTAAAAAGACAGTCTCTGGGGCCAGGAGTTTGGCCTAGTGGTAGTCCTTGCCTAGCATGCATGAAAACCTGAGTTGGATTCCTTGGTACCACATACATAGAAAAAAGCTAGAAGTGGTGCTGTGGCTCAAGTGGTGGAGCACTATCCTTGAGAAAGCCCAAGGACAGTGCGCCCAGGCCCTGAGTTCAAGGCCCACGACTGGCAAAAAAAAAAGTCCCTGTCCTTGTATTTTCGACTTTCGTTTTAAACTTCCCATTAGTTTCAAATACAAAACTCATTGAGTATTTTTCTATATTAGGTCCAGGTCTACGAACTTTGCTTTTCTGATTTAATTCTCACAACAGCCTTATGAGGGAGGTACTACTGTTATTTTCATCTGACAGGTGAACTGGAGCATAGGAAGGTCAAGTATATTCTTTCAATCACACAGTATGAGGAGTCCCCAAGTCTGGCTGGTTCCACACCAGCCACAGTAGCTCTTAACTTACAGGTGACAGTAGCATTTCTATCTCCATAACCACTTACTCTTGGTAAAGGCACAGTTGTCCTTGGCTCACTTGGTGGCTGACAAGCCACTGAATAATAACCATCTAATGAGTTATATCTTTCCCGCAAAGATGGCTGGTAGACAGAAGAGTGCATCACATCCATTGGAGGTAAAGAATTGCTTCTAATAATATCATCTCGTTGATACATAGCGGGACGCCAGATGCGCCTGCTGTCATACACAGGAGCATACATTCCGGAAGGTACTGGAGGAACTGGTCCATACTGCTGCGGAGGAGGAGGTTGGTAAGGAGAAGAATTCATTCGCTCTCGAGGGGAGAATGTACTGTAATGATCGGCATATGGCATGGAAGCAGGTGGGAGGGAGGACTCTGGAACATTACTGGACCTCACAAAGCGAGGAACACAAGGAGCCACACCAGCTGGCACCGTTGGAGGTGGTGGGTAGTATCCTTGAAAATCGAAGAAAGGAATATTTAATGTAACCTTGGTCAAAATCCAACGTTTTACAATGGGTTATGTCTAAAGCAGCCTTTAATGTGGAAATATAATCAGTAAATGATCTTCACCTTGCAGAGAAGCTAAATATTTTCAGAATAATATCATATAAAAGTCATTTACATTCAATACTTCATTAATCTGCTACTTAACAATCAGATGTGGCTTAGTGGTAGAATGCTAGCCTAGAATGCATGAAGCTCTGAGTTCAATTCCTCAGTACCACATACACAGAAAAAGCCAGAAACAGTGCTGTGGCTCAAGTGGTAGAATGCTAGCACTGAGGTAAAGAAGCTCAGGGAGAGCATCCAGGTCCTGAGCTCAAGCCCAAGGAGAAGCCAAAACAGTAGCAGCAATAACAACAAAACCGATGGTTAGCACCATTAACAAAGGTATAGACTTTCCTTTTAGGGAATCACTGGCGACAGGTTTTACATTATGTACTCAGTTACATCATTGATTCTTAAGCATTTTAGGAGCAAAGGATAAAAATCTCTTTCAAAATTCATGCGTCATTTATTTTCTTACTAAAATTTTACATAAGTATATGCAAACTATACTTTGTATTACTTCATGAAGGCCACTTTTGGACTTTATATTTAATTTCTATAAACAGCAGTCTTAAATCACAGGGTACCAGTATGGTTCATGCCAGTAATCCTAGCTATTCAGGAAACAGAAGAGTTATGAAACTTCATCTCTAAAATAAACACTTGTAGAATGTCAGCCAACAAGTATGAGGCCTTGAGTTCAAACCTAATACTACCATAAAACCTTCCAAAAATCAAAACAAAACAAAACAAAACACCTACTGGTATCTCATATCACCCTCATCTTTCAAGTGCAGAAAAATTTATTAACATCTTTATCTTTAACGACTTGCAAAAATCAACTCAAAATGCTTTAAATACCTAGAATCATGAAACTACTGAAGAAAACAGAGGGGAATACTTTTTAGGATATTGGAATGATTAAGAGATTTTTGGATAGATCCCCAAAGCATACTAAATGAAGGCTCAAGTAGGCAAAATAGACTGACAGCACAGGCAATGTGCAGATTAGGAGAAATTTAGGCAAAGTATACATTTATCAAGAGGACAATATCTAAAATATACAAATAAGGAAGTCAGGTGCCAGTGGCTCACATCTGTATCCTAGCTACTCAGGAGGCTACTAACTGAGGACTGTGGTTCAAAGCCATCTTGAGCACAAATGTCCAAGACTCTTCTCTTCAATTAACAGTCGAAAAGCTGAAAGTGGGGATGGTGGAACTGAAATGATAGAGTACCAGCTGTGAGCGAAAAAGTAGGCAAAAGTGTAAGGGCTTGAGTTCATGACCCTGTACTGGTAAAATAAATAAATACAATAAGAAAATGCAAAAACAAGCCAGGAACCATGGCTCACACCTACAAATTCCAGCAACTTGGGAAGCATCTAGTAAGAGGAACACAATTCAATGCCAGCCTAGGAAAAATTAATGAGATCTTATCTTGGCAAAATAGCATGATGCTTCAGTCATACCATCCCAACAATACCAGAATCTTATGTACAAGGACTATATACCAGGCCAAGCCTGAGCAGAAACATAAGATTTCTAAAAAACAATAAAAGCAGGGCATAACGGTTCAATTCCTATAATTCTAACTACTTGAGAGTCTAAGATCAGGAGGATGATGGTTTAAGGACAGCCCAAGTAAAATGTGAGACTCCCCTCCCCACATTTAACCAAGAAATAGATACAAGTAAAGTAGCATGTGCCTGTCATTTCAGATTTGCAGGAGCATAAATAGGAAGCTGGAGGTACAGATTGGCCTGGGGAAAAAGTAAGACCTCCTTCAAAAAAGAAGAAAAGTAAAAAGGATGGGGGTGCATCACAAAATGGTAGAGCATCTATCTAGCAAGTGTGAGACTCTGAATTCAAAACCCAGTACTATAAAGTAAAAATAAAAACAAAACCACATGGGGTGTGTGTGTGTGGGGGGAAATGGGTACCAAGACATGTGAAAGGGTATCAATGTATGTGAATTAATGCACCTTCTATCTGACAAATATCATGTAACCCTTTTACTAATTACAATAAAAAAAAAGAAATAAAAAACAAACAAAAAAAACAAAACCACAAAAGCCACAATCGCAATAAAACAAGTCACCAATTAAAACTACAAATAGATTTAAATATTTCTCAAAGGTGACAGGTTTTTTAAAATCCTCAAATTCACTAACTATAAATCAAATAATAATTAAAAAAAAACCCACAATGAAGCATCTCCTCACTTCACTAAGAAACACTAATGAAAATGGCTCACGCCTGTATTCCTAGCTACTCAAGAGGCTGAGATCTGAGATGTAAGGATTGAGGTTCAATGTGGAAGTCCATGAGAAGCATATCTCAAATTAACCACCAAAAACCTGGAAGTGGAGGTGAATCTCAAGTAGTAAAGCTCTATCCTTGAGGAAAAAGCTAAGAAACAATGCCAGGTCTCCAGTTCAAGCCCCAGAGTTGGCACATGAGTGCATGGGTATGCATGTGCGCACACACATACACACACACACACACACACACACACACGCAAAATAGAATAATCATGTGGTCTACCAATTCCAGCTCCAGTTATATATCCAAAGCAAAAAAGATTAGTATGCAGGAGACATGCACACACCCATGTATACTACAACACTATTCACAAATCAATATGTTAAGTGTTCACCTATTAACAAAGAAAATGTGGCACATATACACAATGAATTACTACTTAGTTATTAAAAAATCCTTTCATTTTGACAATATGGACAGAACTAGAGAGATCATTACGGTAAGTGAAATAGACAAGGCATAGAAAAACAAATTCCACAGAATCTCAGTCATGTATGGAATCTCATATGGGCAACAATGGCTCACACTTGTAGTCCTAGCTACTCAGGAGGCTGAGATCTGATGATTAAAGTTCAAAGCCAGCCCCAGGAGAAAAGTCTGTGAGGCTTATCTCCAATTAACAACCAGAAAACCAGTAGAATCATGGCTCAAAGTGGCACAGTGCTAGCCTTGAAAGAGCCCAGGGACAGCACCCAGACCCCTCAACAAAAAAAGCAAACCAAAACAACCAAAACAAAACAGTTAATCACATATAAATTTAGTGTTTAGACATGAGAGGCTGACATATTGTAAAGGGATGGAGAGATGTGGAAATTTGATCAAAGAGTAAGTTCTGGTGTGCCATTTCACAAAAGAGTATCTATTATTACTACATGTATTTCAAAAAGTCAGAAGGATTTTGAATGTTTTCACAATAAATATAACATGAATAATTCCTGTCATTTATTATAGGGATTACAATCATTTATGACTGTAATTCTAGCTACTCAGCAGATTGAGATCTGAGGATTGCAGTTTGAAGTCAACTGGGTAGAAACATTTGAGAAACTCTTTATCTCTAATTAACCAGTAAACACAGGGTGGCAGTGGCTCACTGCAGTTAGAAACCAGCCCAGGTAGAAAAGTCTGCCAGACTCTTATCTCCAGTTAACCCCTAAGAAACCAGAAGTGGCACTGTGGCTCAAAGTGGTAGAGTGTTAGCCTTGAACAAAAGAGCTTACACTACCCTGGTCCTGAGTTCAAGCCCCATGACCAACAAAACAAACAACAAGAAAAGAAACAACCATGGGGCCGGGAGTTTGGCCTAGTGGTTAAAGTGCTTGCCTAGCATGCATGAAGACCCGGGTTCAATTCCTCAGTACCACATACATAGAAAAAAACCGGAAGTGGTGCTGAGGCTCAAGTGGTAGAGCTCTAGCCATGAGAAAGTCCAAGGACAGTGCTCAGGCCCTGAGCTCAAGCCCAGGACTGGCAAAAAAAAAAAAAAAAAGAAAAGAAACAACCAATTAACCAGTAAAACCAGAAGTGGTCGTCAGTCTTGTGTAAAAAAGTCTAACAACTGCTAATTAAAAGAAAGGAAACAAACCACATATTCAAGGAGGATGAATAAGCCAAAATATACCACATTTCTGCCCTTTTTATTTGCCTAAACAAAGGAGACAATGTTTGTTAATGTGTTCCATCTCTCCCTGGTTACCAGGATTCTTATCAACCTTAAAACAGTACCACAGGAATCACCAAACAAGCCTTACTGACTAGCCCTTATTTTCCAGTAGTTGTATTTATTTAGTGTCCCACAATTTTCCACCATAGAAATTCAAAGTCCTGGGGCCGGGAGTTTGGCCTAGTGGTTGAGTGCTTGCCTAGCATGCACGAAGACCCGGGTTCGATTCCTCGGTACCACATACATAGAAAAAAGCCAGAAGTGCTGAGGCTCAAATGGTAGCGCTCTAGCCTTTAGAAAGTCCAAGGACAGTGCTCAGGCCCTGAGCTCAAGGCCAGGACTGGCAAAAAAAAAAAAAAAGAAGAAATTCAAAATCCTTTTCCTTTTGTCACTTTTTTTTTAGTCTTGTATTACTCTTTTGTTAAAATGACATAAAAGCTCATGTTTTTGGTTTGTTTGTTTTGCCAGTCCTGGGATTGAACTCAGGGCCTGAGCACTGTCCTTGAGCTTTCTCAAAGCTAGCACTCAACCACTTGAGGAGTTTTCTGTGTATGTGATACTAAGGAATCGAACCTAGGGTTTTGTGTATGCTAGGCCAACACTCTACCACTAGGCCACACTCCTGGCCATATTCTTTTTTTTTTTTTTTTTTTTTTGCTGGTTGTGGGGTAAACTTTGGGTCTGGACGCTGTCCCTAAGCTCCTGAGCTCAAGGCTAGTCCTCTATCACTTTGAGCCATAGTACCACTTCCTTCCTAAGCTCATGGTCTTAACTAATCCTCTGAGCTACCTATAACTAAGTTCTCCCAGTGTGTATATGAGCTTTTGTATTTATTAAATAAAGAAAATATATATTGGTATCTAAAATCAAAAAGTCTGAGGGTAAAAACGTATAGGTCATAAACTCCAAGGGATTAATTCAAGATACATACAAATGACTAATTTAAGGGAAACAAATGTTGTATTACAATTTATTTTTTTCTTAGAATTGTCTAAAAGCACTTACCTGTCTGTGGGTACTGTGGGACTTCAAAGGGTATCTGAGTCCTTGGATCTTGAAAATACTGAATGTTTTCAGAATGCTGAGGATACACTGGTACTCTGGTTAGGAAGGGGCTGGATTTGGGAGGCACAGGATTCAGCTCTGTTCCAGCATTAGAGGGCCCAACTGAGGTAGCTGCTACATTGCTTACAGGAGTCTTGGGTGGAGAGCTAATTTTACTGCAGAGAAAATTTAACAGAAGGCAAAGGGCAATCGCTTTCTTAATGTTTTTCTGGAGAATTTTTTCATATAATTGTATAATGAAAACAGGACAAAATATGTTAGATAATTTCACAATGACAATTATGGCATGAAAATCATCACAATTTCCTTCTAAAAATAACATTTAACACTTATGGAACAATTATCATTGAGTACAAATATAAATTATCTGATCCATCTAGGTCAAAATATTATGTATTAGAAGATTGGGATTAATACTCTGAAATGGCAAATTTTCAGGTTTATAAAATGGTCATGAAAATGTACAAGGTAAATATTCATAAACTAATGAGATCAGGTCAGTTAGCTCCTTCCTATTTTGCTATCCTCATCCCTTTACCTAAAAAAGCTTTTCATAACATCTCTCTAAAAATTAGTTATCCTTTTTTCCTAGAATCTAATAACATGGGCTATACTGAATTACAGAACCTTTCTGAGTATATTACATCTTTTTACATATCCATCTCCCAAACTATATGGAGGCCCAGAGAGGCAGGGAGTGAATTTATTTTCCTTAGCTATATCAGTGTGCTTTGAGATTTGGTATATATGTGATCTATAACATTAAATTAAGAATTAGCTGGGTGCTAGTGGCTCATGCCTGAAATCCCAGCTACTCAGGAGGCTTAGGTCTGAGAAATGTGGTTCAAAACCAGCCCAGGCAGTAAAGCCTATGAATTAATCACCTAAAAACTGCAACTGGAGCTGTGGCTCACTGTCAAGAGTGCTATCCTTGAGCAATATATCTCAGGGACAGTGCCCAGGCCCTAAGTTCAAGCCCCACAACTTGCCAAAAAAAAAAAAAAAAGTATTTTATTTTTTAATTGTCGGGGTAATGTATAGAGGGGTAATAGTTATAATCACCAGGTAGTAGATGCATTACTTCTCAAAAACAAAAAGTATTTTTAATTGAGATTAATTTATTATAAGTTGTCCTACTAGACAATTAAAAATATTGAAACAGAAGGTTTGAAGTATACCTTGGTTACAGATCATGTAACACATGATGTTATTATACACATGGTGTTAGGGTTGATTCCCAGCATATATACACACAAAAATAGATAAAGCAAAAATTCATATTTTTTGAAGTATGTACATTGATTTTTAGTATATTCACAAGATTTTCCAACGATCTCTACCTAATTTTGAAATATTTCCATCGTTCCCAAGAAAAACTTGTACCTATTAGTATTTATTCCCTTTTCTTACTTCACTCTTGGACCCCAGTAACCACTAATCAACATTTTGTTGTTTTGGACATATCAGCACTAGAATCATATACGTGGTCTTTTGTACCTGGATTCTTTCAATGAGCTTAATGCTCTCAAGATTCATGAGCACTGTATGACATGTAATAGTGTATCATTTCCTTTTTCATGACTGAATAATATAACACACTAAATGGAGAAAAACATTTCACAACTGGTGCCAGTGACTCAAGCCTGGAATCCTAGCTACTTAGGAAGCTGAGATCTTTCCCCAACAGGAAACTTTGTGAGGCGCTTACCATCATTAATCTACCAAAAAATCTGGAAGTGAAGCTGTGGCTCAAGTGGCAGAGGGACAGAGTCCACACAATGAGTAGTACCAGCACCAAAAAAGCAGAGTTTTAGATTACCTTTCTGCAACCTACCAAAAGCTCATTTTCTACACATAAACTCTCTATGATCTTCTTTAACCACAGTTTTTCTAGGCTAATTTCAAGGTGGTGCATAAATCCCGTATTCAATAAAAAACTTAATGCATTTTATACTGATTTTATTTTAAATTTTCCATATTTTCTCTAGCAATATAAAAATGTCCTGCTTAGCTGGGTGCTGGTGGCTGACACCTGTAATCCTCACTACTCAGGAGGATGAGAATGAGATCTGAGAATCTGATTCAAAGCCAGCCCAGGCACTAAAGAAATGTGAAACTCTGATCTCCAATTAATTACTAAAAAACAAGAAAACAATGAGAAGTGTGGCTGTGGCTCAATGGGTAGGGTGGTATCCTTGAGCTGAAGAGCTCGGGGACAGTGCCCAGGCCCAGAGTTCAAGCCCCATGACCCACCAAAAAAAAAGAGCCAGACATGGTTCTGTGGCTCAAGTGGTAGAACTCTAGCCTGACAAAGAACAGTGTTCAGGCCCTGAGTTCATGCCTCAGGACTGGAGAAAAAAAAATTAAGTGACTTAAGATCAAACAGTCAGGAAAAACTGAGCCAAAATTTAATCCCAGACTCTGGTTGAGTGTGGTGTTACATGCTTCTACCTCCAACACTACTGAAGCTGAGACAGGAAGAATCTTTGCTACCAAGGAAGACTTTCAAACACACCAAACCAAAACAAGAGGTTGGTTTCAAAAACTCCCAAGTCAATTATACCTAATTATAGAGCATAAAGTGTAAATATTCTGTAACAGTGAGAGAGGGAGAGAGTCAAGCCTCTCATAATTTCAGGTTTTTCCCTTAGTTCCTTTCTAGCATGTCTATGGAATTGATCCAGAAATTTACTGAAATAAGGTGAAAATACTCAATTTTGAATGAATATTTGAGGAAAACAAAAACAGAGCTGAAGTGATTTTTCACATTAAGAGAACTATCCAGTTGTAAAGTCAGGATTTTTTCATATTTAGTGGTTTTTCTACTAAATGAAGCATGCAGAATAAAATATGAAATGAATGTTACTCTGTAGGCTTCTGTGCAGTGATTGTACTTCTAGCCATTTGGTAGGAAGAGGTCTGGAAGTCATGATTTGAAGCCAGCTCAGACAAAAAAAAAAGTCTGTTGGCCATTGGTGGCTCACATCTGTAATCCAAACTAGTCAGGAGTCTGAGATCTAGGATGGACACTTGATGTCACACCAGGCAGAAAAGTCCATGAAACTCTAAGATTAGCCAGAAAAAAAGCCTGATCTGAACTGGCTTAAAGTGGTATTTTACCAGCCATAAGCAAAAAATCTGAGCAAGAGCAGGAAGTTCTGAGTTCAAGTCCTTGTAAAAGAAAAAATATTCAATAGTCTTCATCTCCATCAGTGCTGGCCTATAATCCCCATTACTGGAGGAGCATAAATACGAAGACCACAGCAAAGCTGACCCAGTATAAAGTAATACCTTATTTTAAGGGTAAAAGACATGAAAAGGGCTAGCAAAATGGCTCAAGTGGTAGAACAAATTGTGAGTGCCCTCAGTTCAAAACCCAGTACTGCTTAAAAGAAACAAACAAACAACAAAAAAACCAATAAAACATGTATGTTTATACTAAGGTACTTCTAAAATTATGACATAAATAAAAGATTTAAAGAATTTTTCATGTTAGTAATTTACATAATACTTACCTTTCAGTGACAGACTCTGCAGAGGGCCCAGCAGGATTCTGACCATTGGAGCCAACCTTCCCCACTTTCTTCACAGTCTCTAGAGTTCTTAATGTATTATCAGTACTACGTGGGATTAACTGGGAAACACTGTTTTCTGCACTTGAAATCCCATTTGTACTTGGAATAATTTTCCCAGTTGTTTCAGTACTTCCTATGACAGAAATGACATTTCCGGCTGTGGTTGGGACAGTGTTGTTTACACCAACTTTATTTAGGAGAGGAAACGTTCTTACAGTTGCATTGATTTTTTTGTTCCTTAATCGATACCTGTTGAAAAATAATCAGCAAGTTAGCCAATACCACTTCATCTTAATCTAAAGAAAAACAGACCAGGATCCTGTGGCTCATGCCTGTAACCCTAGCTACTCAGGAGGCTGAGATCTGAGGATCATGGTTCAAAGGCAGCCCAGGCACAAAAACTGAGACTCTTATCTCCAATGAACTACCAGAAAACTGGAAGTGGTACTGTGGTTCAAGTGGTAGATTGCTAGCCTTGAGAAAGCCCAAGGACAATGCTTAGGCCCTGAGTACAAGTCCCAGGATTGGTAAGAAAAAAAAAAGAACAGACAAGGGGAAAATATTTTTGAAACAGGAAACAGCTTTATAAAAAGTTTCTGGGCCAGGAGGTTAGCCTAGTGGTAGAGTGCTTGCCTAGCCTGCATGAAGACCTGGGTTCAATTCCTTGGTACCACATACATAGAAAAAAAGCCAGAAATGGTGCTTGGCTCAAGTGGTAGAGCTCTAGCCTTGAGAAAGCCCAAGGACAGTACCCAGGCCCTGAGTTGAAGGTCCAGGACTGGAAAAAAAAAAAGTTTCTTCAAAGGGGCCTGCCTAGTGGTAGAGTGCTAGCCTAGTATGAACAAAGGCCCGAGTTCAATTCTCAGTTACCATATACAGGCCCTGAGTTTAAGCCCCAGGACTGGCAAAAAAAAAAAAAAAAGGCATATGAAACGTGAAAGCATTACCATTTAAGAATTATATAAGTTTATCCTTATGTGCTGATCCTAGGGCTAGAACTCAAGGCCTAGGTGCTGTCCTTGAGTTTTTTGCTCAAGGCTAGATCTTTACCATTGAGCCACAGCTCCATTTCTGGACTTCTGGTGATTTATTGGAGATAAGAATTTAAAGAACATTTCTGCCCATGCTCGCTTAAAACTAGGATCCTCACAGCTGGGAGTTTGGCTTAGCAGTAGAGTGCTTGCCTAGCATGCACGAAGACCTGGGTTCAATTCCTTAGTATCACATACATTAAAAAGTGACTTGTGATTGAGCTCTAGCCTTGAGAAAGCCCAAGGACAATACGCAGGCCCTGAGTTCAAAGTCAAAAAAAAAAAAAAAAAGACTGGGATCTTCAGATCTCAATTTCCTGAGTAGTTTAGATGACTGAGTCCTTGGTACCTGGTCTAATTTCCTGATTTTAAGTGGTGAAAAGTGATACAGACAGAAAAAGGAATACATATAGTGGGTTCATCTCTGCACTTAAATTAACCAGATATTAGTGCTATACATAGACATGGTAAATAAATGCAATGTTGGTAATGAGCAATGCTTTCATATTTTTCCTTCAGTATCTATAAACAGCTACACTATTTAATATAAATACACTAAAGAAGTACAAAGAGTGGCTAAAGATGGAATAATAGAAAATGGTACTTGAAATAAGATTCCCCCCAAATCTAGAGATGACCAGTTTAGACGTTCAGCACCAAGAAAACCAACGATTATTTCTTGAAGGAGGAGGAGTACAGGTAGACCTACATTTGAGAAGAGCAGTTTGGGGGTATTAAGGGGCCAGTGATCTATGTGCTTCCTTCAGCATATTCTCTGAAACCTACTCTACATTCTTCAAAGTTCTCATACAAAATACCCAGCTATTTCTTGCTTTCCATCCTCAAAGAGAAAAATCGCAGGTTTCTTACAGCTAATAAAGCAAGCAAAAGACAAGATTTTAAATGATATCTACTCATAAGAGAAGAATCAGAAGAAAACCTTAACCAAATGTGGCAAAGTTTGTTAGAAGAAGGGACACATAGGGGTGTCTTGTAATTAAAGACTTGGAAGTAAAATGCAGACCTCAAACTTGAAATAGTCAATTACTCCATATTCTTTTTTCCCCCCATACCTGGAACTTGAACTCAGGGCCTAAGCACTATCCTTGAGCACTACTGCACAAACTAGCCCTCTGCCACTTGAGCCACAGCATCAGTTCCAGCATTTTAGGGGTATGTGGTACTGAGGAATCAAACCTAGGGTTTTGTGAATGCCAGGCAAGCACTCTAACACTAAGCCATACTCCTGGCCTCCATGTTTCTTAAATTATTCATGAGCTCTCTCAAGTACTTTAATTCCCTCTCTTGTCTTAAGAATCTACTCTCCATCATTAGTATCTCCTTTGTAAAAATCGTAACTGGTCTCATTCCCCTCAAAACTCATTTGATGAAATTCCAACACAATATATCACTTAGTTCTATCCCCAAGCGGGTAAATGCTAACTGAGGAAAATGTTACAAACCATGCTACATATAGACTTATTTTTTTTTCAAAATTATGAACAATTATTTTAAATGGCTAACCAATTCATTAATATATTTCAGAACTAAGTTAATTTTCCCAGCTTTCCCCATCCCTTTCCCTTCCAATCTCCAGGCCTACTTGCCCCCAACCCCATACCTCCTGAGCTGATGATACAGCCTCCCATTTAACAGAGAAAATACAATCAGAGAATTATCTTTCTATCACCAATTCCACTAACTTCCCCACTCTAGTGCCTAGGATAATTTCTCTACTTATCTTTCTTCTCAACAACTTTTTTCCTATAATTATCTTTCTTATGTACTACCACTTAATGCAGGTATCTCCTTAAATGTCATTTTACTGTCCTACACTGAATATCCCACCTAATATATTTTCCATTCTCCAATCATTTTTTTGTTTCCCGTGTTATATTTTCTTCCCAGAATCTATCACCACCAGATATGCTTTCTATTTGCTTTATGTTCACCTCTGTTCAGTGAGAGTGCTGTGTCAACAGGGATTTTGCCTTTCTATGTTCCTTGCTGTATCTGGAACATAAGGCAGACTTTTATCTCCACCAAACCACAAAAAAAAAAAAAAAAAAAAAGTTGGAAGTGGAGCCTTGACTCAAGTGGTAGAATACTACTAGCCTTGAGCACAAAAGATCAAGGCCAACGAAATGCCCAAAACCCAAGCCTCAGGACCAACTGGCATTAAAAAAAAAACAAGGGGGGGGGAAGCAGAAAGGTGGGCTGTACACGTGTGGGAACCAGTGGGGGGAAGGGAAGAGGACATGAAGAGAGCTAGCAAGAGCAAGATGATCAAAGTACTTCATATAAAAATATGAGCTGAGTACTGTGGCTCATGCCTGTAATCCTAACTACTCAGGAGGCTAAGATCTGAGGGTTGCAGTTCAAAGCCAGCCCTGGGCACTAAAAAGTCCCTGAGACTCTTATGTCCAATTAACTACCAGAAAATGAGAAGTGAACTATGGCTCAAGATGTAGAGCTGTAGCCCTTAGCTGAAGAGCTCAGGGATCACACCCAAGCCCAGAGTTCAAGAATCACGACAAAAACAAAAAATAAAATAAAACACAACAACAAAAAAGAAGATATAATAAAACGTATTAAAATACTTTGTTTTGTTTTTTGTTTTTGCCAGTCCTGGGACTTGGATTTTCTTAAGGCTAGCACTCTATCACTTGAGCCATAACAATACTATTTCCAGCTGTTTCTGTGTATGTGGTATCGAGGAATCGAACCAAGGGCTTCCTGCCTGAAAGGCGAGCACTCTACCACTGGGCCAGGCTCCCAGCCTTAAAACAGTTTTTAAATGTATGGAGGCAGATAAACTGTCTGGCTATAATCTTCTCCTTTCTTTTCATTTTCTTGTATATGTATTCTTTTTTCCTTCAGTCTTGGACTTCGCAGCTTCTAGAACTGTGAGCCAAACGAATTTTCATTGTAAATTACCTAGTCTGTGAAATTCTGCTCTTGTAGCAGCATATAATGGACTGGGGCAAGGGCTACGGCAACAAAGTGAAGGAAATAACTAACACTGCCTGAGCAAATCAGGGAAGACTACAGAGGGATAATACCTAAGTATGATTAGAAACCACTCTCCAAATAAAGAAGAGAAAAAAACACACAAGATAAAGGGAACAACATGTACAAGAGGAAAGAAAAGTGGAAGAAAGTCATATAATAGTCAACTGAATCTGCCTGCCTTAGAACTAACAAATGAACAAGCACAATCTTTTTTTTTTTTTTTTGCCAGTCCTGGACCTTGAACTTACTTTTCTTTTTTTTTTTTTTTTTTTTTTTGCCTGTCCTGGGCTTGAGCTCAGGGCCTGAGCACTGTCCTTGGACATTCTCAAGGCTAGAGCTCTACCACTTGAGCCTCAGCACCACTTCTGGCTTTTTTTCTATGTATGTGGTACTGAGGAATCGAACCCGGGTCTTCATGCATGCTAGGCGAGCACTTTAACCACTAGGCCAAACTCCCGGCCCCTGAACTTATTTTTCTAAATAAAATTTATAACCATGCCTGACCTATACATTGTCTATGTCTGATTTTTCTGGCAACAATGGCAGAGTAGAATGTTTATAACAGAAATTGCATTTTCCATAAGGCCAAAGATATTTATTATTTGGACTTCATGGAAAATTCTGTCAACATAAGAAACAGATCATTTTAATTACTTAAAATTGTGATAAATAACTAAGCAACAACTAATTAGTATGAAGCAGAGAAGAGATCACTTTGAAGAAGTGAGATACAAAAAGTAAAGGAAAAGTTCCCAAGAGAAGGCTAGAAGGAATAGCAATAAATGAAAGATCTGAGGGATGTAGGAGCATGGTGCATACTAGGAACTTACAAAAGATTGGTATGGGTTGTGTATAGAGTATAATTAAGATGTGTTGTGAGCTAAGACATACATTAGAAAACACTGGGAATTTATAGGCCACAACTCAGATTTTGTAACTTTACATGGGAAAAAGAAACTATCAAACACAGGTATAGAGAAGTAATATACATAGATCTGCACATTCACAGATTTGTAGGAAAAGACAAAGAAGGTGGGTAACATCAGACGTAAGTTAGGGATCATCTGTACGGTTGAGAGCTGGGTACCAGCAGCTAAGGCCTGTTAAGTCTAGCTACTTAGAAAGACCACCATTCGAAGACAGTCAGGCAGGAAAGTCAGACACCCATCTCCCATTAACCACTAAAAGACAGAAGTGGAACTGTGGCTCAACAGGCAGTGTTTTAGTCTTGAGGAAAAAAGCTTAAGCCCCAGGACCTACACACACACACACACACACACACACACACACACACACACACACGCACACACACACACATACACACACAAAGGAGTTGATAGCCTGTACTACATGGATGGAAAAAGTTGAGAAACATATAGAAAGCTCAATAGGCAGAGCTTAATCAGGAGAAAATTGAACATAACTTACAAAGAAGATTATTATTACATGGCTTGAATAACTGGTTGAACAGAATAGCCCGAAAAAAAGTGGAAGAAAGAAGTATGTGAGTAGAAAATTAGTTTAGCTGTAAAGTATCTAAATACAAATTAGAGATGCCACTAAGAACTGTCGGTTGTCTAGCAGAAACAAAGATGAGGATTATTTCTTTGGATGAAGTTCTAATAAACAAAGTTTTGGTTAATTGAACATAAATAGTACAGTTTACGTCTATTTACTTTATGTCTGAAGTAAAAGAACATAGAACTTGGAGCTATTCAGGCTCATGCCTATAATCCTAGCTACTCAGGAGAATGAGATCTGAGGATCACAGTTCAAAGCCAGCCCTGGCACTAAAATCTGTGAAACTCCTATCTTCAATTAACCACCAGAAAACTGGAAGTGGTGCTGTGGTTCAAGGGGTAGGTAGGGAAGTAGCCTTGAGCTGAAGAGCTCTGGGAAAAGCCTAGGCCCAGAGTTCAAGTCCATGACAAAAAAAAAAAACAAAAAACAAAAAACAAGGAAAAAAGTATTAGAAGACCAAAAACTACCTAATATTTTGCTAATATCTTTAATTGACCTAAGCTAGGAAGATAAAAGAAAATAAGAATATTTTCTTTCTATACAGGTAGCAGAAATATGGATTCCAGCTAAAAAATGGTGCTAACACATGATCCATAAATAGGTTCTAAATCACTTATCATATTAATATTCTAACCACATTAATCTTAAATTTCCAAAGAAAAAGTGATTTTACAATGTAAAGAATCTAGAAGGTAAACTTATTTATATCTTTGAAAACACCAGAAACTGAAGTCTATATGAGTCTCACAATAACCAGGAATCAAAATCAAATGAAAGAATTCTCAAGACTTACTTTTCAAGCTCTTCCTGAGAATGGGCAAATGTACAATTTGTTCCTCGTGGACAACCACCTTGCTGACGCAAATCTCGGCACATGCTAGTCTTATATTTGCTGTTTGGCTGAGGCTACATAAAGGAAAGTATTCAATGTGTGTGAAAAGCAAAGATTATAGCTATTCACTCTAGGAACCCCAGAATTTATAATAATCACAATTATTTTTTTCACATTAGACAAATAATTCTTACGATGAAAACAACTATCAGTCCATTGTTTCCTGTTGCATTCTGCAGTCTAATAGGGAGTATTATAAAAACCACCTGAAACTAGTTCAAAGAATATGTCTATTTTTCAGACAACACAATTCTAGAAAAGACATTTTTCTAATTTATTGCTACCTAAAATTATGGTTAAATTAAATAAGTTAAATAGCATTTAAGAAATCCGTAAGCTTTGCTCACTTAAACTTTTCCAGAAAATTTAGGTTACAATTTCCTTGAAAGTGAAAGCATTAATTCATTAGTTAGCAAGGAAACAAAGTCCTATTTATGGATGTAGGAAGAAGTTTGTTTTGCTACACTATTTGAGGCAAAAGAGATCAATTCATCACAACATTTATAATTTTGCATCAAAATCAAAGGTGTCATTCTTGTTTTGTGACCTCAGTAATATGAAAGCATTTAATATTCAGCTGAGAGATGAATGTGGTAATGTCTTCTAATAAAGTAGAAGAGCGAAAAGGTAAGAGAGCAGGTCAACTTTGTCAGTTACTGTTGGCATAACCTTACATATGTTATTTAACTTATTTAAGTTGCAGCTTGAGAGCCATTACCTTGCAGGCTGCTCTATTAGAAATAAAATATGTAAAATACTACACATGCAAAGTGGCCTGTAACAAATGAATAAGTGGAATTTATCATTAAAACAAAGGATATTTTGACTTTCTCTAAAGTGCACTGGAAATATTTGGAAAATTCAAATTCTATACATTTTATAAAAAGAAATGCATTTTGGAGATACTAACAGGAAAAACATATCTAAAGTAAAAAGAACTGAATAAAGTATGAAAATAATGAATAGTAGTTGGTCCAAACAGTTTTATAATTCAGTAAATTCAAATCCGAGATTGTTTAAATTCTTTGTACTACAAAATGGTAATGCTGTACTGAAAATGGAGTTTCTCCCCAAAGATCAGAGACAATCAATAAAAGGGGCTGGTGATAAGAGGGTTAGAAGGGTAACTCAGTTTCAGAGACCTAGCCTAGCATGTATAGAGCTTTGTTTTTAAAATTATTATCTTTAAGTGGTTGTAGAAAGTTATTATTTAACAAAATTTATGAATATCATGCATGTTGATCAATGTCATTCCTGTCAGCATTCTCACACATCTCTTCCAACCTACTTCAACCCTTACATTCTTTAATTTTGTAGGCTGTACACTTCTTATTTATTTATTTATTTATTTATTTATTTATTTATTTATTTAGTGGGTCATGGGCCTAAACTCAGCCTGGACACAGTCCCTGAGTTCTACAGCTCAAGGCTACTGCCCTCCCCTGGGCCTGGGCATTGTCCTGGTGCTCTTCAGCTCAAGGTTATTGCCCTACCCTTGAGCCAAGCCCCACTTCCCATTTTCTAAAGGTTAATTGGAGTCTCAGGTTCTCTTGTGAAAAGAGATCCTCAGATCTCAGCCTCCTGAGTAGCTAGGATTACAGGTGCGAGCCATTGCCTTAAAGCCCTAGTTTTGATGTCTTAGCGCCTGCCTCCCTCTCTCTCTCTCTCTCTCTCTCTCTCTCTCTCTCTCTCTCTCTCTCTCTCTCTCTCTCTCTCTGTCTCTCTCTCTCTCTTTTCACATACACTCACAATGAAATGAAAAATAGTTTTATTAGATATAAGCCACATAAGCAGCACAGTAATTGAACACAATGTTGTGATGTTCAGTATGAAGCTCTAACAAATAAACTTACCTGAGGTGTCTCATGGCCTTTTCTACTATAATTCTGTATGAAGTCTACAAGACCATGAACTACTGTTTTAACAGCTACCATTGCATTTTCTAGCTGCTCCCAAGTTGGTGAAACAGCATCTAAAATTAAGCACCAAGGGGATGGGAGGGAAGCAGACAAGGTGTTAGCAATAATTCTCTTGTGTTATTTACCTCAAAGATAGACAAAGTTTAAGTATTTGAGAATTAATTTTACCACATACCTGGATTAGGGTCTATATTTGCGAGAAGTTCTAAATGAGGCCTCAGTCTATTTAAATTAGCAGGGTCACCTGTTCGTTGCAAGACAATTGTCAATTCCTGGACACTCTTTGCAAATGACTCTGGAGATTGCAGCTAACAAACAGAAGGGAGATTGGTTATTTTACTCTGATTTTTATAACTCACATATTCAAATGCTTCACATTGATCAGTACTTAAATAGGCCTTTAAGTGTCTTCAGATTTCATAGTTGGAGTTTCAATGATGAATTCAATTTTCATCTCAGAATCTGCCCTATGAAACTCATCATTAGACACATAGAAAAAAGATAGTAACTTTCTGAGGCCTGACTGTAGACAAAGTTGACATTTTTGTAAGCCTAGCTACATTTATGCTAATAACCTGTATTTGTTTCCCTACTATTTTCTAGTATTTTATTTTCAAAGTTACAAAATAAAAAGAAAAATATTGGGGGGCCGGGAGTTTGGCCTAGTGGTTAAAGTGCTTGCCTAGCAAGCATGAAGACCCGGGTTCGATTCCTCGGTACCACATACATAGAAAAAAAGCCGGAAGTGGTGCTGAGGCTCAAGTGGTAGAGCTCTAGCCTTGAGAAGATCCAAGGACAGTGCTCAGGCCCTGAGCTCAAGCCCAGGACTGGCAAAAAAAAAAAAAAAAAAAGGAAAATATTGGAAAAATTTGGCATCTAAAAACACAGATTTCTCCTTTTAGAGCATATATATATTCCTTGATTTAACAATGGTTTAACTTAAAAGAGTTTCCAACTTTGAGCTGGGGGCGGTAGCTACTCAGGAGGCTGAGATCTGAGGATTTTGGTTCAAAGCCAGCCTGTGCACTGAAGTCCATGAGACTCTCATCTCCAATCAACCACTAGAAAACTGGAAGTGGTGCTGTGGTTCAAGGGGTAGGGTGGTATCCTTGAACTGAAGAGCTCAGGGACAGCGCCCAGGCCCAGAGTTCAAGCCCCACTTCCGACAAAAAAAATAAAAAAAGTTTCCAACTTTATAATTATGTGACAGCAATACACATGCAGTGGAGTGGAATTTATAGACATTATGATATTCTTTCACAATGCTGGGCAATGGCAGTGATCAACAGCTAGCAGCCACATGACCATGAGGCAGACAAAAAAACCCTCCAGTGTTACAATAATAAGCTATGATGCTGAGTAGGTTATGATTATTGAATGGATTTTCAACTTCACTGAGTATATTTAGATGTTAAGTAAGGGAACATCTGTATTCCAATATGTAAAAGAAACAGCATAATATTTCTAAATTTACAAACCTTATCAATGATAGACTGCATGTGTGATTTATGAGCCAAGTCACCATACAGAAGTGAAGACCACTGCTCAGGTGAAATACGGAGCCCTGCTTCCATGGCAATGTGAACAATTTGGGCATCATGTTCTCTGCGCAATGCCTCATAACTCCGAAATTCCTCCTTTAGCTGCATCAGGGAAGAATCTTCATCCCTTTTGGTAACCTAAAAAGTTAGAAAAGAATAAAAACTGATCAAAATTGTTCTGTGTCTCCCCTCGATTCCTCAATTAATTTACTTTTTTGGGGGGGAGAGGGGGTCTGTTGTGGAACTTGAACTCTGGGCCTGGCTAGGAGTTGCCCCTGAGCTCTTCCACTCAAGGCTACAGCCCTACCCCTTGAGCCACAATGCTTACTTCTGGTTTTCTAGTGATTAATTGAAGATAGGAGTCTCATACTTTAGTGCTCAGAGCTGGCTTTGAACCATGATCCTCAGATCTCATCCTCCTAAGTAGCCAGGATTACAGACGTGAGCCATCTAATTTACTTTTTAAGGGGAGTGATAAGGCACACTATATATCAAATATTACAAATTAGAAAAATAAGATAATGTCCTTATCACAAACCATTTTTGGAATAAAACAGAACTTTATAATTAAATATAGTCATTGTCTTCAATGAGTTCATCAGCAGGTAAAAGGGAAGAGACTCAAAAATAAAAAATTATAAAGTGCTACTTTAAGGCAATACAGAGAACAGGCAATTAAATCTAACTGATTAAGTAGAGCGAAAAAATTTCAGAAAATGTTAAGTTATACAAGTTCTGAAGTAAAGAAGAATGAGGAATAATTCTAGAAAGAACAGTGAGTAATGAAACAGATATATGAAAGATAAAGAGCTAGAAAAAAATCATAGAGGGCTTTATATATTATGGTATAAAATTTAGACACTATCCTAAAGGGAATGAAAAGCTTCTCAGTGTTCTCTCTCTGTCTCTGTCTCTTTCTCTCTTTTTTTGCCAGTCCTAGGGCTTATATTCAGGGCCTGAGAGCTATCCTTGGACTTTATCAAGGCTAGAGCTCTACTACTTGAGCCATAGCAGCACTTCCAGCTTTTTTCTATATATGTGGTACGGAGGAATTGAATCCAGGACTTAGTGCATGCTAGGCAAGCACTCTATCACTAGGCCAAACTCCCAGCCCCTCTTCTCAGTTCTTTTAAGTAGTGAATCAATATGATCAAATTTCTTTTTTGTTTTGTTTTTCCTGCAACTCCTGGGGTTTGAACTCAGGGCCTGGCCACTGTCCCTGAGCCTCTTTGTGCTCAAAGCTAGCATTTTACCACTTGGGCCATAGCACCACTTCTGACTTTTTTCTGAGTAGTTTAATGGAGATAGAATATCACAGACTTTTCTTCCCAGGCTGGCTTAGAACTGCAATTCTCAGGATCACAGCCTTAGTAGGTAGGATTACAGAGCTGAACCACTAGCACGTAGCTCAGATTTACATTTTTTTTTAAATAGTTTGGAGGCTGGGAACATGACCTAGTGATAGGGTGTTTGCCAAGAATACACAAAACCCTGGGTTCCATTCCTCAGTACCACATGCACAGCAAAAAGTAGGAAGTGGCACTGTGGCTCAAGTAATAGAGTGCTAGCCTTGAGAAAGCCCAAGGACAGTGCCTCTACCCTGAGTTCAAGCCCCAGGACTGGCAAATAAATAAATAAATGAAGAAGAAAAACAAAATTGGTAGTACAAAGCTAGATTAATAAGATACATAGTCAAGCCAGGAGCAAGTGGCTCATGCCTGTAATCTTAGCTACTCAAGAGTCTGAAACCTGAGGGTGATGGATATATGACAATCATAAACCACAAAACAAAATAATACCAATATGAAAGGAAAAACTCAAAATCTCAATGATACAAAGTATGAAAACCAAGGTTACTACATCAGAATAATAAATAATCTCTGTAACTTGCTGCTTCCCTAAAGTCAGGAAATCTAATACTATGTCTATCAGACAGCTAGAGGCCAAGCCTAGTAGGTTGAGTTAAATAAATTAAACCCATATCTATTATCAATTACTTGTTAATATAAAATGGAGTGGTCTACTGAGAAAATCTTTTTGTCTGTACTATTTCTATTCTTGGAGCTTATGACCAAAATAAACTCAACATACTTTCATTTCTAATTTAGGTATTTTACTTTCACAGCAGTTTAAGGGGTCTTTGTGTTTCAAGTCTATGAGCCTTTCTACAGACTTAGCTAACAACCTACATTCTTACACTGAAACTTACAAGGATACAAGCGGTTTTCCTATTCACAGTCAATTTAACTGCAAAATGGTTTACTTGACAATGAAAATACATTTGACAATACTTTGCTCTTGGGGCCGGGAGTTTGGCCTAGTGGTTAAAGTGCTTGCCTAGCATGCATGAAGACCCGGGTTCGATTCCTTGGTACCACATACATAGAAAAAAGCCGGAAGTGGTGCTGAGGCTCAAGTGGTAGAGCTCTAGCCTTGAGAGAAAGTCCAAGGACAGTGCTCAGGCCCTGAGCTCAAGCCCAGGACTGGCAAAAAAAAAAAAAAATACTTTGCTCTTGCTACCAAACCAAAAGCCCACACTGAATATACTGTCATTCAAGTAGTAGAGCGCTCACCTAGAGCAAAAAATTTTAATTACTACGGATAAGATAAAAATATTATAAAGCTTATCTACTCATATAAAATTTACAATTCAACTTCTTTTATTTTCTTGCAGTTCTAGGGCTTGAAATCAGGGGCCTAGGCTACTTTTTGCTCAAGGCTAACACTCTACCTCACGTGAGTCACAGTACAACTTCTTTTTTGTTTATGTGGCGCTGAGGATTCAAACCCAGGTTTCATGCATGCTAGGCAAGCATGCTGTCGTTATGGGGCTTGAAAAACTCTGGGACTGGATGCTGTTCCCTGAACTCTTTGGCTCAAGGCTGGTGAGCACTCTACCACTTCAGCCACAGTACCACTTCTGGTTTTCTGATGGTTAATTGGAGATGGTTAACTGGAGTCTCATGGACTAGTGCCTGGGCTGGCTTTGAATAGTGATCCTCAGATCTCAGCCTCTTGAGTAGCTAGGATTACAGGCATGAGCCACCAGCACCCAACTTCAAACTGTTTCTTTTTTTGAGGTCAGTCATGGAACTTGAATTCAGGGACTGGGTGCTATCCTTGAGTTGTTGCTTTTTTGTTGTTGTTGCTATTGGTACTGGGGCTTGAACTATGGGCCTGGGTGCTGTCCCTGAGCCCAAGCTAGTGCACTACCACTTAAGCCACAGCTCCACTTCGGTTTTCTGGTGGTTAATTGGAGATGAGTCTCAAGAACTTTTGTGCCCGGGGTTGGCTTTGAACCACAATCTTCAGATGTAAGCTTCATGAGTAGCTCAAAGCTGTATCTTTGTATTCTGTTCTATATTACTGAAACCTACGGGTAGGTAACTGGTATCAAAAATGAATAAATGCGAAGGAAAAAAGATTCCTACTTTTGTAAACATGTATTTTATTAACATGTATTATGGTATCACTGGATAATAATACAAATATTAGGAAACCTCTGTCTCACAGATAGGTAGGCATGTACAGACGGTTGCTCAGTGCTTACCTTAAAACAAGAAGCTCTATACAGTAGTTGGACAACATGACCAATGCTTGTTTTTGATGCCTGAGGAAATCGTGGTTCTAATCTTTGTACAACAAAAAGTACCAGAACTTTCCTTGAGAGGGCAGAACCATCTTCTAATGCCAGCAACACCAACTTCAAGGCCTCTTCTTGCATAGCTAGAAATAGTAAAAAAAAGAGTTCACTAGTGTGCAGAGCATGTCTGCCAAAAGCACCTTAAAATGGTTGATTACCCACAATCCACATTTAATTAGCCAAAAAGTGGTATCTCACAAACAGGAGAGTAGTTTATCTAAAAAGTCATCAAGGGCTGGGAATTTGGCCTAATGGTAGAGTACTTGCTTAGCATGCATGAAGACCCAGGTTTGATTCCTCAGTACCATATACATAGAACAAAAGCCAGAAATGGTGCTGTGGCTCAAGTGGTAGAGCTCTAGCCTTGAGAAAGCCCAAGAACAGCGTTCATGCCATGAGTTCAAGCCCAGGACTGGCAAAAAAATAAATAGATAAATAAATAAATAAATAAATAAGTAGTAGTCAGTCAAAAGAAAATATACTTTCGGTGTGGTGACTCACGCCTGTAATCCTAGCTACTCAGGAGGCTGAGATCTGGAGATCAAGGTTCAAAGCCAGTCTGGGCAAAAAAAGACTTGGACCTGAGACTCTTATCTCCAATAAACCTCCAGAAAAACGGGAAGTGAGGCTTGGCTCAGAGGCAGGGCGGTGGCTTTGCGCTGATATCCTTGAGCTAAAGAACTCAGGGACATTCCCAGGCCTAGGGGGAGGGCGGTAGCCTTGAGCTGAAGAGTTTAGAGACAGCGCCCAGGTTGAGTTCAATCCCCAGAACCCACCAAAAAAAAAAAAAGAAGAAAATATACTTTCTACAAAATATCCAAACAGAAAACAAATCAACAGGAACTTTAGTAATATATTTTCTGTAATTATACAAATAAAGTGATATAACAACATGTAAAAGAAAGCAGGTTCATACATAAAATGGTTACTCTGTCAGAAAACACTTCATCTGTAATTTAAAAGTGATATTTCCTTGGGCTGGGTTTGGCCCACTGGTAGAGTAATTGTTTAGCATGTGCGAAGACTGGGGTTCAATTCCTCAGAACGACATACATAGAAAAAGCTGGAAGTGGTGCTGTGGCTAAAGTGGTAGAGCACTAGCCTTGCCCAAAGCCCAAAGACAGTGCCCAGGCCTTAAGTTTAAAGCCCATAATTGGCAAAAAAAAAAGTGATACTAGCCTCTGAATGTAACACATCAACAAGGTATGAATTTCACTTACGTAGTTTTACAACTAGGGATGTATAGTGTAATCTGAGGAAACATCAAGCAAATTTAAATTTAAAAAGAAAAAATAACTGGCATATGTTCTTCAAGCATATCAATACCCAGAGGGCAAAGAAAGGATGAAGAACTGTTCCAAACAAGAGTACACTGAAGACCGGATATGGTGGCAAATGCCTGTAATTGAGCACATAAGAGGCTGAAGTAGGAAGATTGTGGGTTTAAGATCAATGTGGGCGACAAAGGAGAACTTCTCTCAAAATGCACAAACAAGTAAGGGAGGAAGGAAGTGCACTGTGGCTCAACTAGTAGAGTGGTAGCCTTTAGCTGAAGAGCTCAGGGATGGCACCCAGGCCCAGAGTTCAAGCCCCATGATCAACAAAAATAAAATACAATAAAAGAACACTGGAAAGTGTCATGACAAATAGATTTTACATTAAAAGTTGCTGAGAGCTCGTGGCTCATTTTTGTAATCCTAACTACTCAGGAGGCTGAGATCTGAGGATTGTAGTTCAAAACCAGCTCGGTCAAGGAAGCTGTGAGTTTCTTATCTCCAATTAACCACCAGAAAACCAAAGTGGTGCTATAGCTCAAAAGGTAGAGTGCTAGCCTTGAGCTGAAGAGCTCAGAGATAGTGCCCAGGCCAGGAGTTCAAGCCCCATGACCGACCAAAACAAAAGTTGTCTTAAAATAATAGTAGGCAAAATTATGAACTATAAATTACATTACTGTGTCTATGTTACTTTTTTTTCTTTTGCCAGTCCTAGGACTTGAACTCAGCCTGGGCATTGTCCCTGAGCCTCTCTGTGCTCAAGGCTAGGCAAGTACTCTACCACTAGGTCATGCTCCAGCCCCCGTTTTTCTAATTTTATCATTTTCTTTCTAAATTCATTAGCTGGAATTCTGCTATAAAGGAAGCTTCAGTCAATACAAAAGAATTGTCTTGAAATAGCTTATAAAGGAAAAGCAGGACAAAAATGTTTGGCTTTTTTTCAACTTATGCTTTAATTTTCTAAATATTGCATTTGTGCCTCTAGCAACAGCAAAGACAACCAATTATTTCCTATACTATCATTTCAAAGGCATATTTTTTTTTTTTCTGCCAGTCCTGGGCTTGAGCTCAGGGCCTGAGCACTGTCCTTGGACTTTCTTAAGGCTAGAGCTCTACCACTTGAGCCTCAGCACCACTTCCGGCTTTTTTCTATGTATGTGGTACCGAGGAATCGAACCCGGGTCTTCATGCATGCTAGGCAAGCACTTTAACCACTAGGCCAAACTCCCAGCCCAAATGCATAAATATTTATAACTGATTATACTTGGATTTAGTATATCATTTGTTTTGATATTTAAGTTATTATTATTTTTTTCATCTAGTCTTAGGGCTTGAACTTGGCCTGGGTACTTTCCAAGTCTCTTTGTACTCAAGGTTAGCAGTCTACTCCTTTGACGCACAGCAACACTTCTGGCCTTTTCTGAGTAGTTTATTGGAGCTGAGTCTCATATCCTGTCCGGGCTGGCTCTGAACTGCAATCCTCATACCTCAGCCTTCTGAATAGGTTAGGATTACAGGCATGAACCACTAGTGCCTGGGAAGTCATTCCAATTTTGTCCAGTGGGAGCTACTACAGTTTAATTGTCTTTTTAACAAGATTTCATTAGTCTTTGGTACTTTTTGTTTTTCTTCCAAGCACAAGAATTCCAAGGTCTATCTTTTACATTCATACTTTAGAACTAGAATTAATAATATATTTATCTGGTTTTAGTAAAATATAGTATTTGTTAAAGCTCTTAGTCTATGTGGGCTTTGATTATTTATTGCCTCTAAACTTTGAGAGGATAGATCTAGGAAATTATCATTGTTGTAGAAAGAGAAAAATAAAGGAGTCTATACTAATATTGAGAATTCAAACTTAAGACAACAAGGTTTTCATTTAAATGTTTGTTACTTGTATGTTTTTGTGTATGGACGAAGAATATGGTCTACAGTCTTGGTGTGAGACCTAGGCTGTCCTTGAACTCAAGTTGGCCTAGAACTCTGATCCTCTTTATCTCAGACTTTAGTATAGTAGATTTGCAAACATACTGTATTACAGTAGAGAACTTAAGAAGAAAAAGAAAAGGAAAATAAAGAAGGGAAATACAGAGTTTCGTGTATGGCATTAATTTAATTATGTAATTGATTTAAACTGCAGAGGTGATTTTGCTAGATGTTGTCAAATTGCTCTTTGTTTATATACTTGCTTTATTCCTATTACTGCTATATCAAAGTACCTATCTTCCAAACAAATCAGTCACAGAATACTTGATTCTGCCAATTTAATAGACAATAAATCACATTTAAGTATCATTTTTCAGTGTATATTCCTTTTAGTTGAAGGATGTTTTTTTTGTTGTTGCTGTTGTTAGTCCTGGGGCTTACTCTGGGCCTGAGCACTGTCCCTGAGCTCTTCAACTCAAGGCTAACACTCTACCACTTGAAACACAGCGCCACTTCCCATTTTCTGGTGATTAATTGAAGATAAGAGTCTCACCACCTTTGCTTATTGGGATGGGTTCAAACCAGATCTCAGCCTCCTGAGTAGCTGGGATTACAGGTATGAGCTACCAGCTCCTGGCTTATATAACACTTTTAAGGACACTTGTATAACTTCTCAACTACTAACTACACCTTTTGTCAATTACTCAGATTAGTTGTTTGATCTTCTGAAAAAAAATTGGGGTTGTCTTTTATGATACAGGGGTTTGGAGCTCTCTATATAAGCCATACTCCAGCTCTTTTAACTTTATATTTTGGACAGGCTCATGTTTCTGCCTGGGGTCAGTCTCAGACTATGATCCTCTCACATATCCCTCTGATATAACACAATCACACATGTGCTCCATCATGTCCAACTTGCTGAGAGAAAATCGCTAACATTTTGTCCTAGGTTGGCCTTGAACCAATATCCTTGTGATCTCTACCCTGAATAGCAATGGATTACAATGGGCACTAGCCATAGAGCTCAGCCTTCTGAATTTTTAAAGTACCTTGTAATAAGTTATATTTTTCCTAGTTTGAAAGTTTTCCTACTTTAAGGATTTTTTTTGTGATAAAGGTTCAACAAAATTATATGTTTAAATATAGTTAAGTAATTAATATTAATAATTTAAATTAATATATTATATGCTTAAATATATCTAAATATCATACTGCTTCTGTATTTTCAAGGCAAAAATTATGCTCCCTACTCCCAGGTTATTATTAACTTACTAAGTACTCCTGACCTATTCATAATTTAGGAAGTGATGATGTCATAAAGAATGCAGGGTTGGGAATGTGGCTTAATGGTAGAGTGCTTGCCTAGCATGCATGAGCCCTGGGTTTGATTTCTTTGTACCACATAAACAGGAAAAGCTGGAGGTGGTGCTGTAGCTCAAGTGGTATAGCAACTTTATCACAGAAAGGCTCAGGGGCCAAGTCCAGGCCCTGAGTTCAAGCCCCAGGTTAAGCAAACAATTAAGGAAAAATGAGAAAAAGAATGCATCCAATTCCTTTTCCAAATGCCTATCCAGTTGTCTGAATCCATCTTATAACAATGTTATAAACTTATACTCATAAACTTCATACTTCATAAACTTATACTTCATAAACTTATACTCAAAGTATAGTCTAAATCAGAGAGGTGAAACATTAATGCGTCAAAGAAAAGAAATACAGATGAATATTTCATCACTTTGGTATAAACATTTTTCATAAACAGTACATAGACATCACTAACCATAACAGAATTGACCCTTGGTGATTTTAATTTTTTTTCTTTTTGGAAGTGCTGAGGCTTGAACTCAGGCCCTAAACATTGTCCTTGGGTTTTTCCTCAGGGCTAGAGCTCTACCATTTGAGATATACCACCACTTCCAGCTTTTCTATGTATGTGGTACTGAGGAATTGAACCCAGGTCTCTGTGCATGCTAGGCTAACTCCCAGCCCTCTTTCTTTCTTCTTTTGCCACTCCTGGGGATTGAACTCAGGGCCTGAGCATTGTCCTTAGACACTTTTTTTTCCCTCACAGCTAGTACTATATGTCACTTGAACCATAGTGTCACCTCCGGCTTTTTCTGTGTATGTGGTTCTGGGAAATCGAACCCAGGGCTTTGTGCCTGCTATGTGAGCACACTACCACTACGCCACACTCCTGGCCCACTTCTTGCTTTTCTATGTTTGTGGTAACAACGAATCAAACCCGGGTCTTTGTACGTGCTAGGCAAGGACTCTACTATTAGGCCATGCTCCTGGCCCCAATTCTAGTATTTTTTTGTTTTTTCTTTTTTTTTACCTTTTTTTTTTGGCTTGAATTCAGGGCTTGATCACTGTCTTGGGGCTTTTTCACAGGGAGAGCCTTACCAGTTGAGCCATAGCAACACTTCTGGCTTTTTCTATGTATGTGGTACAGAGGAGTCAAGCCCGGATCTTCATGCATGCTAGACAAGCACTCTACCACCGGGCCAAACTTCTGGCCCCTTTGTTTTCTAAATGTTTTTTGTGTGTATGACTATCTGTGGCTTTAACTCAAGGACAGGGCTCTACCACTTGTAACACACCTTCACAGACTTTTCTGTCTGACAGGCTTCAAACTACAATCCTCAGATTTCAGCCTCCTGAGTAACTACAATTATATGTATGAGCCACTAGGGTCCAGGATATTTTCTAAGTATTAAAAACAATAAAGTTCTGTGTTTATTTTTCCCCAATTCTCTGCTTTACCCCAAATAAAAGTTTACCTCACTTGTATTATCTTAAGCCTATTTCTAGCTCAGTTTTCTATTTGTAAAATTAGAGTTAGATTCCCTATATTATTGACAGCTGAAACATGTACTAAATCACTTCCTACAATAATGTTATGATTGACAAAAACTGACTTTACCTTTAGTCATATGAATATATGTATGTGTAAATACTGATGAGTTTAAGTGCTGGGATGTTTACTAAACATGAGAAGTTGACATCCTTAATCAATGAAACCAATGAAAAATTTGAAATGAAAATCTATTTTACCTGGCCCTAGAAACTGGCATCCTCGAGCTCTAACAGCAGCCCACAGATTGGCAGACAATTGCTGAGGGTTCTGGTGCTGTAATATCAGTTCTGTTACAGTTCTTTCTCCAAGTGAACGGGCTGCTCTCATGGCTCTGACACGACCTTCTTCCTCTACCAGTTGACAGTTTACAAGTGTCACTAGTTTTCTTTGCATTGGCCGACTCAGTGCACTCTGGTTCAAACTAGCTACACCTTTAAGAAAAGAGAAACAAATGTTTCACAATAAAAAATGTAAGTACATTTGAATTATCTGCATTTACATATTAAGCCACAAATTCTAGTAAGTTCATTACACTGTAGTTTTATTTCCTCAGTATTATTGTAGCCCTGATTACCATTCTTCAGTGGCAATAAGCCTAATTTTTAGTTACTTTGTTTCATTTAGGTGTCGTATTCACAGGGTTCTATGTATCTAGATTTATTTAGTCTGTTCTCCACATTTACTAAAGCAACTGGAGGTAAATGCAAAGATGACTAAATATAAATTTTATCTTAAAAGTAATTATTAAAACTGGTTCATTTCTTTTAAATTATACATAAGATATTTTGCATGGTATTATTTTACCTATCTTCTTCCTCTAGGACCATTGTCCTATTTCTAATTTTTCTTCTCTTCCTTTTTCTCCCTTTTTCTTTCCTCTTTTCTCCCTCCCTTCCTCCTTTTCTTCATGTCCTCTTCCATTGTTTTTACCAGAAATCAAATCTAAGGCCTTGAGCTTGACCATGATGGGCAGCCACTCTTATCATTGAGCTATATCCTTAATCCCTAGCCTTTTTTTAAACAGTCTCATTACATAGCCCAGGGTAATCGGTAATCTAGGACTTACTATGTGGCCCTGGGCTGGCTTTGAATGTGTAATCTTCCTTCCTCTGCATCCTAATGGCTAGGATTACAGTTATATTCCATGATACCTGGCTTCCTGAGGAAGCCCTTATTTACATACTGGAAGACTCCAAATATAGGCCAAGCTGGACTCCTGTGTAGACCATGCTGACAATAAAATTATAATTCTCCTGCTTTAGACTCCTAATGCTAGGATTACAGGTGTTCACCATACCTTGCTATCCTATAGACTTCCTATATTCACTGCTTCCACAACCTAATTCACAAATTCTAAAACCTATTACATTAACTTTTTGCAACTATCTCAACCAAAAGGGCTTTTGTACGGCAGTTACTTATTCTTTGCAAAATTCACCGTTAATTCTCAATCCTTATTTGGTCTTCTAACATCATTCAACACATATGATTACTCGTCATTGTATTAAACTATTTGTTTTAAGAATACTCTATTGCCTCAGTTTTATTTGTTCCTTTTTTCCATCTTTTTTGCTGAAACCCTCTTGACTTGTTAATGTTAAAGAGATCCAGGACCTATCTATTTCTCATATACACTCACTCCTTAGGTGATCTCACCCAGTCTCATTGCTTTAAATACCAATCATCTGTTAATGTCTCTCAAAGTTCTATCTTCTAGATGTCATTCTCAACACAAAACTAACATTCACTAATTTCTCAACAGCATCCAAATGAATAATAGACATTTTAAATTTACTATGACCATAAATGAACTCAAATTTCTTACCTAAACCTAGTCTACCCTCACTATTATGTAAATTGATGGCAACTTTCCTACCAGGTACTCAGGTCAAAAACCAGAAGACATGCTTGACTTTGGTTTGCCTCTCCCACTCCAAATCTATTAACTTAAGACATACGCTGGCTCTACTGACCATTTTTCACCACCTCTATTGCTACTAACCTTGCCCCTTACAGCCTCTTATGAATTACCCTACTTCCTACAATTGACTTTGATAATGAATTCTCAACATGGCAGTTGGTTGAACATTAGAATATGTCACTGCTCTGTGGTTTCTTCCTCCATTTTTTATTAGCCTTCTACAAATATTCACCCCTTGATATTTTGATTCCTGTAACTATACCATTTTTTAATACTAATTGTTCACTATATTTTTGTCTCATTTATTATAATATATAAACGGTTACAGCTTTATAATATTTTCCCTTTCTTAGATTTCCCTTATTAATGTAAGGTCTACCCCTAGAAAGTAGGTCTGGAGCCTGCCCAGCCCCAAGTCCCTGTCTAGTACCTGAGTTACCTTACCTAGGTAACTGGTACACCTGGAATCAGTCACCTTCCCCTGAAGTCATACCCTGGACTGCCCTGGTCACCTCCCGTGGGACAGTTGGATATCCACATCCAATGTGGCCACATGTGGCTACTACACCTCCCCATATAAGCGGCTATGCGGCTCCCAGCCACATGTCTCCACCAGGCATGGAGGGGCAAACATTTTCCTTCTTGCCTGAATCCTGAGTAGCATTCTCTTCTATCAACCTACCTTAATTTAAACCTAACAATTATAGTTTCCCTTTCACAGAGATAAATGCTGTATTTGAAAGAAAGTATATTCTTTCCTACAGTTTACTAAAATATCACAGCATCAGAATAGTGCCTGGTATTTAGTCTGTGTCTTTAAGCAGAAATAAAATAAATACATGACTGATACACTCAACAACTATTACATTTATGATTTACTAATTACTTCATACATATATAATGAAAATAAAGTTCTATTTTTGTCACAGTACTTAAAAGAACTTATTATTATTTGTATACCCATCTCCCCCAATACACTATAGGATCCATGATGTGACCTAACCACTGGAAGTATCCAATATTTACACTTGCAAAGTCTTACTTGCCAGCAAAAAAGCTTTTTAAAAACTTACCTTTACCTCCACTTAGTGGTTTTAAGTAGAGTGCCAAATCTTCAACACATTTTTTTGCAACCTCATAATGTTTATTCTCACCTAGATTACTTAACTTTATTGACTGATGATCTGGTACCTAGAAAAAGGAAATTTGCAGAATACATTCATCCAGCTCACTCAACTGCTATTTATATACTTAACAATAATCTTGAGTATATTATTATAATACACAGACAACACATTAGTAATATACATTCAGTAAATTTAAATTTAACCACTAGCCACACTGTTTTCCCAAGTAGGCTACATTGTTTTTTTCCTTTGTCAGTCATAGGGCTTCAATTCTGGGTCTGGGTACTGTCCCTAAGCGCTTCACCTCAAGGCTAGGGTTCTTACCACTTTGATCCAGAGGACCACATCCGGTGTTCTAGTGGTTAACTGAAGATAAGAGTCTCACAGACTTTTATGCCTGGGCTGGCTTAGAATGATCAGCCTCCTGAGTAGCTAGGATTAGAGGTATGAGCTACCAGTGCCTGGCTTAGGCTACATATTTTATAGTAGCAACGAGGTAGACTAAGGAAAGGGAAAAAAGAAAAGTAGTTAATAGTATTAGATCAATTATAATTTTTTTTTTTTTTTTTTGCCAGTCCTGGGCTTGAGCTCAGGGCCTGAGCACTGTCCTTGGATTTTCTCAAGGCTAGAGCTCTACCACTTGAGCCTCAGCACCACTTCTGACTTTTTTCTATGTATGTGGTACCGAGGAATTGAACCCAGGTCTTTATGCATGCTAGGCAAGCACTTTAACCACTAGGCCAAACTCCCGGCCCCATCAATTATAATTTTTGATAATAGTTGTATAATTTTAAAAGATGCTAAACTTAGTGGAAAATTTTACATGACCTTTGGACATTACTTTTCAAATCTTTGAAAATTCTACTTCAATAAATGCAATTTTTGTATCGGAAAAGTGAAGATGAATATTTCATAGTGCCAATGTATTTGGTGCTTCAATATTTACATTCAATATTTACATTTAAAGAATACTTAATGATGTCTGGCACTAGGGAGCTTTCAGTGAACAAAACAAAATTTCTTATATATGTAAAGGTACTACTCTATGGAGACTAGAGGGAAACAATGAAAACAAAATTTTAAAAATAGGGGCCGGGAGTTTGGCCTAGTGGTTAAAGTGCTTGCCTAGCATGCATGAAGATCCGGGTTCGATTCCTCGATACCACATACATAGAAAAAAGCCGGAAGTGGTGCTGAGGCTCAAGTGGTAGAGCTCTGGCCTTGAGAAAGTCCAAGGCCAGTGCTCAGACCCTGAGCTCAAGCCCAGGACTGGCAAAAAAAAAAAAAAAAAAAAAATTTAAAAATATAAGTTTATTTGGTCTAGTGACTCATGCCTATAACCTCAGCTACTGAAGTGGCAAAGAATGAGGAGATTGTTGGACACTGATGGTTCATGTCTGCAATACTAGCTACTGAGGATCCTGACTGAGACCATATGTGGTTCACAGCCAGCCTGAATAGGCAAGTCCATGAGATACTTATCCTAATTAACTACCAAAATGCTGCATGGCTTAAGCCACAGAACACCAGTCTTGACTGTGTGTTATATACACCAACAGGCATACATGTACATGTAGCTTATAAGCCACAGAACACCAGTCTTGACTGTGTGTTATATACACCAACAGGCATACATGTACATGTAGCTTATTTTCTCATACAACAAAAGTTAAAAAATAAAATGGAGAAACTTTTCTTTTGTGGGCTTTAAGTTGGTTTGCATCTGGTAAAAGCTTATTCCCCCCCTTTCATAATAAAATAAAAGCTTATTTCCCCCATCATAAATAAATATTTTTATGTCCATATATAAAAATATCTCTCAAAACTGTTTTATCTATAAAAAATTCATGTACATAAATTCTGAGTTCAGAATTGAGAAAAAATGTATATAACTGTAATAAAATTTATGGTTTTAAGAATTTCATGATACTAATTGATGAGACTCTTTTAAAGAATATAATCATGAAAAAAGCAGGAACATTGGTAATATTTTTTATGTCTCATTTATCCTTAAACATTTTGCACATATTTGCAATAAAGGAAGTTTGACAATCATCATAGATACTAAATGAGTAAAATACTGAAAGCTTACCTGGGCTCCAACCAACTGGAGAAGTGCAAAGTTGACAGGAAGTACATCAATGTCTGTGTTGATGGCTGTCTGGTCAAAAGGACAAGCTTTTCGGTGAAGTTTATTCAAGCAGGTCTTGCAAACAGTGTGTGAACAACCTAAACTGATGGGTTTGTGCACATTCTCATCAAATTCATTATAGCAGATTGGACAGGACAGAAATTCTGTCCATTGAGCTGCCTGCACAGGCATTGTGGAATCTGGATGGTCGGGTGAGCAGTCTAGCAGATCATTATTTTGCTGTGTAGTGTTTTGTAAGCTGGAAATGGACAAAAGTAAGAGTTACCCACATATTCATCATTTATCTTCTACGAGTTATCTGCTAAAATCAACCATCATAGCCCCAGAATCTGAAACACTTCTAAATATGCTTTGACTATCTTAAAAAAAAAAAACAACTATTTGCCAAACATTATATTTCTGAAATTTTGCCCAGAAACAATTCACTATAAGTGTTTCTGTCAACCAAAAACTCTCTATTTTTATTGGATGCTCTTGAAGTATCATTAAAGCTTTTATATATTTTTCTTAAAGACCATTAAAATAAGCAGATTAACTTTCCACATTCCGTGTTTTTTCTGTTTATTGGTTTTGTTTTTTGTCAGTCCTGGGACTTTAACTTAGGGGCAGGGAGTTATTCTGTGGGCCTCTTTGTGCTTAAGACTAGTGTTCAGATCTCAGCCTCTTAAGCAGCTAGGATTATAGACACCAGCCATGGGCCCCTGGCCTTCACATTCCATTTTTAAAAACGCAACTTACTATGGACTGTCAGGGATTTTGTTTTTAAGTATTCCTCATAAGTAATTATTATCCTCAAATAGATCTAGATCTAACAGCTAATAACCTTTGGAAACGACTGATCAAGACAATACTGTAAAACTGGGATGTAATTCATGCGCAAGGCCCTGGGTTAGATCCCTAGCAACACACACACACACACACACACACACACACAGAGATTGTACTCAAATAAGAAGACAGCTTTCTCACCTGGAGAAAGACATTGGTCAGGACTTGACTCTGAGGCTGAGGTTCTAGAAATCTATCGAGGACTGTGTTGAGCTATTTGTCCATAAGTGAAAAACAAAAACAAAAACAAAACAAAACAAAAAAACTACTAACATAGCACCCAACATAAAACGAAGAAAAGAATGTTTAAAATAACCTTGTACCCAGGCATGGTGGCTCATGCCTGTAATCCTAGCTACTCAGGAGGCTGAGATCTGAGGATTCTGGTTCAAAGAAAATCCCAGGCACTAAAGACTGTGAGACTCTTATCTCCAAATAATCCACGAGGGAAGTGGAGCTGTGGCTTTAGGGGTAGGTTGATAGCCTTGAGCTGAAGAGCTCAGGGACAGAGCCTAGGCCCAGACAGAGTTCAAGCCCCATGACCCACAAAAAAAACAAAACAAGACAAAAAAACAAAAACCTTGTAATATTCCACAATTAGTATAGGAAAAAAGAACCACAATTTTTTAAAAATGTAGTAAGTATTTATTTATTCATTGCATTTTCCCAGAAAAAGGGAAGGGAAGAGTCTGTATGAGTTACCAAAAAAAAAAAAAATTAGAAAAGGGGAAAGGAAGTACTTGGGTACAGCACAAATCAACCATGAAATAAAACCCAGAGCTGGGATCAGAAAAAGAACAGATAGGTACACTCTCCCTCCCTCTTCTCCCATAAATTCTAGATTTCTCACAAAGCTTTGGTTCATAGCAGTAAACACAGCATTACATTTGTCAGTCTCCTGTTAAACAACCTTGTGGTCACTTTGACATAACTTTCGTGCACCTGTGTAAAAGATCCTGCGTGACTTCAACATACATTCATATTCCCTTTCTTGGTCTCCTGACCCCACATTCTACATGGAAAGCCCCGAGTTGCTTCTCTCCATTATGAAAGATCAAGTAGGTTTGGTCACCAATGTCATATATGGCAAGAACCACATTTTAAAAAATAAAAGGGCTCAGGTTGAAAACAAGATGGGAGGTGGAGCCTAGCTTCCCAGGAATCATTGCATAAGCCACATAACAGTTGAAGAGACATTCCAAAGATTGTTTATGGGCACCTAAGTTTTCTTTTGAGGGAGAAAAAGGGTAGGGGCTGCACTTATTTTTAGGAAAGATATAGTCCAAAGTTAAGAAACAAGTAAAGTGAGGGAACAAAAGAAAAATAATGGTTCAAGATCCTCACTTTAGAAGAAGCCTCTGCAACTTAGTTTCAGATCCTTTTGTCTAGTGCAGAACCTTCTGTCAAAGATGCTTTGGCTATTTTTCTCAATTCTGAAAGTAAGTTCTTACACAATAAAACCCCAAAAGAACACAGAGAAAGATCCACCCATTATTATTTACACAATTACAGCAATTACTAACTCAGAAACTCAGTGAAGTCCTACAAAGCATAGACAAATACAATCAACTAGAGGGGGGGAGTATTTGTTGGGAGACAAAAAAAACAGGATCAGACACACCACCCAACACATTCTACTTCATTTGTCCCAAAGAAACACTATTGTTTCTTTGTTGTGTTTTTATGTAAAAAAAAAAAAAAAAAGGTTTTGTTGTTGTTGTTTTAAATAGTAAGCTGGGTGTTAGTGGCTCTCACATCTGTAATCCTAGCTACTCAGGAAGATGAGAACTGAGGATCAGGGTTTGAAGCCAGCCTGGTCTAGAAAAAGTCCAAAAAAGCTGAAAGTGAAGCTGTGGCTTAAGTGGTAGAAAACTAGCCTTGAGCAAAAGAAGCTAAGGGACAGTGTGTAGGCCTGAGTTCAAGACTTAAGGCTAGCACAAAAAATTTAAAAAAATAAAAATGAAAATTAAGCTGAGTGTGGTGGCTCACACCAGTAATCCTAGCTATTCAAGAGGCTGAGATCTGAGGATCAAGGTTCAAAGGCAGCCTGGGCACAAAAGGACCTGAGACTCTTTATTTCCAAGTTACCTCTAGAAAACGGGAAGTGGGGCTTGGCTCAATGGTAGGGAAGTAGCCTGGAGCTTAATTAAGCTCAGGGACACTGTCTAGGCCCAGGGATACCCTGGTAGCCTTGAGTTGAAGAGCTCAGGGACAGTGCCCAAGCCACGTTCAAGCCGGATGACCCACAAAAATAAATAAATAAAATTAAAAATTAATTGAAAAAAAGCTCAGTAAAAATGAATTAAATGTCTTTCATTTAAATAAAACCCTACCGATACAAAACTTTTTCTTAAATAGCTCTAACTCAAGTTTTTAATACTGTGTTGTGTATATTTATACTGTTCATTTTCATATTCCCATACTCTTTAGCACCATCAATCTAAAAACTAGTCTGCTTCTAACTTTAGAGATGAACAGGATGCAAGTGAACACATAATCCTTAAAACTATTAAACAAATTTAATGTTATTTTCTGGCTACAGAATTATTCTAGGAAAATTTGTGAATCACAACAAAAATGAATTTTTATTTTAAATTCACTACTGAGAGTCCTTCAGTTACTAGCCTGAATTGGTCTTTTTTTTTTTTCTCATAATGAGTACTTATTTGGGAAAGGTAATTCTGTTGGCTGAGAGTATGATAAGCCACTGGTAATAGAAACCAATAAGCAGTTATTTGGTTTTCCAACATCATCCAGTGTTTAAAACTACAGTAGGGCTGGGCACAGTGGCTCATGCCTGTAATCCTTGCTACTCAGGAGGCTGAGATCTGAGGATCAAAGTTCAAAGCCAGTGCGGACACAAAAGGACCTGAGACTCTTATCTCCAATTAACCTCAAGAAAACGGGAAATGGAGCTTGGCTCAAGAGTAGGGCAGTACTCTTGAGCTGAAGAGCTCAGGGATAGCAGGGATAGCGGGGATATCGTACAGGACAAGTTCAAGCCCCATGACCCACAAAAGAAAAAAAAAAAAAAACTACAGTAAAGCATACCAGAACTTACTATATAATTGTATGCTATAACACCCCTTTACCCATGTTTTCACATATAAGAACACCAGAGCCTTTAACATAATGCTATGAAGTTTAAATTCTACTAGAAATTGAATTAACACCCTTTAAAAGGCTTTAAAATTTAAGCAGCTGGGTGCCTGTGGCTCATACTTACAACCCTAGTTCTCAGGAGGCTAAGATTTCAGTTTGAAGCCAGGCTGTGTAGGAAAGTCTATGAAACTTATCCCCAATTAATCATAGAAAAAGCCAGAAGTGGAGCTGTGGCTCAAACGGTAGAGCATTAGCCTTGAGCAAAAGGAGTTTGGGGACAGTACCCAGGATCAGAGTTTAAGACCTAGGATCAGCAAACGTGTGTGTGTGCGCACACACACACACACCTATAAGAAAACTTTGATAATAAGTCTGCCAAATGTTCCTCCTGCTATGCATCAAATTCCAACAACAAAATTTAAAACCTTGTATGATGAGATATAATGAGTATCTAGTTTTTGAAATGTTTTCCTTCAGTATTATTAAAAGTAAATTCTAGATTAAGACAATATATTATTTAAAACACCAATGTCTATTAGATTTAACTAGTGATGACAAAACTGAAGTTCCAATTCTTTTAAAATAATAATATTGAAGTCAGGAGTGTGGCTTGGCCTAGTGATAGAGTGCTTGCCTAGCATGTACAAAGCCCTGGGTTCTATTCCTTGGTACCACATACACAGAAAAAGCCGGAGTGATGCTGTGGCTCAAGTAGTAGAGTGTCAGCCCTGAGAAAGCTCAAGGACAGTACCCACCCCAGGCCCTGAGTTTACTCCCCAGGACTGGCAAAAAAAATAAAAAATAAAAAAAAATAAGGGTACTTCATCAAACTATGTATAAATTATTATTATTATTTTTTTTGCCAGTTCTGGGCTTGAGCTCAGGGCCTGAGCACTGTCCTTGGACTTTCTCAAGGCTAGAGCTCTACCACTTGAGCCTCAGCACCACTTCCAGCTTTTTTCTATATGTGGTACTGAGGAATCGAACCCGGGTCTTCATGCATGCTAGGCAAGCACTTTAACCACTAGGCCAAACTCCCGGCCCCTGTATAAATTATTTTTATAGCTACCACAAATGACAAGTATCTTATTTTTATATTTTAAAAACAAGATATGAAGCCAGGTGCCAGTGGCTTACATCCACAATCCTAGCTACTTAGGAAGCTGATATCTAAGGATCACAGTTCAAAAGCCATCCAAAGCAGAAGGTCTGCTTATTTCCAATTAACTCCTAAAAGACATAAGTGGAGCTATTGCTCAAGTGGTAGAGCAGTAGATGTGAGTACAAAATCCAAAGGTCAGCACTAGGCTCTAAGTTCAAGTCTAGGATTAGCCCAGCACAAAAACAAATGAAAAAAAAAAAAAGATATAAACAGGCAACAAGAATATATATAGTGGATGTTAATATATGAAACTTTTAGGCTTATAACTGACACATTTATACAGACAATTTATAAGGAAATCTAAATTGCTTACTACCAAAGTACTTACTCTAAATATACTTACAAAGTATTTTAAGTTGAGATAAAATATATCAAAAAGTTTACAACTTGGGAGGGAAAAACTGGGAGACAGCGAAGGAAGGAGTGACACTGTCCAAAAAGAAATGTACTCATTACCTGACTTACGTAACTCCTCCGTACATCATCTTTACAATAACAAGAAGAAAAAAGAAAATGCCAAAAAAATTAAAAACTGAAGATGAGTAATAAGATGAAGCATAAGAATAAGAAATGCTAAATTAGGGGCCGGGAGTTTGGCCTAGTGGTTAAAGTGCTTGCCTAGCATGCATGAAGACCCGGGTTCGATTCCTCGGTACCACATACATAGAAAAAAGCCAGAAGTGGTGCTGAGGCTCAAGTGGTAGAGCTCTAGCCTTGAGAAAGTCCAAGGACAGTGCTCAGGCCCTGAGCTCAAGCCCAGGACTGGCAAAAAAAAAAAAAGAAATGCTAAATTAGAAATGGAACCTTAAACAGATTTTTGCTTCATTTCCCAATCTATAAGTACCTTGCTATGATTCTTACTCATAAGCATAGCTCAAATGAAGAAAAGTATTAGCACCAAACTATATATCAGCTAAGTACTTTCATTTTCTCTTATTAATCATTATGCAGTCAGTTGCAGACCATGGTACTTGATTTTAAAATGTAATAATACTATTTATAGACTTTTTTCACTGACGTGTGGGTGTATGTATGTACATATAGTACTTTATAATTAGGCATATAAAAATATAAACATTAGACTTCAATTGTTCATTAAAAGCCATTGTTTTTATTCTAGTTAATATATACAGGAACTATAAGCTACTGAAATGAAATAGAATGGTGCTTCTTAAATCAGAAAAATAAGAATTAAAACTAACTCTGGATTTAAAATTAAATTTAAAGTATCAGTTTAAGTACAACTTAGAGTCTAACTAAAAAAAAAAAAAAGGAAGTGGCACTGTGGCTCAAGGGATAGGGTGGTAGCCTTGAGCTGAAGAACTCAGGGACAGCACCAGGCCCAGAGTTCAAGTCCCACGACTGACCAAAAAAAAGGGGGGGGGGAGTTTTGCCTAGTGGTACATTCCCTGCCTAGCATGCACGAAGACCGGGGTTTGATTCCTCGGTATCATATACATAGAAAAAAAAAACTGGAAGTGGTGCTCTGGCTCAAGTGGTAGAGCTCTAGCCTCAAGAAGAAAAAGTCCAAGGGCAGTGCTCAGTCCCTGAGTTCAAGCCCCATGACTGCCAAAAAAAAAAGAAAAAGAAAAAGAAAGAAAAGAAAGCTAATAGCCAACACTGGCGGCTTATGCCTGTAATCCTAGCTACTCAGGAGACTGAGAGCTGAGGATGGAGGTTCAAAGCCAGCCCAAGCACTAAAGTCCGTGAGTCTCGTATCTCCAGTTAAACACCAGAAAACTGGAAGTGGCACTGTAGCTCAAGTGGTAGACAGCTAGCCTTGAGCTGAAGGCTCAGGGACAGCATGCAGGTTCAGAGTTTAAGCCCCACAAATGATCAACAAAACAAAACAAAACAAAAAACCAAAAAAACCCAGCTAATGTAAACAACCTATAAATTCCCAAACTCAGCATCTAAACCTGTCAACAGGACTGGGGGAAAACAAGGAATTAAAGTACTATGTCTTAGCTTTTAAGTTATAAATACATGAGTTTCTCAAGTTTCCCTTTTTTTCTGGTGGTACTAAGGGTCTGAACTCAGATCCTGTGCTTATGAGACTGGTGCCCATTTGAGCAAAGTCCCCATTCTTTTTGCTTATTTTTTTGGACAGATTCTCATGTTTTTCTCTGAGGCCTGGTCTGGGACTGTGATCCACCAACCTACATCTGGAGTAGCTGGAACTACAGATGTGCAACATCATGCCCAGCACAATTCTTCTTTCTCAATGAAGAAGCTGAATTTAGTTTTTAAGTTAGAACTTTTAATGCAGTTTTTAAAGTTAGAACTTTTCATGCATTTTAGTACAAACACGGTGATATGGTAACTTCCTATTTTAACTAATATTTATACTTTTTAGTACTAGTTAGACTTGAACAATATCTATTTTTTAGACACAATTTGATTACTTGTTTTTCCCTAAATAAGGGCAACTATACAATTTTATCTTTCTTATTACTTAGCCTTACTATCTGGTTATAAGAGAATACTCAGGAAGATTTTAGTTTTCATATATTCACTTCTGTTGACTTATTTACTTCCTTAATAATATTGGACAAAACCTGGGCCTTATGCAAGCACTCCTTATGCCTACTTTTATTCAGTTAAATTACTTATTGGAAGACTAATTCTGTTCCATAATAGCAATGTCCAAAAAATATATAAACACAAGGTCTTGGGAATGTTGGATTTGGTATATAGTACATGTTTAGAATGTACATGTTTGGCCCTGCATTTCTTTAGCACCTACCTACCCCCCAAAATTAAATACTCTGGTAGTTATACTAAAAAGAAAATAGGTGAAATGAATTTTAGTTAACTCAATTTATCCAAAGTACCATTTCAGTACATAATCAACATATACGACTAATTAAATATTTAAAAACAACTTTGTATCAAGTCTTTGAAATATGATGTGCACATTTTATACTTACAGCATATCTTGAATCACATTAGTTTCATTTCAAGTCCTCATTTCATTGCCACAAGTGGCTAATGGATGGTGTGGGCCAGTGCACTTCTAGATTACCAAAGATTATAAAGTAATACTCAAAATTAACTTTTATTAAAAGTCACACCCATAACAAGTCTTTCATTAAACAAGAAAAAAAAAAGACCATGATGTGTAACTTAAAACATTAATGAGACTAGGGATAAAATATCAATTTATTTTTAATTTGAAGCTAGCTTTGTTACTACACGTTTCCTTTTTCCATCATTGGGAAGTGAAACTTCAACCAAAATGACAGTAAGTACTTATTATGACCTTGTTGTACGTTCCTTTTTAACTCTTTTAGCTATCACATACAATGTACAAGTTCTGTTTTCAAATTATAAAACCCTGAGAGTAAAGAAACCATGCTTTGCTAAATGACCACGACAAGCTACTAAAGCAGAACGTGAATTAATAAAAACATGAACAAAGGATATATGTCTTCTGGCATGTCAGGTTAACATAAGGGTAACAAACCAGGAGAAACTCAGAGCATTCACTAATGAACTGCAATTACATCCTCAGAGTAAAAAGTCTCTTTAAAATGTTAACATCTGCCCTTTTAAAACACAACTGCAATAGGTGTTTACCATTTTGTATGCTAGCAATTTTCAAAACTCTAAAATTTGGGAAACAGAAACCTCCAAATCAATAAAATTGGCAGTATTAAGAAATAGCCTTTAACAGGATGTGATGGTCTGTTTTTCAAGAACTTTAATACGGAAGTAAACAACACAAGACAATGTGAGGTTAGAATCGTGGTTGAAACTATTCAAGATAAAAGATGAGAACAAGAGGCTGTGTGAACCATTCTTTATGATTCAAAAAGTTTTAACTGAGTGTGTATACATTTAACCACGAAAAAGCTGCACTTACTGCTTTTAGGAGTGGGGGTGGGAATGGTGGGGCTAAAACCATAGCACTTTAGTGTTTAGTTTGGGGTGAGATCGTATCACTTTCTAAGGTTAATCAAAAGTTCCTACAGGAACTTATAGGTGTGACTCACATACAAATTGTAATAAGGGTAATTGTAAAGCATTTTATCTGAGATAGAAAGCCATTCTAGGCACAGTGGGTAGAAAAAAAAAATGCAAAAATTACCAAGGGACCTAGGTAAGAATAGTAGGCATTAAAAAGAGAATCCAGGTAGGTTTTTATGAAAATATGAAACAGGCTGAAAACGACTGGCTCTCTACTTTGTGATTATTGGGGACTATTCTGGTGTGAAGGTTTTATCTGCCGATGATATCATAAACTACAGTGATCTGAAGGATGGAAATGACAACTACTCTCATCCTCTCCCTTCCTGAAAGCAAAGGATAGAGAAAAGTAGAGCTGTTTCTCTGAGAAACAAAGATGTTCTCTACCATTCTTCTAAGATGGTGGAAGAGTCTCCTCAAGAGGCTTCACCATGGGGGGAAAATGAAAGAGGGAATACAAGAAAGCCACAGCAGAATTCCCTGGCTGTGCTTCGTGCCATTGCTTCTAGTCACATCCCCAGTGCAACCACTTTGGCCCGGCCATCTCCCTCCAGGGCATTGTCTGACCAGGGTCCCTATTTACACCCACTCAGACCGGCTCCACCATCCTCGCGCCAGGGTCTCAGGAAGCCCCGGGGCTGAAAGAGGAAAAGCTGGAGCGGGACCGGATTTCGAGGTCCTCTTCCAAAAGCCCCCTCTGAACCAAGTGCAGGAGGCGGGGGAGAAGGGAAGCTGGCCTTGGCGAAGGGGTCCCTCCGTGGTCAGAGGTGTCCTCCTGGACGGTGTGGAAACGCGGTGGCCATTGGAGCCTTTCGCTTCGCATCGCCCAAGCCCCACCAGGCCCCGGGGCTCGTCCGTGTCAGGTGCGGCCCGCAGTCCCTAACTCTCGGGGGGGCCCCGGCGGCCGCGCCGCACAAGCTACCGGGGCCGACCCGGGTCTCCCGCCCGACCGCTTGGGGACCCGGCACTGGGACTCGGGCCCGAGCCGCAGCGCGCCCGCCCCCGCCCTACCTGAGGGGGCCCGGGCGGGGTCGCTAAGGGCCGCTCCCGGGAGCCCCGCGACGGCGCGGCTCGGCGACGGAGGCGCCTCGTCTCGCCGGGGCAGAGCTCGGCGGCGGTTTCAGGGCCTCAAACTCCATCGGGAGCTACAGGGACAGCCCCGTTGGCGGCGGCGAAGGCCGCGACGGGGCCTCCTCCTCCTCCTCCTCCTCCCTCCCTCCGCCTCCTCCTCCTTCTCCTCCTCCTCCTCACCACGGAGGCGGACCTGGAGGGATCCCGACTTAGCTCTCGCGAGAAGATACTCTCCACCTCACGCGAGATTACGCAAAGCCGGGCGTGAGGGAGGTGGTGGAGGACCGTAGTAGCCCCGACCACCTAAATTGCGTTTTAGCTTCCATCTGGCCGAGCGAGTCCACCCCTGTCACGTGACGATGGAGGCCGGGAGTGCTGTGGGAGATGCTGTGAAGACCAGCCAGGCGAAAGGATTGATGGGAAACTCCCTGCAAGCTCCTTTGCGCTCTGAGCCAGCGTGTCGGGTTATCCGCCGGGCAGACTCTGATGATTGATAGCCGTGGTACACATCCCACTCCGCCAGGCAGGAAATGCTAACCTGACGCCCCACGGATCTCCCTCGGACACCTCCCTCCTCGAAAGGTGGTCAGGATCGAGATGGAAAAGTCCCATTTCGGCGTTCTAGGCGCAACGAATGTATTGAAGGAATTTTTTTTCCCCGCAGCAAACTCGGAGGATGAATGATTTCTGTTCTTGCAGATGAAGAGAATAGGTTTGAGGTAATAATTCGTGAATTCACTGACTGCCTCGATTCTTAAATATTTTCGTTTTAGCTACATCTTATCAAAATAATCCCTAAGAAGGCGTTGAGAAACTGAAGAACACTGGTGAAGAAAATGATTTTGGGGGCCGGGAGTTTGGCCTAGTGGTAGAGTGCTTGCCTAGCATGCATGAAGACCCGGGTTCAGTTCTTCGGTACCACATATAGAAAAAAGCCAGAAGTGGTGCTGAGGCTCAAGTGGTAGAGCTCTAACCTTGAGAAAGTCCAAGGACAGTGTTCAGGCCCTGAGCTCAAGCCCAGGACTGGCCAAAAAAAAAAAAAAAAAAAAAAAAAACTAAGAAAAATATAGTTACAACAGATGTGATAATGCATACCTGTAATACAGCACTTGGAATCGTGAGATGGCATTACAAGGTCAAGGCCAACCTGTGCCATAGAGACCCTATCACAAAAATAAAAACTATATATGGCTATAAGTTGGGTGTGCAGATGGCACGCAATTGTGATTCCAGCAAAAAGAGGGCTGAGGCAGGCAGAACACAAGGCCATCAATGAGGCTAGCTGTATAACAAGAATAATTTTGTTTGTGCCCATGAGAACCAAGCACAAGCATTTTTAGATTTACCCAGCCCATTCTTCCATTCAATAATGAAATGTGCCTAGCAAAATTGCTCCTCTAATTTTTTTTTTCCTATCCTGGGGCTTGAACTCAGGGTCTGGGCACTGTCCTTGAGCTTTCTCAAGGCTAGCACTCTCCTACTTGAGCACCACTTCTGGCTTTTTCTGTGTGGTACTGAGGAAACAAATCCAGGGATTTGTGCATGCTAGGCAATCACTCTAGCCCCATATGCCTAATTTTTCAATGGAATATTGATGGTTGAGTTTAGGTTAACTTCCTAACCTACTATATTTTCCCACTCTATTGGCTTTTTACATTCCACAAGTTAACGAAATATATATGTAGAGATGTGTAAGATTTAACAAAAGTATAATGATCACATTTAAAATAAAAACAACATTCCTTGGGGCTGGGAATTTGGCCTAGTGGTAGAGTGCTTGCCTAGCATGCACAAAGACCTGGGTTTGAGTCCCAGGTACTACTTACATAGGAAAAAGCCAGAAGTGGTGCTGTGGCTCAAGTGGTAGCACTCTAGCCTTGACAAATCCCAAGGACAGTGCTCAGGCCATGAGTCCAAGCCCGGGAATGGCAAAAAACAAAAACAAAAAATTCATTTTTCCCTGGCATTTATATTGAAGCTTGAGTCCAAATCTTTCCCTGATATTTGACAAACATTAATTACATTTGCTTACTGTTTACTTCCCTCTACCTCCCTCATGAATGTTTCATGAGAGCAGGGATTTTTATCTGTATATGTTTAAGTATATGTATACTGAGTGACAACTGGTGTTTCTGGTATGAATAACTAATAAATATCCAGGAAAATGTATCTGTCTTTGCAATTCAGACATAGGCAAACCCAAATTTCATTGCCATCTCCAGTTTATTTTTTTTGTGTAAACATATAATTACATCTAAGGAAAAGGGAGAAGAGTTTACTCTGACAACAAATCAATGATGATTTTCCCTAAATCAGATATGTGTGAGGCTGAACTCAATGCATTTCTATCATGTAAGAAAGACAAGCAAAAGTGAAGTTTTACTGAATAAATTTCCTTTTTTGGGGGGGGGGGGAGTGGGCCATGGGGCTTGAACTCTGCCTGGGCACTGTCCCTGAGCTCTTCAGCTCAAGGCTACTGCCCAACCCCTGGAGCCACAGCCCCACTTCATTTTTTCAAATGACTAATTGTCGATAAGAATCTCATGCTGTTTAGTGCCTGGGCTGGCTTTGTACCACAATTCTCAGATCTCAGCCTCCCCAGTAGCTAGGAATACAGTCGTGAGCCAATGTGCCCAGCTGACTGAACAAATTCTATACTTTACTTTGCCATAGCTGTATATTTTAAAGGTTTACATTTCCCTGAAAACTTTTAGAAATGCCATGCAAATAGATATTCTGCTAGGAATGTTTCCAGATTACTGTGCTAAATAATGGGAATAAATAATATAAATAACAACATCACTGTTACAATGCACCTCCCAATCCAAGCAAAAGTCTCAAAGTGCACACAAATTTTTACAACCATTGTACAAGGCACAGAAAACTTAAAATGTACTTTCAGCCAAAATTTTTCAAATATCCAAGATAATAGATACTGATTCCTAAAAAAAAATCAGATTAAATTATTCATTCTTCCCATCCCTATCCCTCCCCTCCAAAATTTTACTGAGGAAGACAAAGAGATACACTTCAATCACAAACTATTCCTGAAAGGAAATTATTTTCACAACTATTAAATGGCCACTCAAGTCAAACGGAAAAGAAAATTATGGGAAAAAAAAACAGAAAAATCCAGCCTCTCTTTTCAGGAATAATTAAAATATAAAACCATAGAATTTTAGACCAGGAAAGACATTACAAACTATCAACATCAGTTACTGTACAAATACAATAATTAAGGAAACCTTTATACACAAGATTAGGAACAGTTCAAGTTTGGTGCCAGTGGCTCACACCTGTAATCCTAGCTACTCAAGAAGCTGAGGTCTGAGGATCAAGGGTAGAGGCCAGCTTGGGCAGACAAATATTTGACTCTTATCTCCAATTCACCTGAGAAAAGATAGAACTAGAGATGTGACTCAAGTGGTAGAGCAGAATCACGAGTCAAAAAACAAAACAAAAAAAAACAGAGCAATAACACTAGGCCCAGAGCACAAGCCCCAGCACTAGCACAAAACAAAACAAAATAGAAAAAGTTCCAGGACAGGTAATCTGTCCGATGTCATTAGTAGCCTAAGTTATGAAGTTTTGCTCATAAAATATGAAACTATATTCTTTAAAGTCTCCAACAGAATTAAGATCCTATGGAGATTAAAAAAGGTACCACAGAAATTATATTTAACATTTAAAATAAAGCCATCCAACTATGTTCACTGCTGTACTATTCACTATTGCTAAGGCATATAAACAGCACAGAAACCCCTCAATGAACAAATGAAAAGAAACATGTGGTATATGCACACAATGGAATTTTACTCATCCATTGCAGAGAAATGGATGGACCTTGAAAAAATTATGGTAATTAAAGCCCAGAGAGGCAAAGAATACATTTTCTCTCATACATGGAGCCAAAACTAATTTATAAATGTACAATCCATTCACAGTTGTATGCAAGCATACACAAATGTATTAAAGTGAAGTATGGTATTTGCAGGGAAGAATTCAGTGTAATTCCTTAAAAACAATTCACAGTCCAACAAAATGAAGAGCAGGAAATTGGTACTTTAAAGGCATGTGAGGAAGGGTGGAGGAATGAAGAGAAGATAGGGCTAGAAAATGCCATCATAATATTCAATGCGTATCTTATGAGCTTAAGAAAGCTGTGGGGAGGGGTTAAGTTGGAAGGGAAGGGGAGAATGATGAAATATAGGTGATACCAATGAAGATACAGTATATTCATAAAACTTATCTGTTGAATGCTAAGTCCTCTGAACAACTACTAAAAGATAATAAAAATATAATAAAAACATTTATAATATTCTTCACAATATTCTAACAAGGTACAAAGTACATTACATTTTGAAACATGGGTGTCAAGATATTAAGTAATGTAGAAATCATCCTAGACTTGAGATAGGTAGAGGAGGAACAGAAAGCTTATAATAAAACATATCCAGTCCAGGCTTCTCTACAAAAAGTAATGCCTGTGTTTAGAAGAAGTGATTTGCCTTGCAATATATTTTGATCTTTAACAACAAAAAACTTGTATTATAAATCTGTGCTGTATTAAGGGATATTAGAGAGCAATGTCTCAACACAATCTGAACTATTAGTCACTAAATTACACATTTATAGTTTTAGTTTGGCTTTTCTAGAAATGCCAAATAAAACCCAGAGATGCTTAAAATTTTTTGTCAATACACAGTAAATAAAAACTCTAAATGAGAAATTTTAATTAACAGGAGTAGCTGCCCACATTTAAACTATTCATCTTTTGATAGTGGCAACTAATACAAATTAGTAATTCAAAATAATGATAGGTTAGATCGTGGTGATGTATATCTATAATCTAGCACTGGAGAGGTTAAGGCAAAACCATCTTGAGTGTGAAGGTAGCTGGGGCTGCAGTCAGTGAAAGCCTGCCTTAAAATAAAAGCAGAAATAAAAATGAATCTTAAAGGCTCATTGCTGAGTAAAAAAGGGAAAATTACAGCGAAGGAATAGAATTTAGAGCAAGGGGGGAGTAGAGTACATTGCAGCTGGTAAACATGAATCAATACATACATCCAAATCCAAAGAATTATATTCTAAGAGGTTTTTACTATGCTAGCCAACATATAGAAAAAAAGACTCGAAAGAAATAGAACAACCCCTCTATACCTTATCTGGACAAAAAGAAAGGAAAGGATAGGAAAGAAGAGAGAGAGAGAGAGAGAGAGAGAGAGAGAGAGAGAGAGAGAGAGAGAGAGAGAGAGAGGAGGAAAGAGAGAGGGAGAGAGAAACAGAGAAAGAGAGAACAAGGGGCTGGGAATGTGACTTAGTGACAGAGTGATTGCCTAGCATGCAAGCAGCCCTGGGTTTGGTTCCTCAGTACCACATAAACAGAAAAAGCCAGAAGTGGTTCTGTGGCTCAAGTGGTAGAGCACTATCCTTGAACAAAAGAAGCTCAGGGACAGTGCTCAGGACCTGAGTTCAAGCCCCAGGACCAGCAAAAGAAGAAGAAAGAAAGAAGAGAAAAGAAATAGAAGTATCTTTGATGAAGCTGAAATTTCCAAGAGTTTTTCACAGCTTATATCACTGGTATTTGTATTGGCCACACAACTATTAGCCATATTAAATAAAACCAAGAAATTGGTCTAATTATTCTAAAGTAAGGCTATGAAATATTTAATTTTGAATTGTGTTCCTTTACAGTTTAAAAAAAAGTACTTTCAAGAGCATAGATTGTAAATTAAAAATTTGCCAGTTCTATCTCTTCAAGTGTCCACTAATGGATAACAGTATTTTAAACTGATTTTCTTTTTCTGTCATCCTAATTCCAGAATAATTATATGGTTGGATTTAACTTAAGTCAATGGTCTAGAATATGTAAGACAGATACTGCAAATACTGTTAGATCTTACCATTGAGATCAAGAATATTTAAGAACAAAGCACTATTTCTCCAGATATACTTCTGGGACTTAAATATATGGGACAAAATAGACCCCCATCAACTTCATTATACCTCCTCCTACAACTTTGGAACTATTAAAAGTTCAAAAACAATCCTAAGTGTAAGTTAGATGAAAAATAACGCATAAAAAAATGGGTGGTGGGGAGGGGAAGAGTTCATTAGTACAAGCACAGCCATTCATATAGAAAGATTTCACTGAAAGAATGATACAAGATTTACAAAGCAAGTCCATAATATCAATTATAGTAGACTTGGACTTTTGAGATCAGGTCTAGGTAGTTTTTCTCCACTGCTTCTGCCATGAACAGAGGTTAAATGCTTTTTGAGGGCAGATTTGTGCTTGAAATCCATATCACAACAGGGGCATTTGTACGGTCGATCCCCACTGTGTATGTTCAAGTGGTCCTGAAGAGTGCTTTTAGCCGTAAAGGTCTTCAAGCACACAGAACACTGAAAGGGTCGTATGCCCATGTGCCCTCGTATGTGACGGTTGAGGTTTTTCTTCTGCGTAAATGTTTTTCCACATTGTAAGCACAAGAAGAGTTTATGCATCTTAAGGTGACGCAGATAGTTTTCAACATGAAGAAAGCCTCGAGGACACCTGGGACACTGGTGCCTCAGTGAATAACTCTCTTCTAGATTTGGAATCTCATTCACTGTACCATGACTTCCATCAGTATTCTCACAAAACAAGCCCTGACCTTGATTTCCAGGAACATCTATCACTCTGCTTTCAACTGTAGAATTGATCAGTGAATGCTGTGTTTCAGAGAAATACATATTTGCTTCTGATGAGGTACAAGGCTGTGGAAACTGCCCATTTTCAATACCGGGTGTACCCATAGATTCCACCTGGAGAATACAAATTTCATTTTCTTTAAAACCTATATCTACACCAGAGAGATCTGGTGAGTTCATTTCTTTGCTCTCTGATGTCACGCTCTCCACTGTGCACTGTAATATACTGTTTTCTTCTTCTTTGACATGGAAATCAATATTCACAGGACTATCTTCTGAAATTTCAATTATCTCACATTCCCTATCAGAATTTTCTTCTTCGTTCTTAACATCCAGGTCGGAAGACTGACAGAGGTCAGTGTGCTGATTGTTATTTTTCATAGAAAGATCAATTTCTAGATACTTCGATAAAGCTTCTGTGCACTTTTCCACAATGTGAACCATCTGAAGGTAACTGGCAGCAGTCAAATATTTCAAAAGTTCTTTCCTTTTAACTTCAAGCGCTCCAGTATAGCAAGACAGCAATAATTTTCTGCCAACTTCTGCACTCTGCAGAATGGTGATTCGGATATGTTTTGACTGCGTGAGTAAAAACTGATCTCTCATGAAGGTGGAGCAAGCAGCTAAAATCACCTTGTGGCCCTGGAATTCAGTGTCATTAATATAAATTGACACATCACAAAATAAATTCTGCTGTCTCAAGAGATTCATTTTCTGTAGGACCACATCTCCTTGTTGTTCAAACTGGAAGTGCAGAACTTCAGACTCAGCAGCCATGGCAACGGTCTAAGCAAAATAAAGCACACTGATGTAAGAACAGGGATTTCTATCACCTACTGTGATAGCAAAGAATCTCAAAGTTCTTACTCTGGTTCCTAAATACCTCTAAACTACCATATTAAAACCCAGAAAGTTAAAATGAAATTCTTTATCATGTAATAGTACACATTTCATTTTTTGTTGCAGAACTAAATTTTAAGTAACAGATTATTATTATTATTTTGTGGGTCATGAGGCTTGAACTCTGGGCCTGGGCACTGTACCTGAGCTCTTTAGCTCAAGGCTACCTCCCTATCCTTGAGGCACAGCCCCACTTCTTGTTTCTTGTGATTAACTGGAGATAAGAGTCTTTCATTCTTTAGTGCTGGAGTGGCTTTGAACATAGATCCTCAAATCTCAGTCTCCTGAGTGGTTAGGATTATAGGCATAAGCCACCTTGCCCAGCTTGAAGTAACAGGTTTTTTTTTTGGCCAGTCCTGGGCTTGGGCTCAGGGCCTGAACACTGTCCCTGGATTTTCTCAAGGCTAGAGCTCTACCACTTGAGCCACAGCACCACTTCTGGCTTTTTGCTACATATGTGGTACTGAGGAATTGAATATGCGTCTTCGCATGCTAGGCAAGCACTCTACCACTAGGCCAAACTCCCGGCCCTTAAGTAGCAGTTTGTATGTTTGTCTCCTTACCTAAACTTTTTTGTCCCCAAATGTCCAGTAACAAGTAGTAATTAGCAAAGAGTACACTTAAAACACTATCCAGGGGCCAGGAGTTTGGCCTAGTGATAGAGTACTTGCCTAGCAAGCATGAAGACTCAGGTTAGATTCCTCCATACCACATACATAAAGCCATAAGTGGTGCTGTGGCTCAAGTGGTAGAGCTCTAGACTTAAGAAAACCCAAGAAGATGGGCGGGGTGTCTCACACATGTAATCCTAGCTCCTCCAAAGGTTGAGATCTGAGGATCAAGATTCAAATCCAGCTTGGGCACAAAAGGACCTGAGACACTTGTTTCCAATTAGCCTCCAGAAAACTGGAAGTGGGCCTGTGGCTGAAGGGTAGGGGAGTAGCCATGATGAAGAGCTCAGTGTTCAGACCCTGAATTTAAAGTCCCAAGACTGGCAAAAACAAACAATAACAACAGAAAACCTCACTATCCCAAGGCCACGAATTTGGCCTAGTTGTAGAGTGCTTGTCTTTTAAAGTCAGTGCAGGAACTAAGGAACTGATACTCTTATCTCCAATTAACCTCTAGAAATAGGGAAGTAGGGTTGTGACTCAAAGGGTAGGGTGGTAACCTGGAACTGAAGAGCAAAGGGACAAGAGCCAGGCCCAGAGAGGTAGGGAGGTAGCCTTGAGCTGAAGAGCTCTGGGACAGTGCTCCATGAATAACCAAAAAAAAAAAGGGGGGGGGGGCATGCATTTGGCCTAGTGGTAGAGTGCTTGCCTAGCATGCACGAAGACCCGGGTTCAATTCCTGGGTATCACATACATAGAAAAAAGCTGGAATTGGTGCTGAGCTTCAAGTGGTAGAGCTCTATCCTTGAGAAAGTCCAAGGACAGTGCTCAAGCCCTGAGCTCAAGTCCAGGACTGGCAAAAAAGAAAAAAAAAAAGACCTGAGTTCCATTCCTTGGTATCACATACATACAAAAGGCTGGAAATAGTGCCATGACTCAAGTGGTAGAGCTCTAGCCTTGAAAAAGCCCAAGGACAGTGCTCAGGCTCTGAGTCTAAGCAAGGACTGGCAAACAAACAAACTAACAACAAAAAACCCAAAAACCCACCATTAACCCACATTAGAAACCTTAATGTATTCTTCAAACTTTTTTTTTTTTGTCTTGGGCCCTGGACTGTTGGCCTGGGCGGTGTCCCTGAGCTCTTCAGCTCAAGGCTACTGCCCTACGCCAGGGCCTGGGAGTTGTCCAGCAACTCCACAGGAGCTCAAGGTTACTGCCCTACCCAGAGACGCTAAGGCCATTTGAGTTTTCTAGTGGTTAACTGGAGATAAGAGTTGCTCCTCACTCCTCCTCCCACCCCCCACCACACTGTATCCTTAGAGCCAGGCTGGCTTTGAACCTAGATCCTCAGATCTCAAACCTCCTGAGTAGCTAGGATTACAGGTGTGGGCCAACGCCTGGCTGACACCTCCGCATTTCATAACTGCGTTCCCAGTTGCCTGTGTGCGGAGGGGAGGGGGTGTTTTGGGGCTTGAACCCTGGAGTGGACAGTCCTGGACTGTGTTTTGCTCTAGGCAAGCGTTCAACCACACCCCCACTTCCCCAATTTCAATGGCTAACTAGATGGGCGTTTCCTTGTACCCAGCCTTGATCCCCTTATCACAGCCTTCCGAGTAGATAGGATTACAAGTGTCAGCCACCAGGGCCTGGATTCCCCCACCCACGGTGATGGGGCTCCTTTAAGCCCAAGACAAGCCACAGGAACGTGTCCCCCCACCTCCCAAAGGTGGCGAGCGGGCCGCCAGCGCCATGAGGCGCCGAGTTCCTCTTTTGGTCCCGGGGCGCAGGGGATCGCACTAGGCACGGCAGCTCAGCCACCACTACGGAACTAACGAAATCTGGATCCCGGGCGGCCTGGAAGCTCTTTCCCGAGGGTCCTGCCGCGCCTCCCGAGCCGAACCTCCACCGGGCCACCGCCTGGCGGGCCCGGGTGTGCGCCCCCAAAAGAGCGCTGGCGGCGGCCGCCCGGCGGCTCTTCTCCCCCACTGTTCCCTCCGCTTCAGCTCGTCTGTCCTCGAACCCGACCTCGCTCCCTGACGAGTCTCCTCCGCGTTCACTTACCGACTCGGAGAACGAGTGGAGATTTCCACAGCAGTAGCAAAGGCGCAGGCCGGAAGGTGGGGGTGGGGGTTAGCCTGGGAGGAAACATATCCGGGTCAAGCAGCTTTCCTCCCAGGGGCCGGCGGGGCGCCCCGGAAGGACATCCGGAGGCGCTCTTTCTACCACCCGGCCGTGCGGTGACAGAAGACGCGTGAACACTTGCCCAAGCCTCTCCTCTGCCCTAGTCGGGGGATGCCGGCCGTGGCCGAGTCCGCTGGATCCTCCAGAGTCGGGGTATGAAGGTGGAGGATGTCATTCGGACCGGGCTTTCCCCTTGAAAAGGGGAAGGAGAGCCTCTCCCAGAGAATCGTGCATTCGAGCTTCTTCCCTCCGACATCAAGACCTCGTCCCCGGTCCCCTCCTGCCCCACTTGGCGGGACCTGGGGGCCTCGATGGCACTGGACATCCCAGCCACAAGTGGTGGGTCATTCTACCCTATTGTGGAGATTGAGCCGGGGGTTTTGAGGGCGCTCAAAAGCTGAGTGACCTTTGCATTCCTGCAGGGTAACACTAGTAAGCTTCAAGTAGTTACAGAAGGGGTGCAATTGCTCCACCACGGCACCACGCACGCACCCCTGGCCCTGAGCCAATTATTAAAAGCATTTGTTCTACCTGTCAGCTCATTCTCATGGAAATAACAGACGCTACTAATTTCTAGCTGAACCGTATGTCCTTCAGAAAGCAAATCAATCCCTGCGACCCCCTTTTCAGATAGTGTCTTAAAGCAGCCCAGGTTGGCCTGGAATTGGTGACATCACTGCCTTAAGCTCTGGTATGTCTGAATTACAGTCTGGCTTAAACATTCCTCATTCGTGATGAGCATACATTTTAAAGAACAGAAACACTCCTGGTTTAAAATTGATGAATTTGGTAAAGAAAGCAGAAAAGGAGCAAGAAAAATAAACCGACATCACTTTTAATTGTCACACTTTTATTAAGGAAACTTCCCCATAATAAGTGAAGAGGTAGTTCATAGTATGTCTAACATACAACAGATTAAGAACAGCTATTTAGGAGCTGAAATAAAATGCCCTGGATTGTGGGACAGTTTTTTAGAAGTGGTGAAACTGGTTATTTCCCATATATAGATTTTCTAGAAAGACAAACTAAAAACATCTGATTTACCTCTGCCACTTTAGTTTGGAGTTTGTTTATAAAATTAAATAAATAACTGACAACTTTTTAGAAAACCAAACCGTAGTAAAAAGAATCCCCTTTTTTAAGTTATCCTGGGGGGGTTAAAATGCAGCTTCCTCTATAAAACCATCATTAATTTTGAAAATCATTTTCCCCTATAAAATGTATTTGACATCAGAAAGTTTGCATCTTGGAATATAATCTAAGAAACATGTTTAAGCAAAGACAGAGTTGGCAAGTCTCACTAAAATTAGAAAATGTCTCACAGAAACAGAAGATCACTCCAGCCAAGGACTAGAGGAGACCACAATTTACATCAGTGGTTTGCACTTGCAAAAAGTGAGAACTAGAAGTGTTAGTAATAAAGTCATAAAAATGTTGATTTAAGTGATCAAAAAAGCAAGGTAGTATTATTATTCTTAGTAAAAAATCAGATTGACACTTGTTTCCCAAAGGTCACATGATACCCTAAGCTCCACCAGGGTAGGAACCGTATTAATCTTACCTTGGTATCCTCATTATCTAGCAATGTGCAGAAACAAACACTAGGTGCTTAATAAATGCTTCTTGAGGCTAGGGGTGTCCTTGGATGGAACGGCACATACTTATGCATGAGACACTGGGTTCAATCCCCAGTATAAAAAGGAAAAAAAAAAAAACAAAAACATTTTCTTGAGTGGCTGAATGGACCCCAGAAATAGACTCCAACCAAAGAGATCAATCTTCTAGGAACAAAAAGAAGACATGAATGTGAACAACTTTGACTCGAAATCTTCCTGAGAAGACATGATGCTACACTGGTTGACATGCAAGAGTCTCACTGTTGCATAGAAATGGTACTCTTTGGCTGGATCATGTAAAATTCAGAATGCTTAGAAGAATCATTAGGCCATATAATGGGCAATTACTGGCACAAGGTACCTATCAGTATTATCATTCAACTGTCTTCTCTTTTAAATATTTCGACAGAAGAGAAATTATACTTTAAATCTGGCTCACATGTAAATATATCAAATTATATCAACCTAATAAATCCATAACTATATAAATTAAGCCTATTTTTCAATTATCTGTACATGCAATCTCATAGCTCAAACAACAACAACAATAAACAGAAGATCCTGATGGAAATAACAGTTTTCTAGACAAAACAAATCTCACATTGGATCCTTCTCACATTATTATTTGCCTTTTCCCTTCCTAGCCAACAGTCAGCAAACAAGTCACTTTCTGGGGAAGAATGTTAAAATCATCTAACTAAAAAATAATAAGGGATGGGACTGGGAGTGTGGCCTAATGGTAGAATACTTACTTGCCTAGCATGCACAAAGTCCTGGGTTCAATTCCTTGGTACCACATACACAGAAAATGCCAGAACTGGTGCTGTGGCTCAATTGATAAGAGCGCTAGCCTTGAAAAGCTCAAGGACAGTGCCCAGGCCCTGAGTTCAGGCCCCAGGACTGGCCAAAAAAAAAAAAAAAAATTTAAAAAGTATTAATAATTATAAGGGATGAGGATTTATCTTAGTGGTAAAGTATTTGCCTAACATGAATGAAGCCCTGGGTTCCACCCCAGCACTGCATTTATTTTCAGAATATAAAAATAAAAAATAATTAGCATACAAAATAATTAACATAAATAAGTACCTCTGTGATATTTTGTTGGCAAAATTTAGACTGTTTCAGAAAGCCAGCAGGAAAATACAAACTAGGAGTGTTTTGCTAATACATGATTCTACATCATGTCTTGAATCCTTTTATGTCAAGGTATAATGGAAGAAGGGAATCTTCATATTAATCACTTATCTACTTTGGCCAGGTTACCTCTTTGGGTGTTGGTTATTCCAACATAAAATGAAAGAAATGGAATAAATGATATTCTGAAGATTCTTTAAGCCATGTGTCAGTGGCTCATGCCTGTAATCCTAACTACAGAGAAGGCTGAGATCTGATGATCACAGTTAAAAACTAGCCCCGGCAGAAAAGTATGAGACTCAATCTAATTAAGCACCAAAAAGCCAAAAGTGAGCTGTGGCTCAAGTGGCAGAGCTAGCTTTGAGTAAAAGATCAGAGATAGCACCCAGGCCCTGAGTTTAAGTCCAGGACCACTAAAAAAAATAAAAAATAAATAAATAATAAAAAGTTTAAAAAGATCCTCTTTAAGTTCTCTAACATTCCTATTACCTAAGTCTAACTCATGGGCCAGAAATAAACAAGATTAAAATTTTATGTCTGAAATGTGTTTTAGGAAAAAAACAGTTGTTTCACTTCTCTATACTGGATGATCAACTTTCTATCATCAATCTCAGGTGACAAATTAAGGCAGTGTTCCTTTAAAAGGAATATCTGGATGCAAGAAATGTGATTGCTTGTGTCCCACTTAACTTTTTTATCGATTTAAAAAATTAGGTATATAAGGAAAATTTTAGAGTAATTTATTTAGTGTCCTGGACACAACTCTGATTGCCAAATTCACCTTTCTAGAGGTTATAAAGATCAGAGACTCTTAAATAGCTTAGTTCTAGGGCCCACAAATTTTTTTTTGTGTGTGTGGGTCCATGCGATTTGAACTCTAGGCCTGGGCACTGTCCCTGAGCTCTTCACAGCTCAAGGCTATGGTCCTACCCCTGGAGCCACAGCCTCACTTCCCATTTTCTAGTGGTTAATTAGAGATAAGAGTCTCATAGACTTTAGTGCCCGGGCTGGCTTTGAACCTCGATCCTCGGATCTCAGCCTCCTGAGTAGCTAGGATTATAGGCATGAGCCACCATGCCCAGCAAGACCACAATTCTTTAATTCATTTAAGTGTATCTGAAGCAATCCTGATTATGAAAGCATCAATAAGTAAGTTACATAATATTAGTGCCTTGCTGGGACATGCTACCTGGAAAACCTCCCACGTAAGTGCTACTGAAATAATTGCATTTCTGTCCTATGCCGATCATGCTCCTCGTGGCAATTCCAAACTATTTGTCTGCTAACTGTTGCTGAAAAGATTGTGCTCTAGTCTATAGGAGGATTTCAATGGGATAGCTGAAAAGTACAGAACAAATCTACATACTTGCTTATATCCAGCTCCAAGACAAGTACAAATGGTAGAAGGCAGAATCACATGTTTTTAGACATGAATGAATGATCAGTAGGCATCCAGAGGATGCTATCACATATTCAGAACAACAGCAGTATTACCTTACAGCTCAATCCATGCTTTTTGCCGAAGAAAAATATTATTCATTTCTCATGGCACAGCATCTTTTAGTGGAAAGTAGGTTATGTTATTCATTCGTTGGTACCTTCAAAATGTGCTTGGTTTAAAAAAAGTCTAAAATATTGTCAGTCAAATATATAAATTAATATCAGGTAGACAAATGGAATTATTCCTTGAGAAAGGAAAACAGACATGACAGGATAAATAACTGAAAAAAGAAAATGGCAGAGGACAAAAGGAAGGCAAAACCACTCCACGTGGTAAGCTGCCTGGACTATTAGTGCTTTAGTTCAATCACTACCACCTATACAAGAGGGTTTGGAAAGTCAAACTAACAAAATCACTCCTAAAGACTTCAGACTACTGTCACATTCTCAGTCAGTTCTAGTTTTGAGCATTAAGCCCCTATTCAATTCACACACGTACTATCACTCCTTAAGTTCAAGACAGCTTGGGCCAGTTTACCTGCATCCAGGACCTGGGTTGCATCAGTTTGTGGCTGACACCCTTTAGAGTCTGTGACTGCTGTACATGCAAAAGAATCAAAATCCACTGTGAGGTCTTGTACATTTCTCTCATTGGCATTATCAAAGCTGTTTTTGCCATGCAGCTGCTTAAGGTGTTTCCTCAAAACTGGCTTATGTGCAAAAACCATGTCACAATAGTTACATTTATGGGGCTTATCTCCACTGTGAAGGTTAAGATGATCCTGTAGGGAACACTTCTGAGAAAAGGTTTTCCCACAGATTTTACACTGGAAAGGTTTAATTCCGGCATGCACACGCATATGTCGATGAAGGTTGCCTTTCTGAGTAAAAGTCTTGCCGCAGAGTAGACACATAAAGAGTTTGTGCATTTTTAAATGGTTGGCGTAGTTCTCCAGGTGACGAAACACCCTGGTACATTTTGGGCATTGGTGATGCCACTGTAAGCCTTTGTCTACACCACGAATATTAGGCCCAAAGACATCTTTTGAGGTCATGATGATGTTATCACTGCCTGTGTAAGATAGGGCATAATTGTGGAGATGGTTTTGTTCTATTTCACTTACTCTGTTTTCCACAGTTGAATTTATTAGGGAGTGCTGGGGCTCTGATGAATGCAAAGCAGTGGGTTCAGAAGAAATAAACTGGTTCTGATCTTTTTTACTTCTAACCTCTGATACATCCCCAATAGATTCTACCTTAACAATCTGAATATCACTGTCCTCCATATCCATACTGTCTTCAGATGGATGCATACAAGGTGAGTCCTGCTTTGGAGAGCCTCGGGCATCTCCCTGCTGTTCTTTGGCCTGGGGAGAAGCACTCTGTGGTTCACATCCCTCTTTACTATCCATTGGTTGTTTTGGCTTTATAAATTTCCACAGGGCCTGTGTGCACCGCTCTACAATGTGGCTCATCTGAAGAAAGCTTGCAGCAGTCAAGTAATTTACCAGCTCCATCTCTGGAAATTCCAGCACACCACTATAACAGGATAAAAGCAATTGTCTCCCCACTTCAGAACTCTGTAATATGGAGATTTTCACCTCTCTGGAATCATTCAGTAAAAACTGGTCTCTTAAGAAGGGGGAACCTGCAGCAAACACAATTTTATGCCCCTGTACCTCAGTATCATCTATGAGAACTGTAACATCACAAAATTTATTCTCTTCTCTTAATTTGTTCATTTTTTGTAACATTGAATCTCCATAATTTTCAAACTTGAAGTGAAGGAGATCTGATCTTTCAGACATTTTGGCAGACCTAAAGAACAGAAATGTAAAAAGGATGAATTTAAGAAAATTCATATAATTAAGATACCTGGATTTACTTTCCAAAAGCAAATTTATTGTCATGTTTTATTTGCATATAAGTTAAATTTTCTTTGAAATAAGCTACTATAACAGCTTCCAAAGACTGTCAAAAATAATACTTTACCAATGTCAAGTGTCAATTACACTTAAACAGTGGGTATGTATAAGTAGCTGGATATAACTCGACTTTCTTTTTCCAGTACTGGAGTTTGAACTCAAAGCTGCTGGCCACCTGGCCTCACATCATAACCCCGCAGATCTCAGCCTCCTTAATAGCTTAATAGGGGTGAACAACCACTGCTTGATTACAACTTCTTAATACAATAATGCCAAAAATATGGTTTTTTGCTTCTCAAATGAGATTCTATAAAGGCTCAAAAAGCAAACCAAACAACTCAACACAATACACATGAAATAATTACTTTTACGTGCAACTATAAACTATATTTTAAAAAAGAAAGCAGGTTTGAGTTACATTATTTTGTCTAAAAAAAAAAGATTCAAGGGACAATGAGCGATTAGGGTAAAAAGGACAATTCTTTATCTTGTGCACTGTGAACAAATCTAAACTCATGTGTGTGTGTGTGTGTGTGTGACTGTGTCGGTGTGTGTGTGGTAGTCCTAAGGTTTGAACTCAGGGCATGAGTCCTGTCCCTGGGATTCTTTTGCTCAGGCTAGCTCTCTACTTTTTTTGGTAGATTATTAAAGAGTATCACAGACTTTGCTGCCAAGGCTGGCTTTAAACCATGGTCCTCAGACCTTAGCCTCCAGACTAGCTAGGATCACAGCCTGGCTGACATTCTTTCTTTTATATACCAATCTATTATGAGATCAGCAGGCATATCAGATCCATCTTTGAGAAATAGTCCAACAAATTCAGAACCTAGAAATTCACTTCGAAATCTGTGCATTCATTAGTTCCTTAAAGTCAAATGAGACAAACGGCTTTTATTGGCCACATCTAACCTCCAAAGTTATAATTTATAATCTCAACTTCTGCAATGCTGATTTACAAAAGGCTCACAGAGTATCAGCTTCTGATTACAAAGTCCAGGTTTTATTAGTATTGCTCAGTGGCTGGTATATAATGGCACTCTATTTACATCAAGCCCGTATATCGCTTGTTTCCTTAGTTTAGAACACTACTTTCTAGCTAATTCAGGTTCCTTTATTTCCTCTGAGAGGCTCTTGTTTGACCACTTAAAGAGCTGTATCCAGGACCTGCAAAATAGCATTTGTATAATATACTCAAAATACATCCTGAAGTACTTCCTTCTTCTCCACACTTCAAAGCTTTACACTACTAGAGCAAAACATCTCCATCCTATTCAGAGATAATGCTGGAAAGCTAAATCCTCTAGGGAAAAATATTCTTTGCTTTTGCTTAAAATTTTTTATTGCAGTTACATCATATATTCCATTATTGACTAAATTCTCTTCTCTTCAAACTGATGTTTTTTTCCCATCACTTAACATTGTACTAAACACACAGCAGGAGCTCAGTTTGCATTAAGTGAACCCACACAATTAGTCAAATAATACAGTACAATCTTGGTTTCTGCCAGAATATGGTTGCAATTTTCCTATACTGTAAATATAGTTAGCTTGAGAATCCATAACTTGAAGCTGCATAGCATAAGCTACATAATGAATTTATTATTATACGCATTAATATTGTTCACCAAAAAGCAGACCTTATTTCATGTTAATTCTGAATACAGTGGATGTTTGAATCATTTTCCCAGAACACAGCCCAACACCTATCAAAAGACTTCTAAAATTTTCACGCTGCTTAAGTTCAATACATTATTTGTACTTTTTTTTTCTATGTTTTGAAATTTTAGTAAGGCTTTATTTTTCTGTAACAGGATGAACAGGAGAGAAGTGGAGAAGAAATATATTCCCTGTACTCCATGAAGGAATGAAGAAGGATTATCATAACTTTGACTTTGTATTTTAGGCACCAAATTAAAGGGTATGAAAACAACAGGTCAAGCAATGTAAATACACCTACAATCTATGAGAGTGGACTGAGAGCTTGTTTGCATCACTAAGTTGTTTAATGCACACATAGGAATTTAACAATACTGCTTTTAAAATTTCTTTTCGTTTATTTTGTGTGTTAGTACTGGGGCTTGAACTCAGGGCCTCTTGCTATCATATAGCTTTCTTGCTCATTATGTGTCGAATACCTGAGTCACACCCCCCCAGTCCAACACTTCGCTGCTATCTTGTAGGTTATTTTATCTGGGCTGGCTTCAAGCTGTGATTCTTTCCTGAAGTGCTAAGATTATTGACCTAAGCCAGAAGGACCTTGCTTATGCTATCTGTCTATCTATCTGTCTGTCTATGTACCTATGTATCTATGTATCTATGTATCTATCTATTTTCCAAGCAAGTTCTGCTTACTTTAGGAACAATATTGTTGTTAGGTAGATCAGCTTAATGTCTATACAGGTATTACAGGTCAGATGCCATAAGGGTCTAGGAAAAGAATGAAAATAACGAGAAGGAGCAATGATAAATAAGAGATTTTGGAAAAACTTGGTAGCAGACTGAATAGAGAGTATAAAAAATGAATATGTAATAAGGCCATATAGGATGATGCTAAATGAAAGGATCTCCAAGATATAGAAACAAAAGCCATATAATGAGTGATTGTTGTCTTCAATATACTATGTAATCTCTCATCTATTTTGCTATCCCTTGGTTAACTCTTATTGTTACAGTATATTACCTTGTTATCTGATATATTGTATATATATTTGGTTATTTGAAATAGGATAGGGAAGGAGGGAAAACAAGGTGGGGTACAGGGGTGGGGGGAGGGAAATGGGGACCAAAACATGAGAGAGGGTAAAAATGTTTGTGAAGTAATGTACCTCCTATCTAGTGAATATAATGTAACCCTTCTATTAATTACAATAAAACATATTTAAAATGAATATGTAAATAGGTTAGCCAGGTGGAGTGGCACACTTCTATATTCCTAGCACTTGAGAGGCTGAATTCCAGGCAAGCCTAAGCTATACATGAGTAAGACCTTGTGTCAAAACAATTTTGTTTTTCTGCTAGTCCTGAAGCTTGAACTCAGAGTCTGAGCACTGTCCTTGGGCTTTCTCAAGGCTAGAGCATTACCACTTGAGCCACAGCAGCACCACTTCTGGCTTTTTCTCTGTATGTGGTACTGAGGAATTGAACCTGGGTCATTGTGCATGCTAGACAAGCACTCTACCAATAGGCCAAACTCCTGGCCCCCTATATCAAAAAGATTCTAAACAACATAGTTTTGCTATTCAACAATGACAACAAAAACAACAAAAAGAAAAAAAAGAAAGAAAGAAAAGAAAAAGAAAAAGGAGGAGAAGTTCTGTGAAAATGTAGGAATTTTTTTCTCATACAACATTTTTAATATATGGCTGATAATCATAACAAAGATTACAAACTGAACTAAAAGAAGGGATATAGAGCTATTATCATATCAGAAGAAAACTGGTATCAGTTCAAGCAATTGCAGTAGCTTAAAATATTCATTCTGAAGTTGGAGAATGTTCAAATTTATAAACACAAGTTTAAAAAAAATTGCTATTTCATGTGGCCAAATAAAAATGCACTTATTTTTAATGGGTTCAGCTGGTAATCTGGGTGCTGGTACCTCGTGCTTGTAGTTCTAGCTACTCAGGAGGTTGAGCGCTGAGGACTATGGTTCAAAGCCTGCCTGGGCAGGAAAGGCTCTGAGACATTTATCTACAGTTAATCACAAAAAAAAACCTGAAGTGGCTCTGTGGTACAAGTGGTAAAGTGCTAGCCTTGAGCAAAAGGAGCCCAGGGACAGTGCCCAGGCCCAGTTCAAGTCCTAGGACCAGCAAACAAACCCCAAACAAACAAACAAAAACAAAACACAAAACAAAAAACAAGAGTACAGCTGATGTTGAATGCATTATAGCTATCCATCACTACCCAGACCCAAAAATGAACACTGAGTCTACCAATAATATAATACTCAAAATGCTTTAGAAAACTATCCTCAGGGCCAATCCTGTGATACTCTCAAGTCTGGATTCATTCCCTTCCTAGTTAATGGAAGCTTATGAAGGGGTGAGGTTCATCAGGTCACTCAAAGTGCTTGTTTTCATCTGCCTGCTGCAGTCCAAGAATGTAAGGAAAAGCCATTCTGTTTATTTTCTCCTAACATGTGTCAGCTTACTCTAGTGTCCCTTTATCAACTCCTATTTCCAGGGCACATAGAATCTTTTAAATTATTTCCTGTTATTATTTTTCTTTTTCCAGTGGATTGTTAGTTATTTGAGGGTAAGAATCAACTATTTATTTTCATTTATTCAGGTCATTAAACAAAACCCAGAAAAAAATGAATGTTCCCTATGAGATTATTAGTGCCCTATGATAGGAATGCTTTTCAATGTCAACAACTCCTCTTTTAGCCAGGCACAGGTGGCTTATGCCTGTAATCCTAGCTACTCAGGAGGCTGAGATCTGAGGATCAAGGTTCAAAGCCAGCACAGGCACAAAAGGACCCGAGACTCTTATCTCCAATTAACTTCTATAAAACAGGAAGTGGGGCTTCAGCTGAAGAACTCAAGGACAGCACCCAGGCTGGCTGAGTTTAAGCCCCATGACCTACCAAAAAAAAAACAAAAACAAAAAAACCTCCTCTTTTGAGTGTTCCAAGGAATTTTCTAGCATCTGTTCCCAAGACAGTTTGACCACATATAGCCAAAATTTAAATGCCTTTTCCCATTATTTATGTGTATTATATTCCTGATTGTATTTTATGGCTCTGTTTTTTTGTTTCTTGTTTTTCCCAGTCCTGGGGCTTAAACTCAGGGCCTGATCGATGTCCTTGTGCTTTCTCACAGCTAGAGCTCTACCACTTGAAACACAGCACCATTTCTGGCTTATTTCTATGTATGTGGTGCCAAGGCATTGAACCCGGGTCTTCATGCGTGCTAGGTAGGCATTCTACCACTAGGCCAAACTCCTTTCCCTATGCTTTTGTTTTTATTAAGCCTTTCTTCCTCATTTTAACTTTGTTATTTTTTAATCTTTTTCTGTGGGGTGTGTGTGTGTGTGTGTGTGTGTGTGTGTGTGTGTGTGTGTACCTGGAACTTGGGATCTCAGCTTTCTTGCTCAAAGCTGAGGCTCCATCACTTAAACCATGCCTCCAGTATGGCTTTGCAGGTTAATTAGAGGTAAAGTCTTGTAGATTTGTCTGCCTGTAATGTCTTTGAACAGCCATTCTCAGATCTCAGACTCCTGAGCAGCTAGGATTATAGGTGTGGACCATGGGAACCCAGCTCTGTATTTAACTTTGTAAATCAAAACACAGTATTACTTGTAAATACTATGAAGAATGAATATTATGAATGTATTTTTGAATACTGAAACTATATTACTAACTTCTCAGAAGTAATTATGAGTGATATTCATAAAATAAAATTCTAGATTATATTCTCACCAATTACTTTCTTTTCATTCATATTTACACAGTTCTTTTATTATCTATATGTTTGTCTTGATTTTTTTTTTTTTTTGCCAAGAGTGGGGATTGAACTCAGGGCCTCAGATTCATACTTGGGTTTTTCATAGATGGTTGACCCTCTAGCACCTGAGTTACAAGTCTACTTCTAGCCTTTTTGCTAGTTAGTTGGAGATAAGAATCTCTTAGGGACTAGGAGTATAACCTAGTGGGAGAATGCTAGCCTAGCATGCCCGAAGCCCTGGGTTTGATTCCTTGTTGCCACATACACAGAAAAAGCCAGAAGTGGAACTATGGCTCAAGTGGCAGAGCGCTAGCCTTGAGCAAAAAGTGTCTAAGAACAGTGCCCAGGTCCTGACTTCAAGATCCAGGACTGGAAAAAGAAAAAAAAACCTTCTCGATTTGTCTACCCAAGCTGGCCTCAAACTATGATCCTCAGATCTCAGCCTTCTGACCAACTAGCATTACAGGCATGAACCACAAGGCACAGGTAGGTTTTCAACACTATTTTACTGGACTGCTCCTCAAGGCTTCACTGACTTGTATAAAGAGAAGTGTATCCTTCAAAGTTCAGTCTTGAAATTTCTTTTTTTTGCTCTACATTTTCAAGACTTACTTCCTCAGAAAGACTTTATGCTAAGAATTCCTAAATACCCATTCTCATTGCCAAATGTAAGTTTAACCTCAGTCTAAGATACTTAAAAATATCGGCTCTAAAGCTGGGCATGGTGGTTCACCTGTAGCTATTCAGGAGGCTGAGATAAACAGATCACAGTTCAATGCCAGCCCCGACTAAAGTCCTAAAGTCAAAGTCCATGAGACTCATCTCCAATTAACCACCAGAAAACAGGAAGCGGCACTGTGGCTCAAGGGGTAGAGTGGTAACCTTGAGCTGAAGAGCTCGAGGACAGTGCCCAGACCCCACAAACTATCAAAACAAAACAAAGCAAACAAACAAAAAAACCCTGCTCTAAGCTATTTCTCTATTATTAAAACGCTTGATGCTTATCCCCACACTATGCAAAATGAAGGTCAAAAATAAAAATTAGTGGAGAATAGTTTAGAGAGCAGTGTATGTGAAGGCAAGCCAATGTGTTATTTTTTAATCAGATCATGACAGGCAATAATTAGTTATATGGTTAACTATGACTTTGAAGATATTTTGAAGAAAGAACTAATTACTTTATTACTAGGGCAAGAGAGAAAGCATCCATAAAATTCTAAGGTATTTGATGTCTTTAAATGAGTCTCAATATAAATAAGCTAAAGAAGAGCCAGGAGCATGGCCTAATGGTAAGAGTGCTCACCTAACAAAGCCAAGACCTGGGTTCAAGTCCTTGATACCACATACACAGAAAAAGCCAGAAGTGGTGCTATGACTCAAGTGGTAGAATGTGAGCCTTAAGAATGCCCAAGAACAGTGCTCAGGCTGTGAGTTCAAGCTCCAGGGCTGGAAAAATAAAATTTTTTTAAAGATAATAACAGTAAGCTAAAGAATACTGGAGGAGATAATCATGGGACTTAAAAATGTTGAAAGTGGCTAGGAGCTGGTGGCTCACACATGTTAAGCTACTCAGGAGGCTAAGATCTGAGGATTGAGGTTCAAAGCCAACCGGGGTATGAAGGTTCATGGGACTCTTATCTCTAATTAACCACCAGAAATTCGAATGTGGCACTGTGGCTCAAGTGGTAGAACAGCAGCTTTGAGCTGAAGAGCTCAGGGATAGAGCCCAGGTCCAGAATTTAAGCCCCATGATAGATCAAAAAAAAAAAAATGTTGAAAGCCTGCCCGTTTAACTGGATGGAAATTGGTCTGAAGCTACAGCTTGCCTAACATGCATGAAGCGCTGGGTTCCACATAAAAACAGAAAAAGCCAGAAGTGGCACTGAATTCTAATGGTAGAGTGCTAGCCTTGAGCAAAAGAAGCTCAGTGACAGTGCCTGGGCCCTGAGTTCAAGGGCCAGGACTGACAAAAACAAAACAAAACAAAATTTCTTAAGTGGTACTGCAGTTTGAACTCAGAGTGCTCTATGACTCCCTTAGCCCTTTTTGTTATTTTTTTCTCCACACGGGTTATTTTTTATTTTTTGCCTACATTGGCCCAAGACCTCTATCTTCCTACAATATCTCCCTTATAGCTGGTATCACAGGTATGTACTACTATGTAGGATAGGTAGTTGCCTGGGTTGGTCTTGAACTGAGATCCTCATCTCTGCCTGTTTAGTATCTGGGAATATAGCCATAGATCATGGTACTCAGCCTAAAACTTGTTTTCAGGAAGTCACTAATTACTTCTTAATAAAGAAATGTTTTTAAAGTTTTCCTTTTCATTCCTAGATATTATTCATGATTGGATCCAGTGGATGCTCTTCAAACTCTGACATCTTTCTCCCCGCCCCCCAGTCGTGGAAACCTAACTCTGGGCCTGGGTTCTTCAGATCAAAGCTACCACTCTATCACTTTGAGCCATAGCTCCACTTCCAGATTTCTAGTGGTTAACTGGAGTTAAGAGACTCAGACTTTTGGCTTTCAACGTCGAACCTCAGATCTCAGTGTCCTCATAATCCAGCCCCAGGAGTAGCTAGGATTACAGAGGTAAGCCACCAGCGCCAGGCTCTTGACATCTTCTTTTGACACTCTGCATTCTCAGACTTTATCTCCTACTTCTATTTCTGCTATAATACTTATCTCCAATTTCTTTTATCTGCTCAGTTAATGCAACCATTATCCCATAAATTTCTCTTTTAATATTGTCTCCTTAATGATAGCTATTCTCATAGTTTCCATACCTACACAAGTAATTGAAACTTTTACTTTTAGCCTAAATGCTTAGGGTATTGTAGAGATTTGCATTTCCAACTTAAGGTAAGACAAATCTATGTGGCTATCCCACTGGATTTTAATTCATTATGTCCAATGAATGAATTTGTAATACAAAACAAGCTTATGGGGCCGGGAGTTTGGCCTACTGGTAAGAGTGCCTGCCTAGCATGCATGAAGACCCGGGTTCGATTCCTCAGTACCACATACATAGAAAAAGCCAGAAGTGCTATGGTGGCTCAGGGTAGAACACTAGCCTTGAGAAAAGCCCAAGGATAGTGCTCAGGCCCTGAGCTCATGCCCAGGACTGGCAAAAAAAAACAAAAACAAAAAAACAAACTTATGGTTTTGATAATGGTATCACCATTTTTCAAATGCTAAACTTAAAACCTAAGCAATCAGATCTGTTATTTAGCTCTGATTCAACATACAATTCATTATGGAGTCCAAACACCATTGTTTCAGCATACAGTATTTGCCTCCTTTTCAATAATACTAATTTTTCTCGCTGTGATGATTTCATTCCATTTTTTTTTTTTTTTTTGCCAGTCCTGGGCTTGAGCTCAGGGCATGAACCCTGTCCTTGGACTTTTTCAAGGCTAGAGCTCTACCGCTTGAGCCTTAGCACCACTTCTGTTTTTTTTCTATGTATGTGATAAAGAGGAATTCAATCCGGGTCATCGTGTATGCTAGGCAAGCACGATACCAGTAGGCCAACTTCCCGGCCCGATTTCGTTCCATTTCAAAGTATTTTCCAATAAATGTATCCAAACTAACTAAAAGTCTCCAGAGTTAGCTAATTGAAATTTCTTTCCAGTCAGGCACTTGTAGCTCATATCTGTAATCCTAGCTACTCAAGCAGTTAAGATCTGGGAAATCTGGGGAATTGCAGTTCAAAGCCAACCAGAAAAGTCTCTGTATTCATTTATTTGGGGGGGGAGTGAAGGGAGGAGAGAAGGGGAGGATCATGGGGCTTGAACTCTGGGTGTTGTCCCTGAGCTCTTCAGCTCAAGGCTACCATCCTACCATAGAGCCACAGTCCCACTTCCCCTTTTCTAGGGATTAATTGGAGATACGAGTCTCCCGGCTTTGTAGGCTTTGCGTTGCTTTGAACCTTGATACTCAGATCTCAGCCTCCTGAGTAGCTAGGATTACTGGCGTGAGCCACCGCTCCAGGCTGTTTGTGATACTGTCTCCAAAACAACTATCAAAAAGGAAGGCTGGAGGTGTGGTTTAAGTGATAGAGCCACAGCCCTTGCATGCAAGCTGAGCCAGTGTGAGCCCTTCGTTCAAACCTCAGTACTGGCAAACCCAAACAAAATAAAAAGAAAATCCAATTTTCTCTTTAACATATTTTATATTCAGCCAATATTCAGTATACCACTGCAACTGTTTCTTTTGCCTGAAGAAAACTCTTCCAGACCACTCTTGCCAAGAAGTCTAATTCAGTCCCTATTTTCTACAGGCTTCCCAGCAAGTGCCCCATTGAGTAATTCATATACACAACTCATATATGCATAACACAGGAACGTCCGTTTGTTTAAAGGATAAGATGCCAAACCGGTTGGCTTAGCACCAATAATGTAAAAAGGTGCCTGTGGCAGGTGATTGAATTCGGGAAACCTCATCAAAGTCACACTGACGCTTACTGGACCGGTTCCGGTGGCTCATTTTCTCCGGGCCTCAAGTCTGGCACTTTCCACCAAATGCCACAGAGTCCCGGTATCCAGGCCAACCAGGGGACCCTCCGCTGGGGTCCCGGGAGGCGGTCCCTCTGGCGTCCTCGAGCTCCCCGAGGGACAGGAAGGGGGCGTGGCTCCGCGTGGGCCGGTCCACCGGGCTCCTTCAGTCTCCCGGGGCCTAACCAAACCTCAGGGGGCAACCATCCCAGTACAGGTCCGGGCCAATCCACAGCCCCAAGGGGGGAGTTGGAGGTTCCATTTTGACAGACCCCTCCCCCGCACCCCACCCCGACACTCTGGTCGCCTCCGAACTTACAGACCCCAGGGGAAGGTCACCGTCAAGATCCGGCACGACCAGGAGCTCCGGCCCCTCGGGGGGCTCCGGGAAGGGGGAGGGGCAGGGAGCCGGAGTCAAAGGGGGACCCAACGGAACCGGAAGGGCAGCCACGGCCGGACAAAGACAACTTCCGGGTCCCACGGTCAGCTCCGCCAATCGGAAGGCTCGGCGGACGACGGTGGCCCGAGAGGGACTTTTCGCGCCGGGGGCGGGGCGCGAGCCGAACGCTCCTCCGACTGGTGTCGCGGCTGGCGTCGCCCAGATGCTGTGGCTCCCCAGCATCTGTGTGGGCTCACGTTTCTTGGCGATTTGGTGGGATCCGCGGACCCAGATTCCTACTCAGCGACTTGTTGTCGAACCGGACCTCCACCATCTGCTGCCTGCGTGGGCCTGAAGGGCCTCTCGGCACTTAAACCTTGGTAAGTGCCTGTGCAGAAAGCACAGATTCTGGATACATTGGTGTCTTAAGGGGGGCAGTGTCTGGAGGTGAGGGTGGGGCTCTTCTCTGCCCTACCTGACCCCAGGTTCAGGTTCATCTCTTGCATTCCCATAGTGCCGTGGCCCACGCAGGGTATGTCGGTCCACAGATCTCTCCTCGCCTGCCAGGTGCTCCTGCTTCTCCAGAGCCATCTGCGTAGAAGACAGCCCTTTTCATTTGTTGACAAGGATTAGGGTTCCTTTTGATCATCCCAAGCCCTTCTCCCAACCAGGTCCATCTCCTTTAGTGTTCTGATGTTGGTGAGCGGAATTACCCACGCGTTGTTCTGGACCCGAAAAATTAAAAGTGATCAATTCTAGATTCCCTTTCCCTGCCAATATAATTGTTCAGAGCCCTTCCCATTTCGGGGGCGGGAAAGGAAGAGCTTTAACTGTGACAAAACCTACGTATTGTTTATCATCGTAATCATTTGTAAGTGTAAGTGCATTTACAAGGTAGTGTGAATCATCAAGACTACTAAATACTATTCTTGCATCCACTTTTCCCAATATTGTGTTGAAAAGATGGTCCTTTCCCATGTGAGTGGTTATGGCACCTTTGGTGAAAGTCAATTGATTACATTTGTGAGTTTCTACCTGGGCTGACCATTTAGCAATCCTTATATCAGGCCCACTACTGATTTAATTATTGTGGCATTGAGTGGGTTTTGAAATTGTAAAGTGTTGAGTTCTTCAACTTTATTCTTCCTTTTAAGGATTGTTTTGGCTATTTCCAGATTTTTCATTTTCATCTGAATTTTAATATTGAGATATATATATATAATATATGTATTGAAATTACAAACATTAGGAATCGAGATTGTATTGAATGTGGAGTTTTTCACTCTATTGAGACAGTATTTTGGTATGTATCTCAGGTTGGTCTGGAACCAACAATCTTCCTGCCTTATCCACCCATGTGCTGGGATTAAAGATGTGTATCACTGTCCTCAGCTCCTGTTTAATTTTTGTGGGTCATGGGACTTGAAGTCAGCCTGGCTCTGTCCTTGAGCTCTTCAGCAGCAAGGCTACTGCCCTACCCTAGAGCCAAGCCCCACTTCCCATTTTCTTGAGGTTAATTGGAGATAAGCATCTCATGTCCTTTTGTACATGGGCTGACTTTGAACCTTGATCCTCAGATCTCAGCCTCCTGAGTAGGTAGGATTACAGGTGTGAGCCACCCCGCCCAGCTCTTTTTTTCCCATTTGGTCCTGGGGCTTGAACTAGGTCTGGGCTCTTCTGTCCCTGAGCTCTTCAGCTCAAGGCTACCACCCTATTCCTTGAGCCACAAGGCCACATCCAGTTTTCTGGTAGTTAATTGGAGATAAGAATCTCACAGACTATTTAGTGCCCAGCTGGCTTTGAACCTCAATCCTCCTATTTCAACCTACTCAGCAGCTAGAATTATAGGTGTGAGCCACTGCATATTTCTTCTTTTTTATTTTATTTTATTTTATTTTTTTGCCAGTCCTGGGCTTGAGCTCAGGGCCTGAGCACTGTCCTTGGACTTTCTCAAGGCTAGAGCTCTACCACTTGAGCCTCAGCACCACTTCCAGCTTTTTTGTATGTATGTGGTACCAAGGAATCAAACCCGGGTCCTCGCGCATGCTAGGCAAGCACTTTAACCACTAGGCCAAACTCCCGGCCCTATTTCTTCTTTTTTAATCTAGTTGTTTACAACCATATAGTTCTCTCTGATTACTACTGAAACCCTGCCTACAAGTTTAGTAGGCTGTGTTGTATTTATCTATTTTGAAATATTTTATAATTTCCTTCAATGAATGTTTGTTTAATCTGCATGTTTGAGAATTTTCATTATTGATTTCCAACTTCATCTCATTATGATCAAAGAAGATACTTGGTTATATCTATTCTATAAAACCTATTGAGATTTGTTTTGTGGCCTAATACATGGCCAGTCCTGGCAAATGTTCCATGTGCAGTTGAGAAGAAATTATGTAGAATGTTCTATATATGCTTGTTAGGTCCAGTTGGATTTTATAATGTTTAGTTCTCTTCTTTACTTATCTGATTATTCTGTTTATTACTGAAAATAAGACAGTGTAGTCTCCAAATATGAGAACTTTTTACTTCTTTTAATTCTGTCAGAGCGAGTGAGAGTAACAGAGAGGGTAAGAGAAAGACTGAATGGAGAGCCTGGCTTGGTGGCTCACACCAAGCTTAGAAAGCTGAGATCTGAGGCTTGCAGTTCAAAGACAGCTCAGTCTGTGAACTCTTACCTCCAATTAATTAGTCATTAGAAAACCGGAAGTCTCCCTGTGTCTCAAGGGGTAGGATGGTAGCCTTGAGCTGAAGGGCTCAGGCACAGCCCCCAGACCCAGAGTTCAAGCCCCACGATTGACAAAAAGAAAGACTGAATGGAGGTCAAATTCAGTGCATCACACGTTTTAGACAATTGGCTAAAATTCCAACAAGATTTTAAAACAACTGTTTTATTTATTCATTTATTTTTTTATTTAGCCAGTCTGGTGCTTGAACTCAGGGTCTGAGCACTGTCCTTGTGCTTTCTCAGGGCTGTTGCTCTACCACTTGACGCCACAGGACCATGTTTGGCTTTTTCTATGCATGTAGTACTGAGGAATTGAACCCAGGGCTATGTTCATTGGTAGGCAAGCACTCTACCAATAGGCCATGCTGCCAGCCCCTGCTTTAATGTTGTTTGTTTAACTTTTTCTTAATGCCAGTCCTGTAACTTGAACTCTAGGCCTGGACTCTTAACCTACATTTTTATGCTCAAGGTTCCGCTTCTTCCTTTTTTTGATAGCCTTAGCTGATCCTCTGATTTCAACCTTCTGTATAGCAAGGAATACAAATGTGAGCTACCAGTGCCCAGCTTTAAAACAATTTTTAGGCAGTTTTCAAAACAACTGTTTTCAAATTGCCCAAGGAGATAAGGGGTGGATTATATACTGTGTAGCTTTTGTATAATGCATGTAAGCTAATTTTCAGAAGATTTGAATGAGGTTGGGAAAAATAAATATGAAAAAATGAGAATATCTTTATTTATTTAGCAAAAATGAGAATATCTTTAAAAAAAATAAACATTATACAGGGAAATGGATGAATCTAGAGCGGATCATGTTGAGTGACACAAGTCAAGACCATAGGAACAAAAGGCACATGGTATCCTTAATATGTGGCTATTAGATCCAAACAGTACAAGAGCAAGGACTCAATATTTGCATACCCAATGCTATGGACATGGTATTGGAAATATAAACACAACTACATAGACATAAAAATGTATGACTCTATAGATATAATGTTTTATTACATAGATTAATATGTATCTATGACATGCAAACTTTCTGCCTAATTTTAATTATGTTCTAAAATCTAAGAGCCAGTGATTACATATAGAGATTCCCTTCTTGAATACTTGAAATATGATGTAAAAATCAACGTTAATAAATTCTTTAATAAAAAAGATAAACATAAAAAGCCAAAAAAGCCAAAATAAGGCTCTTGACTAAAGGGATTCAAAAGCAAGTATGAGCAAACAGAAGAAAATACCAGTGAACTTGGAGGTGGGTTTTGTTTTTTATTCATTCATTATCCTGGGGCTTGAACTTAGGGCCTTGATGCCATCCATGAGCTTTGTTGTACAAGGCTAACACTCTACCACTTTTAAGCCATAGCTTCACTTCTAGCTTTTTGGTGTTTCATTGCGATAAGAATCTCACAGACATTCCTTCTTGAACTGGCCTCAAACCCTGAGCCTCAGATCTCAGCCTCCTGAGTAGCTAGGATTACAGGTGAGAGCCACTGGCTCCTGGCTTTTTTTTTTTTTTTTTTTTTACAGTTCACTTCTTCAACCCTGCTACTTTTTTCCTTTCCCACTTGTGTTTCAAACTTTCCTGATCTTAGGCAGCCTTAAACTGTTCTTCTTGTCTCTCCTCTACTCTTACCAGAGTGGCCTTTTTAATGACCCAAGTCTGATATAGTCACTTATCTTCAAAATACCCAGTGGCACCCCTGTGTTTATAAGTTGAACTTCAGCTTCTTTATTTTAGCATTTGGCAGAGGTTTTGTTTTCTTGTGTACCACCATGCTCATACTAGCCCCATATTCTACTTATATACTATAACTATATGTTCTAAGATACCAAACCATCTGCTAATAAAACTTAAGCATATTTGAAACCAAAGTTCGTTTTCTATATGGGATAAGCTATCATGTGGTATTGGTAAGTCATTCAAATAACCTTTTCAAAAAGATTCAATGGTAAAAAGTAACATGCACATCATCACTAATCCAGTGATTATTATCAGTATTCTATATTAGATGCTACAATAGGCATTGTGTCTATTAACCTGAAGTATAAGTCATCATAGATATGAACATGAGTCTGAAATGTGTACTTTGAATCCATTGAGCCCTCAGATATAACTTCTTGCTTGCAGGAAATACAAAGCTGAAAAGAACAAACTTAATGACTTCTTCAGGAAACACAGCCATTCAGTTCCAGGCATTTTTTTCACTTCAGTTGGCCCAATTTCTGCAGTGAGTTATTGTCTTAGTTTTTTTTCCTTAAGGGCCATATTTCAAAAGACTTAAGAAACCTAACCAGATGCAGTTAGCCAGCAAAAAAGCTGGACTCAAGGTGTGGCTTACATGCTAAAACATTAGGTATGATAAAAAAAAAAAAATGAGAGTACCAGGCCCTCAGTTCAAACCCTAGTACCTGGAGGGAGGGGGAAATGATCTAGGAGGGAAATGTATGGAAATAAGGTAGATAGTGTCAATTGTAAACTGATTGTTAAACTATGATCTTGAAAAGAAATTATATATACACAATGGATGTGCACTAAAGCATGTGATGGTGAGAATGAGATGTTATTTACTTCAGCTCCAAAGTATATTGTATGGAATGAATTTTTATTTAAGAAAATTACATTAAGCATTACATACATACTTTGTTCACACATATGACTTAAGAAATACTTGAAAGTAACTCACCAAAATATTGCTTTGTTAGTGTGGCAATAGTTTAGAAGGAGATTTCACTTTCTCTCTAGTAAACTTTGGTTACCTTAAAATGTATGGAAATAAAGAAAAATATTCCCAAACTGTTTTCCCTCAGCAGTGCAGCTGTGTCTATTATAATAGACAAGCCACTAGAGGGACTTAACAGCACAGCTTTCCCCCTTTTTCTCTGGTTGATGTAATATCCATTGCAAACCACTGTAAATGACTCACCAGGAAAGAGCATATGCTATTTCAAAAAACTGTGAGAGAGAGCTGTAGAATTGTTTTCTGAATAGTCATAACTTGCATAGCACATGTAGTTATCAAGTGTCCTTCCCAACTACATTGTAAATGTCCTCAGGATACGGGCCTTAAACTTCATTATATTGCTGTTGCGAGTGCTTTTCAAAATTGCCATCTTGAAGTTACATTCTGAAACAACAGCGTTCATTCCTTTCTTCTATGCTGGAATAGAAGCAGTGGTGTTGTACCAGTTCCTTGTACTCCGGGGTCCAAATCTTGACTTCTGGAAGGTATCCTGTAACTTAGGCTGCACTCCTCTATCTTACCGTCCTCACAGGTTTGTGGTAAGGCCACCGTGAGATGCCTATCACTGTTCCTGGCACCTTGCGGTCATGGTGTCAAGTGCACAGGAAAAGTAGTCATAGGATTCGTGGCTAAAGCATCAGGCCCCAAGGTGTCAGTAAGCGCCTGCGGCCGCCATTCCAACTCCCAGTCGGTGCTGCTTTCAGTTGTTGCCAATCCTACTGCCCAGTGCCAAAGCACCCAAATTGTTTAAACTCGGGTTCTGCGCAGGCGCAGGCCCCAAAGGAAGCCCCGCCTCTCAACCAAATGTGTGGCCAATGGGACTGCTCGTCTTCCCCTTCGGCCTATAGAACGGGGAGGGAGGCGGGGTGGAGGACGGAAGGAGCCACTTTCACGTGAATGGGGGGCGGGGCGGGGGCTGGGAGGCTGGGAGGCCCAGGCGGCGGAGCCTCCCGGACGAGAGCGGCGGGCTGTGGAGGAGGAGACGGTGGGTCGGGTAGGGCTGCGTTTCCCCTCCTCCTCCCACCCTCTTCTCCAGCGCCCCCGGGGTCGTCCGACTGCGATCCCTGTGAAGGCCAGCCCGTGTTCTCGCTCCAAGAGGCTGGGCCGGGGTCTCCTTTGCTCCCTCGACGGCAGAGTTCTGACGGGAGCCGTGATTGGGGGCGGGGGAGCGGCCGCGGAGGGGAGAGGGCGCATGCGCGGGGCCCGTCTCCTGGGGAGCCCTTACCCAAACCGGTTCCCCCTGTCTGGGTGGGTGTCCTGCGAACGCCAAGGTCTTCCGGCTCCTCCGCACCGCCGGTTTGTTTTTCTGCCTTCTTGTTTTGTTCTCGATCCTGGCCGCCTCCTCCGCCTCAGTTTCTCTCTGTTGTCCCCTAGGCCCGTGTTTGTGACTTGGAAGGCGTGGGCCTCAGGCTGGCCGCTTGTCTAGTCAGTGCCGCTCTGCCTTCTTTCTCACAGTGGTCTTTCTGTCTCCTCTTCTCTGGCAGGGAAACTGTCTCCCAGTTCATAGAAGCACCCGCCTGTCTGACTGCTGTGTCTTGATTCTCAGCAGCCCTCAGGTTTTTAAGGGGTCTAGCAAAAGGCTAACCAACCCCAGGCTTCCAGAGTTCGCTGTCCATTGCTTGGTAGCACTTGGGTCCCTGGGCTTCTAACATCCAGGCTTATCTATAAGATGCTTTTTGCAAGCATCTGCATACCTATGGATACTCTTGGAAGTGACTGACCCAGTAGACACGGGGTGCTAAGTGATCAAAATACCGTTTTCACTGCTTGTGTTCCGTTAGTTGTGAATCATGTCCAACTTGAATCTCCTACCTTTTGGCTTCTGTTGTCACCCCCTTCCCACGGGGAGGGGGGTGTTGTCAGGGAGATGGTTTTACAATTCGTTTGATAGATATTGTTTAGGTGGACAGTGAAAGGGTAACAGCCCACATTAAACTGAAGAGTAGTTGGGAAAAAGCTAAGGAGACAAGGAAGTTCATGTCTAACCTCTTCTTTCCTTCCTTCTTTTCTTCCTTCTTTTCTTCCTTCCTCCCTTTTCTTCTTTTTTGGTAAATGAAATACCTGTTGCCTTAATTTTACGTCTGTGTAGAGTGCTGTCTTATTGTATATCAGTGTCTTAAGCAGAGCTTACTTAGAAAAACTGGACATTTTCCAAGAGGAGAGAGTTTTTTCCATGATCCTCCTTTGTAGGTCTTTGTATTAAAATTTGAATCCATGATTGATTTGTATGTATTGATAACATTTAAAATTCACATGTAGCTATAATACGAAATATTAACTCAATCTCACGATTAAAGTTTCAGTGTTACAATGTTGGGATACTTTGTTTTCGTTGTTCAGTTTTTATAGTAGCATGTTTTGTTTTTGTGGGGTGAAGATGGAGCCCAGCGCTCCATCACTGAGCCATGTTGCCTGCTATTATGTTAGTTTTATAACTCCGTTTACACTTAACTCTTTGGCCTTAATAAAATATAATGTATAAGTTAATGTATCAGCTATATACATTTTGGTATATTGAGCATATTTTTTGATTAATAGTTTACAACATGACAACTCTGACATTTCCTGCCTTTTCTGCTACATATTGAAGGGAGTATTATACACACTATTTTCTCCTGTCTATTGGAGAGGGTCACAATTTTCCATGCTATTTAGCAAATTCTTTTAAAGTTATTGTCCATTATTCAGTAAGTTTCCAGCCGCAGGAAAGCCTACTATGAAAGTCGTACTTCCTAGTAATTGTTTTAAGAAATGACTTTCAGTAAAGCATTATACATCATGGTGACTGTTGACTGAGTATCTTTATAGAAACACTGATGTGCTATCATTCTAGTGGCATAGGCTACCCATGACTCTTTGCAATTTTCAATATTACTAGATATTATTAGATTCCTCAAGCCTGTGTAATAAATGAGTATAGCACTCACTAGTGATTTCTTTTGAGATAGAAGTCAAATTTATTTTAAAACTGCTAACCTAATCAATCAATCTATCTATCTCTCTATTTAAAGCTTGCATGGCAATTGTTACTTTACTTTGTATGTAATTGCTTTGTTTTTACTGTTTTTTTAATATTTAGATCCAGAAGAAAGAAATCCAAAGCTAAGAAATTAATATTTATGGGTGTATGTGTGTGTGTGTGTGTGTGTGTGTGTGTCTGTGGATAGTGTGTGAACAGTGGTTTAATAGCTGTTTGTTCTATCTAGTTGTTAATCTTCACAAAGATCTCTCCTCTGGGTTTGTCATTTAGAAAACTCAATATTGGATAAACATTGGAGTCTATATTGTTGACTCTTAACAGGCTAATTTTTCTTCTTGTGCAAAGAAGGACCAAATGAAGACTTATGCAAATAATGAGAATGTGACTTTATAGAATTTGGCCTGAAAATTCTCCTTTTTCAATTATAATACTCCAAAGTAATCATCAGTGAGAATTTTTTCAAGGTTGTTTCTTTTCTCAGAGTAGAGAGTTGTAAAACCTATCTCCCCTATCCAAACCCTTTCTGTACCCACAAAAAAGTAAAATAAAGCATTATAACTGTCTTTATGCTGTACATTAAATAGTATATATTGGCTCTAAACATGAAAAATGATTTTTTTTACTCAAGTCGAACACTCTACTACTTAAGCCACAGCACCACTTCTGGCTTTTTCTGCGTATGTGATAGCAAGGAATTGAACCCAGGGCTTCGTGCATGCTAGGCAAGCACTCCGCCATTAGCCCAAAAAAATGATTGTTTGACTGTGCTGCCAAATTTGGGAGTTTGTGCCTATCCAAAAACCAATCAATGCATAAGTGTTATATTTCCTATTAAGGTCATTTCAGCATTGTGTTATAAACAACTGTTGGGGGAGGCTGTAAATCTTTGTGACAATAGATTTTTCACTATACTAACATCTCATTTTTTTTGCCAGTCCTGGGGCTTGAATTCAGGGCCTGAGCACTGTCCTTGGGCTTTCTCAAGGCTAGAACTCTACAATATGAGCCACAGTACCACTTCTGGCTTTCTCTATGTATGTAGTACCAGGGAATTGAACCTGGATCTTTATGCATGCTAGGCAAGCACTCTAACACTAAACCAAACTCCTGGCCCCACACCTTACATTTCAAAAGGTAATTAACAAGTGTGTTTCTGTGCTAACTTTAATTAATCATTTTTTTTTTTGTCGGTCATGGGACTTGAACTTGGCCTGGGCACTGTCCCTGAGCTCTTCCGCTCGAGGCTAGAGCTCTACCACTTTGATCGTGCCACTTTTTCTGGCCGTTTATTAATTGGAGATAAGAGTCTCATGGAGAGACTGGGAGTGTGGCCCAGTGGTAACATGTTTTCCTACCATGCACGATGACCCAAGATTGATTCCTCTGTACCACATAAATAGAAAATGATGGAAGTGGTGCTGTGCTTCAAGTGGTAGAGCTCTAGCCTTGAGAAAGCCCAAGGACAGTGCTCAGCCCCTGAGTTCAAGCAAAAAAGAGTCTCATGGACTTATAATCTTATCTTCTCTTTTCTGAGTATGATCCTGGGATACTTTTTGCCTAAGGCTAGCCCTCTGCCACTTGAGCCACAGGCCACTTCCAGCTTTTCTGTATATGTGGTACCGAAGAATCGAATCCAGGGCTTCATGCATGCTAGGCAAGCACTCTACCACTAGACCACACTACCAGTCCTATAATAAACTTTACGTCCTGGAATAAACTTTTGCCTGATAAATGACTCTGGCAGGATGAAAATAGGCTTCTAAACTTCTTTTTTTGTGAAACATTATTTTCAATTTTTAAACTTTGGATATATTGCAGAAGAGAAATGATTCTTACTGATTACCTATTGAATTTTCTGTGAATTCAGGAAAAAGCTGATTTTTCTCTGACCGTAGAACCTAATGAATTGTTCCCTAACAGAAATGGTTGTATTTTAAAAATACCTTGTATTTGGTTGTAAGAAAAAGATTTTTTTCAGATCTAAATCATTAAGTATTAGTGACTTCTGTATCTTCTTCTCCATTGATACAAATGACTCAGTAAAATGCTGTGGACTACTTACCTCCTGGTTATGTGCTTATCAAATGTCCATTCATTCCTGTGTAAGTCTGAACCAGGGAGTTCTCCTCCCAGAAGCCACAGAAAATGTGTCTTCTACCAAACATTTGGGTTTTCCACATACCCTTGAAAAGCAAACAGAAGTCATAGAGAAAATGGATTGCTGCGCAATTCCGAGATGCATTCAAGATAGTGTAAGCTTCAGCCTGCCTCGTTTTATATAAACGAAGTCATGGTATTGCTGAAGTACACAAAAGAAACTCTTGGAAAAAAGAAAACAAGAAAGGAAAAAAAAATAAACCCTTGAATTTAGTTCCCAGTTTGTTTTATCCTGTTATGTTAGATTAAAAAAAAAATCCACTGAGGCTCAGTTACTTGTGAGGAGGTGAGAGATAGCTGAAACACTGGCTTTTTTTAAGCAGTTTACTATAATTTTTGAATTTTAGCTTAAAGATCCCGTAAATCTACAGCCTTAATTTTAAAACTTTATCAAAACATGAATGGATAAATGATATGGTAGTCATATAATGGAATTGTATTTATTAAAGTGGAAAACATTCCTAATACTGGCTACAACTTGTATAAACTTTGAGGACATTATATACTAAATGAAATAAGTCAATTAAAAAGGACAAATCTTTTCTGTCTTCTATAATTCAATTGCCTATAAACAACCTATGGTATCACATTCATATCAGACAGCAAGTAATGAAATTGTCTTGGGTCTACCTGGCCCTAGTGACTGCCAGGGTTAGTGGGAGAGGCAGATGGAGAGTTAATATTCATGGGTAGCGTTTGAGTTGAAGAAGATGAAATCTTCCTAGGGATCTGTTGGTGGTGATGGCACAGAATTCTGATTGTACTTAATGCCACAGTATACCATATACTTAAAAATAGCTTGAAAAAGCAAATTGTGTTAGGCCATCAATGCAGAAAGATTACAACTTGTAAGACATATAAGAGGAAAAAAAATTTTTACAAATTTCTAAATTTGTTCAAGTTTTTTTCTTTTGTTTTATTTTATGCCATTTTGAGTCATGAACTCAAGGCCTTGGATTCTTGCTTAATTTGCTTGCGACAACATTCTACTACTGAAGCCATGCTTCTAGTCCCTCATTTTACTTGTTAATTTGAGATAAGAGTCTGAAGGTCTTTAATGTAGGCTGGCTTCAACCTCCTGTCTTCCAGATCAGCTTCCAGGGTAACTAGGATTACATGTGTGAGCCATCTTTTTTTGTTCATCTAAATCTAACAAAGTCACTTAATTTAAAGAAGGATTAAAATTGGTCTATTAATGACTCTTATTCAGGTAAGCTTTATTTTGTTACTTTAAAAAGTTATGGTGTTTTGAGGAAGAATCTTGCAAAAGCTAGTTCCCTTTTAATTGCCAAGTATATCCATGATGATTAAGTTTTCTTTTGTTTATTATTTTTAATGTTGAAATTAATCAGAAGCTTTAATCAGTAAAGTTCTCGTAGCTCACTGAAACAATTAAAAGAAATTACCCTATCAGATTTATTTAGAACAAACACATCTCCATTGTTTAGCAATGTTTTCAGAAATGGAATATTTTCCCGTGTGTTCTTTTAGATTTTTCCCACCTTCAGGGATAGCGTGTAAGAAATTAATGTGCAAACTCAAGTAGTTTGAAAACAAAGTTTAAGTCAGAAACAACAAAAAAAATGAGATTAGTACAATATGGGTTTTGTTTATGTATGTGTGGGGAGGAGTCGTTTTTGTTTTCTATATTGAAGATTAAACTTAGGAGCCTTTTTATTTACTGGGCAACACTCTTCCCCCTTTACCAAGACTGTTCTTTTTGCTTTCAGCTTTTTCAGCTAGTCTCTTGCTTTTGCCCCACTAGACTAGACAGTCTTGATCCCCCTTCCTTGGCCTCCTAAGTAGTTAGGATTGTAGGCCTGCACTATCACATCCAGCTATAAAATGGTTTGTGTTTTGTTTGTTTGTTTTCGGTTGGTCTTGAACTCTGGACCTGGGCACTGTCCCTTAGCTCTTCAGCTCAAGGCTGCCACCCTACCCCTTTAGCCACAGTACCACTTCTGGTTTTCTGGTGGTTAATTAGAGATAAGAGTCCCATGGACTTCAGTACAGGGGCTGGCTTTGAACTGTCATCCTCATTTCTCAACCTCCTGAATTATTAGGATTATAAGTGTAAGCCACTGCACCTGGCATAAAATGGTTTTTATAGTGCTTTGTGCTCTTGTTTAATTTGTGGTGCTGGATATTGAAACCAAAGTCTCACACATGCTCACTCTTTTCGGGGTTATATTTTGTTTTATTGCTTGCTGATACTGAGGCTTGAACTCAGGGCCTCATGCTTGCTTGGCTTGCATACTCTGATGGTGCTCTATCATTTGAGCTACATTTCCAGTCCTACTTTTCGCTGATTATTTTGAAAATACTGCTTTTCTGTCTGGGCTGTCTTCAAACTGCTGTCCAGGTTTCAGCATCCTGAGTAGCTAGGATGAAAGGCCTGTCACTCACTGACATCTTAGAAACTTAATTTTTTAAAATTTATTTGTTATTTCTTGTCTTACTCTTTTCTGAATGGAGTCATATTACAAGATTGTTGTTTTAGAAGAATACAGCTGGGAATAGTGTAGATAATGGATTGAAGTGGGGAAAGAATAGAGATGAGACAGACAAGAAAAAGTCAGAAGCCTCTAGACACTCGAGTTTGAACAAAATTCCACCATTTTCTGTGTTAACTTAAGCTAGGCACCTATTCTTTTTTAGCATCAGTTTGTCATTTGAAGCTAATACCAATCTGCAGAATTAGTGTGACATTAATGTTGCAAGTAGATCACTTAGTACCATATTGGGCATGTAGTTGAGGCTTAATAATTAGTATTAACTTTCCTTTTAAATTTGGGAAGAATTTTTAAGATCTGCAAGATTTCATAAAATTGTATTTTGCCAGCTAGACTACAGAACTTTATTTCTGTCTCCTTTTCCTTTCTTCTTCTTTCCCTCCCTCTCCCCACACCTCTCTCCTCCCCCTCTCTCTTTCTCGGGGTCTGGGTACTATTCCTGAGCTTTTTTTCCTCAAGGCTAGTTCAGCCACATTTTTTTTATATATAAGAGTCTCACAGATTTACCTGCTTGGGGCTGCCTTCAAACCATGATCCTCAGATCTTAGGCTCCCGAGAAGCTCGGATTATAATCACAGGGACTGGGAGGGAAAATGATGGTGGGAATGCTTGGTGAGAGAGAATGGTTTGTTGTTTGGTTGGTTTGGGGACTATGATAGTTGAGGGTCTTGCTAGAGATAGGCACATGTAAGATAGTTCTTTAGCCAGATATGATGGTACCTGTTGTAATTCCAGTATTCTGGAGGCTGAGGCCAAAGGATTACTAGTTTGAGGCCAGCTACACATCATACTTAGTCTCAAAAACCAAACCAAGCTGAGTGTGGGCTATTAAGCATGTAATCCTAGCTACTTGAGAGGTGGATAAAAAGAATTTTGTGAGACTCACATTTCAAATAATGACTGGAGTGCCTTTTATAACCAGCAGCACAGGGAAACACAATAGCTGGGTACAGTGGTTTACACCTGTCATCCCCAGCCTACGTGAGAGGACTGCAGTGTATGCTGGCCCAGGCATACGCTGAAACCCTTTTCTTGAAGAAAAGGCATAAAAGAGCTAGAGGAGTATCCCAGGTGGTAGAGTGCCTAGCCAGCGGAGGCCCTTGAGTTCAGTCACTGGCACCAAAAAATAAAAAGAAGTCCTTTTGAGTCTCTTCATTCTAGTTTTTATCCATGTACTTTAACTCCGTCAACCAAAATGTCAGTATTTTCATGAAGCCTTTGAACATCCTTGTTTATCCTTTCATGAACTTTAAATCATCGCTATTATTACCTAATAGAATGGAACTACTATCTTAATAGTTGTTATACTATATTGTGTAGTATATAGTATATACTGTATAGTATAGGGAATAATATAAAGAATAAAAGGTCTGCACATAATCAGCACGGATACAGTATCTCTTTTTCCTGAATATTTTTGGGCCTCAGTGGAACCCATGTATGAGGAATCCACTAATTTGAAGTATCAGCTGGTCAAGTGTTTGACCGCTACCAGTAAGCAATGATATGAAGGTAATGGGAACAAACAAAGCACCAGAATTCTGTGCCTAAATACTCATATGTATTATTTATGTTTTCTAGAGGTTAATTGGAGATGAGTCTCAGGTCCTTGGGGCCAGGAATTTGGCCTAGTGGTGTAGTGCTTGCCTCGCATGCACGAAGACCCGGGTTTGATTCCTTGGTACCATGTACATAGAAAAAAGCCTGAAGTGGTGCTGAGGCTCAAGTGGTAGAGCTTTAGCCTTGAGAAAGTCCAAGGACAGTGCTCAGGCCCAGAGCTCAAGCCCAGGACTGGCCAAACAAACAAACAAAAGTCTCAGGTGCTTTTGTGCCCATACTAGCTTTGAACCTTCATCCTCAGATCTCAGCCTCCTGAGTAGCTAAGGATTACAGGCGTGAGCCACTGCATCTGGCTTTTAAAAAATTTTTTTATTAACATTTTTGCCATGGGGGAGGGAAATGGGTACCAAGACATGTGAAAGGGTATCAATGTACGTGAATTAATGCACCTTCTATCTGGCAAATATCATGTAACCCTTTTACTAATTACAATAAAAAATGCAAAAAAATAAAAATAAAAAAATAAACTTTTTGCCATGTAGTTTCATATCAACCTTTGCCTACATACTATAGAAATTACATCAAGCACTATTCTGCAATATAATTATGTGTTTACTAGGTCATTTTCCCTATCACTATAAGGTGGTATTTGCCTATCAAAGAGATACAGTAGTATCTTTTATTACTCAGTTTAATATATCTAGTACTTAGTACCTATCAGAGACCTGATGTGGAATAGAAAAGAGAAATAACTCAGAACTCATAATAGAATTCAAGTGAAAAGAAAGGCTAAACTATTACCAGCTACAGTGGAAATGAGAAAGCCAGGGAAAAGAGGAGCAAGGAATTTCAAGAACAGGCAAAAGGAAGGGGACCGATTAAGAAAAGGTTATGGGGCCTGGAGTTTGGCCTGATGGTAGAGTGCTTGCCTGGCATGCACGAAGACCCGGATTCAATTCCTTGGTACCACATACATAGAAAAAAAGATGGAAGTGATGCTGTAGCTCAAGTAGAGCACTAGCTTTGAGGAATTCCAAGGATAGTGCCCAGGCCCTAAGTTCAAGCCCAAGACTGGCCAAAAAAAAAAGGTTGTGAGATAGAAGCTCAAAACAATGAAGTGGCAAAATAGGGTCTTGGTTGAAGTAATGTGAGAACTGGAAGAATTCTTTGGGTTTTGAAACTTTGTATTATTGATGACTTTTGCAATGAGAGGTTCATTGTGTTTGGTGAGATGTCAGAATTTGAAATGGGATATCTCCCTATACTGCCGAAGCTGGTCTAGAACTCAGGCTTACATCATCTTCCTTCGTCAGTCTCCTTAGTACTAAGGACACAGGCAGAAGTCATCATACCTGGGTTAGGTGTGGAAGACAAAAGGAGTTTGACTAAAGAGTTTGGACTTCATTTTATTTCATTCAGAAACATACAGGATGTGAAGAAGGTAGGAAAGGGTGGGATATAGGACCTTATCTACATTTTACAAGTTGTGTATGTAGGTTGGGAAGCACTATATTGAGAGTTTCATTAATGTGGCAGAGGTGGGTGGGTGGGTGGTTAAGAAGAATATCTTTAGAAAACCAAAGAAATAAAGGTAAAACAATCTCTGGATTAGTGTCTATGTTCCGGCACATTTTGACTACACCATGGAAATTCTATTTGAGTGTCATTCTTACCCAGTTTTAAAGCAAGATGGGTTATTTATTGAGAAGTGTGCTAGTTTGTTGTTCTTGTTTTCTTTTGCCAATCCTGAGGCCTGAACTGAGGGCCTTGGCACTGTCGCCGAGCTTCTTTTGCTCAAGCAGCTCTCTACTGCTTGAGCTACAGCACCACTTCTGGCTTTTTCTGTTTATATGGTACTGAGGAATCAAATCCATGGTTTCATGAATGTTAGGCACGTACCCTACCACTAAGCCATATTTCCAGTCTCAGTTTGCTAGTATTAATTGCACATTAGTTGCCATCTGTATTTCTGCCAAGTTCACTGATACTACACAGAATAATATTAATAACTAGACAGAATTCAGAGAGCTAGTAGTCCTTGGCCCCAAAAAAGTTATGGAGAAAAACAATGTTCAAGAAGTAATGTACCATGATGAATGTAACTAACCCACATCACCCCAACAATAAAATGAAAAAAATAAAATAAACATTAATTATCTCAGGGCCACATACTTTTGTAAGGCTGTCAAAACAGCCCATGTCAAATGGACATTACTTTGTAACCAGTGTATAGTAAGGCTAGAGGAGATGGAGAATGAATATGAAATGAGATGCATTTTGTTTATTTTTTTTCTGTAATCTTTACAGAAATACATAGTTGAAGCCAAGGGCAGTTGGCCTTTAATCCTAGCTTCTCAAGAGACTGATATCTAAGGACCGTGGTTCGAAGCCAGATTTGGCAGGAAAATCCATGAGACTCTTTTTTTTTTTTTTTTGCCAGTCCTGGGCTTGAGCTCAGAGCCTGAGCACTGTCCTTGGATTTTCTCAAGGCTAGAGCTCTACCACTTGAGCCTCAGCACCACTTCCAGCTTTTTTCTATGTATGTGGTACCGAGGAATCGAACCCGGGTCATCATGCATGCTAGGCAAGCACTTTAACCACTAGGCCAAACTCCCAGCCCCTCCATGAGACTGTTACGTCCAATTACCTACCAGGAAGCTGGAAATGGCCACTATGGCTCAAAGTGTAAAAGCTCAGGGATAGTTCAAGCTCCAGGACTGGCACAAACAAAATAAATTTTGATATTGTAGGAGGAATTCCTTCCTTCCCTCCCTTCTCCCCTTCCTCTTTACTTGTAATGTGGACTTTACCTGACTCTTAATTGCTTGTTTCACTGTCACAAATATGACTGTTGTTCTTTCTCTTGATAAAAAGAGGTCTTAGTTTAGCATGGAGGCACATATTCATAATCCCAGAATTCCAGAGTGAAGCAGACAGAAAGTACAATGTCAGTCTGGGCTGTATAGTAAGAAAAAAATTTTACTTTTTCATTGTATAATTCTTGCTTTTTTCTTTTATTAGTATATATTTATTGTACAAAGATTCATTATGGTATTTCTGCAATATAAATACATAATGTATGTTGATGAAGTTCATTCTATTATTTTTCCTCTTTCTATTTTAAACAGTTTTAATGGGTTGCATTATTCTTTTTCATTCAGCTGTATTATTAGTCATATTCACCCCTTTCTACTAACTCTCTTCTTTTGCTTTCTACTCTTCCACTAGTTTCTAAACTCAGAAAGTGCCAATTTTGCACTCAAGCCAGTTTTTTTTTTAAGGTCTAGATTCCACATATGATAGAGAATGTGGTTGGTTTTTTTTTAAATTTTAGTCTGTTTCACTTAATGTGAAGATCTCCATTTCCATCCATTTTCCTGTTGAAACATACTTCATTCTTCCATATGTCTTCATAAGACTTCTTACATATAGATACGATTCACTAGTTGATAGTTACCTAGGCTGGTGTCATAGCTTGGCTGTGTGAAGAGTGCTATTATAAGCATAGGTATTATAAACATCTCTATTGTATGCTGACCTACATTCCTTTGGGTATGTGTGCCGAAATGGTATGCTCTCGTTCTTTTCCATCTTCATTGGCTATCCTACTTCTATAATGAATATTTGAACACATACTGTATCAGACATTATTTCAGGTGTTAAGTACATAATAATGCAATATCAAAAAGAAGCTCAGATTGTATCTCACATTTGACTAAAATGTGATGTTATTAAATGAGAGTTGCTGTGAAGCATGGTAGGAAGGGGGAATGAGTGCAGCAGTTGCAGGAGGAAGCTATACTTTGTTGTCCGCGGAAACTGGAATTACTGAATAGAGCATTTCCTGTAATGGGAACTTGTTGCATTCACCATCTGTTTATCTCTTCACCTCTGTCTCTGGTGGCTGGAGAAAAGAAGTCTTATTGTGTGATTTTTGTTTTTATAAACTTCATTCCTGCTGAGTAATTCAATTACTTTACGTTGCCAAAACAAACAGTAAAGTATCTTATAAAGTGTATTTTCCTGTCACCTTGTCAAAGAAAATAAGCAGGTCTTTGAGCCTGCCAAGTCTTTGTTCCATATTGTAAATCCTAAGCATATTGTTTCTGAGTTTGGAATATTATAGCAACTTTTTGTAGTGTCTCAGTTCATAGCTTTCTTTAGACAATTATCCTAGTCTTTCGGTTATACTGTTAATCACATTCTAGGAAAGAAATACTCCCTTGCTCTATAAGGATGGTACATTCTTGTGGTCCTAAATATCTGAGAGAAACAGGAAAAGAAAAAAGGGGGGCAGGGGAAAGACCTTGGCATGGCTGAAGTGACAGAACACCTGCCTCATAAAAATCTTTTTCTCAGCCAGGCAGGTGTTGTGGCTCACGCCTGTAATCCTAGCTACTCAGGAGGCTGAGATCTGAGGATCAAGGTTCAAAGCCAGCCTGGCACAAAAGGACCTGAGACTTCTAGAAAACAGGAAGTGGGGCTTTGCTCAAGGGTAGGGTGGTAGCCTTGAGCTGAAGAGCTCACGGACAGCACCCAGGCCGAGTTCAAGCCCCATGACCCCCACAAAAAATAATCTTTCTCTCCCTCTTTCCTTACTCACCCCCCACTCCCTCTTCCCCCCCTCTTCACCCCCTTTCCCCTCTCCCATTCTCTCCGTCTTCCAAGCATAAATTAGAACAAGATTAAGCACTCTCAGAATCACACTAATGTGTTGAGTATAGAGCTCTGTTCTTCTCCTAGTAGTGTAATGTTGTTGTTTTGAGTTTGGGGCAAGCAAATGGAAACATTGCCCCCAAAGTATACAGAAGCATATTTAAAAATGTGAAGATGAATTTGAGTTTAACTTTGAGTCAATAAATAATTGAATGACTTTTCATAAGTGACACATCTTTATCCCTTTTCTTGGGATTTTTTTTTGTCATGAAACTCCCTTATTGGATATTGTTCATTTTGAGTTGTATTCTAAGTAACCATGCTATAGAGGGATTGAGTTTATTATGGATTTCTGATTGCTTGCTCTGTAAGGTATTTCTGATTTAGAATTACTGCTTTCCCTGCCTTGAATTTATCTTTCTTGCATATTAGTGTGTGAACTTTGGTTTGCTAAACTGATCAAAGTATTTTAAATGTAAGTATTGATCACATTAGGAAGACTTTAGTTGTTAGACTTTCACAGCAACCAAGTGCTTTCATTTCATTTATGTGCTCAGCCTTACACATTAAAGGAAAGAGCACAAAAGTTACTACCCTATAAACAAAGTTTATTATGAAAGATATAAGTAATTTATTTGAAGTCAAAATAACTTGACTCTACTTAGTATAAAATTTCCTTAATATCAGAGTAAGAAGCCCAAGTTGTAAGTTGTGGAAACTACTTTTCTGTTAAGGATTTTGTAACTAATTTTTTGGAAGTATTAAAATTTTTTTCCACGTGGGTTTTGCAGGAATTTAGAGCATAAATGAATATGCAGACATTCTATATGAGTATCTTTATGATTTTTGTTTTTCAGGCATTTAAAAATATTTAATCATTCATGAGTTGAACTTCATTCTTGAGTTATGGATGACAAGGCTTCTGTTGGAAAAATCAGTGTCTCCTCAGACTCAGTGTCTACCCTTAATAGTGAAGATTTTGTCTTGGTTTCCAGGCAAGGAGATGAAACACCATCTACAAATAATGGAAGTGATGATGAAAAAACAGGACTCAAGGTAAAATGCCATAAGTTTATTTTGTTTCCCCTTATAAAGCCTGTTGCAGATTAGAAAAGGGGATTGGTGGGGAAAATGAGAACATGGTATCAATGTAATGTAAGTGTTATATATACATAACTAGAAACTTAAGGATTTTTATTTTATTAGTTTTCAAATTTTCTAGTACCCTTGTCAACACTAGAAGTTAGTGTAAACGTTTATAAGTTTAATTTTGTTTTTACTTTCTCATTGATTTAGAAGTGCTTGTTTGTTTTGAACTAGGGGTATGTGTGTTGGCAAGGTCCATAATGGTAGTTATGAAAAATAAAGTTTAGAATTATTGACTGGAAGTGGCACTGTGGCTCAAGTGGTAGAGCACTATCCTTAAGCTGAAAATCTCAGGGATAATGCCCAGGTCCAGAGTTGAAGTCCAATGGCCCTAAAAGAAAAAAATATTACTAAGATATAACCTTAAATATGTAGCCTTTGACCATTTCTGTTATCATTTCTCAGTCAAATACATAATTATTGGGGTGGGAGTTTGGCCTAGTAAGTAGAGTGCTTGCCTAGCATGCACAGAGACCGAGGTTCCATTCCTCTGTACCACATACATAGAAAAAGCTGAAAGTGCTGCTGTGCTCAAGTGGTAGGGCTCTAGCCTTGAGAAAAACCCCAAGGACAGTGCTAAGGCTGTGAGTTCAAGGCCTAGGACTGGCAAAAAAGAAAAAAAAAAAGCCAAAAAACTATTACTTCTTTTTCTAAACTCTGGTATTATTCTGTTGTTTTAAAAACAAATAATTAAATATTCAATTCCTGTTTACATCTATTTATTCAAAAAGAGTTTATTTTAGGGATAGAACTTCCTTTCTTCTCCCAGCTTTCCACTGCGCCCCCTAGACCTGGGCTTGAACTCAGGGCCTGGACACTGTCTTTGGACACTTTTTGCTCAGGGCTAGTACTCTGCCACTTGCCGAGCCACAGTGCCGTTTCTGGCTTTTTATGTGTATGTGGTACCAAGGATTTGAACCCAGGGCTTCATGCATGTTAGCCCAGCACTCTACCACTAGGCCACACTCCTGGCCCAGAGCTTCCATTGTAATGGTGGAAACAGACTAAACAAATTAATGTGTCAAGTAAGTTTAGAACTCAAGAAGAAAAGCAAGATAATAAGTGAATGACCTTGAAAGTTTTTTGACTTTAACAAGTTTTTTTGTCAAAAATCTTGAAATAGTTTTACTTTCACTCATAAATGAAGAGGGATAAAAACAATAAAAATAATGAGTGAAGGGCCGGGAGTTTGGCCTAGGGGTAGAGTGCTTGCCTAGCATGCACAAAGACCTGGGTTCGATTCCTCAGTACCACATACATAGAAAAAAGCCGGAAATGGTGCTGAAGCTCAAGTTTTAGAGCTCTAGCCTTGAGAAAGTTCAAGGACAGTGCTCAGGTCCCGAGCTCAAGCCCAGGGCTGGCAAAAATAATAATAATAATAATAATAATAATAATAATGAGTGAATGACAGGTTCTGTTTTAGAGATTGTCTTGAGATGAGGAAAGATTTGAATAAAATGAGAAAGAGAGCCATGAAATGGATTAGAATTTGCCCAATTGAGAATAATAAATGGAGCCATAGAGAACTAGGAGACAATATGATGTGGACTGATATTGTATGGGGGGAATATCATGAGTGGATGTGAAAAAGAAAGTGAGAGTAGGGGAGAAAGATAAACAGACAAAATATTCAAAGAAATGATTCCTGAAAACATCCCAAACATAATGAAAGGGCATACTGTACACATTGAGGAAGCTCAGTGAACTGTAGGTCGGATAAATGCAAAGAGCTCCCCAGAGAAGTACATGTTGTTAAAATTGTTAAAAACCACCTGGGTTCTGGTGGCTCAGATCTGTAATACTAGCCTCTCAGATGAGATCTGAGGAGTTGCAGTTCAGAGCTAACCCAGGCAAGAAAGACCATGAGACTCTTATCGCAAATTAACTATCTGAAACCAGAACTGGAGCTGTGGCTCACTGTGATAGAATGTTAGTCTTGAGCAAAATGGCCTAGGGACAAAGCCCAGGCCTTGAGTTCAAGCCCCATGACTGGTGAAAAAAAAATTAAAACACAAGGAACATGTCTTGAGAGCATCTGGAGATAAATGACTCAACATTTTTGAGACACCTCCCTTCCCTTTTCTACTTTTCTTTCCTCTCCTCCCTCATAAGATTTATACCCAGCACCTCAATAGAACCACTGGAGACAAGAAGCCAGTGGGATAATCTATTTCAGAGAAAAACCAACCAACTTCCAGGGTATGATGTGAAGATTTTGTGAGTTGAATTCTAAACTATTTCAGGAAAGTAGCACAGTATTATGGTTTCATAATGCCTATGAACTTATGTTTTCACTACACACTACTAAGAGTGCAATAGTATTCTGTGTAAAAATAGAAAACACTGTTCACACTTCAATTAAAAAATACTTAGGGCATGGTATCAGTAGCTCACATCTATTTCCCAGCTATTTGAGAGGCTGACTGATCAGGGTGGTGAGTTAGGAAAGCTAAAGCTGTTCCTTAAAATAAGACAACAATGAATTTTGCTACATGGATTGACCTTTTTGTTTTTTTTTTGGTGGGTCATGAGGCTTGAACTTGGCCTGGGCACTATATCTGAACTCTTCAGCTCAAGGCTACTACCCTACCCTTGAGCTAAGCCCCACTTCCTGTTTTCTAGAGGTTAATTAGAGATAAGAGTCAGAGGTCCTTTTGTGCCAGGCTGGCTTTGAACCTTGATCCTCAGATCTCAGCCTCCTGAGTAGCTAGGATTACAGGCATGAGCCACTGAATCCAGCTGACTCTTCTTTTAGATGAAAGTTGTTGTTGTTTTTTTTAAATGTAGCATGCAAAGCTTTTTTTTTTAAAGAGCATTTTACCCATATAAGAACTGCTTTCAAAATTGAAGTCAAGCCCTATTATTGCTTTATTAGTTAGCATTATGTAATATTCAGAATCCTTTGTTATCATTTTAGCAATGCTTAGAGCACCTTTTCCAATGGGTTTCATCTTAAATTACTTTCTTGGCTAGGTGTGGTAGCTCAAATCTGTACTCCCAATTACTAGGGAAGTAGAGATTGGGAGGATGACAGTTTGAGGCCAAAAATTTATCCAGCCAGTAGCTAGATGTCGTGTTGCATGCCTGACATCACAGCAGTGCCAGAAGCCTAAGTGGGATGATGACATTCCAGGACAGCCTCGGTTAAATTGTGAGACACTATTCCAGAAGTAAGGCAAAAGGGTATAGCACAAGTGGTACAGCACTTGCCTAGCAAGTACAGGGTCCTGAGTTAAATCTCTAGGAATTAGGAGGAAAAAAGGACAAAAGGAAATCACTTTGTTTGCTCATCCATGACAAGCACTTTCTTATCCAATAAGTTCTGTCAGGAGATTGCAGCAGTCAATTCCTACTTCATTCTTTGTGGTAGACTTGGGTGACTGGTTATAAAGCTTCAAGGAAACTGCCATGGGGGATGCACTGCCAAGTGTTCTGGATACAAACCCAGCAGATGGTAACAGTGGCCTGAAAGCTTCTCTATATCAACTGAGCTGTATAACATGTGCACAGATATTTCTTTGGCTGCGTTTGGTCAAAACTGTGTGTAATGAATATACAAATAGAGTGGGTTTACTGTACTTCTAATCCTAGTTCTCTTTGCTAGTTCTAATTTTATCCATATCCCTTAGAGAAATTACTGTCTTGGGCAGCGCTACTCTTTATTTTTATTTATTTTTTTTTGGCCAGTCCTGGACTTGGGCTCAGAGCCTGAGCACTATGCTGAGCTCTACCTCTTGAACCACAGCACCATTTCTGGCTTTTTCTATGTATGTGGTACCGAGGAATTGAACCTGGGTCTTCATGCATGCTAGGCAAGCACTCTACCACTAAGCCAAACTCCCCACCCCAAGCTATACTCTTTAAAATGTCTTCCTTCCTTCCTTTACTTTTCTGTTTTCATTTTTCTTTCTCTCTTTCTCTTACTTTCCTTCTTCCTTTTTTGTTTTTTGTTTTAAACTCAGGGCCTGGGTGCTATCCATCAGCTTTTGTGTTCATGGATAGTGCTCTATCACTTAAGCCAGAGCTCCATTTCCAGCTTTTTAGTGGCCAATTAGAGACAAGAATCTCATAGACTTTCCTGCCAGCTGCTTTGAACTGCAATCCTTAGATCTCAGCTACCTGAGAGGCTAGGTTTTCAGGCATGAGCCACTGACACCTAGGTATAAAGGTATTTCTGAAAGAAAAAGACTTGAAAGTAAAATTACTTTTCGATGCATAGTTTATTGAATGGATATTGGGTTAGTGAACATAAAAGTAACATTAGTCTCATATTATGTCTAGTAGAGCATTTTCATGTATGCATTGTCAATGAGGAATCTTTTTTTTTCCTGAACAATACATCTCAACAAAGAAACATTTAGTAAATATTGTCAACAAATATGCTGTCATCTAAATTGTGTTCCATTTGTAGAACACAGGCAAAGTAAATTGAATATAATAATAAGCGCCCTAGGGTTTTCAAATTGTAAGTGAACATCAAAATTATTAGTGGTGCCAGCCTAAGAACTAAAGACATGGATCAAGTGGTAGAGTACCAGCTGTGAGCAGAACAAGCTGAGCAAGAGCCCTGAGTTCAAGCACATACACATCAAAAGAAGATGACAACAATCATCCATGAATTTTAGTTAGGCACCAATGGCTATGTATATTGTTTTGTCTGCTCAGGAGGCTGGTATCTGAGCATCAGGGTTCAGAGCTATCCCCAATTAACTAGTAATAAGTTGGAATTGGAGGTGTGGCTCAAATGGCAAAATGCTAGCTGTGACAGAAAAAAGCCAAGCTAGGGCTAATGGCCCTGTTTAAGCCCTAGTACTGGCACCACAAAAATAGTTTAACTTTGCCTAACATTGGAGCTCAAAATTGGGTTTTGATGTTGTTGTGTTCTCTAGCTGGAATGTCCTAGATGGCATCATCTTCCAATATATGCATTGAAAATCTATTCTTTGGTATAGCCAATTTTATCAGTTGTGCTAGCCATGCTTCTGGATAATTTCTGCAGCTTCTATATTCTTTCCTTGGGGCCTGAGCACTGTCCTTGGGCTCTTGAGACTAAAGCTTTACCACTTGAGCCACAATACCACTTCTGGCTTTTTTGTACGTATATGGTACTGAGGAATTGAGCCTGGGTCTTCATACAAGCTAGGCAAGCAGTCTTAACACTAGGCCAAACTCTCAGCCCCTACTTGGCCTTCTTATGTTGATGGGTTTCTCCCACTTAAATCTCTACTACCTTTAAAGTTTTCTACTGTAGTTTGCTTATCTCTCTCAGCCTGCATAGAATTGAAGAGAATGTCTGGACTGTGTTTTGGCTTAAGAGAATGTTATGGCTGGTTTGATCTTGTGTTTAGACCCAAATGTCATAAATGAGGCTGATTTTGTCTTTTGTTGGTGTGTTCACTGTGACAAGTTTATTATTATCAATAACTTTTCATTTACATTCACAACTTGACTAACAGGTCCTAGAAACCTAGCTTTTTTATTTTTATTTGCTGGTCCTGGGGCTTGAGCGTAGGGTCTGAGCATTTCCTTGGACTTTCTCAAGGCTCGAGGTCTACCACTTGAGCCTCAGCACCACTTCTGGCTTTTCTATGTATGTGGTACGGAGGAATCGAACCCTGGTCTTTGTGCATGCTAGGCAAGCACTCTACCACTAGGCCAAACTCCCAGCCCTGTCCATCTCTGTTTTTGGCAGGCCTTCCTCATTGAGTTTGATCATTTCTAGCTTTTGATGTAAAGTGAGGGGCTTACATGACCTTATTTCACTTGAAAAATTAGAGGACTCTAGGGGGTTTGTAGTTGGTCTACTTCTAATATTAAGTCTAAGGGAAGAAGGGGGCCCAAGGAGGGAGAGATGGAACAGGTAGAGCAGTCAGAACACATTTATTAAGATTGCTGTTTTGGGGCTGGGAACGTAGCCTAGAGGCAGAGTGCTTGCCTAGCATTCATGAATCCCTAGGTTCAATTTTATGGTTCTACATACACAGCAAAAGCTGAAAGTGGTGCTGTGGCTCAAGTGGTAGAGTACTAGCTTTGAGAACACCCAAGGGCAGTGCTTAGGCCCTTAGTTCAAGCCGCAGGACTGGCAAAGAGTGGTGGTGGGGAGATTGCTGTTTTATTGTGGGCATGGATCATGGCACATGGAAGCAATTAATTAACACTATTGACATCAAAGAGCACTTAACAGATAATAGTATAAAAAGGTCTGAGTTACTGTGTTATTGGTAGATCTGTAAAATTGATGGACATGATATGTAATAATATTACAGAAAGGGAGAGAAAATAGCTGCATATGTAAGGTTTCTGTATCTCAATAGGACTAAGTTTCTATAAATCAGGAGCTGACTCAGACAAATTAAGGTGCTTTCATAAAACACCAAGGAGGGGCCGGGAGTTTGGCCTAGTGGTAGAGTGCTTGCCTAACATTCATGAAGACCCGGGTTCGATTCCTCGGTACCGCATACATAGAAAAAAAGCCGGAAGTGGTGCTGAGGCTCAAGTGGTAGAGCTCTAGCCTTGAGAAAGTCCAAGGACATTGCTCAGGCCCTGAGCTCAAGCCCAGGACTGGCAAAAAAAAAAAAAAAAAAAAACCAAGGATATTGCTTTTTAAAATTTAGCACACATTTTAATTTAAGGGGGTTCATTGTGCTCTTTCCATACACGCATGCAGGACACTTTGACTAGATGGACCACATTCCATTCCCCTTCCTTTTCCTTCCTCCCTTTTAAAAATAGCATTTAGTGGCTTTTGTTGTTCTGTGGTCATATTTTTCTATCCTCTTCACTCAGTAGCCTCTCCTTCCCCTCTCCCTGGTCATGTGATTCCTTTCTTAACAGCCCTCATATGTTCATATTCCATTCCATTACTGTCATCATCATCTTCATCATCACTTTAGTTCTATACTCCACAAGTGAGCAAGACCATGCAAGACTTTTTGAGCTTGGCTCATGCAACATGATGATCTCCAATTCCATTCACTTTCCTACAAATGGCCTACTTTTTCTCTGTGAGTAATATTCCATGATACACACACACACACACACACACACACACACACACACACACACACACATATACCATATTTTCTTTATCTATTCATTGGTAGTTGGATACCTCAACCAATTCCACAGTTTTATTATGAACAGAGTTATAGTAAGGATAAGTATGCAAATATCTTTTTGTATATCGATTTTTGAATATATGCCTAAGAGTGAGATGGCCATGTCATTTTAGGTTTATTTTTTCAGTTTCTGATGAGCCTTCATATTGATTTCCATAGTGGTTTCGCTAATTTACATTTCAATAGCAGTATATAAAGGGTCCTTTTTCTCCATACTCTTGTCAGCATTTTTTTTTTTTTTTTTTTTTTTGCCAGTCCTGGGGCTTGACCTCAGAGCCTAGGCACTGTTCTTGGACACATTTTGCTCAAGGCTAGTGCTCTGCCACTTGAGCCATAGCCCCACTTTCAGCTTTTTCTGTGTATGTGGTTCCAGGGAATTCGACCCAGGGCTTCATGCATGCTAGGCTAGGACACTACCACTAGGCCACATTCCTGGCCACTCTTGCCAGCATGTTGGTTTTTTTGTGTGTATATTTGTTGCCAGTCCTGGGCCTTGATTTAGGGCCTGGGCACAGTTCTTGGGTTTTCTCAAGGCTAGAGCTCTACCACTTGAGCCACAGCACCATTTTTGGCTTTTTTTAAATATGTATATGGCACAGAGGAATTGAACCTGGGTCTTCGTGCATGCTAGGTGAGTACTCTACCACTATGCTAAACTCCCGGCCCTCCAGCATTTTTTCTTTGCTTTATTGATACCATTCTGACTGGTGTGACATGGATTTTAGTATAATTTTGACTTGCATTTCCTTTATTGCTAAGAATGTTGACCATTCATGTAACTAATCATCCATTTGTAATCCTTCTTCTAAGACTATTCAATTCATTTATCCATTTACTAACTGACTTATTTGTTCTTTTGCTGTTTAATTTTTTTTAGATCATTATATCTTCTGAATAGCAAACTTTTATCTGTTGAGTAGCTGGCAGAGAATTTCTCCCATTCTGTGGAGTATATCTTGATTCTGATAATTTTTTTTTGTTTCTGTTTTTTTGTTTTGTTTTGTTTTTAATCAGTTGTGGGGCTTTGGGCTCTCGGTCTGGCCTCTGGGCCTGGGTGCTGTCCCTGAGCTCTTCAGTTCAAAGCTAATGCTTTACCACTTGAGCCACAGCGCCACTTCTGTTTTTTTGGAGATAAGAGTCTCGAGTCTCGTGGCTTTGAACCACGATCTTCAAATCTCAGCCTCCTGAGTAACTAGGATTACATGCATGAACCACTGGCACCTGGCTGTGGGGCTATTTTAATTTGGTATAGTCTTATTTGCCTATTCATGTCCTTATTTCCTGGGCAATTGGAGTCCTGTTCAGAAAACAAAATTGCCAGTGTCTTTATTTTCCCAAGTTTTTCCTGTAATTTTCTTGTAGTAATTTTATAGTATTAGATATTACATCTTTGGATCTTGGGTCCATTTGGAGTTGATTTTTGTACAGGGAGAGAATAGAGGTGTAGTTTCTGTCTTTGGAATGTAAATCAGTTTTCATCCCTTTCCGAGTCCTGGGCTTGAGCTCAGGGCCTGAGCACTGTCCTTGGACTTTCTCAAGACTAGAGAGCTCTACCACTTGAGCCACAGCACCACTTCTGACTTTTTCTATGTATGTGGTACCGAGGACTCAAACCCGGGTCTTTGTGCATGCTAGGCAAGCACTCTACCACTAGACCAAACTCCTGGCCCCTCACCCCACTATTTTCAAGAGGCTATCACTTCTTCATTGCATACTTTTGGCTCCTTTGTCAAAGATCAGTGGATACAATTGTGTGATTTTATTTCTGTGTTTTCTTTTTTTTTTTTTCTTTTTTGCCAGTTCTAGAGCTTAAACTTAGGGCCTGAGCACTATCTTCCAGCCTCTTTGCTTCTATCTATCACTCTATCACTTGAGTTACAGTGCCACTTCTGGCTTTTTTTGAGTATTTTATTGGAGTCTTACAGACTTTTCTGCCCTGGTTACCTTTGACCTCCATCCTCAGCTTCTGAATAGCTAGGGATTACAGGTACAAGCCACCTGGCACCTGGCTTATTTCTGGGTTTTCTGTTCTGTTCCATTGTCTCATTTCAGTTTTTATGCCAGTATCCCTACAATTTTAGTTACTGTATCTCTATAGTATAATTTGCGGTCTAGTGTAGTGCTACCACCAGTATTGCTTTTTTTTGTCAGTATTTCTTTTGCTGTTTAGATTCGTTTATGCTTTTTTACAGTTTTACAATTTTATGATTGGTTTTTCTGTTTTTGCCTACAATGATATTAGGATTTTGATGAGGATTGAATCTGTAGATTGCTATTGGTAGTGTCACCTTTTTCAAGATATTCCCATAATCCATGAAGTAAGAGGCCATTCCATCTTCTGGAATCTTCCATTACTTTCTTCCGGGTTTTTATAGCTTTTATTGTAGAAGCCTTACCTTTTTGTTGAGTTTATACTTAGATATTTTATATTTTTTCAAGGTTTTGTAAATGGAATTGTTTTCTTTTTCTCCTTTTTATTGTTATTATAAAGGTGATATACAGGCTTGGGGGTCATGACCTAGTGGTAGAGTGCTTACCTAGCATGCACAAAGCCCTGGGTTTGATTCCTCAGAACCACATACACACAAAAAAAGCCAGAAGTGGTGCTGTGACTTAAGTGGAAGAGCTCTAGCCTTGAGAACACTCAGGACCGTGCCCAGACCCTGAGTTCAAGCCCCAGAACTGGCAAAAAAAAAAAGTAATATACAGAGAGGTTATAGTTATATAAACCAAGTAATGATTACATTTCTTTTGGTACAGTGTCACTCTTTGTCTCTCCCAGTTTGGAATTGTTTTCTTGATTTATCTCTCTGCCTATTTATTATTGATATGTTGAAAAGTTGTTTTATGTTTTGAAACATATTGCTATATTGTCAAAAAGTAGCAGATGTAGGGATTTTATGGTGATATTATTTCTTTTCCCTTGCCTCATTGCTCTGGCTAAAAATTCCAGAATTATTTTGAATAAGCATGAGAAAATTGGGCACCCTTATCTCCTTGCTAACTTTAGAGTATCTGATATCACTTTATCTCCTTCATTATAATATTGACTCTGGGTTTGTCATCTGTAGTTTTTATTATTTGAGATATATTCCCATTTTCTTTAGAGTTCTGCTATGAAAGGTTGTTTAGTTTGTCAACAACTTTGTACATTGAGATCATTATGTGATGTTTTATCCTTGATTCTGTTTATTTGTTTACAAACAGAATCTGATTTACATATGCTGAATCATCTCCACTGTTCCTCTCAGGAGCTATTCCTTCTTTTTCTGATTCTCTGGGACATTTTACCTCTTGGATGTCTGTCTATCAATAGAATTAGATGAATATTTGGTACAAATGAACAAAAGGAAGAATCAGGGTAGACTGCTTCCAGTGGCTGTGGATAAACTGATGGTTTAACTATAAGCATGGATATATTTCGGAAGTTGTTTTTTGGCTGGGCATGGGCACAGGCATGGCACATTGACTCATGTCTGTAATCCTAGCTGCTCAGGAGTCTGAGATCTGAGGATCAGGTTCAAAGCCAGCCCAGGCACTAAAGTCTGTGAGACTCTTATTTCCAGTTAACCACTGGAAAACCGGAAGTGGCACTGAGGCTCAAGGGGTAGAGCAGTATCCTTGAGCTGAAGAGTTCAGGGATAACACCCAAGGCCAGGGGTAGAGCAATAGCTTTGAGTTGAAGAGCTTAGGGATAGTGCCCAGACTCAGAGTTCAAGCCCCACGACTGACAAAAAAAAAAAAAAAAAAAAAAGCTGTTTTTGGAACTAAAAAGCTAGAACTTGCCATAAAATCAATATATATTGTGCCTTTTTTATCTGAACATAAATTGTTTTAAGAGAGGAATCTTAACTCTTAGCCAAATATTCTGTCTATTGTTGAGGGATATATGGATGAACTAGTATTCATTATGAAGAAATGTCAGAAAATTGTCATCAATCTAGTCTTCATAATTTTCTTCTTGAGAAATCAAATTCCCAGGCTCATACTTGTAATCCTAGCTACTTATTGAGATATGAGGATCATGGTTTGAAACCAGCCTGAGCAGGAAAGTCTATGAAACTCTTATCTCCAACTAATCACCGATAAGAAAAAAAAAAATCAGAAGTGGCACTGGGGCTCAAGTGGTGGAGCATTAGCCTTGAACAAAAGGAGCCTTAGGTACAGCACCTAGGCCCAGAGTTCAAGCTCTAGGCCGAGCAAAAAATAAATAGAAGAAGGAAATAAAAAGAAAGATCAAACTGACATTATTTAAATGAAAGAAAACTGTCAACTTAAAATAGATAACAAAATCAGTCCATCTAAGCTAATCTTCTGGCTAAATTTCAGGTATTATCTACCTGTAAAAGGATCTGGCAATCTCATAATACTATTCTTTTCAGCAAGTAGAGTCACTGAACCAGGAATTGGGGAGAGAAATCATGATGTAGTCATGATGTAGTTCATCAAGAACTAGGATATAAGTATGGATAGAATTTTGGGAGAGCCTAATTGTCCCCTAAGAAGAGAAGTAGAGTTTGTTTATTGCCAGTCCTGGGACTTGAACTTGGGCTTAGGCTCTGTCCCTGAGCTTCTTTTACTCAAGGCTAGCACTCTACAACTTGAGCCATAGCACTATTGCTGGTACTGAGGAACCAAGGGCTTCATGCATGCCAGGCAAGTAATCTTCCACTAGGCCACATTCCTAGTCCCATAGGTAGAATTTCATAGAGCATATAACCATGGAAAAAAAAGACTTGGAGAATTCTTAAGGATTTCTTATGGAAAAAGTAAGTCATGTGGTGTGGTATATACTAGAGGTTGAAAGATCTGGAGTCAAGACAACTGCATATGCAATACAAATGATTCTGTTTGCTTTTATTTTTCTCTCAAGATTTGAATACTCTGTATTTGTTAATAGTGATTATAAAAATGATATGTTGCCAGGTGGTGGTGACGCACATTTGTAATCCTTGCCATTCAGGAGGCTGAGATGTGAGGATCAGAGTTTGATGTCAGCCTGTCCAGGAAAGTCTGTGATACTCTTATCCCAATTAACCACTGTGGTTCAAGTAGTAGAGCACTAGCCTTGAGTATAAAAGCTCAAGGACAGCTCCCAAACACTTACACACACACCCACAATATATATATATATATATATATATATATATATATATAGAGAGAGAGAGAGAGAGAGAGAGAGAGAGAGAGAGAGACAGAGACAGAGACAGACAGAGAGAGAGAGACAGAGAGAGAGAGAGACAGAGAGAGAGAATATAGAAAAGTAGATTTTAAAAACTCACCTAGCAATTCATTGTTTATATTTAGAATTTCCTACTGTTTTTTCTTTCCTTTTTTCCCCCCCTTTCCCCAGTGATGAGAATGGGACTAGGACCTTGCATATTGCTAGGCAAGCACTGTGTATTGCTGAGTATACCTACAAGCCTATGTTGGGTTTTAGGTCTAATTCACAAGCTTCTGTTTTCTCCCCACTTCTTTTATGTTGAAATAACATTAGTAATTCTTCTTATTGTTATTATGAAGGTGATGGACAGATGGATTACAGTTAACATAAGTCATATAAAGAGTGCATTTCTTTTTGGACAAGGTCATCCCTTCTCTCGCATTTTCTCCCACTTTTTTTTTTTTTAGTAATTCTTAACTAAATACTTAGGATCTTTTTTTTTGATTGTTCCTTCACATAATAAGATAGATAATCAGAATAAATACAGTTAAAAAGAGAAGCACAAACTAACTTTAAGTTAAAAAAAAAGCTACAAAATGTGTGTGGGTGTATGAGTAGGTCTATGATGTGAGATTGGTACTAAAACTCACAATATTCAAATTGGAGTTTGGCTCATTTATACTTTGCTTTCTTACAAAAGTAATTTTTATATATCCCTCAGCTTTTGCATTAAATCTGAGCAAAATCACTTAGTTTGGACCATTTTCAATTATACTTTTCTGTACCAGGATAAAAGTATTGGAAACTACAGATTGTCAGAGGTTTGTCTTTAATTTTCAGATCCTCTAAGAATCTCTCAAGCACAAATGGTCATTTCTCACATGCTTTCTTGAAGACAAAGCCTCACACTGTCTGAAGAAGTTTTGCATGACCGGCATACAAGTGAGGTCTAGTTGGTATTGGAGCAGTGACGGAAATAAGAGCTGTAAAGTTAGGAATACAAATTTGAGATCAGGAAATGACTCTGAATATTGTCTTGGGAACATTTTGTCCTTTGTTTCCAAGTGCAGCTTTTCTCTCAAGGAAATAGTCTTGTAGCCAATTCTACCGTATAGTTTATAACTGCCATATAAGTTACTTGTTATATTCAGAAAAGGACATAGGTTATTCTAATAGTTTTGGGGGGGACATGAGTAGTTAGTATATTCTTAGAGTCTGTGACCCTTGGAATGTAGAACCACAATGGACTTGTTTTTTGTTTTTTGGGGGGGATTTTTTGTACCCAGTTGTTAAGGTTTTATTTATTTATTTATTTTTGCTTTGTTTTGTTTTGCCAGTCAGGGGGCTTGTACTTGGGACCTGAGCATTGTCATTGGGCTTTCTCAGGGCTAGAGCTCTACCACTTGAACCACAGAATCATTTCTGGCTTTTTTCTGTGTATGTAGTACTGAGGAATAGAACCCAGGTCTTCGTGCATGCTAGGCAAGCACTCTACCACTAGGCCAAACTCCTGGCTGCTGTTTCCTTTTTTCTAACTTCAGTTCTAAGAGATTGACAAGAATTTATTGGAAAGAACTGAAAGTGGAATAGTAAAATATACTTGGATGCTTACTTATTGACATGTATTATGATATGAAAATTAAATGAAATGATCACCCAATAAAAGCTAGGTGTGTGTATGTATGTATTATGTAATATATCCCAAAATATACACATGTATGTTTGTACATAGAGATATATACATATATATGTACACATACAATATCCTATAGAAGTTCCCTCATTATAATTCTGTGAGATAAATGTTAAAATCCTTTCTGTAGGAGATGAGCCTGTTGTGGCTCCTAGAGGTTAATTTGCCAAGAGTTTCTGTCAAAGCCATGCACCAAACCTGTATCTATATTAAATTTGGAGCCTAATTATGGCTCATGTGCTCAGTTATAAGGCTACATGGAGATCAGTTCTATGCAGCACCATTTGAATAATGTATTGGGTTAGTAGTGCCTCCAAGAGATTTATTTATTACATGGTAGCTCTGAGCCCTCACTGCTTCAAAAGTGGATTTATGAGTAAATCATTCACCTGTCTCTGTCCATATATCTCATGTCTATCGTAGCTGTACATTTGTGAGTTTTAGAGTTTGTTTGCCTTCTCAACTCAGGTCTGTTCCTGAAGAACTCTTTTCTTTCCTTTAGTGGACATTATATGGACATGAACTTGTTTTCAATAATTTGGTCTTCCCTGGGCTTTTTCCCCCCCTGCTGTTTTTAATTTTGTACAGCATCTTACTAGGTAGTCTTGGTTGTCATCAAACTCATGATTTTCCTGTCTCAGTTTCTTGAGTGCTGGAATTACAGATAAGCACCACTCCTGGCTCTCCCTTAGTAATCTTGTGACATTTACAACATGTGTATCTTTATTGTATCTTTTTTTTTTATTGCTTGAGTAATGTATAGAGGGGTTACAGTTAGATTCACCCGGTAGTAGGTGCATTACTTCCCATACATTGATACCCCTTCTCATGTTTTTGTTTTAGTGCATCTTTATTTATAGCATTTATAATAAGAATGACAGTCTTTTCAATTTTAATAAGAAATGATGGAATTTGATTTTTGTTTTTACATAGATAAAACTATAATCATCCAGATTTCCTGATATTATAGTTGAGCCAAAATTTAAAGAATATCCAAATAGGATCCAATGGATCAATTCATAGTGCTTTGGCTTCTATTCTTCACATTTTTTTTTTCATTTCTAACCACTCTCGTATTATTTGTTTTGAAATCATTTACTGCGTTTAAACTAAACAGGCATTTAAGTATCATTTTAGAGAAAATCACACCTGATACCATGTATTCTTCACATTTATAACATTTATTTTAGTAAATGTGTATTTTATATGTGTTCTATACAAACCACTCTCCAAAGTTCAGAGATATAAACAGTCTCTGCTGAGTCTGGTTCAACAACATTGAACAAATATTCTTTAAAATAATTTGTAGTAGTTGTAAATTTGTTGGCTAATAATTATGATAGCCTAAGAGAAGAGTGATGAAACTGTCTAGAAGGGTTAAGGTCTGTTAAGGAGATAACAGAATTTATGATTGGCTTTAAAGAATATATAGGAGAAAGAGGCTTTTCTAGGAAAGGAAATGGTCTACGCAAAGTGTGGTCAAAGCAAAGTAGTGATGCTTTCCAGGAAAGTGGAATAGTTGAATGTGACTGGAAAGGTAGGTTGGACAGAGCTGTGGAAAGACTCAGAAGACACTAGAGATTTAGGCTTTATCCTGTGGGCATTGAGGAGGCTTTAAAATAAGTCAGAGCTTGGACACAACTAATATTGCAGTTATCATTTGAATAGCTATAGCAAGAGCAAAAGAGAGAAAGAATGCAGAGAAACTACTAACTCTGTGGTAGACTTACGCAAGATGAAAGCAGTGTATTTGAATTTTATAGCTATTCAGGGAGATCAGAGCGGGAAATGCATAACTGGGCAAAACCATGGAACTGAGAAGGGTTAAAAATAACTGGTTCTTGGCCCATGGAATGGGTAATAGTGCAGTTCACTGATGAGTGAAGAAAAGAAGGGGAGGGGCTGGGAGTTTGGCCTAGTGGTAGAGTGCTTGCCTAGCATGCGTGAAGGCCCGGGTTCGATTCCTCGGTACCACATACATAGAAAAAGGCCAGAGTGGTGCTGAGGCTCAAGTGGTTGTGCTCTAGCCTTGAGAAAGTCCAAGGACAGTGCTCAGGCCCTGAGCTCAAGCCCAGGACTGGCAAAAAAAAAGAAGGGGAGCAGCAGTGAGTGAGTTAAGGTTTTGGTGAAATTTGGAATATGCAATTGAAACTGTCGATAGACAAGGAAAAAAATTAAAAAATTGTTGATACACATTGGGACAGATGCTATGTGGTGGCACCTGAAAAAATAAAGTTCATTCCAAAGCCCATCATAGATGGGCATCTTTCAAAGGGCATATGAAAGAAAGAGGGGTGAGGGATACTAAGGAAGTGAAGGAAAGAAAGAACAAGTTTTCTGGTTTTCTTATTTTAGAAACCATATTTTTTTCTATTTTATTTTATCAACTTTAATGAGGAAAAATTTACACGCAGTAAATACAGTTCTTTTAGGTATATAGTTCTATCAGCTAGATGTAAGCACTTAACCTGTCACCGTAACCAAGACAGAAAATAATTTCCATCACTCCAGAAAATCCCATTGTGCCTCCTATTCCCCTTTCCAAGTCCCTGAGAACTAGTGATAAGATTCATTATGATTATCCCTGTAGTTTTGCATTCTTTATTTGCCATTTAAACAGAATAATGAGCTGGGTGCTTGTGGTTCATGCCTGTAATTCTAGCTACTCAGGAGGCTGAGGATCATGATTCAAAGCCAGCCTAGAGAAGAAAGTGCATGAGACCCTTATCTCCAGTTAACCACCAGAAAATCAGAAGTAATGCTGTGGCAATATTATTAAACTGCCCCAGTTTAACCCCATAGGCTTCAAATACTCAGTTTTCAGACAAGTACTACTTCCTGTGTGGGATTCTTTCCCTAGGGTAAATGGAAACTGTCTAGACTGCATTCAAGGTGACCTGAAAAATAGGGCATGACCTTTGAGGGTGGGCTTTCTTTTTTGTTTCAGTGTTGGCTGGAGGGAGAAGAATAGTGGGGTTTGCTATTCTAATCGTTCATGCCCTGTTTTCAGTTTTCACGGATGCCCCACTGTGTTCAGTTTCTACTGTAGTGGGTGAAAGAAGACCAGAGCTCTTATTTACCAACTACTAATGTGCTCACGATTTACTCAACCTTGTTCTTCCTCTCCTCAGAAGTATGGTTTGGAATCTCATCCTGGAAAAGATGGAATCACATGGAGGTTCTCTAGACATTAGGTAGATCTCAGTAGTTCTCATTAGAGTCCTCCTTGGGTAAATGTAAGACCTCTTGTAGCTACAGCATTTTAGAACATCCTTCATCTTTATTTTTACTATCTTGTCTTGAATGATAGTCTTTTTTTAGATGAAGAACTGATGTCAGCCTGCCCGGTACTGTAATATTCTATCCTCTTATTATATTATATATCAAATTAGGACAGTGAAACATGTGTCTTTGCAGACTTAGTGCAGTATCAGTTACTCCCTGTTCTTTAAATGACCATTGCAAATCAGTGTAAGGGTTTTTCAAGAAATTACAGCACTTTGTAAAAAGTTGCAATTTTTTCAGCCATTTAATAATACTTTCCTGTGAAGCAACTTTGCTAAGCTGACCGTTATTGGTTGGGTGGGATGTGAGTGGAATGTTAGAAATGCGATGTGAATTGAAGTTCTGTATTCATTATTAGATATAGCCCTTATTTAAAACAGTGAAACTCCGACTCAAATTAGGAATGAAAGTGAGGTATTTCACTTTTTTTTTTCCCGAAAGTAGATTTTTCTTTTTGTTGTTTGAATATAATAGCAGGAAGAATTATAGCAATCTGTCATTTTACCTGAAATGAACAAGCCTATGTATTATGAATATTTTCAAGTTTCCCTTTGGAATATACTCAGAAAGACATTTTCCGTTATCTTTGCTTTTCTTGTCTTTGTACATTTAGAGTTTATATTTGGGGTTTGACAATGTGAGGTTTTGTCTCTGAGAGGCCAGAGTTCTCTGTTTTGAAGGGTTTTGAGATATTCTCCACATCTTGGTTCTATTTCTTCTTTCCAAGTTGAATAACAATATTTTTGGTTGTTTTGTTTAAATTGGTGCTCTGACATTAATCTTAGTACCCTTTACTCTCTGTTGTCAAACATTGATAAAAACATGTGCCATTTTCTTTGATAAGAGAAAGCAGGTCTTCATGTCTGCCAGAACACAGTTTATATGCCTATTGGCTCCATTAAACTTAAAAAAAAAAAGAAAAGAAAAAAAAGAAGTAATGCTGTGACTCAAAGTGTTGGAGCTTTAGCCTTGAGCTGAAGAGCTCAGGGACACAGAAGTGGCACTGTTCAAGCCCTATTACTGAAAAAAATAAAATGGACTAATGCAGAATATGGCCTTTTGTATCTGATTTCTTTTATATATACTAAAGTGTTTGAGATGTGTCTGTAGGTTTTTTTGTTTTTGTGGGTCATGGGGCTTGAATTCTGGGCCTGGGGGCTGTCCCTGAGCTCTTTAATTAAAGAATTTATTAGCATTGATTTTTACGTCATATTTCAAATGTCACATTTAACAAAGTATTCAAGAAGGGAATCTATATACAATCACTGACACATTGATTTTAGAACATAATTAAAATTAAGCTGAGGGTTTGTATGTCATAGATACATTTCAATCTATAGAATATAAAGCCCATCATGGATTTTTATGTGTATATAGTTCTGTTTATATCTCCAAGACCATGTCCATAACCTTGGGTACCCAAATATTGAGTCATCACCATTGGACTGTTTGGATTTAATATCCACATATTAAGGATATCATGCACCTTTTGTTCTTTTGGTCTTATCTCACTCAACATGATTCGCTCTAATTTCAAATAAGGCTCCTACTTTTTGTCTGGTGCTAACATTGAACTCTAAACCTCCTAAACCTAAACCTGTCAACCAGAGAGAGGTTTTCCTTAAGGGATTTTTATTTTTAAAAAGTGCTAGAGATAAATTTGATGACTATATGTAGTTAGAAAAAGATATGACATAGGCATCTCATTTCAAGATTTTAATTTCTGGCAATGTTTCATAATTCTGGCTGTATATTAGATTCACCTGTGGTTTTTAAAATGTGTGTGCCAGGCTGCCTGTTCTCTGAGACTGATTTAGTTTTCAAACATAGAAGGCAAGGACAGAGAGGAAAAATGTATGTTTAAATTTTTAAGTCTCCTTGTGTGATTTCTGCTGCCTAGTCATGGTTAACAGCCAGTCACTGAAGATTGTTTCTCAGCATGCAGTCCACAAGCCAGCAGCATCACCATCTTCTCAGGACCTTTTCAGAAATGCAAAGTATCAGGTTCCACCTCAGATTTATAGAATTGGAAATTCACGAGCCTCACAGTCTGTTTCAGCAAGCTCTCCAGATGGTTCTGATTCATGCCAAACTTTGAGACTTTTGCGAATGTATTCCAACTTGACAGAGACAAAATTGACTGCCTTAAAAAACTGATTTAACTGGGGCTGGGAGTTTGGCCTAGTGGTAGAGTGCTTGCCTAGTATGCACGAAGATGGGTTGGATTCCTTGGTACCACATACATAGAAAAAAGCTGGAAGTGGTGCTGAGGCTCAAGTGGTAGAGCTCTAACCTTGAGGAAGTCCAAGGACAGTGCTCAGGCCCTGAGCTCAAGCCCAGGACTGGCAAAAAAAAAAATGATTTAACTATAGTTATTATAATGTCACAGAAAATAATTTTGGAATTGGATTGACAGTTCATAAATGGTTTAACATAATTGTTGAGTACTGCGAGTTAAGTAATTATCTAAGGCATTTATTTGGTTGCTATTTTTAAACCACTCCAAAAAAAAAATAATGTTGCTGAATACCAGTGGCCCACACATGTAATCCTTGCTACTCAGGAAGCTGAGATTTGAAGATCAAGCTTGAAGCCAGCCCAAGCAGGAAAGTCTGAGACCCTTGATCTTTAGTGAAGTACCAAAAGTCACTTGAGCTGTTGCTCAAGTAATAGAGTACTATCCTTGAGTGATAAAGTGAAGGGACAGCACCCAGGCCTTGCATTCAAGCTTCAGTACCAGTGCACACACACCCCCCCACACACAATCAATAGTTATGTGTGTGTACATTACATTTTTCTACATTTCATTAGAAAGAGCTAAAGGAAGTTAATTCAATTCTATGTTTACAAAATTTACAAACTAGAGAAGAATGAAAGGCACACTTTTAAAACACAAAAGGTAGACATGTGTACATATTTTCAGGGCTTGGTGTATTTCTGTGATTGGTGAGTATATTGTAACATAATAGCCAAAGCTGGGTTTACTTACATCATATGCTGTAGAGCAAAATAGTACTTTATATGTATTAATAGCTTTCTTTGTAGTTTACTTCCATATGCAACTTTTAATTGTTGAAACCTAGAGTTTGATCAATTCTCAGTTTTTAGGAAACTTAGCTCCTGTTATTTCTCATTACTCTTAGAAAATAGTTTAGGTTCAGTTAAGCTGTCCTATTTATTCCAGGTGATAAAGAATTAAGAGACAATCTCTAGTTTGGAACTAATCTCTAGTTTGTTTTTTAGGTGCTTTAAAAACTTTTAAAGCAAAACTTCTGAAAACAGAAATTGAGTTGCACTTTAGAAGTGTGGAATCAGGCTTAAGGCAGATTTAAAGTTACTCAATATGACTTATAGTTGAGTTAGTAATAACTTCTTCAATGAATTTAAACTCAGAAACAAAAGTTGTTTTTGAAGTGAAACAGCCCTTATTTCGATGGCAAGTGTAGTTGAAGTGTTAGAATTTTCTTTGGAAGATTTCAGCAAAATAGAAATCAGGCTGTCAGAATTTATAGGCCAGCTGACTTGACTTATAGTCACAAAAGCTCAAAACAAGTCTTTAACTTAGATCCCTTATTAGCCCAGAATAGTTCCTTCGATACTGGAATTTTACTGGATAACGTTCCTTCTCATACCAGTTTCACAGTCCCACCCACTTAAACTTTTTGAAGGTCTCCTTAAGCCTCTTTACTTCTTTACGAATGACTTTTTTTTGGGGGGGGGGCAGTTCTGCTATAAGCCTAGACTATCCTGGAAAACCATAAAACCCAGACTGTTCTCAAATTTCTGCCTCTCATCTCTGCCTTTTGGCATTACAGGAATGCACCATCGTGCTCAGTATGACTTGTTTTTCTAAATGGTTTTTTTTGTTTTGTTTTGTTTTATTTTTTGCCAGTCCTGGGGCTTGAACTCAGAGGCCTGGACACTCTCCTTGGACTTTATTTTGCTCAAGGCTAGCACTCTGCCACTTGAGCCACAACACCACTTCTGGCTTTTTCTATGTATATGGTACTGGGAATGGAATCCAGGGCTTCATGCATGCTAGTTGAACACTCTACCACTAGGCCAAACTCCTGGCCTCTTTTGTTAGTTTTTCTATCTCTCCTTCCCTCCCTCCCTTCCTTCCTTCTTTCCTTCTTTCTCTCCTTTTTTCTTTTCTTCTTCTCTTCCTTCCTTTCCTTGCTGGTTCATGGGCTTGAACTCAGGGCCTTGTATTCACCAGGCTTACTTGTGCAAAGCTGATGTTCTTGAGCCCCACCCTGAGTTCAGTACTTAAGGACTTTTCTACCCTACCTGGCTTTATACCATGATTCTCTATATCTCAGTTTGTTGATTACCTAGGAATACAAATATGAGCCACCAGCATCTAGTTTACTATTCTAGTATTTCTTGAATAAACTTTTAGGTACATTACTAAGTGGGTTTTTGTCATGTGTTTTTTCTTAGCATTGATTGAGCAGTTTTTATCTGATTTTGCACTTTTTTACTTTTTCTATCAACTAATAAACTTATTATTCCATAAAAATATTTGAAACTATTGAAATTTGCTTTTTTCCTTAAGACTATTTTTCATGCATTTTTTTTAGCTTTATTCATGTATATATCATCTTTAAAAGAGGGCCTGGAGCCTGGCCTAGTGGTAGAGTGCTTGCCTAGCATGCATGAAGCCCTGGGTTCAATTCTTTGGTACCATATGCCCAGAAAATGCTGTAAGTAGCTCTGTGGCTCAAGTGGCAGAGTGCTAGCCTTGAGCAAAAAGTGTCCAAGGACAGTGCCCAGGCCCTGAGTCCAACCCTGAGGACTGGCTGGGGGAAAAAAACAAAAACAAACAAACAAAAAAAAAACTTTAAAAGATAAGTGACTATGGTAGGAACTATAAAATACCTTTGAGAGTATACTACTTAGTAGTTATGTTTCTGTTTATAATTTTGGAAGCAAGTACATTTTTCTCTTTAGTATAAAGTGCAAAGGTATTCCTCTTAAAAATATGATTTCTCCGGGCTGGGAGTTTGGCCTAGTGGTAGAGTGTTTGCCTGGCATGCACAAAGACCCAGGTTCAATTCCTTAGTACCACATTCATAGAAAAAAGCCAGAAGTGATGCTGAGGCACAGGTGGAGAGCTCTAGCCTTGAGAAAGTCCAAGGACAGTGCTCAGACCCTGAGCTCAAGCCCAGGACTGGCAAAAAAAAAATTATATATATATATATATATATGTATATGATTTCTCAACAAACATAGAAAATGACTTGTGGAAAATGTTACCAACACTGGCCAGCAGGCTTCACATGTATTTCTGGGCATTTATCTCCAATTCATTATGTACTTTTTAATACAAAACTATGAATTAAGGGAGTAGCAGCAGCCCTTATTATTGATTATTTATTATTCTATTTTTTCCCACATTCAGAAAATACTTAAGTAACAAAGGAAATTCTGGTACTCGTCTTCAGAAATAGACCCCCTGTATTACTGATTGCTTGTACTTGTGACCCTTAGATTGTAGGGAATGGAAGTGAGCAGCAGCTGCAAAAAGAGCTAGCAGATGTGCTGATGGATCCGCCCATGGATGACCAGCCAGAGGACAAGGAGCTTGGGGAAAGGTCACAACTGGATGGTGAAGGAGATGGTCCTCTCTCTAATCAACTCTCAGCTTCATCCACCATTAACCCTGTGCCATTAGCTGGGCTCCAAAAACCTGAGATGAGCCTGCCCGTGAAACCTGGACAAGGAGGTTAGGATTGCTGCATTGCTTGCGTAATTGAAGGTTATTGTTTTTAATATCTCAGTGTCTGCCATGTGATTTGACTCAGAACAGAATAGGAATGATCTTGAATTACCTATATTCACTGGAAATTTCAGATTCTACATTTGGGAAAGGTTTTACACACACACACACACACACACACGATCATTCTGATTTCCCTTTTAACTGTATTTCACTTACACCAAGGAAGGAATGATTGTTAGATAGCACAGAGAAAGAAGTCTTTCCCTGCTTCCCATGGTGCTTAAAAGAGTTTTCCAAGCCTAGTATCAGTGGTTCACACCTGTAATCTTAGCTATTGGAGAGACTGAGATCTGAGGATCATAGTGGGAAGCTAGCCTGGGCAGGAACGTTCAGGAAACTCTTACTTCCAATTAGCCATACAAAACATACCATAAGTGGAGCTATGGCTCCAATCTTAAGCAAAAAAGATCAGGGACAAGCCCTGAGTCTTGAACTCATCAGGGTCTTGACCCAGGACTGGCACCAAAGAAAAATAAATAAATAAAAAGGAAGTTTTTTCCAGGAAAGAAGGAATTTGAATATGGTGCTGGAGAAATGGAGAGATGATACATGGTGAATAGATGTTTATTTTAGGCCTTGTTGAGTCTTTAGGAATAATTTCCAAGTTGGCAAAGGGAGAGTAAAAATCTAGACAGAAGCATAGTGAGAGAGAAAAAAGAAAGGGCTAATTATAAAGGCCTTTGAAAGAATGAGGAGCTAAGAATGAGGCAGGTGATAGCAAGGATATTAAGAGAATACAATATAGCGGCTTATATGATGAATTGGAGGACGAATTATAACTGCAGATTCAGAGAGAAGACAGGTTTGTTGAGAATATTCAAATACTACATGTGTATTTCATTTGAGTTTAAATTAGAAAGTCCAGTGAAAGAAATAGAGACAGAAAAGTGAATCAGATCTGAATCTTGGGTGACCTTCAAGGTTTGGATTTAACTCTTAACTAATCACCTAAAAATTTTGGTGTTACTCTAGTGTGGGCTTTCTGGGTTCTATAGGCAGTTTTTCTGAGCCTAAATGTTACTTGAAGATTTTTATTTGCTTTTTATATCAAGACAAAATTTTAAGAATGAAAAGAATCATCTCTTTATTATTTGTTTCTTTCAGATACTGAAGCATCAAGTCCTTTCACACCAGTGGCTGATGAGGATAGCGTGGTTTTCAGTAAACTGACCTATTTAGGCTGTGCCTCAGTAAATGCTCCAAGAAGTGAAGTAGAGGCCCTAAGAATGATGTCAATCTTAAGAAGTCAGTGTCAGATTTCACTGGACGTGACCCTCTCAGTGCCGAATGTATCTGAAGGAACTGTGAGGTGAGGTCAGCCTCTTGAAACCTATGTAGTATTCATGTTACATCTCTGTTTTACAAAAAAGTACTGGTCAGCAAAATGAAGAATTATTTCATTCATTCATTTATTCTTTATTTATTCATTTTCCAAGGATTGTTATCCTAATGAAAAATGAGATGCTCACTGGGGGCCAGTGGCTTGCACCTGTAATCCTAGTTACTCAGGAGGCTGAGATTTGAGGATCACAGTTCAAAGCTAGCCTGGACAGGAAAGTCCAGGAACTCCAATCTCCAATTAATATATCCCCCCCCCAAAAAAAAAGAAAAAGAAAAAAATGAAGCTGTGACTCAAGTGGTAGAGAGCTAGCCATGAGCAAAAAAGCTAATGGATAATGTCCAGGCCCTACATTTATGCCCAAGACCAGTACCAAAAAACAAAATAAAACAAAACATAAACAAACAAAAAACAAGGAAACTCATTTGTCATCCTTGTTCTGTTTACTCTGTACACCCCAATCCAGTGTAAAACATTAGAGTTTACTTTGGGGATAATTGAATATATTGACCATGAGAGTCTACCTAACAAATTAATTTTATGTTTTCCATGTTCCCAGAGTAAAAATACTAGCTCATCACATGATTTTAAAATAGAATTTCAGGTTGATTTTTGAAATTACAAAAACCTATTAGTGTCAACCACTGGTGGCTTACTCCCTGTAATCTTAGCTACTTAAGAGGTTCACATCTGCTGGGCATCAGTGGCTTATGCATGTTAACCTAACTATTTAGGAGGCTGAAATCTGAGGATCTAGGTTCAAAGCCAGCCTGGGCACTAAAGTCTGTGAGACTCTTATCTCCAATTAAACCTCCATCCAATGGGAAGTGGCACTGTGGCTCAGGTAGTAGAGCACTAGCCTTGAGCCAGCTCAAAGACAGTGCCCAGGCCCAGAGTTCCAGCCTCACGGCCAACAGACACACACACACACACACTCACATTCTCACATGCACACTCAGATTCAAGAATCATAGTCAAAATCAGCCCTGGCAAGAAACTCCATGAGACTCTTTTCTCCAATCAACCAACAAAAAACTGGAAGAAGAGCTGTAGCCCAAGTGGTAGAACCCTAGCCTTGAGCGGAAAAAGCTTAAGTGACAGCACCAAGTCTCTAAGTCCCAGCCTCAATGCCAGCACACATAAAAAGAACAACAACCAACAAAACCTATTGTTAAATATAGGCTATTTCAGTGCAGTTACTTTATTTTGAACAACACTGATACCCAGAGAAGTTTTTAGAAAGGGCTACTGTTTGGTTGCACATTGATAGTTTTAATGCAGATCTCCTTGCTTCCTCCAAATATGAGATTGTATATTTAATTATATAATTTGTAACTGAAGTAATCCACATGACTTAGTAAAATTTAAGATAAATTAAGAATTAATATACTCAATTTGACAAATATAACCCATGTTGATAGAAGGATATTTTGAGTTCTGATATGAATACAAGTTGGTAAATGCTCTACTCTGTATGTCTTTTTTATCTGAACAGACTCTTAGATCCTCAGACAAACATGGAAATAGCAAATTACCCTATCTACAAAATCCTCTTCTGCGTCAGAGGGCATGATGGAACTCCAGAGAGTGACTGTTTTGCTTTCACTGAAAGTCATTACAATGCAGAACTCTTCAGAATACACGTTTTTCGGTGTGAAATACAAGAAGCTGTGAGTCCTTAAGAGAAAAATTTCACCCCTACCCCCATGGCTGCTAGGAGTATTAGAGGAGAGCAGTTGGATATTTCTTGATTGGATTAGATCTGCATCCTCATTCCAGCATTGCCTTTTGCAAACTATTCTTACAGACATAAATTTGTTAGGATAATTTTTTTTTTTAGATTTTATCAACACTGATTTTTACGTTGTATTTCAAATTGTTTGAACTATTTTTTATTGTTAAAAAATATGTTCTGATAGTTCCTAACATTTAGGAAATAAGTTTTCACTTGTATTTCTTTTTTTTTTTTTTTTTTTTTTTGCCAGTTGTGGGGCTTGAACTCAAGGCCTAGCACTTTTGCTCAAGGCTAGTGCTCTGCCAGTTGAGCCATAGCATCACTCAACTGTTTATGTGATGCCAAGGAATCGAGCGCAAGGCCTTGTGCCTGCTAGACAAGTACTTTACACATTCCCAGTCCCTCTAATACAATTTTACTTTTTCTTTTGCCAGTTATGGGGCTTGAACTCAATCTGGGCACTGCTCTTGAGCTTTCTCAAGCCTAACACTCTACCACTTGAGCCACAGCACCCCTTTCAGCTTTTTTTGGTTTTTTTATGTGGTACTAAGGAATTGAACCCTGGGCTTTGTGCATGCTAGGCAAGCACTGTACCACTAGGCCATGCTCCTGGCCCCGCATTTTTACTTTTTAAACCTCCTTTTGTTGCTTTTGCTCCTGCTTTAGGGTCATAACAATTAGATAAGGAGAAAGATGTTTATGCCTCCAAAGTAGGTAACCATACAACCTTAATAAAACTATTTCATGTCCTAATGGTAACAGCCCATTTCCTAATATATCTGGTTGTAGGTAAGCCGGATACTTTACAGTTTTGCCACTGCCTTCCGCCGTTCTGCCAAGCAGACCCCACTTTCAGCCCCAGCAGCACCGCAGACTCCTGACAGTGACATCTTTACCTTCTCTGTGTCTTTAGAAATAAAAGAAGATGATGGGAAAGGTTACTTTAGGTAGGAATCTTATTCTTTGTGTTGAGTTTATATTAGTTGTTGTGCAATCTATGGTTCAAGTTGGTTTATATACTTTTTAATAACATGTGAGAAATGAATATAATCAGATTCACAGCAGCAAGAGTTGAAGTATAAAGCATTAAAAAATATTTTAGAGAACTTACCTTATTTTAGTCAAATTTGAAGTACCTGCCTGAATGCTGGTAAGTATTGTGGCCCAAGTATGTCCTCTGAATTTGTAGCTGCTTTGTTCCCTTATTTTCTTTGTTTTTTTTGTTTGTTTGTTGTTGTTGTTGTTTTTTTCCTGTCAGTCGTGGAACTTGAACTTTGGGCCTGGTCACTGTCCCAGAGCTCTTCAGCTCAAGGCTACCACCCTACCTCTTGAGCCACGGTGCCACTTCCTTATGTAGACATCTTTAAGCTTTTGACATCAAATATTCTATTGAACACAGCTGAGGAAGATTCTTTTTTTTTTTTTTTTTTGCCAGTCCTGGGCTTGAGCTCAGGGCCTGAGCACTGTCCTTGGACTTTCTCAAGGCTAGAGCTCTACCACTTGAGCCTCAGCACCACTTCCGGCTTTTTTCTATGTATGTGGTACCGAGGAATCGAACCCGGGTCTTCATGCATGCTAGGCAAGCACCTTATAGGCAAAACTCCGGCCCCTGAGGAAGATTCTTGAAGGCTTTCTCTCTTGCCTTCAACATAGATTTAGAAATAGCTGAGATAAAAATCAAAAAGGAGATATAGTATTGCTGTAATAAACAGTATTCCCTTTCCCAAATTTCTTTGCATGTTCTGGCAGTAGTTTCCTTATTTTTTGAATGTAGTGGCTGCACTCTAAAATCCTTCCTGCATTTAAGGTTGTTTTGTTTTGTTTTGTTTTCATTGGTCATGGGGCTTGAACTCTAGGCCTGGGCTTTGTCCCTGAGTGCTTCTGCTCAAGGCTAGCACTCATCCACTTGATCCACAGTGCCACTTCTGATTTTCTGATGGCTAATTGGAGAAAAGAGTATCATGGACTTTCATTCCTGAGCTGGCTTTGAACCTTGATCCTCATATCTCAGCCTTCTGAGTAGCTAGGATTGCAGGCATGACCTACCACTAGAGCCTTACTTTGTTGTTGTTGTTTTTTGTTTTGTTGTTGTTTTTTTGTTTTTTTTATCAGTCATGGGTCTTGAACTCTGGGCCCAGACTTTGTCCCTGAGCTCTTCAGCTCAAGGCTCTATCACTTGGAGCCACAGTGCCTCTTCCAGTTTTCTGGTGGTTAATTAGAGATGAGAGTCTCACAGATTTTGGTGCTCAGGCTGCCTTTGAACTGCAATCCTCAAATCTCAGCTTCTTGACTAGCTAGAATTATAGGTGTGAGCCACTGTGCCTGCCTGGCTTGAATTTAAGGTTTTCATAGTTGCAAAAATCTTATTTTCTTTATATAGAATTGGCATGCCCTCTGGTGGTCAATTGGGGTACAGTGGGGCTTCGGCTTTTATTTAAGAACTGAAGTAGGCATTATAATCTGCTTTCATGTTAACTACATTCTTTTTCTTTGTTCTGTTTTCTTTGTCTTTTTGGAAGACACTGGGGTTTGAACTCAGAGTCTTGTACTTAATAGACAGGTACTATACCATGTGAACCACTCCAGCAGCTTTTCTTGTTCTAGTTATTTTTGAGATAGAATCCTACTTTTTACCTGGGCTGTCCTGGACTTTGATCTTTCTGTTTACAACTTCCTATTATAGCTAGGATAATGAGCATTCCATCACACCCAGCTTTTTCTGTTGAGATGACAATAGCTGACTTGAAACGTCTTTGTATCTCAGCCTCCTACATAGCTTTTATGACCCGCATGGCCATCAATGCCAATTTATTAGCTACATTTTTGTTGTTGTTGTTGTTGTTGTTGTTGTTATAGCAGTATTGGAAACTGGACTTCATGCTTTCACCTAGCTTTTTTTTTTTATCTGCCATTTGAGCCATTTCTAGTTTTATGCTGGTTAATTGGAGGTAAACATTTCAAAGACCTTGCCTGCGCTGGCTTTGAGCCAAGATCTTCATATCTCAGCCTGAGTAGCTAAGATTACAGGCATGAGCCTCCAGTACCTGGCTTAGCTATTACATTTTTCTTTTTGGGGGGGGTTAAAATTATTTTAATATGTGAAAAGAAAATATTTTATAAATTTAATGAAATATATTTTTCTATAGTGCTGTTCCCAAAGATAAGGACAGACAGTGCTTTAAACTACGCCAAGGAATTGATAAGAAAATTGTCATCTATGTGCAACAAACAACTAATAAAGAACTCGCCATTGAAAGGTAAGTGTAGCTATCCACTGGAATTCTTTTGCTTATTATAGTTACATGCTTTATTACTTTAAAATAACTCCCATACTAGAAATTGGAAATGAGTTTCTTTTCCTTTGTTATTTTGTTTTCTTTTTGTCTTGTTTGTTTGTTTATCTGTCTTTGGGAAGACAATGGAGGGGACAGAAATGGAGGGACAAGGGGTGGGCAAATGCAGCAGTAGTACTCGCTAGACACTATGCTGAAAATGAACTTTATAACTTGCAGGTAAGGCAAGAAAGAAAACTGGGAGAGAGCAAGGGAAGGGATGGCATTCCCCAAAAAGAATTGTACTCATTACCTGACTTACATGGCTGTAACATCTCTATTTATCACCTTCATAATGTCAATAGAATTTTTTTCTGTCAATCATGAGGCTTGAACTCTGGGCCTGGGTGCTTTCCCTGGGCTCTTCAGCTCAAGGCTAGCGCTCTACCACTTGAGCCGCAGCAACACTTACAGTTTACTGGTGGTTAATTGGAGGTAAGGGTCTCATGGACTTTCCTGTCTTAGCTGGCAGAACTGCAGTCCTCAGATCTTAGCCTCCTGAGTAGCTAGGATCACAGATGTGATTCACTGGAGCCTGGCTTTTTGTTTGTTTGTTTGTTTTTTTACCAATTGTGAGGCTTGAACTCAAGACCTAGGCACTGTTCAAGGCTAGTACTCTACCATTTCAGCCACAATGCTACCTGCCTTTTTCTGTTTATGTAATCGGAAGAATTGAACCCTGGGCTTCATGCATGTTAGACAAGTACTTCACCACTAAGCTACATTCCCAGCCCAGACCAAAAAAAATTTTTAAGAAAATAACTCCTATAAATCTTCAGCTAGTCTGTTAATATCAGGAATGTGAGAATAATAGAAAACAGTTAAAGAAGTAAAGATTATGATTTTTTTTTTTTGCCAGTCCTCGGGCTTGAACTCAGGGCCTGAGCACTGTCCTTGAGATTTCTCAAGGCTAGCACTCTGCTACTTGAGCCACAGCACCATTTATCGCTTTTTCTGTGTATATGTGGTACTGAAGAATTTAATTCAAGGTTTTGTGCATGCTAAGGCAAACACTCTACTACTAGGCCAAACTTCCAGCCAGGATTATGATTTTTTTTAATTTAATTTTTTTTTTATTGTCGGGGTAATGTATAGAGGGGTTATAGTTACATTCACCAAATAGTAGGTACATTACTTCTCACCAAGATTATGATTTTTAACAACAGTATTTTATAGCTAATTCTAATAATTATTCTTTTTCTGTCTATAGTAAGTTCTTTATTTAAGTGATCAAACAAAATTTTGGGGAGGATGAAGGAAATTTGCTATCTTTTTCTTCAAATTTATATCATTTCTGTTTCCACAGATGTTTTGGTCTTCTCCTAAGCCCAGGAAAAGATGTACGAAATAGTGATATGCATTTATTAGATTTGGTAAGTTCGATTTTCTTTTTGATACTTTTTTCTTAGGTCATTTTAATTTATCTATTCAGAATCTAATTTAGATATATTTATGAAGGCATTCATATAAACCATAAAACATTAGACCTTATTTTTCCTAATGTGTCATTTATAAGTCTTATCTTCGTTGAGTATCTCAGCCTTGGTTTCTTTTTTTTTTTTAATTTTTTTTTTATTGTAATTAGTAAAAGGGTTACATGATATTTGCCAGATAGAAGGTGCATTAATTCACATACATTGATACCCTTTCACATGTCTTGGTACCCATTTCCCTCCCCCCACACACACCCCCCATCAGCCTTGGTTTCTTAACTGTATAATGGTAATAGCAGTTCTTGTTTACTAGGTTATATTGATGTGTGAGAAAAAGAGGAGAAAATTTGCCAGAGAATTCTTGACAGTCATGTACTGTACAAGTTGTAAGAGGAGCCCGGTGTACTGGTACAAAACTGTAATTCCAATCACTGTTACACTGAGGCAAGAAGATCACGATTTCAAAGCCAGCCTGAATGATATATCAAAATTCTGTGTCAAAAACCAATCCTTTCAAAACAAACATAAACCTCCAAAACAAAAATCATAAGAGGTGTTCAAATTTTTTAAAAATCTTTTTCAGTTTTTCTTTTTTTTTTTTTGCTAGTCCTTGGGCTTTTTCAAGTCTAGAGCTCTACCACTTGAGCCTCAGCACCACTTCTGGCCTTTTCTATCTATGTGATACTGAGGAATCAAACCCAGGTCATTGTGCATGCTAGGCAAGCACTCTACCACTAGGCCAAATTCCCAGCCTAGGTGTTCAAATTTTTGATATGATATAAACATCTTCCACTTCAAAACTAGAAACTATATTGCCTTATTTATTTAATAGAACTGAGCAAAGGTTTTATGTACTACATTTCCCTAAAGTTTCTTCAATTTGATGTGATGTACAATTACTTACTTTCAAAAATGTTTTGAGAACAGTTGTACTAGTAAAAGGCACATTTTTAATCACATCTGTAATCATTCATATGTACTCTGTGTTTTAAAAAAACTTACAACTGAGCCCAGGCATGGTACCTCACACCTGTAATCCTAGCTACGTAGGAGGTTGAGATCTGAGGATCAAAGCCATCCTGGGCACTAAAGTCTATGAGACTCTTTATCTCCAATTAACCACCAGAAAACCAGAAGTGGCACTGTGGCTCAGGTGGTAGGACAGTAGTACCCTTGAGCTGAAGAGCTCAGGGACAACGCCTAAGCCCAGAGTTAAAGTCCCACAAATGACCAAAAGAAAAAAGAAAGACAGAAAGAAAAACTTACAATTGAGCTAAGATTAACTTTATTCAGGTTGCATCCACCTTCTTCATGACTGTTAGACACCATTTTATTTCTATAACTTTTGATGTGAAAGATGAAGAAAAATTGCCACAAGTAATACTACCTATGATGAAAAGTGGAACAGAATTTGCTGCCTTTGAGGGTAGGATTCAGGAAATCTAACTGATGCCAATAATTACATGATTTTTGGCACATTTACATTTTAAGAGTATAAAACCCTACAGATTATGTTACTATGGAGTCAGGGTCTATGGCATAGTTTGCCTCCAGTAATCAGATTTTGTTTTCATCTGATGACATGATTAACTATAGATGTTCAACATAAAATAAATAGAAGGCCATTAAGATTTTGTTAATAGTTGGGGGTTTCATCCCCAAAAGTGACAAGAAATTTTAAGTGTGAGTAATGCTCATATCTGTGACAGGATTTAGGACTTAGAAGGAAGGCAAACAACTTATTTTGTTCATCACCCCATGGTTCAAATGTGTTCTAGTATCCTGAGGAAACTTGTGAGCCAGTAGTTGTAGAGAAGAATGTAACAGTCCAGTTATATTATGTTTTAAATCTTACAGGCTGTTTTGTCTCTTCAGTCAGAACAGAATGCTATTGTCAACATGCTGTTGCTTCAAAGTTGAGCTGTTGCAAAAAATAATCTGGTATATCATTTGATTTAGTTATTCTCAAAACCCCATTCACTCAGACAATATGCAGTTAGTGAAAACTTGTTTGCAACCACAACCACTGTTTTTGGAAAATAGCAAGTGAATTTCAGATTCATCACTGAATATGTTCTTCCTTTACCCATTTTCCTTGGTCGGTAGATGTTGGATCTGGCCTTTCCCGATACACAACTCCTACCGTGTGCTATTGGAGATCACAAACTGTTGTTTTAGGTGACTGAGGTATACTTCTGCTTCAAATCCTAACCTTAGTGTTTTTAAAACATACTTTAGAGAATTTATTTATTATTATTATTATTTTTTGTCAGTCCTGGCTTGATCTCAGGGCTAGCGCTCTGCCCCTTGAGCCACAGCACCACTTCTGGCTTTTTCTGTGTGTGTTGTTTCAGGGAATCGAATCCAGGGCTTTGTACATGCTAGGGGAACACACTACTACTAGGCCACATTCCCAGCTCAAATTTCTTATTTTTATATCGGAATATACTGTAAGTTCTTTTTAAAAGTCATATAATCTTGCATATATATACATATATATTTACTCCTATTTATTAAAAAGCAGCAAAATGTCAGTTAACTATTATTCACTTACGTTAGCATTAAGATTTGTTTTTACTCTTTTCTTTAGGAGTCTATGGGTAAAAGTTCAGATGGAAAGTCTTATGTTATTACTGGAAGCTGGAATCCCAAATCCCCACATTTTCAAGTTGTAAATGAAGAAACTCCAAAAGGTGATGCAGGTTGCTTGCATGAACATTTTCCTCTCAAGAAACCACCCAGTCCAGGCACCTCTGGCTCACAATTGTAATCCCAGCTAACCAGAAGAATGATATCTGATAATTGAAGCTCCGTGCCATCCTTGGTAGAAAAGTCTATCTGCCAAGCTCAGTCTCCAGTTAACCAGCAAAAAACAAGACTGGTAGCATAGCTCAAGTGGTAAACCACCTACCCTAATTTTAAGGCCTGGTCCCTGCACAAGGAAAAAAATGAAGATACCCAGACTTGGGTGGGCTTTTGATGGAGGTTTATGTCTGTAATCCAGTTACTTAAAAAGCACAGATAGGGCCGGGAGTTTGGCCTAGTGGTAGAGTGCTTGCCTAGCATGCACGAAGACCCGGGTTTGATTCCTTGGTACCACATACTTAGAAAAAGCCAGAAGTAGTGCTGAGGCTCAAGTGGTAAAGCTCTCGCCTTGAGAAAAATCCAAGGACAGTGCTCAGGCCCTGAGCTTAAAGCCCAGGATAGGCAAAAAAAAAAAAAAAAGATAAAAAAGCACAGATAGGAGGATTGTAGTCCTAGGCCAGACTAGGAAAAACCTTATGAGACCTTAAGACAAACTTAAAAAGCAAACTAAACAAGCTAAAAACAGTCTGGAATAAAGTAAAAAGCAAGAGGACTGTAGTATGGCTCAAGTAGTAGAACTCTTGTTCAACCACAAAAAGAACATACAGAAATCTTTTTTTTTTTTTTTTTTTTTTTTTTTGCCAGTCCTGGGCTTGAGCTCAGGGCCTGAGCACTGTCCTTGGACTTTCTCAAGGCTAGAGCTCTACCACTTGAGCCTCAGCACCACTTCTGGCTTTTATCTATGTATGTGGTACCGAGGAATCGAACCCGGGTCTTCATGCATGATAGGCAAGCACTTTAACCACTAGGCCAAACTCCCGGCCCATACATACAGAAATCTTAAGGTCATTTGCTTGACCAGTTTCTAGTATTTACCTAATTCTAGTGAAACAAATAATTTGAACAGTTCACAAGTTTCTTGGTAAAGTTACCTATAAACGAAGTATTATTTTTGCTTATTTTTCTCTCTTTCATTTTCCCTATGTATTACAGACTTGTAAATTTTGTTTTTGTAGAAAGATAATCCATGCACATATGGATAAGTAATCAAAGGACATACATAGAAAAGTGAGTGTATTAAAAGTGAGTGTAGAAAGTGGTGTCCCTAAGCAGGTGGTGGCTGATGCCTGTAATCCTAGCTACTCAGGAGGCTGAGTTCTGAGGATCAAGATTCAAAGCCAACCTGTGCCCAAAAGTACCTGAGACTCTTATTTCCAATTAATCTCTAGAAAATGGGAAGTGGGGCTTGACTCAAGAGTAGAGCAGTATCCTTGAGCTGAAGAGCTCAGGGACAGCACCCAGGCCAAGTTCAAGACCCTTGACCCCCCCCCCACACACACACAAAATGATGCCCTTTTTCAAAGAGAATCACAATTAGCAGTTTCCTTATTTAATATCAGGTATTCTGTGCAAAACAGCTATTAGTTTTTTGAGACAATCTTGTTAAAAAGCCCCAAATAGCTGGGTACAGTGGCTCACGCCTGTAATCCTAGCTACTCCAGAGACTGAGATCTGAGGATCGAGATTCAAAGCCAGACCAGGCACTAAAGAATGTGAGAGTCTTATCTCCAATTAATCACTTAAAAATGGGAAGTAGGGCTGTGGCTCAAGGGGTAGGACAGTAGCCTTGAGTTGAACAGCTCAGGGATAGCACCCAGGCCCAGAGTTCAAGCCCCCAACCCACCAAAAAAAAAAGCCCCAAATGTCCTCTGTTTCATGATCCTCCTACCTTAGTTTTGTGAGTGTTTCATACACAAGGTTTTAAAAGTTAATTCATGCTTTTCATGAATGGCCTTTAGTAGTATCTTAATGTTCTAGCTTGAAAATGTAATGTTATTTGCTTAATGAGCTCCTTTTATTGAACACTCATTTTTCCTAGAAGTTACGGCATTATACAAATGGATAAAGGTCATAAACTAGCAATTCTAAAGTATTAGATATATATCCATTTTTCTTCTTTTTTTTTTACCCTTATGGTTTGTCTCATGTTGTTACTGTGTCTGACTTTATTACCTAGTACATATGTTTATTTGAAATAGGGAATAGAAGGGGGAAAAGAAGATGATTGGGAGGGGGTGGTGGAAGGGAAACGGGGACAAAAACCTGAGAAGGAATATAAATATTGAAGAAGTACTGCACCTGCTACTGGATGAATGTAACTGTAACCCCTCTATACATTATCCCAACAATAAAAAAAATGAGGGAAAAATAAAATAAATAAATGTAATATTAGTTTAAAAAAAAAAAAAGCTGAACCCCAGCGCAATGGCTCATTCCTGTTATCCTAGCTATTCAGGAGGGTGAGATCTGAGGATTGCAGTTCAAAGTCAGCCCTGGCACAAAAATCCATGAGACTCTAAACTCTAACTACCAGAAAGCAGGAAGTGGTACTGTGGCTCACCATGGTACAGTGGTAGCTATGAGCTGGGACAGGGCCCAGGCCCATAATTCAAGCTCCACGACCAAAAAAAACAGTTGAGAATTTCCAGTATTGTTGAGGGTGACATAGTGAAGACACATATATGTAGAACAAAACATTTCTTAGGCTTTAAAACATGCATTGGTGTCACTTCTAGTTTTAGTGTTTCAAAAACCAAATTCTCATTGTTTTTCAAAGCAACAATTTACACAGTAATTTAAAATTATATTTAACCTTAAGATGATTGTGAAAGGTTGCAATAAAAGTAATTATTGTTCTAGTAATTATATGACCAAATGTATTTCCGTCTGTTTTATTTATTTGTTTGTTATTCTCCTGTTTTTTCTGTTCCCTAGATAAAGTACTCTTCATGACCACAGCTGTTGATTTGGTAATAACAGAAGTACAGGAGCCTGTTCGATTTCTCCTAGAGACAAAAGTTCGAGTTTGCTCACCCAATGAAAGATTATTCTGGCCTTTCAGCAAACGTAGTACTACTGAAAATTTCTTTTTGAAACTAAAGCAGGTACTGATTTTTATTTTTTATAAATTAAAAAGGGAAACCAGGTGCAGTGGCTCACACCCATAATCCTAGCTACTCAGGAGCCTGATATCTGAGAATCAAGGATCAAGGTGCCAGCCAGGGCACAAGAACTGGGGCTTGGCTCAAGGATAGGACCATAGCCTTGAATTGAAGAGCTCAGGGACAATGCCCAGGGGTAGGGTAGTAGCCTTTAGCTGAAGAGCTCAGGGACAGTGCCTAGGCCGAGTTCAAGCCACATGACCTATCAACAAACAAAAAGTTCACTGTTTTGTTATATCTATATCTCCTTTGAATGAGAATTGTTTTGTTTTGTTTTTGTTTTTGTTGTTTTTTTTGCCAGTCCTGGGACTTGAACTTGGCCTGAGCACTGTCCTTGGGCTTTCTACCACTTGAGCCACAGCACCACTTCTGGCTTTTTCTATGTTTATGTGGTACTGAATCTGGGTCTTTATGCATGCTAGGCAAGCACTCTACCACTAGGTCAAACTCCTGACCTCTGAATGAGAAGTTTTGTTTAGGTTTCATATCTTGTATCTTTTTTTTCCATTTCTAGAATATTCAGGCAGTTCTTTCTTCTCCTTGCTTACCTTTTTTTTAAGGGGGGGGGCAGTCCTGGGGCCAGTCCTGGGGCATGAACTCAGGGTCAGAACACTATCCTTGGGCTTTTCTCAAAGATGGCAATATATAACTTGAGCCATGGCACCACTTCCAGCTTGTCTATGTATGTGGTACCAGAGAATCAAACTCAGGTCCTTGTGCATGCTTGTCTAGCACTCTTCAGCTAGGCCAAACTCTCTGCCACTCTTAGCCTTATTTAATAGTTTTTTTTTCCTCCTGCAATTTACTGTTTTTTTCTTTTCCAAGGCTTTTGCACCTTTGAGCATTATTTACAATGTAGTTACTGTTAGGAAAATGGAGGAGAATGGAAAAGAATAGGTTGGATTCATTCATTAACAGGTGAGGACTGTTTGTGCCAAGGCCTGGATTTGGGGGCAGGCTTATATAGGGCTTAACAGGAAGCAGAAAATAATAAATAGGTTATAGTCTCTTGGGGGCCAGGGCAATGTACTTCTTAAGGCCCTCAATGGAATGATCCACCTGGTTTGAGGGGCTGTTATCCCCTGGTACTGGCTCAAATTTGGAATAACCTGCCTGAGAACAAGCATTTGGTCATGCTTGTTCATGTGGTCTGGTGTCTTGCTTGATCTTCATATTCAATCTTTAGAGACATAAAGGGAATGGGCCTAGAGAGAAGAGGCAGGGTCTTTGAACTGAGAGGGGAGCAACATGGAGTTATGAGAATAAAGTAGATTCCCATCAGGTATTTCAGAAATTCTTGACTATTAATGAGTAATACTTTCTTATGCTTGTATCTGGCTTCCAACTTCACATTATAGTTTAAACACTTTAAGCAATACATTGTAGACAGTCTAGATTCAATTCTGTTCTTTTTTATTTTGGGTGGCACTGGTGTTTGAACTCATGGGATGTGTTATAATTTTCTGAAAGCTACTACTTTTTTATCTTTTTTCCTCCACTGATTTTGTTCAAGCATCTAGATCTCAGTAAGGATTAGTTGAATTCAGTTTAATTTACATATAATATCGTTTCTTATCTAAAATTAAGAGTGTTGAATGGATTTGAATATTTTTTCCACAATAGTAAAAATGCTGTATATTCAGATTAGTTATATTTAATGTATTAAGAAACTAGGCAGAGAAGGAATAAAATTTTTAGTGATATGTTAGAAATAGAGCAGAGGATTAGCATATGGTCTTCACTCAGTGGTGGGGAACATCCAGCCCACAGGTCATAAAAGGCTGGGAAATCTTCTAGTTCATGATAGAACAAACACATTTGCTTCTTGTCTGCTTCTCCTGGGCTGCCATGGCCATCTGCCTTACTGATGTTATAAGTATCTAACAACCTTTAGTGGTAAAAATGTTCCCCATTCGTATAACACTGGATTTAGAGACAGAGCACATAAGTCTTACCATTGACTATTCTTATGATTTTGAGCAACTTCTTTAAATCCTCTATATCTCAGTTTACTCCACTGCAAATTGGCAGCAATAATAGAATCTCCTCATTGTTATTGTGACATGAAACAAGAAAGCATCTATCACAATTGGAATAGTTTCCAGGACATCAATAAGTTTTATACATTTTAGATTTTATAATTGAGAGGGACTATGAAACCTTGGTGGTATTTAAAAAGAAGAGTAAAAGACAGTAAGTCGTAAAATCAACACAACTTTGACAATTATTTACTTAGAGACAGGTATTATTATGTAGTCCAGATTGGCCTTGAACCCATAATTCTACTCAGTTTATCGACGGTTGCTGGGAATTCCCTGTGGGCACCACCATAGCTATTGCCATCAATTGTTTAGGTAGAGGATTAGTACCATGGGAAGCTGTCTTCAGAAGTTAAACCAATTTAAAAGTATCGCCGCAAGTTCAGAGAGTAAGAGGGAAATATTCTTACAAGTCTCCAGATCCAAGGCCAAGAGTTTGGCGTAGTGGAAGAGTGCTTGCCTAGCATGCAGGGAGGCTTGGGTTTGATTCCTCAGTACCACATAACACAAAAGCTGGAAGTGGTGCTGTGGCTCAAGTGGTAGAGCACTAGCCTTGAGAAAGCCCAAGGACAGTGCTCAGGTCTTGAGGTCAAGCCCCAGGACTGGCAGAAAACCAGCTGGGTGCAGGTGGCTCATGCCTGTAATTCCAGGTACTCAGGAGGCTGAGATCTGAAAATCACCATTCAAAGCCAGCTCAGGGAGGAAAGTTCATGAGGCTGTAGCCACCAGGAAACTGGAAGTATTTCTGTGACTCAAAGATTAGAGCCCTACCTTTGAGCAAAAGAGCTCAGGAACAGAACTCAGGCCCCAAGTTCAAGCTCCATGACTGACAAAAAACAACAACAGCCTCTAGATCAAAAGGCAGCAAATAGAAATGCATTGTATAATATCTTAGCATAAATTTATGTGTCAAAATCTCTTCATTAAAGTTTCCTCTTTTACCTGATTTTAGTGATGATAAATAAAACTCTTGTATTTTCCTCTAGGTTTAATGAACAGTTTTGGACTGAAATCAATTTACAGGAATATTACTTTGTAGTTGAGTCTGGAATTCTATATCTTTTCTTGGAAATAAGTTTGTTCAAGTCAAGCAAGATGTAAAACTTTTTATAGAATGTACTATTTATAGTACTTCTTAATTTTTTTTTTTTTTTTGCTAGTCCTGGGCTTGAGCTCAGGGCCTGAGCACTGTCCTTGGACTTTCTCAAGGCTAGAGCTCTACCACTTGAGCCTCAGCACCACTTCCAGCTTTTTAACTCAGGTTAAGAAATGGCTTGATAGGGCATAGTAGCCAAAATGATATTTGAAGTATATATATACTAGCAAGTAGACTTCTGTAGACAGATATAAAGCTACTTTGGAAGCTGAGAACATGAAGACTATGGACCCAGGCCAGCCTAGGTAGAAAATTGTGAGTGACCCCAACTCAGTTTATACCAGGGCATACTAGTGGTACACACGTAGGCAGAATATCCATTGCAGGAAAGGGCTGGAGCAGTGGCTCAACAGTGAAGTGCCTGACTAGTGAAAATGGGCCCTGAGTTCAAAATCCAGTACCAAGAAAAAGGAAAATCTTAAATATATATTACAATATACATATATATTACATATATATATATTAGTGAGCAGGAGGAATGGCTCCTGGTATAGAGTACCAGTTAAGAAAAAAAAATGAGGAAGTATGAGTTCTTGGATTGAAAGCTCAATACTCCCTCCCCCCAAATCCCCAGAGAGCGTAAGCTAAATTATTAACATCATCTGTGCAAAAAACCAGAATCGTGTGTTGTGAAGCCAGGAGGAAGATAGGAAATTCTTGACATTTAGTCTCTCATTTTCCCTTGTATTTGGATAGGTCTTCAAGGCAAGGGTAGGAGTTTAGAACCATAAAGTAGAGGCAGAGAGTGAAGAATGGAAACATCTTACCTGACTTATAAAACAGCAACCCCTCTGTACATCTCCTTTATAATAATAAAAATATTTAATTAAGAAGAAAAGGAACATCTTAGTTGAGTGTAGAGTTTGAACAGCGCTTTACTAAGAGAACAGCATTTTACTTAATCTCACCTCCTTGTAGTTTATTAAAGCTACATTTTTACCACCCACCTTTTTTTTTTAAACATTCATAGCATTAAAAATCAATGATTTCACTGCTAATCCTGTAATTATAGCTCAAGTTACTTGGCAGCAATCCAATGAGCATAAATAATACTTTTATTTTGTCTATTTAATAGTATGTATGTGAATAGGAAATGTATAGTTTCATCCAGGGTTATTTCATAGAAACATGCTACTTTTGTCTTTCCAAAAGAAGATTTTTATAGATCTTAAAGCAATAATTTAAAAATTTAGCTCTTTTCAGTTCCCTTCAGACCAAAAAGAAAAGTTTCTACCAAGCAAATATTTTAAAATGCACAGCATTTAACTTTTCTTTACCATCAGTTTAGAGAAGCAGTTCTAGAATTTTAATGTGTTTAAAATTTGCTTCTTTTTCCTTTGTTAAAATTATCGGTGACTCAGTAACTCCTTTTATCCTGGAAGCCTGCCCATCTGTGGGATTGTTAAATTAAGATGGCATCATATTAGAGAAGAAAAACTTTAGGAAAATACAAGACTTTCTTAGATTTAAAAGTTAAGATACCATTTACTTGAAAAGGAAGAAAATGAACTAAAGACTTAAGTTTTTCAATAATGATACAAAGTAACCAAGAAAAGCAAATATCCTCACAGACTTTTGTTCCTGGGCTGGCTGGCCTTGAACCTCAGTCCTCAGATCTAAGACTCCTGAGTAGCTAAGACTACAGGCATGAGCCACCAGTACCCAGTTCTCTATGGACTTTAAAAAAAAATATGCTGCCAAAATTGAAGATCTGAAAAAAAAAAATTTTGTGCGAATCCTGGGCTTGAGCTCAGGTGTCTGAGCACTGTCCTTGGACTTTCTCAAGGCTAGAGCTCTATCACTTGAGCCTCAGCACCACTTCTGGCTGTTTCCTATGTATGTGGTACTGAGGAATCGAACCCAGGTCTTTGTGCATGTTAGGTAAGCACTCTACCACTAGACAAAACTCCTGGCCTCTGAAAAACAAAATTTTAAAAAGTTACATACCTAGATGAGTGAGACAATGGAAACTAAGAGTAGTTTTATTTGTTGACAAATGAAGTCAAGTGTTTTTCTTTCTGTGTATTGCCTATTCATTAATATTATTTTTGTATTTTGTTTTTTGAATTTTTACTAATAATTTTTAGAAATTATTCAAGAAATTAAACTTTTAAGATATGTCTTCCCAGCTTACCCATTATCTTTTTGTTGGTGGTGGTGGTCATGGGGCTTGAACTCTGGGCCTGGGCCCTGTCCCTGAGCTCTTCAGCTCAAACCTATTACTCTGCCTCTTGAGCCACAGCACCATTTCTTGTTTTCTGGTGGTTAATTGGAGATAAGAGTCTCATGGACTTTTGTGCCCATGCTGGCTTTGAACCATGATCCTCAGATCTCAGCCTTCTGATTAGCTAGGATTGCAGGAGCGAGCCACCACCGCCTGGCTACCAATTATCTTTGACTTAAATTTTGGCAATTCTTTTTTACTTGGCCATGTAATTTATTTAGCCACTTCCTTCCCCCCTCCTTTATTGTGCCATTCCTGGGGACTGTCCTTAACTTATTTTGCTCAAGACTAGTGCTCCATCACTGGAGCCACAGCTTCACTTCTAGCTTTTTTGGTGCTAAATTGGAGATATGAGTCTCAAGAACTTTCTACTGAGGTTGGCTTTGAACAGTGATCCTTAGACTTCCAGCACCTGAGGATTTGGCATTGCAGATGTGAGCCACCGCATCTGATGTATTTTAATTTCTTGATTTAAAAATATTACAATTCTAGGATCCCAAGTAAGCTTTCCTTACTTTTGAAAGGAACTTGAAAGTTCCTTTCTTGTGTTATTTTTTTCTTCCTTGTACTGTTTTTAGATCTCTGATTCATTAATACTTTATTATGGTGTCCCTGATGTTTAATTATTCATTAAAAGGTAAAACTGTAGCAGGGTGTGGTGGCTCACACCTATAATCCTAGCTACTCAGGAGGCTGAGTTCTGAGGATCAAAGTTCAAAGCCAGCCCAGGCATGAAAGGACCACTAGGCCAAACTCCCAGGCCCTCGGTTACTTCATTTATACAGTCTTAGTGGGAAGTTTTGTTTTTAATATGAAGAATCATTGCTGTGCTTTGAACTCTTTCAGATAGCATTTAAGTGATTCTTTCAAATACAATCTATAATGCAGCCAAAATTATAAATCCTCATTCTTACCAAAATATAGGTTTTAAAAGCTAAAATTATTATTACAAATTTAGAATAAATAAATATGTACTAAAGATTTTAAATTATTTCATTACCAAGGGATCTGGAAAGATAGTAAAAACTGGTTGTAAGTATTTGAGACTTTGAATTTGTAAGGTCTGTGCTTAGAAAAAGTTTTAGAATAAGATTGCTAATTAATATCTTATAGGTAATCTTTGGATTATCTTTTCTATTGGAGAGAAATAATTTCCATATCTTCTGGACACAAGCCTAGAGGTTAATATGTAACTCCATAAAATCTGAGTCCTTTATTAATAGTAAGTAGCTAAGTAAAGAAACAGTATATTATCAAAATCAAGTAATCTTTGGTTAGATGTGTTAAACCCAAACCAGCAGCCTAAATTTCACATCTGGCCCGACACCTGGTTCTACATATGTGGTACTGAGGAATCAAACCCTGGTCTTCGTGCATGCGAGGCAAACACTATACCACTATGCCAAACTCCTGGCCCCACTTTATATTTTTCTACTCCTCCTTAAACTGACCGTAATAGGAATCTCAATGTATTTAAATCCTTGGTGTATTTAAGGCAAAATTTTATACTCTCTGTTATTGCTAATTTAGGTCAGTGTAAACTGTTATGTATTTGCCTAAAAATAAAACCAAAATACAAATCAGATAGAATTACCAAATTTTTGTGTTTTCTTTTTGTGTCTTCTCTGCCATTCATCACCACCCACTGACCACTCACACCCTACGCTGTTGATTTCAATTAAGAAAAAGTTCCATACACTGTTTTAATGAAGCAGAAGGAGTGGGGGAAAAAAATCATGGGAGAGGAGTTTTTTAGTTCTTATTTTAAACTTCATGTTTTAGAGTAAAACCTTGTGATGAGTAATTTTATATAGTAAATCTGAAAGGATACCTTAAAGTGTAACTTGAAAGGTAAAAGAACAGTTGTCCTTTTCATTTATATTGACTTTTGGTACTTGGATATTTGAGGGTACACTTTGATGATTGGTAAAATTGCAGTAATGGAGTTGAGCTCAGTAAATGCTCTATTTTCCTAAGGGGTTATAAATACAAAAGTGTACTGTTCCACTGTGAAAAAGGTTATGTTTAATATAGATATCAAAAATGATATTCTCATTGTATACAAAATCAAAAGTGGTATTCAATTTAAAACAAAAATGTTACTGCATCATATATAATATTTTTCACCCTCAAAGATAAAGCAGAAGGAGAGAAAGAATAATGCTGACACGTTTTATGAAGTTGTATGCTTGGAAAGTGAATCAGAAAGAGAGAGAAGGAAAACTACTGCTACTTCTTCAGTTCGCCTGCCGCAGTCTGGATCTCAGAGTTCAATGATCCCTTCTCCTCCTGAAGAGGATGAAGAGGAAGGTAAGTTGCAGAGAACTTAATTTGCATTTAGTTAAAGGACCATGCAAGCTATTAAGGTTTTATCACTTGATTGATAATATGAAGTGGCAAGTAGACTTTATTCAAGTGACTATTTGAGAGGCTACTGTGGAGAAGATGGGAGAGATTAAAAAAGTATTCAGCATTAGATTTTTTAAATACTCATAATCAAATTGGAAAAATTGGATTTTGTAATTAGTACTCCTTTTTTTTTTTTGCCAGTCCCGGGTTTGAGCTCAGGGCCTGAGCGCTGTCCTTGGGCTTTCTCAAGGTTAGAGCTCTCTCACTTGAGCCTCAGCACCACTTCCAGCTTTTTTCTTTGTATGTGGTACCAAGGAATCAAACCCGGGTCTTTGTGCATGCTAGGCAAGCACTCTACCACTAGACCAAATTCCCGGCCATAATTAGTACATTTTAAAAACTCATTAATGGATAATTGTATTAGTACTTTTATAAGTGAACATTTCCATCTCAACTGATTCATTTTATAGGACAGCCTTACCTGCTGACAGTTCAGAGAGACACCTCAGGATTGCTGTTTTCACTATCTTCATATTTTATGATCTCTAAAATTTTAGTTTTCTTAATTACTTAATGTTTAAATATTTTGTCTTAGTCCTTTTAATACCTTTGCCCTTTCTATTATAGATATATGTGTACCATGTTATAGAAAATATAGAAATTCGTAAAGACATGAAAGAGTAAAGCATCAATCATACCATCATCACTCAGAGGGAAAAATTCTTAGTGGCTTGAAAGCCAGCACTGTGTCACTTGAGTTACAACTCCTCTTCTAGCTCTTAGGCAGTTAACTGGAGATGAGAGGTTGGACACATGATTCAGATAAATTACCTGCCAGTAAGCAAAAGCATCAGATGATGAGTCTAAGGTTTGGACTAGAGAGAGAGGGCGGGGAGGAGGGAAGGAGGGAGGGAGAGAGAGAGGGGGGGGGGGAGAGGGAGAGAGAGGGAGAGAGAAGGAGGGAGAGAGAGAGGGAGAGGTAGAGGGAGGGAGGGAGAGCACGAGCGTGCAAGCATATACATTCATGAACTTTCTTACTTGGGCTGCCTTTGAACTCAGATCCTCAGATAAACCTTCTGACTAGTAAGGCATGAGCTATTGACACCAGGTTGTTTTCTATTTTTCAGCATAGATCACACTAAAGAGTTAACTCCATATAACTCCATGTTTTTTTTTATATCTTTATATAACACAAATGTCAGCATTTACCTTGTATTATTTTATTTCACCATTCTTCTTTACCATGCCTTTATAGAAGAATTATTAGGAGGAGCTAATATTTTTTCCTGTTGGAAATAAGATTGCTATATGTGCTATATAAAGCCATTTACTTTGAAAAAGTAAAGGAGTGTACCTTATTTGTGTGTTTACTCTTTTTCTTTTTTTTTGTCAGTCCTTTGGCTTGAACTCAGGGCCTGGGTGCTTTCCTTGAGCCTCTTTGTGCACAAAGCTAGCACTCTATTACTTAAGTACCATTTTAAGCTGCTGCTGCTGCTGCTTCTCCTTCTCCTTCTTCTCCTCCTCCTTCTTTTCCTTCTCCTTCTCCTTCTTCTTCTTTTAGTAGCAGTAGTAGTTTATTGGAGATGATAGTTTCATGGGGTTTTCTGCTCAAGCTGGCTTCAAATTGCAGACTTCAGATCTCAACTTGTTGAGTAGCTAAGATTACAGGGGTGATCCACTGGTGCCCAGCAAATGGTTCTTTTCTGTTACTGACAAAATAAAAACCTATGTAGAAAGAGAAGAGAATTGAAGAGCTTACAAAAACATTCCACTTAGGACCAGTTTTACTTTATTGTATTTATACACAAACACTAAAAAAGAGAAATTTTGACTTTATTCTCATAGTAAAGTCTTTAAATTTAATTCTTATATTCCTAAGTTACCCATCTGGCTATTATAGACGTTTTTGTGATTTTTTTTTTGTTATTAAAGATAATGATGAGCCTCTCTTGAGTGGATTTGGTGATGTGTCCAAGGAATGTGCAGAAAAAATTCTTGAAACATGGGGTGAACTACTCTCAAAATGGTAAGTTCTAATAATTCTCCTTTTTGTCTCTAGATCTCATTTTATGAATATGGAATGTTTCCTAATTATAACACTCAGTTTGGAACAAATATAAATGTATGCACACTAGACCTTGTATTTTTTTTAGATTTTTAAGGATAACAGTGTAGACATTTAATCAGTTCTTAGAATATCAGAAACTTAATAAACCCTCATTAGTGAAGAAAACATTAAACCAAACATGGAATCTGGAGGTAGCATTAAAAAAAAAAAGTTCTTTATGTTGAAAATGTAAGGAGGAACTCACTATTTAAGATAGTACTCAGTATGACATTTCCTCATCTATAAGTTTTTGGCATGATGGGGCATAGTGTCACAAATATATATTACCTACTCTGTCAATTACTGTTCCAGCTAATATGTTTAAAACTCAGGAATTCTTAAGATAGCTTCCAATAGCAAGTAGTTCAGTGACAGATGCTTATCATGCTTGAGGCCTTGAGTTCATTCCCCAGTATAGAAACAAAGCAAAATATTACTGAGTTTTGCTGTGCATTGTTAAACATTCTCATAAACCCAGCAGTGGTCTATAATCCCAGCATTCAGGAGGTTGAGGGAGGACGTTCTAAACTAGCTAGAGCTGAAAAGGAAATTGGAGGACAACTTAAGATACAAGATGAGATCCTGTCTCAGGAACAGAAAGGAACACCTTGACAACAGTGTTAGCAAGCATTATCCTAGTGAGACTGAAGGAGATAGTATCTCTGGGCATTTATTAACAGAACCAGGGATACCTGGTGAAACAGTTGTAGCTAGTTTTCTTTCTTCATGGGTAGAGTGCTATGGAGGAAAAACAATACAAAACACAAAACTGAACTTGAAGGTGATGCGAGGCAGTTTCAGCTGTTTCCATTGTTGGGGCTAGTACGTAAGTGCTCTGTGAACATGTGACTTTGGAGTTTCATTTTTCTCATAAATTATAACTGTTGAAATTTTTTACTCTAAGTAAGCTGTGTCTTAGCAGTAAAAAAATAATCATACCTGAAGAGAGGAAGGGGGAGCTGGAGTTTGACCTAGTGGTAGAGTGCTTGTCTAGCATGCATGAAGACCCAGGTTCGATTTCTTGGTACCACATACATAGAAAAATCTGGAAATGGGTTCTGTGGCTCAAGTGGTAGAGCACTAGCTTGAGAAAGCCCAAGGACAGGGCTCAGGCCCTGAGTTCAAGCCCCAGGACTGGCAAAAAAAAAAGGGGGGGGAAGGGGAGAAATGACAGTCATAATATTCAGTGTATATCTTCAAAAATTAATAAAATTGAAGGAAGGGTGGGATTGTGAGGGCTAGGGGAAAATGATGAAAACATTGTGTTCTATGTGTATATATATACATAGATAGATAAATAAATAGATAGATAGATAGATAGATAGATAGATAGATAGATATACACACACATACACACACAATTTGAAGATACCTAGGGAACAGTTTGTAGAATATATGTGAGCATTTATTCTTTTTTCTTACAATTACTTTGATCACATCTAATCCAATAGCCCTTATTTCCCCTCTCCCCCCCCCCCCCCCGCCCCGGGTCCTGGGCTTGAGCTCAGGGCCTGAGCACTGTCCTTGGACTTTCTCAATGCCTAGAGCTCTACCACTTGAGCCTAGCACCACTTCCAGCTTTTTTCTATGTATGTGGTGCTGAGGAATTGACCCCGATCTTTGTGCATGCTAGGCAAGCACTCTACCACTAGCCCTAACCCTTTATCTTTTTTCTTTATTTTTATGTTGCCTTGTCGGGTCTTTGTAAGTCAGATAGTTGAATTTTCCTAAAAGTAACTCTCGGGCTGGGAGTGTGGCCTAGTGGTAGAGTGCTTGCCCAGCATGCACAAACCCTGGGTTCGACTCCCCTTTACCACATACACAGAAAAAGCCAAAATTGATGCTGTGGCTTAAGTGGTAGAGCACTAGCCTTGAGAAAGCCCAAGGACAGTGCCCAGGCCCTGAGTTTGAGCCCTAGAACTGACAAAATAACTCTTTAGAGAATCATCATTTTATGATTTAATGAATTATGGCTTTATTTTTAGGCATCTCAACTTGAGTGTAAGACCTAAGCAGTTATCATCTTTAGTGAGAAATGGTGTCCCTGAAGCTCTTCGAGGAGAAGTCTGGCAGCTTCTAGCAGGCTGTCACAACAATGACCACCTGGTGGAAAAATACCGAGTTCTTATCACAAAGGTAAACACACAGTACTGCATCTTCACTGGTAATCCTTTTAGAGATTCTTTTTTTAAATAGAGATCGTTGTAGTTAGACCTCCAAAAAGGTTTTGTTTGTTTGTTCAGTTGTTTTTGTTTTGTAATATATCTAAAGTAAGACTATAACTGGCCAAAAGAAGAATACTTCTGGCCAAAGATGTGTCTTTTGTGGCATAAAAAAGAAGTTCAAAGTTTTCTTTCTTGATTTATTGCATCTCAGAGGTACGAGATGCCCTTACTGATATTAGTTGCATTTTGGTCGGAGAAATTGTGTTACTCAGTATATAAAAATATTGTTTTTCTTAAATTCTTATCACACTTGAAAGAAATGTACTTTTGGTAGAATCTGCCTAGTTCTGTGATATGGTTGTTAGAGATTAATTATGTGGTCTTAAATCATATTCCCTTCTAGCCCATTCCTCTAAAAAGAAAGATCCTTATTTTGACAATGTTTTTCGTTCCCAGTTTGTGATGTTCTTCAACCAAAAAAAGAATTACTTGTGTAGCACATAAAGTTAGTATGTTATGCATTTATGTATCCATGTTATTGGTTTCGGCTTTAGTAATCTTAAATTCCTGAAATGTTTGTCAACTAGGAAGTAGCTTTTCCAGTGATACACAAATCCAAAACATGGGTTATAAATAGGTATTTCTCAGACTCCTTAAGATGATATGAAAGGATTTCTTTAAGAAAATGTTAGAATCTAATTAGGGATGAGTAATGTCTTTAAAAAGCGGGTATTTAATACAAGTATCTTATAATGGAACAACATTTTAACATGAAAATAGGACCTTTCTTCACCAGAAAATGTTTGTTTTTTAAAAATTTTAGATTTATAATGCTATCTTTCTACATCCTTTTGAATTCAGTAGAAATGTTTGAACAAAATGATTTGAAACCTCAGTACTTTAGATTCAAAATTTTAGTACCATAGATAAAATCACATTCTTTAGATATAGAAACATTTATTTATAGATAAGAATTATGAAGGTATGTATTTATGAGTATGTATGTCTTTTATAGTCTGACATCCACATATTTGATTCATGGGTTTGGCTTATCACACTCAAAATGATGGTCTTGAATTCCATGCAATGTTCTTGTTAATGACATAATTTAATTTTTCTCAATGCCTGTGTAATTCATAATATATATGTACTAATAAGGCTTTTTGTCAGTTTTGGGGTTTGAACTCTGGGCCTGAACGCTGTCCCTGAGCTCTTCAGCTCAAGGCTCTTGTTCTACCACTTTGAACTACAGTGCCACTTCGTTTTCTGATGGTTAATTAAAGATAAGAATCTCAGGGATTTTCATGCCCTGGCTGGTTTTTGAACCGCAATCCTCAGATCTCAGCCTCCTGAGTAGCTAGGATTACAGGTGTGAGCCACCTGTGCCCCACTTTTTTGATTTGAGATGATTAACTTATTAAGAAAGTTTGACCTGTGCCAAGGAGACCTAGTGTATCTCCTATTCCTTCTTGTAAAGTTTTCAGTGTATCTGCTTTTACCTTGAGGTCTTTGATCCATTTGGAGTTAATCCTGGTGCAGGGTGACATAGAAGGATCCAACTTTAGTTGTCTGCAGGTGCTTAACCAGTTCTGCCAGCATCACTTGTTGAAAAGGCTGTCTTTCTTCCATTCTATTTTTTTTTTTGGCTCCCTTATCAAAGATTATGTGGCCATAGGTCTGTGGGTTAATATCTGGGTCCTCAGTTCTAATCTATTGGTCTTCAGGTCTGTTCTTGTGCCAGTACCAAACTGTGTTGGTCACTGTAGCTCTGTAATACAGTCTAAAGTTTAGTATTGAAATTCCTCCTGCGCTATTCTTTCTGCTAAGAATTGTTTTTGCTATACAGGGTCTTTTATTATTCCATATGACATTTTGGATTGCCTCTTCCATTTCTTTTAAAGGATGGCATTGGGATATTGATAGGTATTGCATCATTTGTATATAACCCTTGGCAAGATTTCCATTTTCACGATGTTAATTCTTCCAATCCAGGAACATGGGAGGTTTTTCCATTTCCTCAGTTCTACTTTTTCAGGTTTTTGAAGTTTTCATCAAAAAGGTCCTTTACATTCTTAGGTTAATTCCTAGGTACTTTATTCTCTTTGAGGCTATTGCAAAAGGAGTTGCTTTCCTGATTTTTGCCTTGTTCCTCTCATTGTTGCCATATAGGAAGAGAGTTGATTTTTGAGGGTTAATTTTATACCCTGCTACCTTGCCAAAGTTTTGAACCAGCACAAGCAGCTTGGGAATGGAGTCTATAGGGTTCTTTAAATACAAAATCATGTCATCTGCAAAGATGGAAAGTTTCACTTCCACTTTCCCTATTTTGATCCCCTTTAGCTTGAGGAGTATTGGTGTGAGCTCTGCTTTGAAGACCTTATAGAATTCAGCTATGAATCCATCTGGCCCTGGGCTTTCTTGGATGGGAGATCTCTTATTGCCATTTCTATTTCAGTGCTTGAAATAGGGCTGTTTAGTTGGATTGGGTCTTCTTGGTTCAGTGTGGGTATGTTAATATTGGCTAGAAATTCATCCATAATTCTTCTAGATTCTCAAATTTGTTGGCATAAAGGTTTGAAAAGTATTCCTTCATGATGCTCTGGATCTTGGTAATTTCTGTCATGGTATTACCATTCTCATCTGTGATTTTGTTTATTTGGGTGTGGTCCCTTCTTTTTTTGGTAAGATTTGCTAAGCGTCTGTCAATTTTGTTAATTTTTTCAAAGATCCAACTCCTTGTTTTGTTGATTCTTTCTATAGTTCTTTTTGGACTCCAATTCATTTAATTCTGCTTTGATTTTAATAATTTGCTTCCTTCTACTGGGATTAGGGTTGGTTTGTTGCTCTTTTTCCAAGAGCTTAAGGTGCAACATTAAATTTTTGGTTTGCAATTTTTCCAATTTGTTAATGTAAGCACTCAGAGCTATACTGCTTTTGCTGTGTCCCAAAGGACCTGGTATTTAGTGTGCTCTTATTTGTTGAATTTCATGATTTCTGTTCTGATCTCCTCAATGACCCATTGGTGATTCAACAATGTTCAGTCTCCATGAGTTACAGGGTTTCCATTGGTGGAAACTGGTTTTCAGTTCCAATTTGATGCCCTTGTGGTCTGAGAGAGTGCAGGAAATAATTTCAATGTTTCTGAATCTGCACAGGTTTGTTTTATGCCCTAAAATGTGGTCTATTTTGGAAAATGTTCTATGTGCTGCTAAAAAAAACGTATATTGTGTTGTTGCTGGGTGAAATAATCTGCAGATGTCTGTTAGATCTAGTTGGTCTATACAGTTTTTCAATTCTAAGGTTTCTCTGTTGAGTTTTTGCCTGGTTGATATGTCCATAGGTGAGAGTGGTTTGTTAAAGTCACCAACAATCACTGTGTTTCGATCTATATGTGGTTTTAGTGAAAGTAAAGTTTGCTTGAAGAGGTTTCGGTGCTCCAGGATTAGGTGTATAGATATTTAGGATAGTTATGTCCCCCTGGAGGAGAGCTCCCTTTATTAGCATGTAATAACCTTCTTTGTCTTTTCTCACTAATTTTAGTTTGAAGTCTATTTTATCTGATATGAGGTGGCAACTCTAGCCTGTTTATGGGGGCTGCTAGCTTGATAAATTTTATTCCAACCTCTCACTTTCAAAAAATGTTTGTTTGGGGGGCAAGATGTGTCTCTTGATGACAGCAGAACGATGGATCTTGCTTTTTCATCCAACTAGACAGTCTATGCTGTTTAATTGGAGAGTTAAGTCCATTGATATTGAGAGTTAGGATTGAAAAAAATATACTAGCTCCTGCCATTTTAAAAAGCTTTCATTAGGGCCTGTGGCTTGACAGTTCTTGTGCTACTTAGCTGGTATAATTTTTAGGTGCCATTTCTTTGTCAATACCACGTTTGTGTTGGTTTTCAATGTGTAGAACATCTTTGAGAATTTTCTGTAATGCTGTTTTGGTTGCTATGGAATGTTGCAACTTTTCCTTGGAATGGAAGGTTTTTATTGTTCCCTCAGTTATGAATGAGAGCTTAGCTGGGTACACTATTCTTGGTTGGTAGTTATTTGTCTTAAGGGCATGACATATATCCTTCCAGTCTCTTCTTGCTTGCATGGTCTCTGCTGAGAAATCTGTGGTTATTCTGATTGGTTTTCCTTTGTAGGTGATCATTCTCTTCTCCCTGGCTGCTTTTAGGATCCTTTCTTTGGTCTCTGTTGATCCTGTACATATTATAATTTGGCAGTGTGATGTCCTTTTCTGGTCAGGTCTGTTTGGGGTTCTAAAAGCTTCTTGTATCTGGATGTGCCTGCCCTTCTGGATATTTGGGAAGTTCTCTGAGATAATTCCCTGAAGTATATTTCCAATACCATTGACCTCTTTTTCTAGGTCCTCCTCAATACCAATTAGCCTTAAATTAGGCTTCCTGATTGTGTTTTAGACCTCCTGAACCTTTCTATCATATTTTCTAAATTTGGTTTGACTCATTTTCCGTTCTTTCTCTGTAACAACTAGATTATCTTCAACTCCTGAGATTCTCTTTTTTTCATTGTCTAACCTGCTAGCAATACTTTCTACTTTATTCCTCATCTCCCTATCTTCCACTTGCTCATTTTTGATGCCTTGCATCTCTTGTTTTAGATTGTGTAAGGACTTATTTAACTCCTTGATTGCCATTTGAGTGGTGTCTTTGAAGTCCTTTAGCTCAGCAGCTTTAATGTCACTGGATATTTGTTGGAGTTTGGTCAGCTTTTTGTTCGTGTATTCTATGAATTTGTCCACTTTTCTTTGTCTAGCTTCCTCGCATTCACATAAATCCTTTATTATGGCCTCCTTTATGGCTTCCTCACGTTCATTTATCTCCTTCTTTATGGTTTCATCTCATTTAGATATGGCTTCCTATTGTTCACGTAGCTCTTTCTGTGTGTTTTCAAACTTTTAATTAATCATGTTTACCAATTGTATTTGTGTAGCATTTAGATTACTCTCCTCTAGTTTTGTCATTGACTGCTCCATTGCCTGTTTATATTGGGTGGGAGATGCTATTCCTTGATTTTCCACCTTTCTTGAGTTTCTTGTTCTACCCATTTGAAAATGGGAGCAAGATTAATACTGTGCAAGATTACAGTTTTTAAGATATAACCAACCTAGAGCTCTATAGCTGGTCAGACAAGAGAAGTTCACAATTTTAGATTGGTATATCACTCTCTCTCTCTTTTTGTGCACTTACAGACAAAGCTAATACCACCACCGATCACTGTTTTATGACCAAAAAAAATAAAAACCCACAATCCAATCTCTATAGTATTTAAGTCACTCTGTACCTACAGTATAATTGAACACCTAGATATACAGTATTGCTCAACAACCATCAACTGTAGATCCATGCGTTATAAAAGATGAAGGATGAACCCAGGACCAGACATATGAAAATAGTATGAAAGACAAAAGGGGAGGTAAGAAAAGAGTAATGTAGGGGAGTGTAAGATTAATATAGTAATGAAGGAAAGGGATAGTGTAAGGATAAATGACCTGGGGTGATAGACATGTAAAATAGTTGAGTACAAAATTTAGAAAAAGTAAGGCAAGGAGCCGGGAGTTTGGCCTAGTGGTTAACGTGCTTGCCTAGCATGCATGAAGACCCAGGTTCGATTCCTCGGTACCACATGCATAGAAAAAAGCCGGAAGTGGTGCTGAGGCTCAAGTGGTAGAGCTCTAGCCTTGAGAAAGTCCAAGGACAGTGCTCAGGCCCTGAGCTCAAGCCCAGGACTGGCAAAAAAAAAAAAAAAGAAAAGAAAAAGTAAGGCAAAACTTGTAAAAAAGGGGCCGGGAGTTTGGCTAGTGGTTAAAGTACTTGCCTAGCATGCACAAAGACCCGGGTTTGATTCCTCGGTACCACATACATAGAAAAAAGCCAGAAGTGGTGCTGAGGCTCAAGTGGTCGAGCTCTAGCCTTGAGAAAGTCCAAGGACAGTGCTCAGGCCCTGAGCTCAAGCCCAGGACTGGCAAAAAAAAAAAAACTTGTAAAAAATAAGAGTAATAAGAAGAATATATAAAGAAAAGAGGAAGGTACATATAGGAGAGATCAATGATAAAAATTTTTTATTTTTTATTTAATTTTTTTTAATTTTTTTTATTGTAATTAGTAAAAGGGTTACATGACATTTGCCAGATAGAAGGTGCATTAATTCACATACATTGATACCCTTTCTCATGTCTTACTACCCATTTCCCTCCCCACCCCCAAATAAAAATTTTTTAAATGTAAAAAAAAACACACAAGAAAAAAGGTGGGGGGAGAACCCACACAATTGTGGTTTCTTAAACAAGAAATACTAGGGTTAAGAACCGACAGATTAAAAAGCAGGTGACTGGACTGGGAGTTTGGCCTAGTGGTAGCGTGCTTGCCTAGCATGCACGAAGACCTGGGTTCGATTCCTCTGTAGCACATACATAGAAAAAAGCCGGAAATGGTGCTGAGGCTCAAGTGGTAGAGCTCTAGCCTTGAGAAAGTCCAAGGACAGTGCTCAGCCCTGAGCTCAACCCCAGGACTACTGGCAAAAAATAAATAAATAAAAAGCAGGTGACTATATCAATAAAAATATAATTTGTATTCAGTCTGTACCCAGTGCTGTCATTATGTTTTTAGGAGTGATCACAATGACAGAAGGAAAGCAGGGGGGAAAAAGAGGAAAGAAGAATCAAAATATTAAAAAAAAAAAAAAAAAGGTGAAGGTAAAAAGGCCCCCCCCAAAAAAAACATAAAATTGCAAATGAAAAAAGCCAGTAAAAAAATGTTACTACACTCATCCTTTAGATTAGTTTTGATCATTTTAACTAATAAAATGAAGTTATATAGCCCTACAGTGTATACTTGTTTGTTTGTTTGTTTCTGACTTCTTTACCTTCACATTGTATCAGTAGTTCTGTTTTTTGGGGGGGTCTTGAAGTTGAGGGGCCTGGGTGCTGTCCCTGAGCTCTTCAGTTCAAAATTAGTACTCTACCACTCTGAGCCACAGCACCACTTCTGGTTTTCTGGTGGTTAATTGGAGATAAGCGTCTCATGGTCTATCAAGCCCTAGCTTGAACCTTGATCCTCAGATCTCAGCCTCCTGAGTAGCTAGGATTACAGGCATGAGCCACTGGCACCCAGCTATAGTAGAGCATTTTTAAAAATGTGTTTTCATTTTTAATTGCTTAGAATATTATATGAATAAGTCATATTTTTTAATTCCATTTTGTTGTTATAAATGTTTGACTTTGTCCAGTTACAGTGATAATGAATAAAAGATACTATAAACATTTTTGTAACTATCCCAAGTTTTGTTCATGCTGTTATCCATATGTATACATTCTTTACATATACATGTATATTACGCATATTGCTGATTTCTAGAGATTCTATCATTTATTCTTGATTTATGTTTTGTGTTTTTCTGGATTGATTTTTCTCTGCTTTTTTGGTGCCATTACCAAGTCTTGATTCAAAAGTTTCAAACTCCTGCTTGGCCGGCATACTAAAGACTGATTTCTGTCACTTGAGTTATGCCTCCAGTCCACTTGTATTCTGAAATTTTACATATGATGCTTAGGAGTGGTTTGTTGTTTTTGCTTCTTCACAAACTGTCAAACTGTCTGTTTACAGAGTAAAAGGCAACATATTTACCTTGGCAAAACAAACAAAAAAATCTGAATATCTTTGTCATCACCATTGTAATTGTCAAGCTTATCTTGTGTGAGGGGTACATGAATGAAGATTGAACACAAGGGCCATGCAAGTGCTAAATACAAAGTCAACCCAGGTGCCCGTATACCTTTTATAATCCTAGGTTAATAGACCTTTCAATAATGTAAAATATATCACTTCAAGATGTTTCTTATTTCTGTGTGCAGTGGAATTAGTTTGGCTTTACTCTTCTCCCATTTTCCTTTTGAAAGTGAAAACTTTTTAGCTTTGTCATTTCATTGGGGATCCAGGAAAAAAACAATGCAACAATAGCTATCTATGGCAGATGTTATGCAAAGCACTTTTTATCCATTGTGTGTTTAACCCTAAGAAAGTCCTTATGAAGTGGTAATTGCTATTTCCATTTTAGTAATAAAGAGACACTAACTCACTGGATTTTAAGTGTACTTAAATTCACTCACTAGTAAGTATGTAGTAGAGACTGGATTTGTTTGCGTTTACAATTCAGCTCTGTTGATCCACTAACCTATTTAATAATCTTTGAATATAGTAAGAACTTTTTTTTTTCTTTTTTGCCAGTCCTCGAGCTTAAACTCAAGGCCTGAGCACTGTCCTTGGGCTTTTTCAAGGCTAGTGCTCTACCACTTGAGCCACAGCACCACTTGCTGCTTTTTTTCTGTGGTACTGAGGAATCAAACTCGGGTCTTCATGCATGCTAGGCAAGCACTCTACTAGTAGGCCTACTCCCGGCTAAATATAGTAAGAAGTTTTTATACAGAAATGTATACATGAAGTTGGGCTGTGGCTCAGGGGTAGGGCATGAACATATATACCTTGCATATATTTATTTTACTTATTTTTAACTTTTGTACCTTCTTTCAACTATTTTTCTGTTGGCAGTTTGTTTCTGGTTTTTAGCCATGAAATAGTGGGTTTTTAAAATATCACTAAACAAATTATAAATCTTTGAGTTTTACAGAATAGTCTTAGGAGAATTTTAATGTTTATTTAGTTTTATATTAATTCACTTCTTCCCCCCAGCCCTGGGGTTTAACTCAGAGCCTGAACACACCTTGGGATTTCCTCAAGGTTAGTGCTCTACCACTTGAGCCTCAGCACCATTTCCAGATTTCTCTATGTATGTGGTACTGAGGAATCAAACCCAGGTCTTTGTGTATGCTAGGCAAGCACTCTACTGCTAGGCCAAATTTCTGGCCCTAATTCACTTATTATTTTTTTTATTAAAGAATTTATTAACATTGATTTTTACAGCATATTTCAAATGGCATGTTTAACAAGTATTCAAGAAGGGAATCTCTATATACAATTACAGGCTCTTTTAGAACATAATCAAAACTAGGCTAAGGGTTTGTATATCATAGATATATATTAATCAATGTAATAAAGCATTATGTCTATAAAATTCACTTTATTTTTAACTTTGTACTAATTCACTTATTTTTAGTTTGATTTCCTTCCTTCCTTCCTTCCTTCCTTCCTTCCTTCCTTCCTTTCTTCCTTCCTTCCTTCCTTCCTTCCTCCCTCCCTCCCTCCCTTCCCTCTCTCCCCTCCTTCCCTCCCTCCTTCCTTCCTTCCTTTTTTTCTTTTTTTCTTTTTTTTGCCAGTCCTGGCCTTGAGGTCAGGGCCCGAGCACTGTCTTTGAGCTTTCTCAAGGCTAGTGCTCTACCACTTGAGCCTCAGCACCACTTCTAGCTTTTTTTCTATATATGTAGTACCAGGGAATCTAACCTGGGTCTTCATGCATGCTAGGCAAGCACTCTACCACTAAGCCAAAGTCCCGGTCCCTAGTTTGATTTTCTAAAAATTCCACCAGCAATGTGTGTGTTGCCTCATATCCTAACCAATATTAGTTATCTCTGTGTTTGAATCTTTGTTATTGGTAGATGTAAGTGATCCCAATATATTGCTAATTAGAAGTTCTCTGATTAGCAATAAATGAAAGTGATTTACCCCTCCATCTTTCATACATTTTTTTCTACTTGTAAGTTCAAGTTCAAAGCCCTCTGTATAGTCTGTGTATTAGTCCTTTGTATCAGCATTATAAATACTTTGTTTTAAATAAATATGGACTTAGGGTTTCGTGCCTTACAGAACATTTTCCTGTTGGTTTGTTTGTTTTAAGTTTTACAAGGATTCACTATAGAATAGCAGGATAAAGCCAGAAGAAATGGAGGTGGGAGAGGGTCTGGAGGAAAGAAGCATTTTGTTCTCCCTATGCAAGAAATGGGAGTAAAGGCTCCACATTTTCAATCTTTTATGTGAAGTTTTTGTTTTGTTCAAAATCTTTCCTAGCCCTAGATTTTGGGAATGCAGTTTCCAAAATTTTTATTGTATGTGTTAATTTTTATGTCTTTAATCCATCTGGCATTTATTTTTACACAGAACATAAGATGGAGATTCAGTTTTACTTTCTTCCAGATGGATTACCAGTTTGTTCTTTGGTTTTCCTGCAGAAAGCTCCACTGTCTTTGTCATATTTCAAATTCTCATATATATCAGGATTGGTCTGTCACTGTTAGCTGTGTATTCCTTTCCTAAACTGATTTAAGACTTTGAGATATGGTCTAATATCTGGTAAAGCAAGCTTATTCTCTGTTTCTTACTTGACTATTACATATATGACTATTTTTACAAATTTAATCTCCTATAAGAGATTAAAAGAAAAGCACTGATTCAGCCCCGTAAAGTGACTCACATCTGTAATCTCACTAGGCATAGATCAAGAAGTATCACTGCTTGAAATATCATCTTAATTAGAATGTGTATGTGGTAGTGTATAACTATAAGGGAGGTAGTATGCAGTGTTTTCTCAGTTTGATGCTGGCCCTGGACATAACTTGAGTACCTGCTAGAAAAACAATGTAAAGAAATAGTGCTGGGGATTTGATTCAAGTGGTGGAGCACATTTCTAGCAAATAGGAAGCCTTGAGTTCAAATTTCAGTATCTAAAACAACTTACCTAACCTAATTATCCCAGTAACCTGCAGTATAATGTATAATTCTATTCTGAATTATATTTAATTTACATATTTATTGAGGGATAAGTTCAAATGATTTAAAGTATATGAAATATGCAGCTTATATGCAAATAACTCATCATTTTATATAAGGGACTTAAGCATCCATAGATATTGGTATCCAACAGGATTCCTGGAACCAATAATTTACTTACTGTGGACCTCTGTTCAAAACTTAGGTTACGGGGCCGGGAGTTTGGCCTAGTGGTTAAAGTGCTTGCCTAGCATGCATGAAGACCCGGGTTCGATTCCTCGGTACACATACATAGAAAAAAGCCGGAAGTGGTGCTGAAGCTCAAGTGGTAGAGCTCTAGCCTTTAGAAAGTCCAAGGACAGTGCTCAGGCCCTGAGCTCAAGCCCAGGACTGGCAAAAAAAACAAACAAAAAAAAAAAAAACTTAGGTTACGATTCCAACATTTCATAACTAGGTAGTTTTACTGTGTGGTTCTATAAGAAATAGTGTGTGAGTAATCTTTAGAGTTATATTGCCTGCTTCCTTATGGAAATTGCTGTGTTACCCTTAAGATATTGTTTGTCAGTATAGTTCTAGGCTCTCACATTTCATCCTTGAAATTATTTCCCCCTCTCAGAGACTTCCTATATGTTTTTGGTAAGTCATGGGGCATGAACTCTGAGCCTGGGAGCTCTCCTTAAGCTCTTCAGCTCTAGCACTCTACCGCTTTGAGCCACTGTGCCACTTCCAGCTTTCTGGTGCTTAATTGGAGATAAGAGTCTTACAGACTCAGCCAGGCATGGTAGCTCACACCATTAATCCTAGCTACTCTGAAGTCTGAGACCTGAGGATTGTGTTCAAAGCCAGCCTGGCAACTAAAGAATGTGAGACTCTTATTTCCAGTTAAGCCCTGCTAGAACATGGGAAGTGGGGCTGTGGCTCAAGGGTAGAGCGGTAGCCTTGAGCTGAAGAGTTCAGGAATAATGCTCAGGCCCAGAGTTCAAACCCCACGACTGACCAGAAAAGAAAAAAAGAGTCTAATGATCTTTAAACCACAATCCTCAGATCTCAGCCTCCTGAGTAGCTAGGATTACAGGTTTGATCCACTGGCACTTAACTTATATGCCTTTTTGTTTGGTTGGTTGGTTGGTTGGTTTTTGGCGCTGGTCTTGATATTTTTCTTCTTGTTGTTCAAAGTTAATGCTCTACTATATGAGCCACACCTCTACTTCTGGATTTTTGTTGGTTAATTGTTGATGAGTCTTAGGGACTTTCTATGTAGATTTCTAAGGGTTTCCTGATTTATAAAAATACAAACCTATTAGGCTTGGCCATATTAAAATTTTTAGTAGTTGACAGTTAATTTTCATAACATAAATTGTTTTCTATTGTTTTTGCAAGTTTCCATAGTGGTATTTGCATGCATGCATATAATGTACTTTGATAATTCACTCTGATTGTGTTATATTTTTTTAGTTCTCTGTCTTCTCAACACTCTGCCTAACTCCAGCCCAGCCCACTCTCATGCCTCTTCACAGACTTTAATAGGTTTCTTTTCTTTTGGAAGCAGTATTGGGGTTTGATCTCAGGGCCTTGTACTTGCCTGAGACAGGCACTCTACCACTGGAGCGTACTGCAACTCCCATTGGTGAGTTTCAGTGAGCTGTGTTTACACATTGTTTGACAATTTTTAATTTGCCTCAGTGTAATACAGATTGAATGTTGCTTATCCAAAATACTTGAGAACAGGAACATCAGATTCTTGAGATTTTCAAATTTTGTGATATTTATGTAAACTTCACTGATTGATCATCCCTCATGTGAAAGTAGTATGTGAAAATGAAATGTGAAATGCTCTCAAATTGAACATATTTTTAATTAAAATAAGAACTCAAATATATTCAAATTTTGAGGCATTTTAGGATTAAAGGTACCCAGCCTATAATTATAGGTAAATCCAACTGTTCTTATATTAGAGATCTTCCATCCTAAAGAAAGAACTATTGTTGTAGTAGGCCTTTGTTTTTTCAGTGGCAGTCCTGTACCAGCCTTAAGGATATATCCATAAATAAAATAAATCCTTTCCATCGATTTGTAGTTTTTGGACTAATGGGAGATACAAGCAATTAACTACAAACAAATTGAATAGAATTGCATGAGAGGTTTTTTGGTTTTGTTTTTTTTGCCAGTCTTGGGGCTTGAGCTCAGGGCCTAGGCACTGACCTTGGGCTTTTCTTCAAGACTAGGTCTCTACCACTTCAGCTACAGCACCACTTCCAGCTTTTTCTATGTATGTGGTACCAAGGAATCAAACCCAGGTCTTCATGCATACTAGGCAAGCACTTTACCACTAGGCCAAACTCCTGGTCCCTGCATCAGAGTTTTAAAAGAGAGAATATAGTGTTGTACTCGAGGTAATAAGTTTTTCTCATTTGTTTTCTAAAAGGTCTCTTATTCTGAAAGCATCTAGGAGTTGAGTTGGGTTAGAAAGGGTGCTGCAAGGCAGGTAGGGTGTTAAAAGTCAGAGAATAGCTTGTGTTCAAAAGTGAGAAAAAGCTTTGCAATTTCAAAGTTTGAGTAAACATAAGGCTGGAGGTAGGTTGGAACTCTATCTTAAAAAGCTTCACATTTAAGACAAGAGGTATTAAAATCTAATAGAAACACTCTCTTCTATTTATTTATTTTTGCCCTTTTTCGGTCATGGGGCGTGATTGAACTCTGGGTCTGGGTGCTCTCCTTCAGCTCAAGGCTAGCTCTTTACCACTTTGAGTCACAGTGCCACTTCTGGTTTTCTGGTGGTTGATTGGAGATAAGAGCCTCATGGGCTGGCTTTGCCCCATGATCCTCAGATCTCAGCCTCCTGAGTAGCTAAGATTACTGGCATGAGACACTGGCACCCAGCTTTCTGTTTATTTTTAATTTTAATTTTATTCTTGAGGTGCTGACTGGGTCTTAAACACAGTTCCTTACACAAGCATGTACCCTGTCACTAAACTATATTATTATGCCCATCCTCAATAGAAGTATTTTAAGTGAAGGATATCATGTATTCTGGAATAGAATACAGTATATTAAATGATGTAACATGTCTACCTGAAGGCAGATTTTCTAGATTCAAATTCTAATTCTGCTGTATTGTAGCTACTGCTACTGGGTAATTTAATATTCCTAGGATTAGTTTCTTAATCTCTAAACCAATATCATAATAGTACCTTATCTGAATAGTCATTAGAATTATTTTAAATTATGTGTGAAGATAGTATAGTTCTTAGCAGTCTGAATTAAATGTAAATAACTACTGTTTTATGTTATTTATATTATTTGTTTTAGAAAGATCATCCTGGTTTCTTGACTTAGTAAAATTAATCCCAGTGAACCTATTAATCATTTAGGGAAAAAAAAATCATTTCACTTATCTCCTGGCGTTCTTGGAGAGCTATACCTTTGATTTTCCTCCTTATTTGATGGAGAAAATATTCCAGGATTCCCAGTAGGTGCCTGAATCCTTGAATAGTTCCAACTTCATGTGTACTGTTGCTTTTCAACATAGATTTAAAGTTTTAATTTATAACTTAAGCATAGTATGAATTTACCATTAGCTAACAGTTAAAACAATCTACTGTAATGAGTGATATGAATATCGTCTCTCTCAAAGTGTAAATTTTTCTATTTAATATTTTAGATTGCAGTTGATCTTAAGAACCACAGATAAAGGAGACTACTATACTGTTTGAGAGAATTTCAGAGGTAGAATCCTCAGCACTCATCCACAGAAGTGAGCTCTGAGTAGGCTGTGAGAATAACATGTAATTCAAGTAATGTTTTTCTTTTTTCACACATTTCTTTTCTCATTCTGTTACTTATTTGTTTATTTTTGTGCTTGCTAGGCAGGTGCTCCACTAGTTGAGCCACATCCCTAGCCCTTACTATTTTATTATTTTAGATTACCTTGACTGACTCATATCAGTGTTACCATTTTTACAAGTCAGAAAATACTTAAACAGAAATGAGATGCTTAAATATTGGCAAGTTCATATAGTTCATCTAATTATATTCTTGTAAGAATATAAAAAGTTTTGGCCAGGAATTTGACCTAATGGTAGAATGTGTGCCTAACATGTACAAAGACTTGGGTTTGATTCCTTGGTATCACATGCATAGGGAAAAAAAAAGCCAGAAGTGGTGCTGTGGCTCTAGTGGTAGAACTCTAGCCTTTTGATAGCCCAAGGTCAGTGCTCAGACCCTGAGCTCAAACTCAGAACTGGCAAAAAAAAAAAAAAAAAAAAAAATATATATATATATATATATATATATAAGAGTTTTTAACAGGTTTTACAAATTAGGTTGAGTTGAAAGATTCGCTGAAGAATTGTTACAGTAATGGCATCAGAATAAATGAAACTGAGTCTTCGAAAGTAGGCATTTTAAATGTGATATCATTTCTTGCAAAAATCAGTATGGAAATGGTTTTGTCTTTTTGTTTGATTTGGTTTTTGTTTTACAAGCAACCTTATTTCTCTGTTCCCACCCTCCTCCACTGTAAAAACAGAACATAGAAATTATAAAATTCAGAAAACATAGAAAGCTATTATGAAAAAATGATGTAAAAATCACCTGTTACACCACCATCTAATAAGTAGAATGGTCCTGGGGCTTGAACTCAAGATCTGGGCAATTCCTCTTAGTTGTTTTTGGTTTGTTTGTTTGTTTTTTGCTTCAGGCTGGTGCTCTTGTCACTTGAGCCGAGCCACTGCTTCACTTCTTGATTTTTGGTGGATAATTGAAGGTAAGAGTCTCAGACTTCACTGCTTGGACTATAATGCTAGTTACTCAAGAGGCTGAGATCTGATTACTGTGGTTTGAAGCTAACCCAGGCAAGAAAGTCCCTAAGACTTATTTCTAATTAACCACCAAAACCCCAAAAGTGGAGTTGTGGTACATATGGTAGAGCATTAACTTTGAATAACAACAACAAAAAGATCAAGACCAGCACCAAACAAACAAACAACAAAAGGCATATGTTAGGTGCCAGTGGATCAAGCTTGTAATCCTAGCAACTCAGGAGGTTGAGATCTGAGAATTGAGGTTCAAAGCCAGCCTGGACAGGACCATTCCTGAGACTCACAGTTAACTACCAGAAAACTAGAAGTGTCTCTGTGGCTCAAAGTGATAGAACACTAGCCTGAGTGCAAAAGCTCAGGCACAGTGCTGAGGCCCGGAGTTCAAGCTCAAAACAAGCAAAAAAGGCATATGATTAAAAAAATAAAAGTTCAGGATATATACTCCATAGACATAATGTTATATAGATTGATATGTATCTGTGATATACAAACCCTCAGCTTAATTTTAATTATGTTCTAAAATCTATGTGCCAGTGATTGCATATAGAGATTCCCTTCTTGAATACTTGTTTGTTAAACATGACATTTGAAATATGATGTAAAAATCAGTGTTAATAAAATCTTTCAAAAAAATAAAAGTTCAAGCACAATATATTTCTACTGAGATATACAAACCTCAAATGCTTTAAAATATCAATGTTTATTATTTTTTAAATTTTACTGGAAATTTTTACTGGTAAGTTTGTCTGGCACAAGGAAAGTTCATAGATACATAAAGGAAAGAATAACTAAAACTACCTCATTCTCATAGCATCCCACTTCCAATTAGCTGAAAATGGTCATTTATATTACCAGGAAAAAAAAAACACAAGAAACCCTAATTTGCATTTTTTAGAGTAAGTAGAAACAAGATTGTCCATTCTGTTACTCAAAGACTTATCTGTACAATGAAACTTTCTGGAATTTTCAAGCCTATTTGGGAATGGGTACATTTACATTTATTTTTTAGTGTGTGGGGGATGGGGTCGGCTTGAACTCTGAGCCTGGGCACTGTCACTGAGCTCTTCAGTTCAAGGCTAGTTCTCTCCCACTTGAGTCACAGCATCATTTCCAGTTTTCTGGTGGTTAGTTGGAGATAAGAGTCCTTGTGGACTTTAGTGCCCCTGCTGGCTTTGATCCTTGATCCTCAGATCTTAGCCTCTTGAATAGCTAGGATTACAGACCCATCTGCACCTGGCTACATTTATATTTTTGTTTGTATACTTGTTCACTGGTTTTCAACAGACTAGAAGCAAGAGATGATATCTCAAACCTACAAGACAAGGCTAACTAGGGGGTGTAGCTTGTGTGTTAGACTGTTTGCCTAGATTATACAAAGCACTGGTTTCATTTCCCCAACACTGAAAAAAAAGATCCTGGAAAAATAACTCCAGGATAGTGTAGGATCGTGAAACAGTCGATTTCTGCTGTATGTATGTGCTATTTTTTTTTAAATATCAGATTAGGCAGTATTATTTTTTTCTCTTGAAAAACTGCTCCTAAAGTTTCTTAATTTAAGTTAGTCAATAGAGAATTAGTCAGTGAGCCATGAGAGTGAAATTAATGTTAAGTATTTAGCCTTCTGACTAGAACATGTGTGTGGGGGGTTGTACTCAGGGCTTGGGCACTGCTAACTAGAACTACTTGTGCAGTTAAATTATGACGTCTCAGTTGCCATGTACTGTTAACATGCTTCCTTTAAAATTGTTCTTTGTTCTTAGGGAAGTGCTGTAAGAAAATAGGAATTTCCCCTCACGATTGTCCCTCTGGAAGTGTGTGTCAGTCTAATTCCCAAGTATGCTCTGGTTACTACTGATTTTCCTTGCTTGCCAACTGCCTGGATTATGCTTATCTACTTAATGGGGGATTCCAGACAGACAAGGAAACAGCCTTGAAGTGCTGCCCTACAGCATCCTAAGTCATTCCTTACTGTGCAGTCTGGAAATCAGGGAGTACTTCTGGTGACGAATGCTAATGAGCTGCTAAAGATGCCAAAGTGTGCGCTCACACATGCATTTTCCCCTCCCCCTTCCTTTTCTCAAGCCCCCCTCTTCTCCCTGTTTCTCCTCCTACTTTTTTTTTTTATCCCCTCCCTCTGTGTCTCAGTTCTGCAGTACACAGGCTGAAGCACATTCCTGCATTGCAAGGCTTTCTGTTAAGGATTTGTGTGGTCTTTGTTTGGATTTCAGCATGCAGAATTACAGGTAACACTGAAATTGAGCTAAATTCTGCTAAAACTATTTTCAGATGTAAAATATACATTTGCTTTAATAGAGAGAGCAAGATATCTTGGTTTAATTTGTTCATGGCAGTTGTAGTAAAATGTTTTCAGAATTGCTAGAAGTAGATTTCTTTTCTTCCCTCAAAAGGGTAAAAAAAGGAAATGGGAGTCAATTGATCTGTGATCGCTTTTCTTTCATGCTGATCCTCCTCTGTGGAGACCAGTTATGTGGGAGCTACCAAGAATGGTCTTAAATTGTTGTGTCCGGAGGGCCAAGTGGGAAGGGCATGGCTCCCCAGAGCTAGCTAGGTTCTTTGGTTAGGGCATTGGATACGAAATGTAAAATACTCTCTCCTTTTCTTCTATCAGCTGTTCAGAGGAGACTCATTACAACTCCTGCTGAAGCTCCTAATCTCCCTTCTTCTGCCCCTTACCCCTAACCTCAGTTGGCTTGAAGACTTTGTCCCCTGAGATTGTCTTACTCCCCTGGTGCTATGTGTATGGTGAATCTAGCACTATGGCCACATCTGGGACTGGCCAGACAACTGCTGTTGGCTCTCCTTATTCCAAGAAGGATGTAAATGGGAATTGCACTGCAGACAGTGCACCAAAGCAGCAGCCTCGGGAGCTCGGGGACTGAGGCTCCTCTGCATTATTACACACACAAAGCTGACCGCGATGACAGCAGCTGCGCCTTTGAACTGTTGGCAGCAGCCAAGCGGCAGCATGAAGTGAGAGATCGCTCCTGAGCTCAAGATGAACTCCAGCTTGGATGGTAATCAGAGCAGCCACCCTTTTTGTCTCTTGGCATTTGGCTACTTGGAATCTGTCAGTTTTTGCCTTTTGGAAGTGCTTATTATTGTCTTTCTGACTGTACTGATTATTTCTGGGAACATCATTGTGATATTTGTATTTCACTGTGCACCTTTGTTGAACCATCACACTACAAGTTATTTTATCCACACAATGGCATATGCTGACCTCTTGGTTGGGGTGAGCTGCCTTGTGCCCTCTTTATCGCTCCTTCACTACCCCCTTCCAATACAGGAGTCCTTGACTTGCCAGCTATTTGGTTTTGTAGTGTCAGTTCTGAAGAGCGTCTCCATGGCCTCTCTGGCTTGCATCAGCATCGATAGATACATTGCAATCACTAAGCCTTTAACCTATAATACCCTGGTTACGCCCTGTAGATTACGCCTTTGTATTTTCCTGATTTGGCTCTACTCCACCCTGGTCTTCTTGCCCTCCTTCTTCCACTGGGGCAAACCTGGCTACCATGGAGATGTATTCCAGTGGTGTGCGGAGTCCTGGCACACTGACCCCTACTTCGCCTTGTTCATCGTGATGACGTTATATGCCCCTGCGGCCCTCATTGTCTGCTTCACGTATTTCAACATCTTCCGAATCTGTCAACAGCACACAAAGGAAATCAGCGAAAGGCAAGCCCGCTTCAGCAGCCAAAATGGGGAGACTGGGGAAGTACAGGCCTGCCCTGATAAACGTTATGCCATGGTCCTGTTCCGAATCACTAGTGTGTTTTATATACTCTGGTTGCCGTACATCATCTACTTCTTGTTGGAGAGTTCCACTGGCCACAGTAACCGCTTCGCATCCTTCTTGACAACCTGGCTTGCTATTAGTAATAGTTTCTGCAACTGTATCATTTATAGTCTGTCCAACAGTGTTTTCCAAAGGGGACTAAAGCGCCTCTCAGGGGCTGTATGTACTTCTTGTGCAAGTCAGACCACAGCCAGGGACCCTTACACAGTTAGGAGCAAAGGCCCCCTTAATGGATGTCATGTCTGATGGGGCTCCGATGCTCAACCACTTAGCATCTGTGTGTGTGGAAAGAGTGTATTGTGGTTTTAGTTTTCTCTTTTTTTTACATATTTGCATTCCTATTTCTCGAGGAGATCTAAGACAGAATATTTGGACTCTAAGCAAATGTTCTATCCAAATATGAACTAAGTTTGCAGAAATGGTTTTCTAAACATGATGATGAATCAAGAAGGCCCAGAATCATGAAGAAAAAATGCTGTTGGTTCCAGCATTTGGAATGTCATGGAAATAACTACAGTTGTCAGATTTAAACGGATAAAGCCATATCTGACACCTTTCTTCAGCTGGCGTGACTGAACTGGGGTGTGAAAAGCGTCAGCATTCTAAAAAGTCATCCTCTTCTTGTGGATTTTCCAGATTCTCCCTGGCTGTTTGGACTTTACATGCAATTGGTAGCTTTCAACAGGAAATACTAAAACATACTAATGAACTAGCAGCATTTTTATTTTTTTGTTTTATATATAGATATAGATATGCCAAAGTATACTATGAATTTCAAAAACATGGTCACATAACCTAATGCTTTGTGTTGTGTTCTTTTGAGAGAATTTTCAATATGGTAAGAATTAAACATTACTTTTAGAATTTTACAGTGAACCCTGAAGCACAGGTGCAGTCAAGTCAAACAGTTTATGCAAAATGGAATGATGCTTTGTTCTGTGCTTCACATATACATAGAATTGTGTTGCAGCAGTTTTTGCCTTTGTTTCTATACTGAGAATATTTGAAATAGTGAGTTTTCTCCTTTAGAGCAAAAATGTGTTTAGATAAGCTAAAAAAATGATAAGACTGATAGCTGTGCATTTATAATGGTGAAAAATATATAAAAATGTGATTTTAGTGTTCCTTGTTATTTTTATCTCAAGGTTTTTGAAATATTAGACCATTAGAGCTATGGTATCATAAGTAGTAGAGTGAGAAAACAATATACACCATTGACAACAAGAGTATAGTCCATTGATAGAGTAAGTGTTCATATGTGCAAAGCCTTGGATCCAAGTCCCAGCAACACAAAAAACATGTGCGTATGTGTGTCTGTGTATGAGTGTCTCTCTCTTTCTGAGTGACACATCACACAGTAATATTGATTTTTAAAATAGAGATTTGAGATGTTTTCTTTGTGACTAAACTGAATCAACTAATGTAGTAGTAGTAACTAATTCATTTAGAAAAACATTTTTTCACTTTGTGTTAAGGAATCTGCCTTGAAAGGTGGGGGAATTCTAATTAATCTAGTGAGGATTTTTTTTGGGGGAGACGGGGGTCATGGGGCTTGAACTTGGCCTGGGCGATGTCCCTGAGCTCTTCAGCTCAAGGCTACTGCCCTACCCCTGGGCCGGGGCATTGCCCCTGAGCTCATCAACTCAAGGCTACTGTGCTACCCTTAAGCCAAGCCTCACTTCCCATTTTCTAGACTTAGAGATGAGTCTCAGGTCTTTTTGTGCCCGGGCTGGCTTTGAACCTTGATCCTCAGATCTCAGCCTCCTGAGTAGCTAGGATTACAGGTGTGAGCCACCTCACCTGGCTCTAGTGAGTCTTTTATTGCTATCCTCTTTCTGAAAAAAAGTTTTTGACATACTTTCGTTTCCAAAGAACTAACAAAAGCTATAGGATTTTATTAGCATATACAATTATTATTAGGATGGTATGCTTATGTGTAGAATTTTGTCTTAAAAGTGATTATCTTTAAGAAAGAAGTTACTTTTTCAAAGGAAAAGAAGATGTGTAGCAGCTTTAGGCATTAAGAGTATGTTCTCTAGTTTTCTTCTGGTTTTAATTTTTAGAAATCTTCAAGAGAAATCTCTGCCTTTGGCTAGATGTTGCACATGTGATATTCAGTGAGGTGGAAATGGAAGAAACCCAAGGGACATGGGTTAAAGTGGATTTCTGAGCCCAAGAAAGGACATGGATATTTATAAAGCAGGCTGATATGCTTTGACTTTCCATCCTAATGTTAGAATTCCCTCATCCTTTTGTAAATAATAGCAATGCCCCCCCCCTTTATATGGAACCCAGGACCTTGAACATCCTAGGCAAGTACTCTGCCAGTTGAGCTATAGCCCCAGTTTATTTTGTTTGAGACATCAATATGATCTTTAAACTTCCAGAATTTTTAACCTTTTTAAACTTAAGCTTCCCCAAAGCTTGCCTGTGCTTTATGTGTAATCTAAGCATATTTGATTTTAAGCTGTTCCAGAATTTGAGAATTCATACTGAATTTGCAAAATTAAGTCTGGTTTTGTTGCTTGGTGCCAGTGGCTCATGTCTGTAAACATAACTACTCAGGAGGCTGAGATCTTCAGATCTCAGGACTGGCACCGAAAAAAAAAAGTTGTTTTGTTAAATTGCTGATGGATTTTGGAAGAAGACATAGATTATATTGATTGTTTATTTCCTATTAACACATTAGAAATACTTCTTTTCATGTATGCAAGAGAATGCAAACTTCACATTTTTAGATTGCTTATGAATTTTTAGTGATAGCAAATAGAAGAATCTTAAAAGACTTAATATTTATAAGAAAATTTATGTTTAATCCAGTAGTAAAGGTTCTACTTTTTTTAAAATCAACAGACTTTTGTCTGGATGTCAGTGCCTCATACTGATAATCCTAGTTACCAGGAGGCTGAGATCTGACGATCATAGTTTAAAGCCAGCCTGGGTAGGAAAGTCCATAAAACTATTACCACCAACCAAACAGCAAAAGTTGCAAGTGGAGCTGTAGCTCAAGTGGTTGAACACAAGCCTTGAGCGTAAAAGCTCAGGGACAGCGTCTAATGCCTAATTTTTTTTTTTTAAAACAACTTTGAAAGCAGTTCTTTCAGTAAGATCTTTTGTAAGTAAATGTTTTCATTCTTTTTCCTAGTACCAGATGCTATTTTTATTGGAGACATTTTTTTCACATTGGATTCTCTTAGTATCTGAGTCCCAAACTAAATAAACTAAATAAGTAAAAATAGTGATATTGTGCCAATACTGGGGCTTGAACTCAGGGTTTGTTTGCTCAAAGTTGCCAACTCTGTCACTTGAGCCACAGATATACTTGTGGCCTTTGGTGGTTAATTGAAACTAAGAGTCTCACAAATTTTCCTGCCCAGGCTGGGTTCTGACCAGTATCCTCAGTAGTTTGAGCCGTTGGTACCCGGCTTGTACTCCCCTTTTATTGCGTTTGTTGTATGTGCATGTGTTGAGTGAGGGGATGATGAGGACATGATCAATGTAATCTTCAGTGGGTAGGGTCATTCTCTTCATGATATGTTTGGAAATTTTTGTCTTTATCCTGGCATTTTTAATGCATCGTTTGATGACATTTGTTGGAATGCCTTTCTGACTAGTTCAGAATAACTTTTTAAGTATATTTTTCGACCCAGATATCTTGGATAGCTCATTTAACTTTATATGGTATATGACTGGTATCAAAAGATGTATATGCTTTTAGGGATAGTATAGGTATTCTTTCATAGTCCATTTTAAAACAAGATTATACTAATTAGTGGGATGCTAATGGCTCACATCTGTAACATTAGCTACTCAGGGGGCGAAAACCTGGAGAGTTGAGGTTCAAAGCAATTAAGGGAAAAAAAAAATCCATGAGACTCCCAACTCCAATTAGATCAGCAAAACACTGAGCTAGGTGGTAGAACACCACCTGTGAGCAGGTACTGAGTTCAAACCTTTGATGAGGGGGGAAGAAGTTATGTACTAGTTGTTTTACTTATAAAATAGTTGTGCTTTTTATGCAATGATTCACGAGAGGTGTGTATTTTGCCTCTCAGAAGAGGAAAAGTAATTACAAGTGGACTAGTACTCCACTCTAGAGAGAACATAATCTTATACCAGAAGGGATATTTGAGGTTTTCATGGACTGGCTGGCTCTCATTCAAAACCCTGTTTTGGAAAAGGTTTTCTTTAGGCTTTATTGCTAGATAAATTCTATTTGGACCTTTTATAAGGGCTTTCCCTTTGTACTTAAATAATTGTCTCTATGCTTTTTTTCTTTTGCCAGTCCTGGGCTTGAGCTCAGGGCCTGAGCACTGTCCTTGGACTTTCTCAAGGCTAGACCACTTGAGCCTCAGCACCACTTCCGGCTTTTTTCTATGTATGTGGTACCAAGGAATCGAACCCGGGTCTTCGTGCATGCTAGGCAAGCACTTTAACCACTAGGCCAAACTCCCGGCCCCTTGTCTCTATGTTTTAAGGATTAGGAGAACTTGAATTTTGATACTATGAATGCATTGTCTATCTCTTTGAACTTGAAAATGAGGCAACAGGGTTACAGACTCACAGATGGTAGAATGGTCTGAGGAAGAAGCTTTACCCGGCTTTTCAAAGACTTATGTGACAATTTTGCACAGTGACTTTGTAGTAAATGTCATGACTTTAATGATTATGTGTTTTTGTATCATAGCAGATTTGTGAAATAAATTATTGAATAAATTATTGAATCTAATCATGTAACAGATTTGGGAGCCGTTTAGACTATTGTGGCATTATGAGTTTTTTTAAGTCTTCATAAGTCATGTTATGTGTTTATTTTTTGTTTAAGTTTTTAATTTCAGGTTGAAGAAAAACTAAATGTATCCTTCTATTAAGTGTACATGATTAGGTTCCACCTCCCCTCCCATTTCCATTGCAAAGATAAATAGAAATAAGTGTACATATTGTTGATACTATTTTATAGGCCCCAGAAATACTGCAGGTATTGCTTATGGCTACAAAATAGTCATTTGGCTTTCCAAGGAAAGTTAGATGACAAAAGGACCATAAAAAGATGGAACTTCAGAGAATTTTAAAAAATTGATGTTTCTGTGACTAGTTTATTGGGCTCAAATAATTCACTTTCCGACACAGTTAGTTAACTAACTTATTATTGAAAAGGAGCTAATATTATTCCTTTAGTATTTCATAGAGTTACTTTGAGGATTGAATTAAATAATGAATGTGAAAGTATTTTGAAAATTTAAGGTGCTCTGCAAATAAAAATAATTGTTCCTTATATCTGTCATGCTTTCAGGTGTAAGGAAGCTGTATGTCATGATGTTACCTCACACTGAGGTCTTGGAACTCATTGGTAGAGCACTCGCCTTGAGCACAAAAGCTTAGGGACACCACTCAGGCACTGAGTTCAAGCTCCTGGACTACACTACAGATTTTATACTCTTTTTTTCTACAGACATGCTGCCTTTCAATAATGCCTTTCCACAAATATAAAACATTGAATTTTTTCTTGCTTTCTGAGCACCATTTGATTTTCCATAGGTAGATTTTCACAAAAGTAAAGGCAAGGAAACAGCAAATCATGGAACATTTAAAAAAAATTTTTTTGCCAGTCCTTGGCTTGCGCTCAGTGGGTGAGCACTGTCCTTAGGCTTTCCAAGGGTAGTACTCTACCACTTGAGCCTCAGCACCACTTCCAGCTTTTTTTATGTATGTGGTACCAAGGAATTGAACCCGGGTCTTTGTGCATGCTAGGCAAGCACTCTACCTAGGCCAGACTCCCGGCCCCATGCAACAATTTTTTGAACACAGCTGACAATAGAGTGGGACTGATTTAGAGCTATGTGATGTACATATGTTAATTTAAATTTTTTGTTTTTAGCTTTCTTTTTTCTTTTTTTTTGGCAATACTGAGTTTGAACTCAGGGCATCATGCCCACTAGGCCAGCACTTCACCACTCAAACCACAACTTAAGCCCTTGTTCTTGAAATTTCTTTTGATTTTTTTTCTCACAACTGATGTTAATCTGTAAATAAGGCAGACTTACTTTATGAAAAATCATAATATCACATTATGACTTGTATTGTTATAATTTTGTACGGTACAAGAGAATACTAATTTAAAGATTTCATTCATAAATAAGGAGGACAGCTGGGTGCAATGGTTCACACGCCTGTAATCCTAGCTACTCAGGAGGCTAAGATCTGAAGATCATGGTTCAAAGCCAGCCTGGGCAATGAAGAACATGATACTCTTATCTGCAGTTAATCACTAGAAAACCAGAAGTGGTGCTGTGGCTCAAGGGGTAGCTTGAGCTGAAGAGCTCAGGGATAGCACCCAGGCCAAGAGTTCAAACCCTATGACCCACAATAAATAAATAAATAAATAAATAAATAAATAAATAAATAAATAAAAATGAAAGACAGACAGAAAGCACCTTAAAAATGAGAGTGGTAGAATTGACTACTTATCAGGAATGAGGTAAAAAGGAATGAGAGTAATTCATTATAAGCTCTTACTGTTTGATCTTTACATTCACATTATTTTTATGAGACATATAAATCTCACTTAGGAAAAGGGAAATGAGTTTTAGCAGCAGGGAAGGAAGATAAGATAAGCTTACTACAGTCCCGCCTGATAGAATAGAGACTGAGGACATAAGAGCACTGTTACCTGTGATCATCATAGCACCGTTCCTTATCTCATTTCATCCTTCCCAAAAGGTGGGGCGGGGAGGGGGAGTGGTGTTTTCCAAAACTCTCTCACAAGGTGGGAACATTGCTGTGGCTGTAAGAGCTAATCCCCTATATCACCATTTTCAGAGATACCTATATGTATCTCTTTAGATTTTTGAGGTCTGAACTCAGGGCTTCATTCTTGCTCAGCTTGTTTGTTGGCTTCCTTGCTTGGCTGGCACTTGAGCCATATCTCTAGGTTGGCTTTTTGCTGATTCATTGGAAATAGAGTCTCACCGTCCCTTCTGCCTAGGCTTGCCACAAGCTGTAGTTCTCCAGGTCTCATCCTCCTGAGTGGATAGCCTTGAGCCACCCGCACCCACTGAATTAATTTTAGCAAAAGAAAATAGTAATTACTTTAAAACATGCTTATTTTAGTTCATATGTGATGTGGGAAGCAATATTTGAAAATAAGCATGTAAGTACAATATAGTGCATATACATGTACATGTTTTCTTTTCTTCTTTGTCTCTCTCTTCCTTTTTTCTCTTTTTCTTTCTTTCCTTTTTTTCTTTCTTTTCATCAGTCATGGGGCTTGAACTCTGGGCCTGGGCACTATCCCTGAACTCTTCAGCTCAAAACTAGTGTTCTACCACTTGAGCCACAGTGCCACTTCTGATTTTCTGGTGGTTAATTGAAGATAAGAGTCTTACAGACTTTTGTGACCAGGTTGGCTTTGAACCGTGATCAGATTTCAGCCTTCTGAGTTGCTAGGATTACAGGTGTGAGTCACTGGCACCTAGCTATAGCATGTTTTTTCTTTGCTGGCATACAGTAACTGTAATACAAGATCAGGCATTAGTATTTTGTATATACGTGTGTTTGCTAGTACTAAGGCTTGAATTCAGGACCTGGTACGGTCCCTAGTGTTTCCACTCAAGGCTGGTGTTCTACCACTTGAGACACAGCTCCACTTTTGGCTTTTACTTGGCTATGAGTTTCATAGACTTTGCTGCGTAAACTGCCTTCAAACCTCAATCCTCAGATCTCAGCCTCTTGAGTGGCTCTGATTGCAAGCATGACCCACCATCACCCAGGTGAGGCCTGGAATTAATTCTGAGATCATGAGACAATTGCAGGGTGCTGCCTGGTGTCTATAGAGAAGATGAATTTTCTTAGAGGTCAGTGTATGAGCTGGCCTACGCTCAAAGCTATTTATCATCTGATTCCTCTCCTTATTCATCCTCCTTCTTGAGTGATACTGACATAAAGTATCCTGTGGACAAGATATGAAGAACCAAAAGGATCCCTAGAGTATAATGTGATCCACACTCTGCCAAGCAATACATAACATAAACTCTTTGCAAAGCAAAACGAATGCCTTTGTTAAATTATCCTGACTGTAGTAATTCAATGACAGATTTATTGGCTTTGAACAAAATACAAAGTTAACAATTTCACCAAAGTACAATTTAAAATTCTATCAGCTTTCAACAGTAAACTGAAGAAAGTCAGTACTGAGGGGAGAACACTCGGGTTACAGCTTTTAGCCATGATTTATTTCTGAAATTTCTTTGAGCTAAACAGAGGAAACACCCACTATGAAGACATGTATTTATAGCTAGACACCCTCCCCCTGAAAAAGAAAGAAGTCCATATGTGGCTGATGACTTTGTTGGACACTGGGAAGCAGAATGTGACTCAAGCCCTCTTCATTTTTAATAGTCTCTTTTTTCATGCCATTATATTTGTAGGAATCAAAGCCATTCCTCCTTAGGCTCTGTTAACATTATAGGTAAACATAATTTTATGGAAGATGTATACTATTGCTCACAGAGAACTGGAGATAAAGTTTAGAGTCTACTTATAGCAATTATCTGTCTGAACTTTACAATAATTTTCACTTTTGAATGAAGAGATATATGTCACATCAGTAGTAAGAGTTTTGAAGTGTTTATATGACTAAGGTTACTTTATATTGTTTATGCTGTTAGATTTTCTTTCCTGGAGCTAAAGGAAGCTAGTGAAAAAACCAAGATTTTGGAGTCTCTGGACCTTGGTTTTTTATTTCATAAAGCAACATGATAACCTTTCATTTAGAATTATTTGTGGACATTGAGTACTAGCATACTTTTAAGTTTATAGCTATGTGCTCTGTAATGGTATCATAAAAACTCAGTGATCCAAGTGTGTGCAGCTCACCTTCTGAGTTCTCAGTTCAAAGCTAGCCCAGTCAGAAAAGTCCCCATGAGAGTCTTCTATCCAATTACCACTTAAAAACTGGAAATGGCACTGTGGCTCAAGTGGTAGAGTGCTAGCCTTAAGCACAATGGGGCTCAGGGACAATGCCCAGGCCCTGAGTTCAAGCCCCAGGACAGGCCAAAACAAAACAAGACAAAAACAAAATTGCTGCTAATATTTCTTGATCATGCAATGACCTCAGGACCTGCAAGCTAACACATGCCCTGGGTGAAAGTAGACTGGCCTGGTGTGCTGCTTTCACTCAGGGATTGTAAATCTCTCAAGTCCTGCTCTGTTCCTTCAACTGGTACTGTATATGTTTTGTTCTGCCTTTAAAGAATGCTTTGCAGAAGGTTCAGTGCTATACATTTCTTAGATATTAAAATAGATAAATTATTTAGAGTATTTAATCAAGAAACGTTCGGGGCTTACAGTAAGAACTCTTAATAGTAAAGTTGTAGAGAGAAAATTTGGTAAAGAGGTACCACTTTATGCGAACTTCAAAAAATGAGGTGGATCTGGTCACCAATGTGAACTGCAATCCTACTGCTCCTCAGGATCTCCTAGATTTCAGGAGGTCTGAAATCTGAGGAGCTCAGTGTGAAGCCAGCCCAGTCTCCAAGTTAATACCAGAAAACTGGAAGTGCAGCTGTGGCTAGACTGCTAGCCTTGAGTAAAAAAGCTCAGGGATAGCGCCCTGGCCCTGAATTCAAGCCCCATGACCACCCCCCCGCAAAAAAAGACTTAGGTTTAGTAGAAATAAACTATATAATGTATAGTGATTAAAAAGTCTGTGTTTGGGGCTAGGAGTTTGGCCTAGTGGTAGAGTGCTTACCTAGCATGCATGAAGACCCGGGTTCGATTCCTCGGTACCACGTGCATAGAAAAAAGCTGGAAGTGGTGCTGAGGCTCAAGTGGTAGAAAGTCCAAGGACAGTGCTCAGGCCCTGAGCTCAAGCTCAGGACTGGCCAAAAAAAAAAAAAAAGTATGTTTGAATTAGAGAGAGATTTAGTCCTGCCACTTAGTTGTGAGAGCACAGCGTCAGTGATTCATGTCTGTATTCCTAACTACTCAGGAGGCTGAGAGCTGAGGATCGTGGTTCAAAGCTAGCTGGGGCACAAAAGTAAGTTGGTGAGACTCATCTCCAACTAACCACCAGAAAACCACCAGTGGCACTGTGGCTCAGGTAGCAGAACGATAGCCAAAAGAGCTCAGGGGCAGCACCCAGGCCCAGTACACAATCACTCCGTAACAAGTAAATGAGCTAATGTGTCTAACACAGTTATCAAGGAGTTTGTTCATAACCACTGCATATTAGTTGAAGAGTAGCATAGCATGAATGGAGCAGAGTTTTCAAGTTGTGGCTATAATGAAGAATAAGAAGAGATAAATTGGTAGTGCACAGCCTGGAATCAATGACTAACATTGATTCTAGTTTGGAACATAGGTAGACATGAGATTTTTGCAAAGGTGAATTACAAAAATATGGAATCCTAAAAGAATGAAGCTGAAAGAATCCCATAGGGGTAAAAATTTTGATTCCTTCTTTCACAAGGGGAAACCCAGTGTAGTGACAACATTAATTAGTTGGAGAACAGATTAGAATGTAGGTTTTGACCTCCTTTTGACTCATTCATCCCCTAAGTTAGGCATCTTCTTCAACATTTGTCAAAGTGCTTAGAAAATAGCAATTTCTAGCAGTTTAGGAATAAAAGCAAACAAGTGCCAGCTATGATAGTGGCCCATGTCTGAATAACTACTGAGAAAGCAGAGATTATGAGACTCCATCTCTACCAGTGGCTAAGGCCGATTACCCCAGCTACCAGGGAAGCAGAGTAGCTGGGTGGACTGTTACACACCTGTCACCTCAGCTACATGAGAAAGCACAAGTAAGATTACAACCTAGTTCTGCCAAAGCATTACCTCAAAAATAACCATTGCAAAAAGTAGCGTAAGTGATAAAGTACCTGCTTAACAAGCATAAGTTGCCCAAGTTTAATTCTCCTTACCATTAACTTATGTAATAATTTTATGGCGAAATAAGATTGCTTTTACATATTTATGCTCTTTAAAAACATATATTTGAGGCTGGGAGTTTGGCTTAGTGGTAGAATGCTTTCCTAGCATGCACGAAGACCCAGGTTCAATCCCTCAGTAACACATATATAGGAAAAAAAAAAGTTGAAAGTGGTGCTGAGGTAGAGTTGTAGCCTTGAGGGAAAAAAAAAAATCCAAGGACAATGCTCAGGGCCTGTGCTTAAGCCCAGGACTGGCAAAAAAAAAAAAAAAATATATATATATATATGTATATATATATATATAAATACATAAAATACAGAGACACCGGTGGTTCACACCTGTAATCCTAGTAATCCTAGTTACTCAGGAGACTGAGAACCTTGAGGATCAGGGTTCAAAGCCAGCCTGACACAAAAGTCCACGAGACTCTGATCTCCAATCAACTATTAGAAAACCAGAAGTGGCACTGTGGCTAAAGGTAGTAGAGTACTAGCCTTGAGCTGAAGAACTCAGGGACGGCACCCAGGCCCAGAGTTCAAGCCCCATAACTAATGCCCCTCCCCTCCACAAAAAGTGTGTGTGTGTGTGTGCGCGTGCGCGCGCGCACGCGTTTGTTAAAAATATATAATTAAAATAATGTCAAAATTTAAAATACATTGATATTTTGCCTTGTATAGAATTCTGAATGTACTTCAACAGTTCAACAATTTCTTGATGGAGGTGGATAATATTCATAATTCAAAGTTGAGTGGGTATCTGAATGGGCAAGGAACTTTCTAGTTAAATAGTATTGTGTTTAGCTGCCTTTTTGTTGCTATATGTTTTCACCAGTTAAATCTCAATAAGCACAGATAAATTTCTGACTTAAGACTTAATATGTCCAGAAGAAACATTTGGAAATATTCCTTAACATTGTCTAGAAATCATGTATGGGTTGGAGGTGTGGCTCTGGTGGTAGAGTGCTAACCAAGTGAGCCAAAGCCTCAGACACTGAGTTTGAGTTGCAGTTTTGGACAAAAAAAAAGAATGAATGAATGAATGAAAGAAAGCTTGTAATTTGCCAAGTTACATTAAATATAATTTGAGGAATGTGGAACTTGGTCCCAGGTATGAGTAGTATGCATGTATAGCCTATCATATATTATTTGTATGTGATAATAAAACAGTGCAGGTTTATTAAGTTACATTAAGCTTACTGAGAGTATTGATAATGATGTTTACTCAGTAATATAATTAACAAAACTGAAATAAGTATTTGAAATTCATTAGTTACCATAAAAAATTGTTAGTTGTACATGATAATTATGTACCATTTAATTTAGCTGATTCATTAATTACCTCTTCCAACCCCACCATCATTAATTACATCTTCCAACTTCCCTATCCATCACCTCCAGTTTTTTATTCAAAATGATACTTTGGTCACTTGTGTTAATTAACAGTTGTTGAATATTTCCAGCTTCTTGAGCTATATAATGACCCTCAGTAAAAGAAAAGCAGTAATACAAACAGGAAAAGCTTGAGAGTACAATTAGCATTTATGCCTTATCTATACATGATTTGAGACTGCTTTGGCAAACATTGACTTTTCTTCCTGTGGGAAACTTGAGCCCTAAAAGGAAATGAACATAGCTAAAGGGCTCTTGTCACAGGGGACTTAAATTTATTTTTAGAATGGTACCATAATGCCATATTTGGATGGAAACAATGTGATAGCAGTAAATTGTTATTAAACAGAGAACTATCTCTTCTGGAGGAAGTCAGCAACTTTTCTGTTACCAGTTTGCCATAGATTCAATATAATACATAACCATTCAGCCTATATAATTTTAAAGCATATACTAAAGCTAAAGGTGCTGATTTGGCAAACATTTCTAAAACAACCTCATTGAGTTTGGTTTCTATAATTAAGGCCAAAGTCAGAAATGCCATCTCAGTTAATTCCATATTCATAGAAATATAATTCTAGTCTGCTTTGTATTTTATGTTCCTGGAGCTTTGGAAGCAAAAATATAAAACATTAATTCTTAAATGTCTGTACAGTATTTTATATATTTAATTACATAGAGCTATCTGTCATACATATGTCATATGGATTTTTGGTTTGTATATGTGGCATAGGTTATCTTTATTGAAAGGTGGGAAGAGAGTATAGAGATAGAGGCAGTTGGAGTCATTATAGCCATATGATTGACTTGAAATGGAGGAAGTCTTACTAAATGGCACAGTGGTAACAGAGAAACTGAAATGGACTTTTACCTCAGAGAAAGAACTTAAAAACAAAAAGTATACTGCATATGATACTTCTTTTTGAGCTATACAGTGTTCAGGTCAGTATCATAAGTTTAAAAAAATCTTATTGTATCATTTATTTACATTTGTGTCAGTATTTCCACTAGCTGATTTATCTTCATTATAATTTTATTTGCTTATAATAAAATGCAATATTGATAATGCTGTAAATTTCTTCTCTTTTGTTCTCTGTTCTCTTCTCCTTTGCAGTACTGGAGATTGAACTCAAGGAATCACACCACCCTTGCTAGACTGGTGTTCTACCATTTGAGCACACCTCTATCCTCTGATTACACACCATACATTTCTGAATTTCTTCCTGTCTAAATACAGTTCCTGCACAGGGCTTTAAGACTCAGACGGAAAAACCTGCCAAATACACATTTTTTTTTCCTATTTGCTTCTCTCCCAAGAGTAGAAATAAATCAGAAATCTAGTGGGAAAGAATTACCCACTGATGAGCCATGCCTCATGCCACCCACTTTTCATATGGCATTTCTTTTACATGGCATAAACCTAGTGAGAATGGGACCATTGTGTAGATTTCATAAACAAGGGCCTCAAGGTTCAGCTTAAATGACTTGCCCAAGGTCATGCAAGTGAGGAGGAGGAAGAGACAGTACAAGGAGACCAAACGGGAGTTTGGGTCCCGTCCATAACTCTGTGATCTAAGTAAAGCACCAAAGTTATAGCTTCTCCATTATTTGTCAGAAGTTCAGCTCCAGAATCTGAAATGCTTTTAATTACCTCCATATTCAGGGAAATGTAATTCTAATTTACTCTAAATTTTATGTGTTGGAGCTTTGGATATGAAATGTCACATTAATTACTGAATACCTATACAATAATTCACATATTCAAATATGTAGAAAATAATTTTCTTTATCTTTTTGGTGCTGTTTTTGAATTCTATTTTTAATTTTTATTCAGTATCTGTTTATTTGCCATCATGATTTTTGCCTCCAAGAGCAAATCACCAAGGTAAATATACAAAGCAATTAGTCTACCAGTACATTGGGCTTCTACTAAATATCCCACTATTGCATTGGTGTGGAACAGCAACACCGCCAGACAGAAATGTCATGGCACCTAGCAGAAAGTAGAAATAACCCGACTCAGGGAAAATGTATTTGCATGAAGCCTGTGTATATTCAATATGCTCCTGAAAGCTCAACCTTAAGTTAAAATGTTTTGTGTTGTCATTGCTAAATGAGCCCACCAGTTATATTTATTTCTAGAATTCTTGATTTGGCTCTGAAATTAAATTTGAGGTGTTAAATTTGTTTTAGACAAACACACATACCTCATATTACTTCAGGTACTGTGCTCCCATATGTACCAAAATGGAAAATTACAACTAAGAAATAGATAGGAAGTAGATTTGAAAGGTGAAAGTAAATGAGTACACCGATATCCAGACTATGAGATAGAGTTGTGTGAAATCATGCTGGAATTTGGGTTCAAGTGTCCTAAAGACCAAAGCATTGAAGACTTGGTCATTTTCTGTGGCAGGAAAATATCTCTAATTCTTTAGCATACTAATTTTGCTAGGAATATTCACTAATGTGGTACGAACTAACCTCCCTACCACAAAATACAAGGTTTCTTTAACAAGTTTTTCCTCTTTTTTTTTCTTTTTACACTTTCAAAACCTGCTAATACTATAATTTAATGAAGGTGGTTCTATGAAAGAGGCCAAGATAATTATGATCTGAAAATATATCTAAGTAGCAGTCCACCCCAGTCAAATAATAAACCTCAGAATATTTAAAAACAATGCTGATTTTTTTGGGGGGTGGTGGGATCCTGAGGCTTGGATTCGGGGCCCGGGAGTGCTGTCCCTGAGCTTTTTTACCCAAGGCTGGTGCTCTACCACTTTGAGCCACAGCACCACTTCCAGTTTTCTGGTGTGTACTTGGAGAGAAGAGTCTCACAGACTTTCCTTCCCTAGCTGGCTTCCACACTCAGTTCTCAGACTCCTGAGTAGCTAGGATTACAAGAATAAGTGATAGCACCCAGCTAATGCTGATTTTTTAAAATAATGATTTCTGACTGAAATTAAGATATGTGTTGTTGAAGGTCACCTAATGTCTTTTCTTTGAATGTCTGTCCCTAATAACATGCAGAAGAGCCTCAGGTTAGACTTTTTTCATCTTTCTTTTTTTTTTTTTTTGCCAGTCCTGGGACTTGAGCTCGAGGCCTGGGCACTGTCCTTGGACACTTTTTGCTCAAGGCTAGTGTTTGACCACTTGAGCTATAGCACCACTTCCTCCTTTTTCTGTGTATGTGATACTGAGGAATTGAACCCAGGTCTTTGTGCATGCTAGGTAAGCCACACTCTCGGCCCTTTTTAAAAATGTTTTATTGTAATTAATAGGAGGGTTACATTATATGTTCCAGATAGAAAGTGCATTCCTTAACAATCATTGCTACTCCTTCTCATGTTTTTGTCCCCGTTTCCTCCCCCCCCCCTTTTTTTAATCAGTCCTTGGGCTCAAATGTAGGTCGACATTGACCCTGAGCTTTTGTGCTCAAAGCTGGCATTCTTCCATTCTGCCACTTCGCCACTTCCAGCTTGTTTGGTGTTCAGTTAGAGAGTAAGAGTCTCATACTTGGCTGTTCTGGCTGGCTTTGAACTGAGATCCTTAGATCTATGCCTCCTGTGTAACTACAGTTGTAGTCTGGAACCACCAGGGCTAAACCTGAACAATTTTCCTAAGAAAATGCATACAAGCCTTTGCATAAAGTGTCAGGCCACTTAGGATATACTATAAATCATTTCATTAAATCTCAGTCTAAGACTACTATAACTTCTATTAATTTTGTCAAAATTCCTTGTGGACATTAAAGGATAGGTATAACGTTTGATTTTTATTAGATAAAGCTGTTAAGAAACAAAAAAAAATATTACTGCTTTCCCTTTATCACTATTTTATCTTTATCACCATTTTACCTACAAATGCTCCTCAATATAATATTGCCAAGTGAAATTAAATTTCTAGATTTTATAGATTTTTGTAGAACAGCCAAATCCGGTGGCTCAACCCGTAATCCTAGCTACTCAGGAGGCTGAGATCTAAGGATCGTGGTTCAAAGCCAGCCCTGACAAGGAAGTCTATGAGATTCTTATCTCCAGTTAACCACCTAAAAACTGGAAATGGAATTGTGGCTAAACATGGTAGAGTGCTAGCCTTGAGCACCAAAACTCAGGCAGACCCCAGACCCCATAACTGACTAAAAAATATATTTGTGTGTGTGTGTGTGTGTATAAGCTTTCATCAACACAACTGTACACCTGTTTTGTTCTTGTTATAGGTTCTACTAAAACTTTAAATGATATTAATAATAATAAGACCTGACAGTAATATAGTAATTAACAGAAAATGATTTTAATTTAGGTTCTCAGTCTTCGCTTACTTTTAGGTGTTAGACTGTACCCTTTCAATTTTTTTTGTATCTTTTAAAGACTACCTTTAATAACTTCTGTAGCTGATTTTTTTATTATTTATTTATTTGTTTATTGCCAGTCCTGGGGCTTGAACTCAGGTCCTAACTTGAACTTTCCTCAAGGCTAGTGCTCTACCACTTGAGCTACAGCACCACTTACAGCTTTTTTCTATGTATGTGGTACCAAGGAATCGAATCCTGGTCTTTGTGCATGCTAGGCAAGCACTCTACCAGTAGACCAAACTCCCAGCCCAGCTAATTTTTTTTAAAGGAGATAAAACTAGAAAATCATTTTACTCTTGCAAAATGTATTACAAAGAGAAAGCAGGTCGCGTATATACCTGTAATCTTAACCCTCGGGAGGATCTCAAGTTTAAGGTCATCCCAGGTAGCATTGTGAGTTCCAGGCAGCCTTAACTACACCAAAACTTTTCCTTAAAAAAAAAATTCAGTTCTGTGGAGCATACCTCTAGTCTCAGCTGTTTAGGAAGTAGAAAATGAGAGTACTACAGTTCATTGTCTGGGCATACTATTTCATGCCTACAATGCCAGCTGTACAAAAAGAGGAGGTGGAAGATCATGGTCTGAGACTGGCCCTGAGGAAAAAATACAAGAGCCTAGCTAAAAGTTAAAAAGGTATTGGGTCGGGAGTTTGGCTTAGTGGTAGAGTGCTTGCCTAGCATGCACGAAGATCTGGGTTTGATTCCTTGGTACCACATATGTAGAAAAAAGCCAGGTGGTACTGAGGCTCAAGTGGTAGAGCTCTAGCCTTGAGAAAGTCCAAGGAAAGTGCTCAGGCCCTGAGCTCAGGCCCAGGACTGGCAAAAAAAAGGTATGGAATGTAGGACTCCAGTGGTAATGTTCTTGCCCAGTAAGCACAAGGCCCTGAGTTCAAACTCCAGTACCACGCACACAAAACAAAGATCATATAGTGTGTGTGTTTTGGGGAGGTGTTTTTTATTTTATCCTGTTTTCTTATGATGGATTTTATAATCTTCTAGATTTGTTTTAAGAAGAATTATTTCTGTCAGTGACTCAGGCCAGTAATCCTGGCCACTAAGGAGGCTGAGATTTGAGAATCAGGGTTCAAAGCTAGCCTGGGCAATACAAAACTGAGATACTCTTATCTCCATTTAATCTCTAGAAAATGGGAAGTGGGGCTGTGGCTCAAGCGTAGAATGGTAACTTTGAGATGTAGAGCTCAGAGACAGCACCCAAGCCCAGGGGTAGGATGGTAGCCTTGAGCTAAAGAGCTCAGGGACAGTGCCCAGGCCAGAGTTCAAGCCCATGACCCCACTCCCCCCCCAAAAAAAAATGTTGAAAAAAGAACTATTTCTTTGGACCAAGGTACTTAGGAAATAATCATCTGTATGCCCCTTATTTCCCATGGCAGCCTTCCACTGCCTTTTCTTTGTTAGGCTATTTTTTTTTCTTCCTGCCATTCTTAGTTTTCTGTTTTTCAACTTGACTTTACAGTGAGTATGTATTCAAAGGGTTTCCAGTTCCCACTACCTTACTAATCCTGAGAAGTTACACAGTGGGCCAATTCTCACAGTAAGATGCAAAAATAGACATCCAACAGGCTTAGAGAATGTGGTTCTAATAGGCAACTTTAAGATGGAGAGAGGAAAGCAACACAAATGTTGTCATTTCCTTAGATTTTTATCTGTGCAAACTATTTCAGAACTATTTTAGAAGTTTAAGAAAGTAAGAAAGCTTCATTTATTACATACTTTAAAATGCCACTGTAATTGGGGTCAAGTAAGGAGTCACTTAGAAATTTAGAATAAGCACATTATTACTACTTAGCATATATATATGTATATATAGATATATTAGCATTCATTGCATATTCAGTTTTTAATTTGATGTTGTTTGGAGGGTAGGTGGTACTGGGGCTTGGACTCCAGGCCTAGCCACTATCCCCTAACTTTTTCACTCAAGTCTGGTAGCTCTCTGCCACTGAGCCCCTTCTAGCTTTTTGTTGATTAATTGGAGATAAGAGTCTCACAGACTTTGCTCCTGTTGGTGGCTTCAGGCCAAAATCCTCAAATTTCAGCCTCTTGGAATAGCTAGGATTATAGGCATGAACCACCAGTGTCCTGAAATTTCACTAGTTTCATTCTACCAATTCATGTGCCATTTAATTGCGGAAGTGTCTACTCAGACAGCATAATCTGAGTACTGTCTAATAAGAAAATAGTAATTTTTTTCTTCATATATATATATTTTTTAAGAGCATTTTTAAGGCAGACACTGGTGGCTCATGCATGTAATCCTTGCTATTTGAGAAGTTGAAATCTGAGGATTTTGGCCTGAAGCCAGGCCAGGCAGAAAGTCTATGAGATTCTTACCTCTGTTAACCAGCAAAAAGCCAGAAGTGAGCTGTGGCTCAAGTGGTAGAGTACCAACCTTGAGCAAAAAAACCTGAGACAGTGCCCAGGCTCTGAGTTCAAGCCTTAGTACGAGTACACAAGAAGTAAAAATAAAATAAGAACATTATTAAATCTACAGAACTATTACAAAATAGTATAAGGAATTCTCATCTTCTCTGTTACTACTCTACTGCTAACATTATATATTAGTATTTTAGATTTGTTATAATTAATAGCTCAGTTTTACTATGTTAATAGGCAACATTCAGACTTAATTTAAATTGCCCTAGTGTTTGTTCATTTGTTTGCCAGTCCTGGGCATTGGCGCTGTCCCTGTGCCTCTTAGTGTTCAAGGAAAACACTTTACCACTTGAGCCAGAGCACCACTTCCTACTTTTTCTGAGTATTTTATTGGAGATAAGAGTGTCACAGACTTCCCTGCCCAGACTGATTTCGAACCAGGATCCTCAGATCTGAGCCTAAAGAGTAGCTAGTATTACAGGCATGTGAGTCACCACTGCCCAGCTATTGCCCTGGTTTTTAAATCTTGGCTTCTCTCTTCTGCTTCCAGATTCTGCCTACAGTATTGTAAAGTGGTTGTGTCAGTTTTCATGCCCTTTATCAATTAGTCGTGTCATTAACTCTTTTCATTTTAGCTGGCCTAATATGTCACTTTATAATTTCTGAAGTGTATGTCCTATTTGTTTCACTGCTTATAGCATAAGAGGTAACATACCCCTAAAATATAGACTTTCACTTGAACATTTAATATTCTGCACTTGCAGAGATATACAGACTTTTGTAGAATTGACTTACAAAATACATCAAACATTTTAAATATACGTTCCTACATGAAAGGAACGAGTGTTCAAAAGGTTATATATTTCAGCTTACTGCAGACTATTTCTGACAGTTTCTAAGAGCAAAATGTATATAAAACCAATTCCCGATAGCATGCATTTAAAAACCATAACATTTCCCTGAACCTATTGCCCACGGAAAATTACTGTGTCTTACAACACAAGCTGGAAAACTGCTGTCTGGGGCTGAATCCCACATGCCTCTTGTTTGTGTAAATGTTATCAGACTTTTATATTTCTTTATATATTTCTTTATATATTTGCTGTGGCTACTTGACAAAGTGAGAATTGAATGACTATACTGAATGGCCTTCAAAGCCAAGATTTGTTTTTTGCTATCTGATTCTTTACAGAAACTGCTTGCAAGATGCCAGTACTGTATAATTCTATGCCATTTTGTTTTCTTGTGGTGATTAAATGGTTTTCTTGTGAACAGACAAAATAAAATCAACTAATCCAAAAACAATTCTGTTATAAAATCAGAACTTGTAGAAAGATCACCTGGCAGTTTTTCCATTTTGCCTTGTTCTCTTAAGGTTTTCATGTCTATACTATTTCTGTAACTGCATTGTAACAGCTTGTTGTCTGTTAAATCATTTATAAAGGACAACCTGGTTGAGACTGATTATGTTGTGTTACACAGGTAAGCTCTCTATATATCAGTTATTAGCACCTTCAAATATAAAAAATATGGATTGTTGTATAAAGCTTAGTTTTGTACACATTTGATGTTTTATGAGGACTCTTTGCTGTGGTTTTTTTTTTTTTTTTTTTTTTTTTGGTGCCAGTCCTGGGCTTGAGCTCAGAGCCTGAGCACTTTCCTTGGACTTTCTCGAGGCTAGAGCTCTACCACCTGAGCCTCAGCACCATTTCTGGCTTTTTTCTATGTATGTGGTACCAAGGAATTGAACCCGGGTCTTCATGCATGCTAGGCAAGCACTCTACCACTAGACCAAACTCCCGGCCTTTGCTGTGTTCTTTTAGGAAGGGCTTACCCTAATGTGGCTGAGATTTGTTTTCAGAACCTTTTCAAATTGAACAATGTCACTCTGATAGGAACTTAACTAATTTTGTCATTGTTAGAATTTGTGGGTCATTTTTATATGGCTTGGCCTCTGGTGAGTCAAATGTTTTTATTCTAAATTCCTCAGCATATTTCCTAAGACCAAATATTTTAAACAAGTGGTTCACACAGAACTCCCCAATTTCTTGCTATTCCTAAGGGCTTCTAAATTTCAGCATGTGAATTTTCAGATTAACCTTCTCAAGGGCACTTTCTCCTTTTATCATGTGCTGAATCATTTGCCTGCTCCCACGATCAACAGATAAGGGATGAACTAATGAAACTCATAAAATCTTTTCAGGGTTGTTCCCCCCCCAGCCATCTTTTTTTTTTTTCAGAATTGAGAATTGAACTCAGGGTCTTCCACTGACTTACACAAGTGCTTTCCCCTAAAGTAAATTCCCAAGCCTTATTGTCCCATTTTTATTTGAATTTCCAAAACGTATTTCCCTATAAAGTATTTTCAGATTGTATTTTAGATCAAGTGATATAATTGGCATAAAATGTCTTAAAGCTGTTTGTATTCCTCTCCATTCTCAATCTAATTTTCTAGCCTCCTTATCTTAAGCCATAGTCTATCATTCTGAAATGTTTTAGAGCTTCCATTCTGATCATACTATGATAATCTTTCCTTTTTTCTTTCATCCTTTTTTTTTTTTTTTTTTTTGCCAGTCTTGGGGCTTGAACTCAGGGCTTGGGCACTGTCCCTGAACTTATTTTGCTCAAGACTCCTGAGCAAATGAACCCAGGGATTAGTGCATGTGAGGCAAACACTTTATCACTAGGCTAGGTTCTCGGCCCCAAGAATCTTCTGAAAGTTATCTGCCGCTTAAAAAAGAGTTCTGGGCCAGGAGTTTGGCCTAGTGGTAAAGTGCTTATCTAGCATGTATGAAGACCCAGGTTCAATTCCTCGGTACCACATACATAGGAAAAAAAGTTGGAAGTGGTGCTATGGCTCCACTGTCCAAGGACATTGGTTAGGCCCTGAGCTCAAGTCCAGGACTGGCAAAAAAAAAAAAAATCAAAAGAGTTCTCTCCAAAAATGGAAACATGGTTCAATAGTAGATATGATTCAGGATTACAGTTAATAGATGCTAGTTAGGCCTAGTTTGGCCTAGTGGTAGAGTACTTGCCTTAACGTGCATGAAATCTGGATTGACAAGCACCATAAATAAACAAGTAGGCTTTTTGACAAAATTTCTCATGATGGCGTTTTGAATATATGTCAGTGATATCAGTTTTGGAAAGTTTTACGAAAAAAATTAAGCACTATTTTAGTGCTTTTTACTTAATACTGCTTTGATGTTGTCTTCCTAAAACACTTTTAAATTAAAATGCTGCATACCCAAATCCTCATTTAGTTGAGTTATTGCTTTAGGTTGTATTCCTTCTTAGCAGATATTTTGACTGACTCCTCTGTGGTTTTAAATTGCATTTTTCTAATAACTACCTTTTCATTTACTTATTTTCATCTGTATATCATCTTTTGTGGAATGTCCAAGTCTTGTTTACTTCATTGTCATCTTTTGAATTTTTTAATATATACCTGATACAATCCCTTTTCAAGAGTATGTATGGCTGGCTTGTTTGTTAGTAGAGTAGGGGTAGGTGTGGGTATATGTGTGTGCGCATGGGTGTGCACTAGTCCTGGAGTTTGAACTCTCGGCTCAAGGCTAGCACTCTCCCACTTGAGCTGCAGTTGTACTTGTGGCTTTTTGGTGGTTAATTGGAGATAAGAATCTCAGAAACTTTTCTGCCTGTACTGGCTTTGAACCTTTTCCTCAGTTCTCAGCCTCCTGAGTAGCTAGGATTATGGGCATGAGCCACCAGCACCTGATTGAGCTACAGCTCTTTAACATGTAAACAAATAATCTAACCTTGGGGAAGAAATAGAAATCATGAGTACTTGATATGTTTCCGCTAAGACTTCTGACATTATTGACATATGCTCAATTTGAGTTAACTATTATGGCAGAGGAAGCTGTTTTTCTCCTTTGGCAAGCACAAAAAATATTTTCACTGTTTGAATCTTTTGACATTTGGTGGTCTTTCATATTCAATTGTTTACTCTTGCATTCTTATGCCATTTGGCCCTAAGAAGCCACATTTAAGTAACATCTTTTCCAGTTAAGAACTGGCATGTGGGGGGCTGGAAGTTTGGCCTAGTGGTAGAGTGCTTGCCTAGCCTGCACTGTTCAAATCCTTCGTACTACATAACTAGATAAAGCCGGAAAATGGTGCTGTGACTCAAAGGGTAGAGCCCTAGCCTTGAGAAAGCCCAAGGACAGTGTCTAGGCCCTGAGTTCAAACCACAGGACTGGTAAAAAAATAAATAAAAGACTGGCATGTGGCTTCATGCCAAGAATCAATTAAAGCAGCACTCTTTTAATTGACTTTTTCTATAGAAAACTGATTTTATTTTAGTTGCACATGTTTCCTGTTAACAATGGAAAGGAAGTAATATTTGTTTTTCAGTATATAAGGAATATGATATAAGACTTATAGAATGAAACAGGCTGCTTTTGTTCCATCTACTCCTTCCTTTACATGTCTATCTTTTAAACTCTATTTTATTAGCATATATTAATTGTGCAAAAATAATGAGTTTCAGCAGGACATTTTATAAGCTCAAGGCTAGTGCTCTACCATTTTGAACCACAACAACACTTCTGGTTTTCTGGTGGTTAGTTGAAGATAAGAATCTCATGGACTTTCCTGCTCTGGCTAGCTCAGATCTCAGCCTCTGGAGAAACTAGGATTACAGGTGTGAGCCACTTTGCTTGGCTTACTTGAATGATTTTTACCCCCTCCCTTTTCCTCCTTTTTGACCCCTACCACTTCATGAATAGTCCTTCCTCCCTCCCTCCTTCCCTTCTTTACTTCTTTCCTTCCTTTCCTCCTTCCTTCCTTTCTCTCTTTTTCTTTCTTTCTTTCTTTCTTTCTTTCTTTCTTTCTTTCTTTTCTTTCTTTCTTGCTTTCTTTTCCTTCTTTCTAATCTAGCTTAAGCATAGGAGAGAAACATGCAGTATTTATCAGAGTCTGGCTAATTTTGCTTAACATGACTCCTTAAAAGAGAATTACTATGGGTGTAACTATGTGTTGTGTATCCTGACAACATTTGTCTGGACATAAGTGAGAAGAACTTGCATAAGCCTCAGCAAGCAAGCTGGGCACCAGTGGCTCACGCCTGTTATTCTAGCTGCTCAGAAGGCTGAGATCTAAGAATCATGATTCAAAGCCAGCTTGGGCCCAGAAGTCTTATCTTCAGTTAACCACCACAAAACCGAAAGTGATGCTGTGGCTCAAGTGGTACAGTGCTAGACTTTGAGCTGAAGAACTCAAGGACAGTGTCCAAGACCAGAGTTCAAGCCCCATAGCCAACAAAACAAAAAACCACCTTAACAAACATTTACATGATTAACTTTCCTGTTTCCACAGGAGTCCCCCCAAGACAGTGCTATCACTCGCGATATTAACCGGACCTTCCCAGCTCATGATTACTTCAAGGACACGGGAGGAGATGGCCAAGACTCCTTATATAAAATATGCAAGGTATTTCACACAAAAGGCCAGTTTCTTTGAAACTGTGGAAGATAACTACAGCTAGGCGTGGTGGCTCACACTTGTAATCCTAGCTACTAAGGAGGCTGAGATCCTCAGATCTCAGTTCAAAGCTAGCCTGGGCACAAAAGAACCTGAGACTTTTATCTCCAGTTAACCTCTAGAAAACAGGAAGTGGGGCTTGGCTCAAGGATAGGGCAGTAGCCTTGAGCTGAAGAGCTCAGGGATAGAACTCAGGCCAAATTCAAGCCCCGTGACCCACAAAAAAAAAAAAAAAAAGATAACTACAGAAGGGTAATTTGTATTTGATGCTCCAAAGTGAGGGGAAAAAAGAGGAATAAAATTTTATAAAATCAAATGTAGCAATTCAATTTTAGGCTCATGAAAGAACAGGAAATAATTAGAAATGAAATGGCAGTTTTTAACACTGATTTCTGTCCACAGCTGTGTACTTGAATGCTGTAAAGGACTCTTTCATCTCAGTAATCCACTTTTTAAATTTTGCTTCATCAGTGCAAATTGGAATGTGAAGTTTTCAACTTTGACCTGACCACAGAACTGGTTTTTATTATGGCATTTATCATGTAATAAGTATTGGTAAAGTGTGAGACATGTTTTTAAGAAGCTTAATTTTTTATGAACAAGAAGGCTAACAACTAGTTTTAGGACAAGCTGAAAATGAACATTAAGCCAGGCACAGGGGCTCACGCCTGTAGTCCTTAGCTACTCTAGAGGCTGAGATCTGAGGATCCTCAAGGTTAAAAGCCAGCCCAGGCACAGAAAACTCTTACCTCTAATTAATCACTAGAAAACAGGAAGTGGGGCTATGGCTCAGGGGTAGGGTGGTAGCCTTGAGCTGAAGAGTTCAAGGACAAGGCCCAGGTCCAGAGTTCAAGCCCTGTGACCCACCCAAAAAAAAAGATTAAATTAAAAGATTTAAAAGTATATATGCTTAAATTAAGATTAGGTGATCTGAACTGTGAAGGCAATTAGAAATCATCCTCGTGTTTAATGGTAAGTTTTCCAAAGATACACAAAGCCATATCAGGTACATGGAACAAAATGAGTCTTAAATAGAATCCATTTCAAACACACTGAACTTGATTAGTGAATGAATTTGTGTACATGAACACACACTGATTGGATGTTTATCAATTGATTGCTGCAGTTGCTTCACCTACCTGCCTCTTTTTTCTTTTTCCTAAGGTATTACAAAGCAAATCTCAGGCATCAGAACCCTATGTTCTTCCTTGTACATCTTTTTAAAAAATATGATTATTATCTGTGCCATTCAGTACTCAGCTCTATATTCATATATCCCTAATATTCTTTTATAGTTGGTTGCAATCAGGATCCAGCAAATTCTGTCTTACATTTAATTGCTGTATCTCTTTCTATTAAAAATGTTTCTTCCCCCACCCCCATGCCATTGTCTTGTTGAGAGTCTACTTACTTCTGTTTTTACTTCTTTTGTCCAGGTTGTTAGATATGGTTGATGTCCTTTACAACCATATCTTTACTGTCTGCTGTCCTTGTTCAGACACTGTCATATGTTGCTTTTCCAAAAACTACCTTGAATTTACCTCCTTGACTTTGGGTTCTAGCCTAGACTTCATTTGCTACATTTGTCTCAGAATTGGATAATGTCTGCAATAGCCACAGAAACCTTCAGTGTTTAACCAAATAGAATGAAATAAAAACTGCTCAGTTCATTTTCTGGTCCCAGATTCCTTAACTTACTGTGGACAGTATTCTTTGCTGCTTCCTCCCCCAGTGAACTTCTCACTGCACTCTGCTTATTGATTTGTCTGGTATCTTCCGCTAAACTGGGAAGTTTCCAAGGACAGAAGTCGTTTTATATGTACTTATATCTGTAGCATTTTGCATGCTGCTTGACATATAGCTGGTTTGGTAAGTGTTGAATTAGTGAAATGTCTTGTCTTTCACATGCTTCATCATAGACCCGTGAACCTTATATTTCAAATGTCTCCCAGATGCATCATACTGTCACGCCTGCATGCACTCCTCCAGTCTCGTCCCTCTGTTCTCTTCCTGTGGAGATTCCACACCTTTCCATCCTCTATACCATTAGTTAAGCTCTGCTGAGCATTTTAGGTGATAAGAATAAATGAGGATAAAAGTCAAGTTCATGACAATAATTGCAAGAAATGAATGCTGATTAACTCAGACATGTTTTTATAAAGAATAAACCACAAATTGAGATCTACAAAAACATTACTAAAGAGCTTTATTGACAATATGTTACTGTTGATTTCTTTGGATTTTGTTTGTTTGCCAGTCATGAGTTTGAACTCGAGGCCTGGACACTGTTCCTGAGTTCTTTTGCTCAAGGCTACCACTCTGCCACTTGAGCCACAGCTCTACTTCTAGCTTTTTGGTGGTTAGTTGGAGATGAGAATATCATGAACTTTATGCTAGGGCTGACTTCAAATCATAATCCTCTAATATCAGCCTCCTAAGTGGCTAGGATTGTAGATGTGAGCCACTAGTGCACAACACTATTTATTTTTAATATAATCTTAGTAATATTGACATTAATATTTATTCTTACTAATATGAGAGATAAAAGGTGATGTCTTTCTTCAAGGTTGGCTCTCTACAACATGTAAAACCAAGCATTTTTTTTGTCAAGTCTTGGGGCTTGAACTCAGGGCCTTGGGCTGTCCTTGGGCTTTCCTCAAGGCTGGCACTCAACCACATGAGCCACAGCACCACTTCCAGCTTTTCTATGTATGTGGTGCCAAGGAATCGAACCCTGGTCTTCGTGCATGCTAGGCAAGCACTCTACCACTAGGCCAAACTCCCGGTCCAGAAGATGATGTCTTACTCTATTGCAATCAAATCCTCTCCAAAATTTTCTCTGTACATGATGTCTATAGAAAAGTACCGGTAGCCGGGTGTGGTGGCCCACACCTGTAATCCTAGCTACTCTGGAGGCTGAGATCTGAGAATCAAGGTTCAAAGCCAGCCCAGGCACTAAAGTCCTCTTAAGGTCCATGAGACTCTTATCTCTAATTAACCACTAGAAAACCGGAAGTTGCGCTATGCCTCTAGGGATAGAACTGTAGCCTAGAGCTGAAGAGCCCAGGGACAGTGCCCAGGCACAGAGTTCAAGCACCACAACCAAAAAAAAAAAAAAAAATGCATGTGTCTCATTATGTGTACCTAGCCATTTCATCAGAGAAGTAATAAAATGAAAAAAGTCTAATGAGATTACATCAAATTCTACTTGAATTTGTGGAAATATGACATAAATTGTTTTACTTTTTGCCAATAGTGAGGTCTAAACTCAGGGCCTCATATTTGCTAGGCTGGCTCTTCTATCAGAGTCATGAATTAACTACCACACACCATTCCACCCCACCACCATCCCTCACCTCCATCTTTTGTGCCAGTACCCAGAGCCTTGAGCTCCAAATAAGGCTGGTACTCTGTCCATTGAGCTACCTCTTTACTTCTAAGTTTTGCTGGTTAATTAGAAATAAGACTCTCTCAGATTTGTCTACCTAGGCTGGCTTCAAAAACTACCATCTTGGCCAGGGTGGCCTCGTGGTAGAGTGCTTGCCTAGCATGCATGAAGCCCTGGGTTTGATTCCTTAGTACCACATACACAGAAAAAGCCAGAAGTGATGCTGTGGCTCAAGTGGTAAAGTGCTAAAGTGCTAGCCTTGAGAAAAAGTGCTCAAAGACAGTGACCAGTCCCTGAGTTCAAGCCCCAAGACTGGCAAAAACCAAAACTGCAATCCTGTGTGGCTAGGAGGATACATATGACACTCAGCTATTTTTCTTTTTAATTTGTTTTATTTTTTTGAGATACAGGGTCTTTCCTGCTTAGACTATGATCCACCTAATTTTAGATATATGGTTGCTGTATGTGAATGGCAGATGTATACTGTCATGTCTAGCTACTGGTCAAGAAAGAACCTCTCAAAGTATTTTTTTTTGCTCATTCTGGCTTCAAACCACAGCCCTCCTGGTCTTAATCTCTCAAATATTTAGAAATACAAGTGTGAGTCACCAATGCCCAGTGATTATAGCTGTTTTCAAAAAGTATATTTTGAGCCAGGCATGGTGGCTTATGCCTGTAATCCTAGCTACTCAGGAGGCTGACTTCTGAGGATTGCGGTTCAAAGCCAGCCCAGAGCACTAAAAAGTCAATGAGACTCTTATCTCCAATTAATCACCAGAAAACCAGAAGTAGCACTGTGGCTCAAAGGGCAGGGCAGCAGTCTTGAGCCAAAGAGCTCAGGGACAATGCCCAGACCCAGAGTTCAAGCCCCATTACCAACAGGGGGGGAAAAATTATATATACATATACATATATATATGGACTAAAACATAGTGAGAAACCCATTTATATATTAATGTTGTCATCTGACAAGCAACAGCTTCATGTTTTCATAAAAGATGCATTTTTAACATACTTAATTCTAAAATTACTTTCTTGGGACACAGGAACTTTAGCACAAAAACATTAAGTAGAGAATAAAGGAAGTTCCACCAGAAATAAATTGTCCAAAGGGAATAGCGTCTTGAATCTGGAGAAATTCCTTTTCTACCAGTTTACATAAGCATGAAATACTAATCATTACAACAAAGCTCTGAAAAACAGCTAAAAAGACAGCGAGTGTCCCACCATGAGTGTTACATGTTAATGTTCTGTTCAACATAATATTCAGAGGAGATGGATGGTAATCATCTGCAGCCAAGAAAAACAAAAACAAGAATTCCAAAGGAACTCACAAATGATTTCAGAGTAATCACTCTTATCAGCAAATTATTACTGGCATTATAGAAAGAATTGTATTTTGGTATTTTGCCAAAAAGCTTTTTTTTCAGAAGGAAAAATGAGTGATCATGATAGTACTAATGAAGGCCTACTATGTGTAAGATGCTAGTCATATTGAATAGGTCATGGCCTTAGCCTTTAGTAGAGAAGATGGACATTTGAACTGTAGCATGGTCAGTGCCATAATAACAATGCATCAATCATAAAACCTTAGAGGCACAGTTAAGAGAAGGATTGGGGCCAGGAGCATGGCATAACAGTAGAGTGCTTGCCTAGCATGCACAAAGCCCTGGGTGTGATTCCTTGGTACCACATTCACAGAAAAAGCTGGAAGTGGAGCTGTGGCTCAAGTGGTAAAGCGCTGACCTTCAAGGGCAGTGCCCAGGCCTTAAGTTCGAGTCCCAGGACTGGGAGAGAGAGAGACGGGAGGAGAGGCGGGGGGAGAGAGGGAGAGAGAGAGATTAATTTTGGAACCTATTGGAGGCTTGAAGGAAGAATATGCTTTATAGTCAGGGTACCCAAGGGTACAATCTGAGCAGTGGCAAGCTGGGTTCTTAAATTTCTTCCACTTTTTGGCCATAGGAAATGACATGGTCACTATCCTATTTATTGCTTATTTAAAAAATGAGATTTGCGAGAGATTTCAATGTCATTCTTTGGCCATCATAATGCTCTAGTAGGACTGGGGCACCATCTTCCAGGCTCCTGTATTCAGGATCCTCTATGGAGGGCCATCATAGCCACGAGTAGCTGTATTTATGTAAACTTGTTTTTTCTCCCCACCTCCAGGCTTATTCTGTGTATGATGAAGAGATTGGCTATTGCCAGGGCCAGTCATTTCTTGCTGCTGTGCTGCTTCTCCATGTGAGTAATTGGTGTCTGTTATAGATTGCACATGACCTGCCTTTAGCTCACACTAGCTGTAGTCAAAAGTAACATTTTAGGTTGAATTTGGCCACATTCTCAGATAGATCTGAATACTTTTTCCTTAATTTCATATCATCAAAGAAAAAGAGCACTGGTAATAAATGATCGTGTTGAAAACAAGTACAAGGATAGGCGTCCTTTTTATTGGGATTATGTGGATAGCCTGGTAGTGTTTGATCCTCAGGGACATTGTACCATCTCTAAAGTAGCCACATAATGTTATTAATATTCCTTTGAGGATTTACATGTTAGGATAGGGATAGATAAAAGGCAAAGAAGTTAACTTTCTCTGTCACGTTTTTCATGTGTTCATTTGACAAATACCTTTACCATCCAGATTTTTTTTTCTTTTTTTTGGGGGGGGGGTCAGTCATGGGGTTTGAACTCTGGGCCTTAGCATTGTCCCTGTCCCTGTCTTCAGCTCAAGGCCAGTGCTCTCCCACTTTGAGCCACAGCACCACTTCTAATTTTCTGGTGGCTGATTGGAGATAAAGAGTCACAGACCTAAGTGCTTGGGCTGGCTTTGAACCACGATCCTCAGATCTCAGCCTGATGAATAGCTAGGATTACAAGCATGAGCCTCCGACATCTGTGTGCCCTCCAGATTTTTAATTTTCTTTTAAATCTTATGAATGATGAATTACCATTAAGGTGACTCAGTATATTCAGTACTCTTAGTGTTTCCCATACTGATTGTCTCTCTTTTCATCTTGCTCTTTTCCTCATTACTACCCATGTTTTATGTTTTCTTCAATTTATTTTATTAAGGTATTATAAAGAGGGATTACCATTTTGTTTGTTTTGGGGGGAAAAGATTATTTTTGAAGGGAAGTAGACAAATATCAAAATATTTCATTCCTAAAGACAGGGGTTTTCTGCAACAACCATTCTATGATGTTACTCACCAAATAAACCGATCAATAATGTCTCCCACAGTCCACATTCGATTTTCTCCCATTACCCAATCAACTCTGTTATACCCCCCTTTTTTTTTCATCCTCGTGGGCCTTGCACTCTGGGCGCTGTCTCTGAGCTCTTCAGCTCAAGGCTACTGCCTTATCCCTTGAGCCACTGCACCACTTCTGAATCTGTAGTGGTTAATTGAAGATAAGAGTCTCACAGTCTTAGCCATGAGGTGGCTCACACCTGTAATCCTAGCTACTTAGGAGATTGAGATCTGGAGATTGTGGTTCAAAGCCAGCCAGGGCACTAAAGTGTGTGAGACTCTTGAGTATCTCACATTTACAGGTATAAGCCACTGGCACTTAACATTTTCTGGGTTTGATCTGAACACATGCACACTATACACATACCCCAGATACAATGCATTTTAAGAACTTAATATACTACCTTGGATATAGTAGGTGCTTAATAAATGTTAGCTATTAGTATCATTACCAAAAGGATTTGGTGGTGGTATGCCAGGAAATACTCAATCACAGGGTAATTATGGGACATATATATTCCAGGAATATCTTTGTATAGATGAACTAAGGTTTTCTGACTTTATTTATCTGATGCCGGTACTGGGTTTTTTGGTGATTAACTAAAGATAAGAGTCTCGGGGGCTTTCCTGCTTTTGCTGGCTTGGAGCCATGAACCTCAGATCTCAGCCTCTGGAATAGCTAGGATTACAGGTGTGAGCCCCCCAGTGCTTGGCTCTCTTTATTCTTTTAATCTAAACTACCTTCTTATCTTTAAAAAAAATAATTGTATTCCAGGCCAGTGATAGTTTCAGAAAATTCAAGTAAACTGTCTTGTTAAAGTATTCCACATTCTTAAATTGTAGAATCTCACATCTTGAAGGATTCCCCATTCAATTTATAATGAGTGGACAGCTGATGTCTGCAGCGTTTTTGAGGGCTATGTTGGATGTCAGAGGTGAATAGTAGACATGGTACAGAGTTGATAATGATTCTGCCTAGCTGTAAGCGGATAATCTCACAGCCTGTCATGAGACACTTCAGGGATGTCATGAAGGTAGAATAAGAGTTTGGGTGCAAGAATAAAACAGCCTCATTAAAGATTTAAGCCTGTGGGGAGTTAACCTTTGCATTGCATCCTGAACAACAAAGACTGTCATTCTCTTTTGTATGTTTCAGTACCATTAACTTTTTCCTTTTTTATGTTGCTATGGAAATGATAGTTATTTTTAAAGCAGTAGAGAAAAGAGTGGAACACTGCTGGCAAAAGATATACAGCAAAGTATGTAAGAGCCCCGAAGTGGGGAAGTACTTGCATATAGAAGGAATGAGAGGAAGGAAGTGTAGCCACAGCCCTGTGGAGGGGAGAAGGGCTGGGAAGCCAGGGGAGAGCCTGCTCATCCTTCTCCTCAGCCCTGGGAAGCCAGGGCTTGATGACATTCTATGACAGGTGCCATATGGTAAAACAAAAGCCACCTTCATTTCTTCTTGTGAACTCAGCTTGCTGGTATGGTGGTCACGGAAAAGGATGCTAAAACTTTGATACTAATAGGTTAATTTTTTTTAATTTTGTCATATCATAGCTCAGAATCATGAGGTGTAGCTTTCCTTACAGATTAAATCCAAGAACATTTACCCCCATTTAATTATCTTTTGAAAATTGATTTCACAAATTCTCAGTGTCTCGAGCATGTGCAGGAGGTAAGAAATGTCCCATGGATCGGGCTACTTCTTCCTCACAAGAAGGAAGTGAAGTTGCCTTCATGTCAAACTCCTCAGAAGATTGGTCTTTCTGTTGCAGCTACTCTTGCCTTTCCAATAATAATCTGCTGTGCTCTTCTCAGTTACTGCCTAATCTTGTTTGATCTTTAGCTGTTTTATTCTTGGTGATTGCTGTGCTCTGAGCTACTCCATCATCTTGTTACATAGAAGCTCGCCCACCTTCTTGACTTTTTTGAAGGTTTGCCACAGACACATGAAGCCTTAAATAACATAGCCAGTGCTTTTCTTCTGTGTTGAAAACGAGACATCTTGCCAGCTTCTTAGTTTTCTATAAAGCTATGAACAATCTACATTTTGTTCTAAGTAGAAATGAAGTAGACTTTTTGTAGCACTTTGAGCCATTGCAAAAAGTACTGTAGCACTTTTAAGCATTCCTATGAGCCTTAGAATACACAGTATTCTCTAACAAGCTATGCTTTTGACAAAGAAGAGCAATAAAAAAATAGGAAGCCAGGCATGATGGCTCATGCCTGAAATCCCAGCTACTCAGGAGGCTGAGATCTGAGGATCAAAGTTTAAAGCCAGCCCAGGCACAACAGAAGGACCTAAGACTCTTATCTCCAATTAACCTCTAGAAAATGGGAAATGGAGCTTGGCTCTAGGATAGGACAGTAGTCTTGAGCTGAAGAGCTTAGGGACAGTGCCTGGGCTGAGTTCAAGCACCATGACCCACCAAAAAAAAAAAAGAAGAAAAGAAATGACAAAGGAGCTGGGGGAGATCACCAGGCTGATCTAATTTATGAAAGATGAGACCTATTCTGTGTATCAGCTTTTGTTCATCTCAGGTCCTGTCTTCTACACAAAGCTTGTTCCCTGACTCCCTGTAGGAGACACAGACACTGCTGTGTTCCCACCGCGCCTTTCTAGTCACAGTAGTTATTGTATTCTAGCTATAGGGAAGCTCCTGGAGGACAGTGGCAGTGCTGGAAGTAGGCATGATTGTACACGTCTTTGCTGAGTGAATAAATACTACAAAATAAAACTTTACACCTGAGTCTCTGTATACCACTTAATCTCCTGGTAAGGAATTTAAAATACAGAGGAAACTTGTGTGCTTTGTGATTCATGACCCCTTTCCACCACCCCTCCCCCTTTGCCTATCTGTTACAGATGCCTGAAGAGCAGGCATTTAGCGTTCTAGTCAAGATCATGTTTGACTATGGTCTCAGGGAACTTTTCAAGCAAAATTTTGAAGATTTACATTGCAAATTTTACCAGTTGGAGCACCTAATGCAGGTAAGGATTCAACCTGGGTTGCACTTTATAAAGATGCAGGACAAGGCGAGCTAGATTAAGGACATGATACCATCTGTGGAAAGGGATGGGTTTTATTTCTATCATTTCTCACTGTGTGATGAGAATGCCAAGATCTAACAGTGTGAACCTGGTGGGTGTGAGTTTTGTTTTCAGTCTTAAAAATAACCAAAAGAAGAAATGACTCTGCAGAGACCTTTTCCTACAAATCCAATGAAGAAACTGTTCATCAGGCCCTGAAACTGACTAGTTGGGAATTTCATAACAGAAGTGAAACAAACTTTCTGAGACATTTCATAACTTAGAAATAAAAACTAGTTTGCTTGCCACTGTTTGAGGGTTTCTCTTCAGACCTACTTCATGGTCTGAAAAGGGAGAGTTGAGTGCCAGCTTAACACCAGATAAGCACTCTTCTGAGCACTTTGGAGTTATTTAGAAAAACACAAGTATGTGACTTTTTTTTTTTTTTTGTCAATTGCTGGCAGATTTGTGAGCCCCATGAGGCACAGTAGGATAGCTGCATGTGTGCCCAAACCTAATTAGTTTGCTATTTCAGGAATACATTCCTGACCTGTATAACCACTTCCTGGATATCAGCCTTGAAGCACACATGTATGCCTCCCAGTGGTTTCTTACGCTTTTCACTGCAAAATTCCCTCTCTACATGGTCTTCCATATCATCGACCTGCTTCTGTGTGAGGTAAGTATTCACTCTGTCAAACCAGTCTATCCTCCTCCATTATTTCAGTTTTGGGAAATCGACACTGAAATGGCTCTTACCAAGCAAAGCTAATACTCACATCTGTTAAGGGTGTTCTTTGCTGAAAAAGTAAAATAACAGTGACTAAATGAAATAGAGGTTTCTTTCTCATGCAGATAGGCAAAGTTGGCAGCAGTCTGCCTTTCCACAGCACAGTCCTGTCCTCAGATAGACTAGAAGTCTAATCCACCCACCTGCGTTTAGCTGGGGTGATGGTGACGGGCAGTGGCAAGGGCATCTTTCTTACCTCCCCATTCATCTCTGTTGTTTTGGGTTGGGGTTTTGTTGATGTTGAGACAGAGTCTCACTTTGTAGCCCACTATGGCCTCAAACTCTCAATCCTCCCCATAAAACCTCCAAGTGCTACAATTACAAACATACACTACTGTTTCTGGCTTTATATCTTCTCTTTGTAAAAGAAACCAACATTTTTATGGAACAACCAAAGCTGGTATGACCACACCAGTTACCAGGGAGTTTTTTTTGTTGTGTTGTGCTGTGTTGTTTTAGTCTGGGTATGAGTTTCCTAGAAATGAAGGAGTTACCACTAAAGAAAATAAATATATTAGCATAAATAACAGCCTTTGATATGTGATAGTTTGGGGTTTTGAAGGATACATGCCTGTTTAAGAACAAACTATAAAATAATGTTTATTATAGAAACTTTACAAGTTACAAACAAAACTAAAATCCAGTCCCAGGATCCCTTGTAACAGTTTTGTGTGTATTCTCTGAGCCTTTCTTTGCATTCATATATGTATGGTTTCGTATGGAATATGATGTCTTTCTATTCAGACTATCATGTGTATAATGGGGTCTAAATGTATATATTGAATAGTATGAGTAAGTTAAAGTTAAACATATTTTTTTCATTTTATATACTTGAACATCTAAAGAACACATATCCACACTGTAATTGTGCTATATTCAAAGCATACAAAAATCCATAAGGAGCCAGGCGTGGTGGCTCACACCTGTAATCCTAGCTGCTCAGGAGGCTAAGATCTGAGGATCAAAGTTCAAAGCCAGTCCAGGCACAAAAGAACCTGAGACGCTTATCTCCAATTAACCACTAGAAAACCGGAAGCGGGGCTGGCTCCGGGGGTAGGGCAGTAGCCTTGATCTGAAGAGCTCAGGGATAGCGCCCAGGCCCCAGGGTTCAAGCCCCACAACCAACAAAAAAATAAATCCATAAGGGCTTTGCGCCAGTGGCTTCTGACTGTAATCCTAGCTACTCAGTAGGCTAAGATCTGAGGATCATAGTTCAAAGCCAGCCCAGACAAGCAAGTCTATAAGAAGGAGGAGGAGGGGGAAGAGGAAGTGCTGTATGTAGCTCAAGTGGTAGAACAGCACTAGCCATGAGCAGAAGGGAGTTCAAAGACAGGGCCCTAGCCCAGAGTTCAAGCCCCAGGATGAGGGAGGGGGGACCCATAAGGAATTTATATTTGCATTAGTGCCTTAAAAATTCTAAGATGGTTTGTAGGAAATAGATGTTAGCAATATTCTGTATTTCTAACATGCCTCCAAGTATAGCCTTCTTTGGATGTGGCATAATTCATGTCATCTCAAACCTACTATCAAGCCTGTAAATTTTGTTGTTTTTACAATTATGAACAACCATCTGTTAAGCAGTCGCTAAGGTCCAGGTGGTCTACTAAAGGCTTTGCATAAACTTTGTAACTGATTATTTTAGAAAAGCCTTAAAGGGAATTAGTTACAGAAACTGTGCTGTAGAAACATACCCGGATTCTGGTGATGTGGATGTTGCTGCCTGCCCTCCCTGTGTTTGTCTCTCATCTTTTGACTTCCCACATTGGTCGGGTGAAGGAGACAGATCTGAGGGAGCACAAAGCAGATCAGCTTCAGGACACAGGGTCCACAGGTGCTCACATAGCACAGGAAAGGGTCACCATCAGTCACTGCCTTGACACGACACAATTTTATGACTGATTTTTTGGTCTGGAATCATGGACTATTTGGAAGAGCATTATTTCTTGTGAATATGAGACCAGGACTAGAAAAGCTCAATTGTGAAATATTTAGAAGCCAAATAATAGCACACTGAACATGTTCTTCTTTCTCTTTCAGGGAATAAGTGGCATTTTTAATGTTGCCCTTGGATTGCTAAAGGTATCTGTCCCTCATGAGCCACATTGTCTTGTCTGCCCCTTCTGCACTGCAGTGTCTCTGTCATAGCCTTGTTCTAGGCTTTCTCTGGGCTCTTACAGTTTCCCTAACAGGGAGAATGTGCAAGGGATTCTTTTAAAGCCAGAATTATAAAATGCTTCTTGTGCCTCTTCAGGTCAAACCTGTTTTCTATATGTAATTTCTTTCTTTCTTCAAGACTTCCAGGGATGACCTGCTATTGACAGACTTTGAAGGTGCCTTGAAGTTCTTCAGGGTTCAGCTTCCTAAAAGATACCGCTCAGAAGAAAATGCTAAGAAACTAATGGAATTAGCTTGCAACATGAAGGTAATGCAATTTTTGTATTAATATTCTTTTCAGGTAATGTCTCACTTTTCATATATGAGCTATTCTATGATAATCTTGGTTGAGAATAACTTATGCCATTTGCTTAGTGCCATGATTTCTATTTCTTTTTTTTTTTTTTGGTGGTGATGGGGGGGTCATGGGGCTTGAACTCGGCTTGGGCACTGTCCCTGAGCTCTTCAGCTCAAGGCTACTGCCCTACCCTTGAGCCAAACCCCTCTTCTCATTTTCTAGAGGTTAATTGGAGATAAGAGTCTCAGGTTCTTTTGTGCCTGAGCTGCCTTTGAACTTTGATCCTCAGATCTCAGCCTCTTGAGTCGCTAGGATTACAGATGTGAGCCACCGTACCCAGCTTCAGTATTTTTTTTTAATTTTTGATATATCTGTGTATTTATAATGCAGCATCTTGTAGATGAAACCCAAGTCTAACCCCAAAGTTATTTATGTTGCATATGCACCTGTTAGCCTGGAGGCCATTTTATACAGTATTTACTGTGCCTATGTTTGACTGTGTCTGTGGGCTCCACATCTGGAGTCTCAACCTATTGTAGATGGAAGAGCATAAGAAAAAATGTGCATCTGTGTGGAGATACAGACACTCTTTGTCAGTATTTGATAAGTAATGCACAAGTGTACTAGATACTATATATAATCCAAGATTATGTAAAATATATGAGAGAATATGTACAAGCTGTATGCCAACATTCTACCATTTTATATAAGAGAGTTGAACATCCTCTGGTTTTAGTATCTGAGGGGGAGCTTGGTTTTGTTTGGAATTTGGGGTAGAGGCAAATAGTTACAGGGTACAGAACAAATAGTTAGATTTGCATACAGTAGTTAAAATATAGTTATATTCACTTTCTTTGACTCCAGAGAGAAAAAGTAGGATCAGTGGGTCAAGACAGACATGGCAGACTATGCTCGTGTCCTTAAAATGGAGCCAAGGCCCTGGCCTCAGAAGTCTAAAGTCCAAAATATTCCACTCCTATTTAAGGTTTCATTCCTTTATTTGTAAAATAATACTGTTATTCTGTTTAAGTGTCAAACAGATGTAATTCATGCTACTCCTCTTCTCCTCCTTTCTTTTTTGTGTCCATTGTAGGGCTTGAACTCAGGGCCTAGGCTCTGTCCCCAAGCTCTTTTGCTCAAAGATAGCACTCTCTCACTTTGAGCCACAGCTCCACTTCTGGTTTTCTGGTGGTTAATTGGAGGTAAAAGACTCATAGACTTCCCTGTCTGGGCTGGGTTTGAACTGTGGTCCTCAGATCTCAACCTCCAGAGTATTTAGGATTACAGGTATGAACCACCAGTGCCCAGCTCTTAGACTTACTTTTCTTCTTTTAACACATAAAGAGACTAGATACATACAGTATAACCCAACAAATGTTTAAATAATCTAGGTGCATGAAATAAAAAAGAAAGCTGCAAGTGCTTGGAGGAAAGTAGTTCAGAGCTAATGTATATAAATGGATACCTCCACATCCCAAAGGATTGTGGAACCATTTGTTACTGGGGTTCCACTGCTCACACATAGCCTGCAAAAAGGGCAAAATCTGGGGCCTCTAGGAGCCATCCAGAAATGAGGCTTCCATGTACAGCGAGAAGGTTAAACTGAGGCCTCCTACTCTAAGAAGAGTACAAAAATGTTTCCTGGTTGCCTAATGGGACAGTAAAAATATAAAATGAGTAAAATGAGATTATTTGAGAGCAAGAAAGAGAACTTCTAGAAATTAATCTGTAAAATTCTCTTCAAATTCAGATGTCACTATGTGAAGGTGCTGTGGCTAAGGACATGTGTATGAGCAAATTGGCTACAATATCACAGGTGCCTTTCTTACCATAGTGCCGGGGTGGTAGTAAGGGTTCAAGAAACAACCGTCACTGTTATAATTACTTCTTGTCTGGTTTTTCAAGCAGTAACCAGACAGTGTCTACAAATGTGCTCAAGGATAATAGGTTTGTACTAAGCTGAGTTCCGCAGAGCTCCCCTCCTTGCCATGCTCCTCTCCAGTCTCAGGTTCTTGACACCTGGCGGGAAACCTTGCTGCCACCCATGGCTCTTAGGTGACATCTCTGTCCCACATCCAAGCTATCCTTGAAGTATATTCTGCCTCTGACTCCACCATCACACCTATCTTCCTTTCATTTCCTTGATCCCATGCTGTCTCTCCCTGGCTCTTCTCCATTCTCCCTCCCCCCCAAAAAACCAAACAAAACGAAACAAAAAGAAAACTTCTAGTATACATTATCTTGCTGTAGAATTGAGGAGTTCTGACCTGGGTCTGGCAGGCTCATATATTGTCCACAATATCTGGCCTTAGCACTCTGTGACTTTCTCAGATTCCTGATTTCCCCTCCTGTTTTTTCCTTTGCTCTTTCTACATCAAACCCCCTGCCTCTGTTGTCAGACATGCTAAGTATATTCACCCTCAGGCCTTGGAAGCAGCTGTTATTTCTGGTTCTAATATTCACCCACCTGTCTATGTGGTTACACTGTTACTTCATCCATTTTTCAGTTCAGATATGTGGGGAGGGAAGCTTCAAGCTGGAAGTTTTACCTTTTGTATTTTTTGTACTTTCAAGTACTTTAATAATAGGTCTTTATTTTTATAGTACAAATATCTAGTATCTAATATCTTCTTATTCCTTGCCTGTGTTTTCAATAAGTTATGGCTAACAAAATTTCCTTCACTGTGTCTGCACAGTGTGGATATTTCAGGGCTTTGTACATCTGAGACACACCTGGGGTGATTCCCTCTATTAAAAGCAAGACAGTAATTTTTTTTCTTTGAAATTCATAGGAAGCCTACAGGTTTATCAGGACATGAGAGAAAAGCTTTTCTGCTAAAAGATGAGATACAGTATATACAACTTACTGATGACTGGTTGTCTTACAAGTATACTTGATACCAGGAAATATTAGGGAAACAAAGAAGTAGCTGAGCCAGTTACTGCCAAGTCATCATTCACAGCGATTATTGCTGACTGAAAGGGACGAGAGATCGCTGGCACACATCGCAAGCCCTGTTCTGTGGAGCAAGTACAGACAGTACACGTAAGCCCCTTGGGCAAAAAAGGGGATTTAGGACTTGAATAGTATGGAAGCTAATTTTTGAAGTTTTTAGTGTGGAATTTACAGAAGAAACATTGACTCATTGATATCCTATTCTGTTAAAATTCTTTAAAAATTGTAGCTTAGTTTACTCATTGTGAGGATTGTGAATATCTTGCATCTAAAGAGGCCTAGAAAACCTGTCGAAGAAAGAAATATTTATAGGCCAGGAGTGTGGCGTAGTGGTAGAGTGCTTGCCTAACATGCAAGAAACCTTAGGTTTGATTCTTTAGTACAGTATACACAGAAAAAGCCAGAAGTGGTACTGTGGCTCAAATGGTAGAGCACTAGCATTGAGAAAGCCTACAGACAGCGCTCAGGCCCTAAGTTCAAGCCCCGGGACTGGCAGAAAAAAAAAAGAGGGGGAAAGGAAGGAAGGAAGGAAAGATGGATAGATGGATAGATGGATGGATAGATAGGAGGGGAAGGGGAAGAGTTCTGTTATCATTGTTGTGAGCTCTGGTGTTGCTGTTGTTCTTTCTTATAACATCAGGTCAGGCCAGCTCCTGGAAGTAACATGACAGACCCAGGTAAAAAGCTAGGAGGGCAGTAGCAGGAACACTAGAATTCAGGACTTCAGACTCCAGGTTCTGCATGCTGCCCACATTGTTCCTCTTATTGCAAAACTTCAGGAAGATTTAAATATGGTGTGGCAATCTCAAAACGGCCACAAGATGGATGTGTTGCTCACAAAGGTCTGCATCACCTGTGCCCAGGGGTCTTCCTCTTCTGTCAGTCTTTCTCTGTGACTTACTCTCCTGTCTACATTTGGCTTTTCTGGGCCTTTTTACTCTCCCCTTCTCTGTATTCTTTTTCTTTTTTGCCAGTCCTGGGCTTGAGCTCAGGGCCTGAGCACTGTCCTTGGACTTTCTCAAGGCTAGAGCTCTACCACTTGAGCCTCAGCACCATTTTCGGCTTTTTTTTTTCTATGTTTGTGGTACCAAGGAATTGAACCTGGGTCTTCGTGCATGCTAAGCAAGCACTTTAACCAGTAGGCCAAACTCCTGGCCCTCTTTCTCTGTATTCTTAAAGTAAGCTTATTTTGAGACTCAAATATGTTATTTTTTGAGAAATTAGCTTTCATGTTCTTGATATAAAATGTAACATATATCAAGCCTGATTTTAACTATTTGTTGAATTTATTGCTCTTTTGGGGTCTGAGACAGAAGAATCCATTCCACTGCTATCTAATACCCAGTACCCCTCTCCAGGTCCTGGAGGCCTCGGGAACCACCCACTGTCATACGTACATTGTGCCATGGATAATCCTTAGAGGGGGATTGAGAAAACACTGCTCGGTCCTTTGTTTTTAATAATCTTAAGGGAGTTGCCACATTACAAAACAGTTTATGAATATAGTACATCTTGATCCATGTCACCTCTTCAACATACTCACCCCCCTTCCACCCACCTACTCCCTTCTTCTGATTTCATGGTGTATACATTAAATTCTTGATTGCTTTCTCCCTTGCTTCCCCTCTTCATCTGTGTACCTCTCTCCCCTTGCCCCCGATTCTCGCATGTACCTATTTCCTGATACTTATTTCGTTGGGCTTTGCTTTAGTTTTTCTAAAAGATCCTACCATTTGAGCTCTCCGTTTATAAACACTTACACCAGCCCAATGTGTTTACTTATAGATTTATAGGTATATTCTATCTACCACAATTTTCTCTGGGTCTAGTTTACTTCACTTAGTATAATTTAAAGATTATCAACTGTTTTAATGTAGGAATTAAGAGAAGATAGATGTGGTACCTGAGGCATCCTAGCTCGTGGGAGGCTGAGACCAAAGAATCTCAAGTCCCAGGCTACCCTGGGCTACAGAACAAGACCTGTCAGGTAGTTGCAGGAAAGAGGGAAAAATGGAAGGAGGGAGAATGGAAAAGAATATGAGATATAAGCTCTTTCCTTATAAGAATTATTTTAGGACAAGGGCTGGAAGTTTGGCCTAGTGGTAGAATGCTTGCCTAGCATGCACGAAGACCTGGGTTCGATTCCTTGGTACCACATACTTAGAAAAAAGCCGGAAGTGGTGATGTGGCTCAAGTTGTAAAGCTCTAGCCTTGAGAAAAGCCCAAGGACTTCATGCCTCACAACTGGCCAAAAAAAAAGAATATTTTAGGACAAGACCAATGTAAAATGCTAGTTTAGAAGAAACAGGAACTGTGTTGTATATAAGAGGAGGCTCAAGAGTTTTCTGTGTCAGCTTTGGACACTTGGCTTCTTTGCTATGGAATTCTACGCAAGGGGTGGAATTTGTGACTTCGAACATAAAGTGTGTTCACCTTTATGCTATATATAAGAAAAGACTTTATTACAAAAATCAAATCGCAGCCAGGCATTGGTGGTTCACACCTACTGCTCAGGAAGCTGAAAACTGTGAGATTCTTACCTGTAATAAACTACTCAAAAAAGCCAGAAGTGGTGCTGTGGCTCCAGTGGTTGAATGCTAGCCTTGAGTACGGAGAGGATCAGGAACAGAGCCCAGGCCCTGAGTTCAAGCCCCAGGACCGGAAAAAAAGGAGTATCTACAAATTGATGCAATCTTAACTATTTTTCTTTTGGAGAAATAGAAAACTTTTTTGTAGGTAGCAGCATTTACCTTAAGGGAAATTTTTATTCATGAATATCAACACTCTGAATTTTATTATCTGTTGAAATAATGCGTGTGGTTGGTAGTTATTAGGACTTGAAGCATTTTGAGGACAATGACTTTCTCAGGCTTTTCTGTGTGTGTGTGTGTGTGTGTGTGTGTGTGTGTGTGTGTGTGTGTGTGTGTGTGTGCGCGCGCGCACATGCGCGCACTTGGACTTTTATATGATGCCCTTATAGACAGAACTAATCCTTACGGGAACTTTAGCAGATCTGTTTAGATATGTGTATAGTAAGGCTCAGAGAACTGAAGTAACTCCTAAAGGGTCTTAGTAACTGTTGGAGTTAGGATTCAATCCTAGGAAATTAGGGACTCAAAACCAGTTGCATTCATTGTGCTTAGCAGAAGAATGAGGTGCCAGCTGTTTATGTTATCAGACCCTTTTGGTAATGTTCTTGTAATGACAGGCAGTCCAGTCTTGGAGATGATTTATCTATCATAAAGCATAGCTGAATTTAGCTGTCCTTATCGACCTAGACAGAACTAGTTTTCTTTCTTTCTTTGTTCTCTGAAGCTGGGTTTTGCGAGGACACTTCTGAGTGCCCCTGTCTGTGAAGTGAACTCTAGATATCTGCTGCTAGTCATTACCGGGAAAGCAGAGGTCCTGCTTTCTTATCTTTAACAAGGGGATTTCCCTTGCTTTGCCTTCTGGGGTCTCAGTTACTAATTTTAGGAAGACATTATCCTGATAGAACCAGATGCCTAATCCCATTTCATGATTCTGGAAAGAATTGGAGTGTGAACTATTTGAACAAATTAAAGACTCATCAATTAAATGAAATGTTTATTTCAAATAGTTAAGAGCACCGTCCCTTATCCTGGTTCTATCTGCTTGTGACCCAGAGCGGGTGAGCACAGCAGGGTTTTAGTCAGAGAGAAATGAGTGGCTTCCTTTAAAGTGGCCGTGACTCACTTCCTCAGACTCCTATGATCTTTTGGCCTCCCCTGTATTCATTTCTCCTGCCCAGGTGTCCATAGTATTTCCTAAAGTCAGTTCAACTCAGATACAGTTATAGATTTCTTAAGTGCCACAAACTGTCAGCACTGGGCATGCTACACAGATAAACAAGAAAAGGGTTTCATCCATGATCTGCATTCTTGAGCTGATGTAGGGCATCATCACTGGTCCTTGGCTTTGGATGAATTACTTCTCTATGTCTCAACCCCTTATCTGCTCATCTCAGAGTTGTTCTGAAGTTTATATAAAGTAGTAAGCACACGGGAATAGAATCCCTGCCCAAAGCACTTTTAAGCAGGAAGGTGCATGTGTCAGATCTCTTCACTTAACTTCCTATAATCCTACCACACAAAACATTGGGGTTCAGCTCTCCTCAATGTACCATACTACTTTCTCCCGCCATTTTGCCAACTCACACACAAAATGTGCTTTAATATGGCCATGTAAAGCCACTAACATTCCACCTGCTTACCTCATTGACTCTGTGCCTCCCACTCAGGAGAGGTTCTGACCTTTGCAATAATGTTGGTTGGTTGGTTGGTTTGTCTGTTTAGGTGGATATGGGGACTTTGTTCAAGACTAATGCTCTACCCCTTTGAGCCACAGTTCCACTTCTGGTTTTTGAGTGGTTAATTGGAGATAAGTCTCACAGACTTTCCTGTTTGGCCTCTATCCTTAGATCTCAGCCTCCTGAATAGCTAGGATTATAGGCGTAAGCCACGGCACCCGACTGCACTACTTTCTTAAGCCAGACTGAACACCAGCTCCTTACGAAAGGGCAGTGTATGTCATGCTTTTTGTGGTCAGGGCATTGTTGTGTTTCTTGATTCAGGCCAGGGTAATCATATCAACAGGTAATCCTTTTGTTTATTGGAAGGACCTCACTCTGTTAGGCCATCTTCTGGGCACTGTACGTACATTTTCTCTTTGATCTACCTAACAATCATTTTTATGACTATCTGAATTTTGACAAATAAGGAAGCTAAAACTGAAGTTAAGGCTGCTTGCCTTGCTCACACAGTAAGCCACCGGCAGAGCAAGCGAAAGAGGTGAGGTCTGCCCACCCACAAAGCCTTAGCTCGGAGTGAGCAAGCGCTGTGACCTTCCTCCAGGGAAAGGCCACTCTCACTTTCTGTCTGTTGGCCTTTGCATCACTACCTGCTCCAGAGAACGACAAGTAGCAAATATTTTACAAGAGCATATTATCAACTTCCCACGACAGCTTAGTGACCAAATGGGAGGTGTTTTGAACTGAACTTTGTGCTTCTATCAAAATATGAAACATATGAATAAAGTTTATATATTGCCAAATTCAGGGTTTCTTAACCTAGGACCACAGATGGGCCTAGGGTCCCTGAGCCCTCTGAAATGGTATGTAGATAATTTTAATGCAGGGAAAGAGGAAGTTGGTGTCTTTTCTCATAAACGGGAAGCACTATGTGCTTAGGACACTTTGAAAGTGGTGCTTCCCCTGATGCATTCAAGACCACTTCCTCATGCAGTGGGGTAGAAACTTCTGATACTTACATTAAACCCTCAGTCTTCCTTTTAAGAATTTGATAGAGCCTAGTGCGGTGGTTCACACTTGTAATCCTAGCTACTCAGGAGGCTGTGGTCTGAGGGTCTTGGCTCAAAGTCAGCCCTGGCATTAAAGACCTTACCTCCAAGTAACCACTAGAAAACCGGAAGTGGCACTGTGGCTCAAAGGGGTGGGGCGGTAGCCTTGACAGCACCCAGGCCAAGTTCAAACCCCATGATCCACAAACAACAAAAAAAAAGAATTTGATAGGACCAGTACCTTTAGAGCAGGGGCTGGGCATGAAGGCTCATACATGTAATCCTTGCTGCTTAGGAGGCTGAGATCAGAAAGATTGAAGTTTGAAGTTCAAGGTCAACCAAATCAAAAAGTTTGCAAGACCCTAATCACAACAGAAAAAACTAGGCAAAGGTGGTGCTTATGGCTCATCCCTATCATCCTAGCTACTTTGGATTGAAATTCCAAGCCAGCCCAGACAGGAAAGCCTGTAAAACTCTTATCTCCTGTCAACTACCAGCAAACCGGAAGTGGTGCTGGGGTTCAGACTGGTAGAGCACTAGCCTTGAGCAAAAAAAAAAACACAGGGACCTGAGTTCAAGCCCCAGGACAGACAAAAAACTACACATAGTGGCATGATATGCCCATCATCCCAGATAGGGTAGGCCCTCAAATTCAGTCTTCCCCCCACCGCCTCCATAGTGTTAGCATTACAAGAGTCACATCACACTTCCATTTTCAGATGGGGGGAAGGGGGCAGGGGGGTCAGTTAACAAGTCCTGGGGGTTGAACTTAGAGCTTAAGTACTGTCCTTGGGCTTTCCTCAAGGCTAGTGCCCTACCACTTGAGGCACTGAACCACTTCCGGCTTTTCTGTGTATGTGGTACTGAGGGATTGAACCTGGGTCTTTGTGTATGCTAGGCAAGCACTCTACTGCTAGGCCAAATTCCTGGCCTCCAGATCTGTGTTTTTAATGGCTAACCGAATGTTGCCTGTTTGAAGGCAGCACACAGGAGCAGTTAGAAGAGTAAAGTCACTACAACACAGGCTTTGGATGGAGTCTAGTGGCCTGGCCTCAAATCCTGTATCTGCCAGCCTCTTATCTTTCAATCCCTAATCTGTGTATGCCTTGTTTGTTCAAGCCACATAACCGCCTCATGCCTGAAATGAAGATGGTAAAATAACTCCTCCTCTACCTTGTGGAGAGCTTGTGAGGTTGCACACCTTGGGCATTCAGCATCAGTACTGGCATGTGCTAGATGAAATGTTGGTGATGGTGATGATGATAGTTTTTAGAGCCAATTATAAAAAATAGGAGGGGGGGCATTTGTAAGGCTTGTACTCTGACACTGTCAGGAAAAGCCTTGGATACTGATACTTAACATCCGTCCTGGACTCCTTCCTGGTTTTGTGGGAAACACCATTTGACCTGGCTCAGGTAGTAAAGCACCACCAATTCCTACTTCTTCATAATTTGTGCTGTGGTTTATTCTACAGATTAATCAAAAAAAGCTTAAAAAATATGAGAAAGAATATCACACCATGAGAGAACAACAGGCCCAGCAGGAAGACCCCATCGAGCGATATGAGGTTAGTTTGCTTGTTGCTGGATGATGTAGGAGTTTGAGGTTTTTCTTTCCATACTGTTGTGTTTCTAACTACCTTTATTGAATCTAGGGCTTAAACTCAGGCAGGCCTTAAGGTTTTATGCTCGAGACTGGAAGGCATTCTATCACTTAACTCATAGCTCCACTTCAAGGTTTTGGGGTAGCTAATTGGAGATGAGAGTCTCATAGACTTTCCTGCCTGGTCTGGCTTCAAACTGTAATCCTCAGGTCTCAGTTGAGTAGCAAAGATTACAGGCATGAGCTACTGCCACCCACCTATTGATTCCTTTTTACAATTGACTTCCCCTGTTTCTAGGCTCAAGTTTCCATTTGAGTGTGCAAATGAGAAAGCAGGATCTGTTTGTTTCAAATCAGTTGCCCAGTTTGTTGTAGTTCAGTGGCCTTTCCTCACACTTAAGAAATAGCTTCATGATAAGGTCATTTGAATCAGCTAAGTACTTTTTTGCGGAGATAGGAAATAAGGAAATATTTATTTGGAAACGTGTTAGGACCAGTCATGTGTCTTTATTATTTCTGAGAGGCACAAGAATTTACTTTGAAATTTAGCCTTGAGGAATTCTGTTTCCACCTGATTTTTTTTTTTGTGCATTCCATAATTGGTTTCTTTCTGCTCTTCAGCGGGAAAATAGGCGCCTGCAAGAAGCTAACATGAGGTTGGAACAGGAAAATGATGACTTAGCTCATGAGTTGGTGACCAGCAAGATTGCACTGCGGAAAGACCTGGATAATGTAAGTGAGGGGTTGTAGGGAAAGATCACAGAGGCAAACTTGACCTCCTCCTTAACATGTGAAATCCTGCAAGTTTGATATTTGCGGTTGCCCTTCCCTTTAGCACCTGCTCTGGAGAGACAGCAGCCAGGTAAAAAATGTGTCCTCCTTCCTTCAGGGGTATTGGCTGTGTCACACATGCAGCCCTCTTTACCCCATCTTATTTCTCTGCACAGAGTTCCTGAGTTGCTTTCCCAAGCGAGATTTATGTGTATTACAATCTCCTGAATTCCTCCCCTCTGTGGTACTGCCCAACACAGGAGGAGGAAATTGGTTATCCTGCATATTTGGGACTTGAAAAAGCATTACTGCTTAGAACAGTTGGCCTGAATGGCAGGTCAATTTTCTTAGTCATTTCTGTTGGAAAGGTTCTGTTATCCTTTCATCATTGCGTCTACTAATCCTGAAATTTTTGAGATGATGGCCTTCCTGGCAGGGAACTTTTCTGTTTTTTTATACTACAGGCTTCCCTTCAAGGAAGTACAATCTCGGGGGCTTCAGTCTGGGCTGACTTTTTCTGTAAAGGGATCGTAACTGCGTAAGGCTTTGCGGGCCTTGGTTTCTCTCACCACAACTTAACCATGATCTTGGTATAAAAGCAAGATGTGAAGGAATGGCATGACTGTTTTCCAGTAAGAGCTATTTACCAACTTTAGGGGCTTGAGTCTTCCCTCTTTCCATTAATACATGTGTATAGACTTGCATGCCATCCAATGGGTTCACTTTTAAGTTTATAAGCTAAATCTAGCTTCCACATATGGAGGAAAACCTGCCAACTTTGTCCCTCTGAGCCTGATTTACTTTACTTAACATGTTTTCCAAGTCCTTCCATTTCTTTACAAATGGTACAGTATCATTCTTTCTAATGGATAAGTAAAATTCCATTGTGGTATATATACACCACATTTTCTTGATCTACTCGTCCACAGAGGGACATTTGACCTGACTGCATACCTTGGCTGTGGTAGATTCAAGAGAGAACTCAAATAGTGTAATTCCTTAGAAAGGCAAAATCAAAGTTCAGCAAAAATAAAACCAGAGGTGAGTGCTTGAAAGGGGTGTGGTGGACTCAAGGGGAAAGGAGTAGGCACATGAAGAAAGAGGGGGATGATGCAGTCAAGAATCTAATGTGTACCCCATATGGTATTCATAAACGACTTGGTTACATAGCAGCTCTTGTACCATCTTATACTTCAAAGGTTAAAAAAAAAATTTTTTAAGCCCAAGTGGCACATACTAGATTTGGCCCCTAGACTAGTTTCCAAACTCCTTAGATTTTTCTACCAGGCTGCTAGGATTATTCTTGTGTTTTTAGTATCCTCAGGTTCTGGAAGTCAGCCCACACTGCTAAAAGCTTACATTTAACACTAACACTTTATCTAAGTATTGAGCTCCAAAGAGCTAGCCAGTGTCAGGAGGTTCTTGACATGTACTAAACAGGAGAAAATTCTGCAATTAGTGTGCTTCTTTGAAAGACTATGCTTTCATTAGCTTCTCAGAGCAGTTCACACATGAGAAAAGGAGATGGTAGTAGCTGCTGCTTCTTACTAATGTTCTTTAGCAACAGAATACTTCTATAACCACTTCCAACTTTCATGCTATTGCACAGGGTATCTTTTTCTATCCTTTTATTTTCAACACATCTGTTTTCTTTGTCCGAATGGAAATTTGTCTTCTACTAGTGTCTGTTTTTTTCTGTTTTGCTGCAAACTTTTTTAATTGCATGTTTTTGTTTTGTTTTGTTTTGTTTTTCTGTTGACTTATAAGTTGTTCTAGGCTACTCTTTCTCCAGAACCCTTCTGACAGCTTCCAGCAGCTTCAACTCCCCACATCCCCACCGCCAGTGTCTGTAACCTGCAGAGTCCCTCATTCTCCCTGGAGATCCCAGGCCAGAGCCACGTGTTCCTGGGATGTCATTTGTTTTTCCCCCATGGGCAGTTTGCATTTTCAGTTTTCAGTAGGAGAATTAATCTGTTCCCTATTGATCTTCATGACTGGAAGTAGGAGTATGGGTTTATGTTTATTATGCTCAGGTATTGTCTGGGTTATGTGAATAAAATGGGGTGCCATCAAAAGTGGGGTGACATCAGAGCAGTCCTGTAGCCTCTGTAGAGCTTTCCATTGTCATAGGGCTGGTTGTGGGTGGGGGTAGGACACATACTGAGCAGTCACATGACACACAGCTGCCAGCAGGGCTACAAAGACGAGAGCTCAGGAAAGACACCTTTAGCCCTTGAAGTCAGGGCTTCATGCTTGCTCAGCTTCTTTGCTCTGTCACTTGGGCCACTGCTCTAGCCTAGCTTTTTATTAGTTATTGTGGAAATGAAGCCTCATTCCCTATTTAAGGTCCCAGCCTTGTTCTTCCCAAAGAAGTTATGTGAGAAGTAGAGTGGAGCGGAAAGCTCAGGAGCCATGTTTTACCACATTGCCTGAGTGACGCCTGACATTCTGTTTCAGAAAACCCAGCCCCCATTGCCAGGAGACAGTAAGGTTAGCTGCTCAGTCCAGTAAAGGCCTTCTTACCTAGTCTTTGTTTCTTCTCTAACACAACAAAGAGACCAGGGTCAGAACCCACAGGATCTTTCCGTGGGACTCAAAAGCCCACCCACCAGACATTTGTAGCTGTTAGAGAAAGACTAGAGTAGAACAAAGCTACTAAAGATGATCACATGGCAGTGTCTTCACTCGGGCAGCTTCATTAGCAAGAGTAAAATGTGACACTTACTGGATAAAGCAAAAGATATACAGATTGGAAGAAAACCAGAGCAGATAGACATGTTCTCATGCTTTCTCCCTCACTCAGATGAAGAGCATGAAGCTTAGAAAGGTTTTCAGTGACATGTCCAAGTGTTGCATGGTCAGTCATCAATGAGAGTTAAGCTCAGCCTATCTGATGACAACAGCTGAGTTTCTCACCACCACTTTGCACCCCCTCGGTGCAGGGGACAGGGCCATACCCTGCCATTGAGTCTAGTGTGAGTGTGGCCAGAGGCATAATTCCCACTTACATCCATTTTCCCATCGTTTTAAACAAGTATTGTGCCCAGGGAAGCGAAGCCGTTTCTGGTTGTAGGTTTTTTTCCTTAATACTGACTTGGGCTCATGGTTCTTCTTTCTTCATGTTCCAGGCTGAAGAGAAGGCTGATGCACTAAATAAGGAGCTGCTGATGACCAAACAGAAACTGATTGAAGCGGAGGAAGAGAAGAGGCGGCTAGAAGAAGAGTCTGCTCAGGTGAGGGAATCCTGCCCCCCTCCTTCCAGCCTTGCCAGTGCTGGCCAGTGGGCATTTAGCTGTAAAGTAGCACTGGAGATACTGGAGACAATGGACTTTAGTGTCTGCCAAGGATCTTTTTTTTATTTACTCTATGAAATCCTACAAGGATTCCTCAGGGTTGGAGGTGCATGGAAAGTCAGCATAAAGAGCAACCCAAGAAGGAGCAGGCTCAGTGGTCACAGACTGGCCCACCTCCCAGGATGCACTGCATATGTGCCATGGCAAGCCCCACTCCTTCCCTCCGTGTCCTCTGAGGTCACTCGGCCTGCCTCGGGGAGATGACCAGTCACTGTCCACGAAACCAGTGCTGGGCACTGCTGTCTCCTGGCTCTGGCCTGCCCAGCCCTCGCTGCACTCAGCCATAGGCCGCCGTGTGGTGGTGGCGCTAGCAGGGAAGAGCTGTGGAAGCCTACAGGCATCAGGAGTCTGGTGTTTTAGAAGTTTGGACTGTTTTCTCCCTCAAGAACTGAACTAGTGCTGCCGAGGGCCAGGGAAGAATGGGGAAGCGGAGCTTGTCAGTTAGCTGAGGGTTAGCAACAAGCAGATTCCTATTTTTCCCACTCTGAATTCACTTTTGTTTTTTATGTGTTCAGTTAAAGGAAATGTGCCGCCGAGAACTTGACAAGGCAGAATCAGAGATTAAAAAAAACAGTTCCATCATTGGTGACTACAAGCAGGTGGGTCCTCTCTGTGGGCCAGGCTGGAGGTGGTGGGGTGGAGCCAGTGCCCATGCACTGATGTGGACAGACATTGTCTCCCCACCCCGCTGCACCGCAGTGTCCCGGGAGGACGCAAAAGGACGTTTGTACAGTGCTTCCCTTTGCACAGCCCCCAGCAGGTAGAGAATGAAAGCCAGGCGTCTTGAGAGCCATTCCAGTTCAGAATGAACGCACAGGGTAAAGCGGCTCGCTCCAGGCAGCTAGTCTTGAGAGCACATTGGATCCATCTTTCCCCTTCTCTGCTCTGCTGGCTGGGAGCCTGGCGAGGGTTGGAAACCTCAGCTGCTGAGTACAGCGTGGATTGGCTCCTGTGGTTCGGAGGCTGGCAGCGCTAGGGGAGCCTCTGCTTGGCGAAGCCATGCCCCTGGAACAGCCTGCATTCGTGCCACTCAGCATACTCCAGCAGCCCTTGAGAATTCATCCCAGTTCCTAATTATGCCAATAACTACATCATTCAAAAAACTGTGGTTTTCTATTTGTTTCTTTAGATTTGTTCTCAACTGAGTGAAAGATTGGAGAAGCAGCAGACAGCTAATAAAGTGGAAATTGAGAAAATCCGGGTAAGAGTTTCTTTATAAAAGCAATTTCACATCACCTAGTTACAAAAAAAAAAAAAAAAAATCCTCAAGGATTTTTAGAGTCCACATCCTTCCTTGAAAAAAACTGCTTCCACATCTGGGCACTGGTGGCTCCCGCCTGTAATCCTAGCTACTCAGGAGGCTGAGATCTGAGGATCACAGTTCAAAGCCAGCCTGGGCACTAAGAGACTCTAATCTCCAGTTAACTATCAGAAAACCAGAAATGATACTGTGGTTCCAGTGGTAGGGTGGTAGCCTTGAGCTGAAGAGCTCAGGAACAGTGCCCAGGCCCAGAGTTCAAGCCCCAAGAACAAAAACAAAAACAAAACTGTTCTCACTTGGACATATCTTGGGTTTTTGGTTTTGTTTTTGGTGTCCCCAATTCTGCAGTGAAAAAAATCATGGCCTACAAAGCTTTATGTGGGTGCAGCCTCATCGAGGCTAGCCTTTGTTTCTAAGAGTGCGGTTCTAGATCAGATGTTGTGCACTTGGCATTTTGGTGTGGAATGTCAGGTATGTTGCCTATTAGTTTCCAAAGACAGGCCAGCCAGCTTTGGAAGCTGTGGTGCATAGGAAGATGTTGTCGCTGTCTTAGGTAGCTCCCCCAGAGTCCCTACCACACCCTGAGATCAGCTCCGCCTTCTCACCTCGCTCCTTCAATTTCAGCTGAAAGTGGATGACTGTGACCGCTGCCGGGAGTTTTTCAACAAAGAAGGACATGTGAAAGGCATGGCCTCAAGCAGGGAGGTTTTGGATGAGGACACAGATGAAGAGAAGGAGACACTCAAGAACCAGCTGAGGGAGATGGAGTTAGAACTGGCACAGACCAAGCTGCAGTTGGTGGAAGCCGAGTGTAAGATCCAGGTAATGGCAGTGGTACACAGGCTCACCCTGTGGGCCAACCTCTCCCCCATATGTGCCGTGTATGCGTGTGTGTGTGTGTGTGTGTGTGTGTGTGTGCGCGCACACACACACACACACACACACACAATGGACTTGAGTTGGCTTAGGGTCTTCCCTCCAGCCCCTTTCAAATTTTGAGTGTAATCCTCAGAGTAGAAACACAGTACTTTCTGTTGCTGTTAAAATTCTCTCTCTTTTTTTTTTTTTAAGTTTTATTGCTTTTATTTGTAAATGTTAAAAACAGAAGAGTTAGGGCTGGGAGTTTGGCCTAGTGGTTAAAGTGCTTGCTTAGCATGCACGAAGACCGGGGTTCGATTCCTTGGTACCACATACATAGAAAAAAGCTGGAAGTGGGGCTGAGGCTCAAGTGGTAGAGCTCTAGCCTTGAGAAAGCCCAAGGACAGTGCTCAGGCCCTGAGCTCAAGCCCAGGACTGGCAAAAAAAAAAAAAAAATACACAGAAGAGTTACAAATACATAATACATAAGTCAAGTAAAGAGTACAATGATTATTTGTTCGTGGATGTTTCATCAGTATTTAGCCTACCCTAAGGATTTGTATTTGTATTGACGATTACCAACATGGATTCCATCTTTTTAGTGGTACACAGAACACACACCTTAAAATCACAGCTCTGCTAGGCCCCGGTGGCTCACAGCTATAATCTCAGCTACTCAGGAGTCAGATCTGAGGATCACAGTTCAGTTTGAAGCCAGCCCAGTAGCTTAAGCAGTTAAAAAAAAAAAAGTATTAGTCTTGAACAAATGATTTAAGGAGCAGTGTCCAGACGCTGAGCTCAAGCCTCAGAACTGCATACACACGAAGTATATAAAATCACACTGCTCTGCCTACCTGAAATCTGTGGGGGCGGTGGATGGGGAGGACTGGGCCTTTAATTCAGGATCTTCTACCACTTGAGCCACACCTCTAAGCCTTTTTGCTGTAATTATTTTTCAGATAAGATTTTGTTTTTTTTGGTTTTGGTTTTGGTTTTTTTGCCATTCCTGGGCTTGAGCTCAGGGCCTGAGCACTGTAATTGGACTTTCTCAAGGCTAGCTATCTACCACTTGAGCCTCAGCACCACTTCTGGCTTTTTTCGATGTATGTGGTACCGAGGAATCGAACCTGGGTCTTCGTGCATGCTAGGCAAGCACTCTACTACTAGGCCAAACTTACGGCCCAGATTTTGTGGTTTTTGCTTTGGCCTGGGTCCTCTGATTATGCTTCCCATGTCACTAGCATCACACCCCCTATTGGCTTGCTCTTTGAGATAGGGTCTTGCTTGCTAGGAACCATGATTCTCCTGACTCGTGTCTTGCAAGTAGTTGGAATTACACATGTAATCTCACCATCGTGGCTTCCAGCACTGAAATCTTGAACCTCAGCTTAGGAAGTCACCTTACTACTCCGCAGGTTGTCCCAATCTTCTATCAGGTTTTGAGGACTGAGATGATAGGCTGAGCTCGGTAACAGGTTCATAAATGTGAGCTTCTGTTTCCCTGATGCCCATCACTTAACCAGCTCTGTGAGCTTGCACAGCTCACCTAATTGATCTGAACCTCCACTGCTGGTGGAGAAACCTGGTTTCTCTGGTCCTCTTTCTGCTACATTGCTAATTCCGCCAGTACCTGCACCAGGCAGGAACCCACATCAGGTCCACAGCTTTACCACCACCCCCAGGTTAGCCCCAGGCTACCCTTCCTCCATGGCCACATGCGCCACAGGCGCTTTGTCAGATGCCATCCCAGATGACACTAGATAGCTGGTGGGACTTGTAGGACTCTCTGGAGCAGCGTGTCCATGGCAGCGGCATATGAGCTGTGAGCAGCACGGACAGCGGGGTGTACAGAGGGAAAGGACAAGGAGCATGCCTGGCAGGACCAGCACAGCCCACAGCCAGTGGGACAGTGAGGCCCAAGTCAGTATCCCAGGTGCCATGAAGACAGATGTCAGAGGCTTATGCTGGAAGTGAATGTTGCAGCCACTGCAGCGCTGGCTGTCCCCCTGGTGTGTGCCTGGGGGTGGGGGGGATTTGAAATTAGGTTGTTTTACTAGACTGGATGAGTCATGGGGCTCTCACTAGAAACCCGGCATTGCTGGAGAGACCTCAAGAGTAATTAGATGGGGCTGTTGTGTGGGTCCGGCGGCCCAGGTCCTCACCCCTCCTTCCTCCCGCAGGATCTGGAGCACCACTTAGGCCTTGCCCTCAATGAGGTGCAGGCGGCCAAGAAGACCTGGTTTAACCGAACATTGAGCTCCATAAAGACGGCCACTGGGGTTCAAGGGAAAGAGACTTGCTGAGAGCAGCTGTCGGCAGATGCCTGCAGTGAACACGCCACCTCTTGTTGCCTTCCTAGGCCACGTGTGTGATTCTGTGACTCATTCCAGGACCAGAATGTACCTAAGTGGAATCCGTGAAGCATACTGGCAGGTCACTGGGCCAGAGCTGCTGAAGCAGGCAGCCTCTGGATAAGGCTCTCCTCACCACTGACACCAGTAGGCCTGCCAGCCCAGCTGAGGCTGGGGACACACTCCGGAGTCACTTGGTGGAGGGCCCACACCACACCCAGCATAAAGACCGTTTACATGATCAGAGTTTGTGGATCCTTCAGTGTGTTTTTTTTCCTAAACCTTTCATTTCTTAATACACGTATTATATCTATCTATGCATATACATAGGTATATGTTGGGAGGGGATTGGAAATTAGAATCATTCTCACCTGCCCGTGCCAGCAGCAGTCCTCTCGGTAGACATGGAGAAGCACGATGTTTGGAATAGGCAGCTCCCATAGTCGTAGCAGAAGCCGTCGAGCTGTGCTCACCTCTCCCTGCACACGTCTGCTCGAGTCTATGCAACTCTCACAGTCCTGTCAGCTTTCAGCGCCAGCTGCCAAGTGATTTGACAAGGCTGGAGTGGGCGACACGGCTGTGAGACTGATCACCCTCACGTGGACAAATCTTATTTTGCTTAATGTGTCATGTGTACATACATATATATATATATATAAATATAAATATCTTCCCCAAGTACCAAGTTGACAGTGTTGAACTCCCAGACTAAGACTGCTGAGCCAAGCAGTGTGTGAGGAAGGGGTCGCCGTGCCCCTCGCTGGGCTCTGAGCCCTCCAGGGTGGCCAGGTGCGGACTCGCCTACCAGACGGGCTGTGGGCTTTCACTCACAGGTATGGAATGGAAGTTTTAGCACCTTTTTATTAAAGGAATTGTTTTTAAGCTTTTGACTTAATTTATCTGATACACTGACAGGCCGTCCTGCAGATGTTTTGTCCTTTGCTCTGTGCTCTGTGGGTGGCTGCTTGTGGCGGCAGTGGTTTGTATATAAGGACCTGGCTTCATTTTGTATCTGTTTCTGGTGGCTGCTTGGAGGCTTGCTGAGGTCACTGTGACAAGGAGACGCGTGGCAGCCCCTCCCCCGGACCACGCCCTCTGCCGCTTCCTGGGTCCTTGTTCAATTACCAAAACGGCTGTAAGCTCATTTAATTATAGGTGTGTGAACATTGTGCTAGGGTAGTTTGCGTGTCAACTTTATGAACTGAAATATAAACCAGTAAAACTGTATTACTAATTCTTTTGTTGGTTTTATTTTAACAGCATACTCATTAAATATTTTGGTACAAACCGCATTGCTTTGAAGTCAGTTTTATCATTACCCGCTCCTCAGACCCCTCCTTCCCCTACCCGCACACCAGTGGCTGGTTGGAGATCTGTCCCAGGTTAGCCCCGGGCTAGCCCCAGGCTAGCCCCTCCTCCACTGTTACCCACACCCTCCTGCTCAGCTGGGTTGTTCTGGCCCAGTGGGAGAGAAGACACAGTCTTGGAGAGTAGGAGACTGAGCCTTCACAGCCGAGCATGGCGCTGCCTGGGAAATCCAGTGCCGCAGTCACAGGTAACACGCCTCAGGTGCAGGAGTTCTAGGTGGTCTTGGGACACGGATGGAGTTAGACCTGTAAAAAGCCTCATCTCACCAGGCAGAGATGGGGAGGTGGGCCGGGCCACAGGGGAATGTCCACAGAACAGAAAAGCAGCCAGAGTACCTGCTAGCTTTTGGGGAAGGTAGTGGTGTGGGCAGGCACACCTTTAACCACGGTCCCCTTTCTTCATCAGTGGTTCTTCCATGTCCCAGCAGCGATGCAGGCCCTCAGCTGTCCTTTACCACTGCAGGAGGGGTGGTGCTTCCCTTCCCTGCCCCAGCCTTTGAACAGAAGTTCCATCCTTCAAGAAGGGAAGATGGAAAGGAGGCTGCTGCCTGGCCTTGGTCCGTGGCAACGAGGGCTGGGGGAGCATCAAGCAGAGGTGTCCAGGAAACAGCAGGCGCTCGCTCCTGCAGAGGCCTGGACAGAGCCTATTTGTGGGGTGCACATTGGTGGCCAACTTGCTCCATGTTTTTCCAGGTCCAAAATTCCAAGTTTAAGAATGCAAGGACTCAGCAGAAATCCTCATCCAGAGGATCACCAAGAGAAAGGCGCTCCAACACACTCTGGCCAAATAACTCCAATAAAGGTTGAAATCAGGAGTGAAAGTCACTGTAAGTGCTTGCAGTAAGTACTGTACTCATGTTCAAGGTCCCTGTACATTGAAGTGAGGCAAAAAGGCATTGCCACCATTGTGCTCTAATGACTAGAGTGCTGTTGTGTAAAAGGCTAACAGATAGCATTTAACTGGAAGAAGCAGGCAGTTAGCTGGAGATGAAGTGATGATAAAGAATGGTACTGGATCTTTAGGTCGGGAGGGAGGATTTGAAGGTCATTGCATTTTGGGGAGGAAGTAAAACTAGGGTCCCTGGTGCTAGAGAATAGGGGATGGAGTGGATGGAGTGAGAACAGAGTTGATGAGTTTTGGAGGTACAGCAAATGGACTTGAAATGGTCTGAGACATGAGCTGGAATCACAGCTAAGGAGCTGGTGCAGCATCTCTAGTGCAGGGCTTTCTGAACTTAAAGGCTGTGTATGACAGCTGCAGGGTATCCTAGGAAATGGTGCTTTTCAGCAGCATTCCTAAGACCTAGCCACTAGATGGCAGCAGCACATATATCTGACTGCCACAACCCAAAGCATCTCCGGGTATTGAGGTATGGTGCATGGTGGACTTAGTGGAGCACCACTGTTCTCACACATAATGTCAAGGCAAGACAGTGGAGAGACAAGCCCACAACCACACAAGCAGGCAAGATGGTAAGCAGATTATAAGCAGAATGAGAGTGGGCTTGTAACTGGCCTGCAGAGATTAGAGGTGAAAGTGAAAAATTAGTTGGGGGGATAAGATGGCGGGGCACTGCAGAGGGGAAAGAGGTGAGAGGATGGGCAGATCAGATGTTCCTTATTGGCTGTGACCCTCCACAGGTAGGTAAGGGTGGTGAGCAGCCAGAAATAACTATGGCAGGAGGAATGGCAGCCCATGAGGATGAACGCCGAGCATTTCAGAAGGCTGAGATCTGAGCTAGCCTGGGCTGGAAAAGTCCGTGAGACTTACCTCCAGTCAGCCACCAAAAAAGGCCAGAAGTGGAGCTGTGGCTTAATGACAGAGCTCAGGGACAGCACCCAGGCCCCAAGTTCAAACCCCTGGACTGGCATACATACATATGTGTGAAAATACATAAACCCAGGACCCAAGGGACATGGGCAGGCCTTGAGGAAGAACTGATCCAGAGCCTTGTTGGCTATTTGAATGTGAAGCCTCCAAAAGAAAGATGAGTTTCTCCACAGCTGAAGGCAAATCTCCCAGCAACAGATGGGCAAGGAAAGGAGTAAAGAATCTGCACAGGCTGAAAAGAAGCCAGAATGCCACACCCACTTGTCAATGATCACTAGAGGAATGGAAACTAGAGTCTGGAGGGGAGCCTAGGGATATGGGAAGGTGGACTTAGGAGAGGCATTTGTGCCAGGTGCTGACACTGGGATTTAAGTCCTAAGATTCAATGTGGAGAGTGGGACCATACATATGGTGACTGAGGCCCCCCTCAAAGTAGGCCTGAGAGTGCACGAGGTGTCTACCTTATAAAGAAACTAAGGTTCACAGCAAGGGTTCTGGGCAAAGCCACAGCTGAGATATCAGCCTCAACTTGAAATCTGGCCAGTCCTAGGGTTTGAAGTCAGGATCTAGGTGCTGACGTTGACCTTTTGCTCAAGTGCTCTACTTGGGCCGGCTTGTTCTAAGCTGGAGATGACTCGCATGGCCCCTCCCGCGGGGGCTGGTTTGGACTGACCTGTGGCCCTCAGATCCGTGTCCTGAGTAGCTAGGATTACAGGGTGAGCGCCTCATCCTCAACTTCTAATTCCCACCCCCAGCAGTAGTGGAACCTGCCACACGGCACTTAGCCACAAGCTCCTGAGGAACTGGGAGCCAGTGCCCATTGCTCTCCACTGCTCCAGGTTCTGTCCCTTACCTGTGTGGAGGCTCCATGCTGCCTACCTCATGGGTGAGCTACTGTGGAACTTTTCACACATCACTCATTCCCTTTTTCAGCTTTCCCATGTACCCCACTCCCACCCCACCAACCTGTTTCCACAGGAAGAAAGGCAAGAAAGCCTGACTCCCACTGAGATCAGGAAAGGTAAACATGGAGCCATGGTGGCTCAGCACCGTAAATACAAAACGCTGGTGGGGCCCCAAGTCATAAAATAAAGGGACACACTCAGTGAGGGCCCTGCCCCTCCCCCCATAGGCAGTGACCCCTTGACGCCTGGCTTCTAGGCCTCCCAGCACTGATGGCTGAGCCTCACTGCAGTGGCTCCCAGCTGCACCTGAGTGCATGGCTTCCAGTTCTGAAATGTCTTCAGTCTCATCAACCTTGGGGCAGTTGTGTAGGGCAGAAGCCTGGGGCACTGCGGGGCTTGGAGTTCCACTCAGATGGTTCCTGCCCTCTGAGCCAAGAGGCGGCTGGGAAGATTCACAGAGGCCAATCTGGAGGACCACAGATGGGAGGAGCATGGGAGAGGCAAGGGCTCTACAGCCCAGGCTGGGGCTGTTTCACCCTTTATGCAATGGCAAATGAGTCCTGGCAGGCTACACTAGGCTAATCTCACAGGCCAGTAAGACTGAGAGTGGGGGGGGGGTGCACCTTGCACTGGAACTTTCACCAGTGTGGGTCCTGCATGGAACAGTCCAGCCCGTTGCTGTTTAACACAGAAGCATTTATTTTTATTCATCCAACTGGGGAAAATGCAACATGTCAGGGCATTACAAACAAACTGCAGCAGCCAGACAAGAGGCTCAGTCTATGGCAGTCCAGCGCACTCAGCATGAAGGAGCCGCAGTGTGGGTGCTGCCTGCAGGAGGGAGTCAGGGCAGCGGGGTCCCTGGGGATGAAGACCAGGCATCTCTGGGCGAGGCACTGCTGACAGTCCACACATGCAGGCTGCTGCTACTTCAGCCACGCTGTTGGCTTAAAGTCCAGAATCCTACATGTAACCACAGCCCCGCAGGGGCACAACAGTCCATGGTGGTTGTGGTTTCAAATATTGTTTAACATAATACACAACATGAAATTATTGCCAAGGACTTTGCACTGTCAATTGTACTATGTACACTTGCGTATTCAGAAAAAACACAATAAATAGATACAGATAGGTATTTTAAACAGACTTCTAAATACTAACTTGGCCATCACCAGACCCAAGTAAGCTACTGCCACAAGTCCAATGTCACATGTGTAACCGTGCAATGGGGACGGGTTTCCTACCTACCCCCCAGGCACCCCAACCCAGACGCCTTCCGCATTAAGCAGCTCTGGGCCTAAGGTCTGCACAAGCTGTACCTCCCACCTCCTTTCCAGACTGAGCTTTCTTAAGAAGCAAGTCTACACTCCACGGGACAGATAAGTCATGGTCATAGGTATGAGACAGGGTCCCAAGAGCATAAGGGCTGCGCCCCACCAGGCAATTCCTGATAAAAGCCCCCGGGGCAGAGAGGGATCTCGGCCTCACTTCCTGGTAGTGTGTGTGTGCCATAATTATAGCTATCTCAGGAGACTTGCCAACCGGCCACTTCAAAGACCAGATTCAAGGCAACAGGCCAGGCAGATGGGCGGCCTGAGGTCTTCCCAAGGAGGGGCAGCCATGGTGGGGGGGTCCCACCTGGCTCAACCACTTGCTTTCCCCCAGTCCTCGTGTGAGCTGCTCAGCAGCCAGCAGAGCCACCCCCTCCCTCTTAGAGGAGCACAGGCAGCAAAGTCCCTGGGAAGACCATGGGTGCCTGCCCAGCAGCTGCTATGCCCTAGCCTCCTCTCCTCCCCACGGGAGGGAGGGAGGGGGGAAGGAGGGGGGAGGGAGGGAGAAAGGGAGGGAGGGAGGGTGACCAAGCACCTCCACAGTCAGGGTGGACAGGTGCTTAAGAGCTGCCACGCGAAGTGGGCTAGGGAAAAGCAGTGTCCTGCACCCCACTCTAAATGAGGTGCAAAGGAACTGTCACTGGCTGGGAAAAGGCCAGTCTGTGCTCGGAAGTTGAAGCAAGGAGGACGGGGCTGCATCTGAGGGCAGCGCTGCCCGCTGTGCGTGGTGAGGGCACAGAAGCAGCCAGCCATCACCCTGGAATGTCAGGGCTGTGGCACAAGTGGGTCAAGGACCAGCGTGCCTTGCCACTGACCTGCCCAGCCACCAAGACCCTCCCAAAGCCAAGGCATAGGCCAGGGGAAGGCCAGCTCTGAAGCTTGAGGGTAAGCGGTGCAGCCAGGAAGAGCGAGCGTGCGAGCCCCAGAAGTCAAGGAGCCAGAACTTGGAAATGCAACTTTCCATGTGAAAGGTAAGAATATGGCTCTGCTGGTGGTCTGCAGTTTCTCCCCCACTCTCAGTTCACATGCCCTGAAGAATAAAGGGAGGGGAATCTGACTCCACACTCCAGCGCAGAATATTTCATTTTTTACATTTGCTGTTTCTATTACATTCCCTGGCACAGGAAAACAGGATAGGGGGTACAGATGGACTGGGGGCCAGGACAGGCTCTGGGCGGGGCTCTCGCTCTGCTATGAAAAGAGACTAATGGTGCCCACTGGCATGCACCTTCCTATGAGGCTGGAGCACAGCAGAACTTGATGCTAGACGGAAAGCATGTGCGCTATGCCAGCGAGGGCCAGCCCCCAGCTATGCCACGTACATGTTTGTCACCTTCCCTTCCACGAGCCCGGAACCTCTCTAGAAAAATGCAACGTGTGATCCTTCCACTGTCAAGAGCTTCACAGCCACTCACACCCCCAAGAAATGACTAGGAAAGGCAACCCAGGGAGCAGCCCCCAGCAGATGCACTGGGTGAGGCTGAGGAAGGAAGCTCACGCACACCTGACAGCCATTGTTTTGGCCTATCCCTCCTTGAACAAACCCCAGCCTCACTGAAACAAGCCACACCTTGTTCCCTGAGCGGTCACTGGAGCTGTGTGGCAGCTGCATTCAGGCTGCTAAGGAAATACTCTGAAAAGCAGAAGGTGAATTTATGCTACTCCTTTCTGGGAGACACCACGGTACCTAGCAAAGCCTCCAATAACAGGGCTGCAAGGCGGCACTGCCTGCCCCCTCCGGCCCTCTACAATGCACTGAGTAGGAGTAGGCACTGGCCAGTGGGGCAGGGGCACGGGCAGGGGTTGGCGCTTGGGCTGAGGTTGAGGCAGGGGCAGGGGCAGGGGCTTCACTTCCCTGTGACACGAGGAGCCAGACTGTCACTTTACCTCACCCAGTAGGGCAAAAGAAGATGAGATAGGATGTTCCCTTTGTCTTAGGCTTTTAAGTGAGGTTTAGGGTTGCAGGAGAGCAAAGGCCTGAAGATGGAAACTTGTTAAACTGTGTGACTTCTTAAATAAAGAGGCGATTCACTCATCCACTGAAACTGACGGTTAAAAAGCTATCCAATATTGGACCTTGCTTTCCCACCACCCTATCAAGAGGTTCCCATCTGTGGGGCCAGGGGTTTGGTCTAATGGTAGAGTGCTTGCCTAGCATGCACAAAGACTCGGGTTCGATTCCATGGTACCACATACATTAAAAAGCCAGAACTGGTGCTGTGACTCAAGTAGTAGAGCACTAACCTTGAAGAAAGTCCAAGGACAGTGCTCAGGCCCTGAGTTCAGTCCCTAAGACTGGCAAAAAAAAAAAAAAGTTTCCCATCCCAGAAAAATTCAAACTAAACAGGTATGATTTGTCTCCCACCAGAATGTCACTTCCAAGTGCATTTGTGCCTTTCCCCTCCTGAGACTGGCATCCACAGTCCACAGCCTTTCCACAGCCCTTGATCTGTGTCCTCCTACCTCCCACCACACCTATGCAGCTAGCGACCCCATCTCTACCCCCTTGGGATGGCTCTATGCCCTGATTCCCCTCAGATTCCTCGCCTCAGGGCTGCTTGGAACTCACACAGGAGAGGCTCGGGAGGTCGCCACGAGGGATGCTGGGGTCTCAGCAATGGGAAGGAATGGCAACTAAGCCAAAGGGTAAGTTAGTGCTGCAATCTACAGGACCCACTATTTTAGGCAGTTTAGTTTTATTGAACACACCACTGACCTGTCCCTGCACTGCCAAGCTGCTTCTGAGCTGCAATGACAGAGATGGAAGTTGTGACAGATGCCATAGGGTCTGTAGGGCATGGAATGCTCACTACAGCACCTGGACTGGGGCCGTGCTCCCCAGAAAATTCACACTGCCACACATGAAGTGCTACTGTGGAGCACACAGGGTGAACAGAGTGCTTGCAGGTAGACACCCTGGCCCTCGGCTTGTAGCCACCCAAAAGGTTGTTGGTGGACCTGTGTCTCGGTGGGACTTATTTACCGTTCCAGAGGCTGACTCTGGAAAGACTGAGTTCTGTGTTACAGAAATGCAGAGGTGCTTTGTGGGGAGGATATAGGTCAGTGAGTGTGTTCTTGCCTAGCACCAAAACAAAAGCAAAACACCTACAACCATTCTGATTTTCTCTACTCTGTGCCCACATGCCGACAACAAAGAAGACGAGTTAGAACTGAGACTTACACAAAATGGAGCACCAAAGCAAACCTGTCATTAATCTCAAATAGCTTTCTCTTTTCTTAACCTTAAAAAGAAAGCCCATCCTATAGAGCCCTCAAAAGCTTCAAGCCCTCACCCAGGTGAAGCAAAGGGAAAGGCAAAAACACCCCAAGTGATGACGTGCCGAGTCCAATGGGGATGGCCTGTGTGCCACCCAAACGCCTCTGAATTCGGCAACTATCACCTCACCCACAGCCCACTGGAGTCAGAATAGCACTACACAGTGCACCCCAAGGGAACTGAGGCCTAGGAGAGGGGCGCTGTCAGGCCCTCTCCCCTGACGGGTCCTGATGCTCCCTGGCAACACAGGAGCCAGGCCCGCGTCGAGACTTCACTCCTGTCTCCATTTCCTCCATCTCCACTTCCATTTGGACACTGGCAACAGCTTCTTCCTCATCTGTCCTGATTCTGACTAGCTGTCCAAACCTGCCCTCCACCATTCCCTCACCAAGGTCATCACTAGAAGAAAATGCACTCGAGGCCTTTGATGACAGGGCCCCCACAAACCATCCCAGGAACTCCATGCTGCCAGGTAGGCTGTCTTTTTCTGTGTACAAGCCACCGAGGCTGGCCCCCTCCGTCATCACAGACGCCTGTCTAGATCCAGACCTTCCCTGCCACGCTTGGGCCCCTTGGATCAGAGCTGCTGTAACTGACACCTCTACGCCCATCTTATCATGCAAGTCACCTTAGGAGCCTGGCTCTGCCCCCCCTGGCCTGGAAGACCTGGGTCGGGAACAGCACATGGGACAGCAGTGGGGACGGGGGTTATTACTGAGGTGGTTCTTCACGAAAGAAGTAATTCTGATTCTGTCCAACCTTCCGGAGCAGGTCCCTCGCTCTCCTGCACCATATGCTCCAAGTCCAGCGGCTCCTCAACCCTCACTCCCCAACAGAACCCGGTGACAAGGAGCAAGTGACAGTGAATAAATAAATCCATGTGTCCATGAAGGGACAAGTGCTCTCTGCAATGTCACCAATCACATCTGAGCTCAGTTCAAATGGACATCCTGTGGCTACCCAAGCAAGACTTATTCTCCACCTTACAACACACCCTGCCCTCTCTCAAGCCCCAGTATGTCTCCATGTAACAATGAACAAATTTCTACTGCATTACGTAGAGGTTCAACTGCAGCACAAGAAGATGGATAGCAGAAATAAGCCCAAAATGTTCAATGGGCAAAATCCAGGCTGCCTAGCCCAGAAACAGATAACCAACAGCCTTTCTGAAGAAAACAAGAGGAAATGGCACTGCGGCTTCTGTGGTAGAGTGATAGCCTTGAGCTTAAGAGCTCATGGACAACTCCCAGGCCCAGAGTTCAAGCCCCATGACAAGGAAGGAAGGAAGGAAGGGAGGGAGGGAGGGAGGGAGGGAGGGAGGGAGGAGGGAGGGGGAGGGGGAGGGAGGGAAGGGGAAGGGGAAGGGGAAGGGGAAGGGGAAGGGGAAGGGGAAAGGGGAGTTAGAACAGGTGCCAGTGGCTCACACCTGCAATCCTAGCTATAAAGCGGGCTGAGACCTAAGGATAGTGAGTCAAAGCCAGCCCAGGCAGAAAAGTCCTTGTGAGACTCTTATTTCCAATAGACCACTCAAAATTGGAAGTGGCACTCTGGCTCAAATGGTAAAGCACTAGCCTTGACCACAAAGAGGCTCAGACAGCACCCAGATTCAAGTTCAAGCCCCATAATAGACAAAAATAAATTAAGAAAAAGAAAAGAAACCAAGAGATGAATGAGTCCAAGAAGCTGTGGGAGTGAGGAGGTCAGGGCGTAGTGTGGATCCATTTTTGACTGGTTTTGTTTAAAGGCACATGGGATACAGCAGACCCAAAGTCTGGAAGAAGGGTGGTAGAATGTGTCACAGAAACACGATGCCATAGAGCTTTGGAAGCAGGACGGTCACTGCCCAAAAGACAGCTGCACAGCACCAGCTAAGCCCAGCACTGCGTGGATGTGTGGGCTCCGCCACTGAGCCCTGGGTAATTTGGGGCAAGTCATCTAATTTCCATTTCCTCATCTGCAAATTTCTAGACCCTACATTTGTGGAATTCTAAACCAAAAAGCAGATTCTTTTAACCCTCAAAACAGCAAGGTAACTGTTACTTCCTTCATGTGGTTAGATACTCACTAATTAGAATTGGAATGTCTGGCCACAAACAAAGTGGTTTGGAGAGGTCTCAGAGTATCAGCATCCCTTCTGCAGCGCAGGACAAAGGTTCACCAGCAGAATGGGAAGGGAACTGGACCACAGCAGTGGCATTCCCCACACACATCAGTACTCTCCAGAGCCGTTTAAAACAAGGCTCCTAAGCCAGGCGCAGTGACTCACACCTGTAATCCTAGCTACTCAGGAGGCTGAAATCTGAGGATTGAGGTTCAAAGCCAGCCCAGGCTCTAAAGAACTTGAGACTGTAATCTCCACTAGAAAACAGGAAGTGGGGTAGAGGTTCACGGGGTAGGGCAGTAGCCTTGAGCTGAAGATCTCAGGGACAGAGTTCAAGCCTCTTGCCCCCCCCCCAACTCAACCTTCCCCAAAAAAGGTTCCTCGCAGAGATGATGAAGACTTGGGCTGAGTGAGTTTCTGCATCATTCCCTCTCCTATCTGCCCCTAAGCAAAGGCCAGCTAGAAAAGAACCAGTTAGCACAAGCTGAGGAAGTAGTTTCTCCTGCAGCAGAGCTGCTCACAGGCAGAAGTTATACATCCCAGAACAATCGAAACTGGCCTCCCCCAGCACGGGCTGTACATGCAGGAAGATGTGCAAGCCAGGCTGGTAGCCCATCCCAAACCCACTTTTAACAGAAGCTCTCAGCAATCCCAACAGATCCAACTTCATACCTTTGTACCTGTCCCTAAGACCCCTTCCTACACCTGCACCCCACGCCTGCGCTTCTGCCCATCTGCCTCTCCTGCTTCTACACCCCCCCCCAAGTGGGCACAAATCATCGCCTCCATCTCTTTTCTAAACCAAGGCAGCACACACAGAATTACAACATGTACCTCAGCTTCTCACTTACAGTCACTCAAAACAAAAACAAACTTTAAATACAAATGTTTAAGAATAAGGCCCAGGTACCTGGCATGCACCTAAGATCCCAATTCTGGCAACATGCCTTCCTCTATTCCATTCATCTGCTGCTTCCAGTGCCACATGACCTAAACCAAAGGCTGCCATTTACTGAATTATTTGGTCCAGTTAGCTGACACTTGAATACAAACTCTGAATCTTCAACACAGCAGAGAGGCACTTGGCTTTGCAGTAGGGCTAAGACAATATCCCGAGAGCAGATGCCCTCCTCCTGGCCATCTAGCCTGCAGCAAAGACTCCAGACCATGGATCTCCAGTGAAGGTGTGGCAATCACCTGTGCTCATGCTACCCACTACCCAAGCTGATAGTGCCAACCCTCACATCATTAAGCAGCAAGTTCTTCCTGAAGAGACCACAACCCTCCTTAGAAGGAACGAACTAACATACTGACAGCTAATGGGTAGAGTAGGGCTTCCCCTCCATGTTAGCTGCATAAAGCAGTCTCTAACCAACAGCCTCAGCTGGGGAGGGATGCACAGACTTCTTCCAGGGTCTGTAGTGCCCACTTAGTTCCAGAAAAACCTGCTCATAAGAATGCAAAATGCAACTCAATCTTACTGGCCTTCCTTTTTTTTTTTTTTTTTTTTTTTTTTTTTGCCAGTCCTGGACTTGAGCTCAGGGCCTGAGCACTGTCCTTGGACTTTCTCAAGGCTAGAGCTCTACCACTTGAGCCTCAGCACCACTTCTGGCTTTTTTCTATGTATGTGGTACTGAGGAATCGAACCCGGGCCTTCGTGCATGCTAGGCAAGCACTTTAACCACTAGGCCAAACTCCTGGCTCCTGGCCTTCCTTATTTTTGTTACAGTACCGGTGCTTGAATTCTGGGCCTTACATTCTTACTTGGCTTTTTTGCTCATAGCTGGCATTCTACCACCTGAGCCACAACTCCACTTTCAGCTTTTTGAAGGTAACTGGCTGGCTTTGACTCAATAATGGAATCCCAGCCTCCAGGATTACAAGTGGGAGCTATTTATTGGTAGATGCCTGGCTTACTGGCCCTCCTGTCCTTGTCCACACTTTTTACAAAATTAGAGCAGCTCAGAGCTCAATCTGTGTTCTCCACTATAACTCACCTCCTACTAAAAAGCCAGGGACACACCTGGCCCCCTCTCTTCTGAGCTTCCCCAAGTCTTCACAAGCAGGTACAGAGCAGAAATGGATGATGAGATTTACACTCATCATTTAGGCCATCACCATCAATTTCTCCATTTATCCATTCATCCGCTTGTTAAAAGGCAACTTCTCCACATATTCCAACAGGTAGACAAATGGGTACATAGAGAAACCAAGAGGCAATGCTTTCTAAGATTAACAGACAGAAGAAAGGCTTCATATGGAGATGTTTGCTCCTAGTATTAAATCAAAAGACAAGCTGCAGGATCTCCTCCAAAAAGAACCCAAGCCAGCAGCCTTCCAAGCATACTGCCAAGGGGCCTCCTTCCTTTCCCTCTCTGGTTTGTACTAGCTCATTCTCTATTCTGGCAGAAATACACTGGTATTCCTACCATTCATTCCTTGGAATCTGCAGGCAGGCAGTCTAAGCTGAGCCTTTGTGCAAGTCTAAGCAGCCACAAATCTCAAGCCAAGTACTTACAAACACAACCCTACCTCATGCAACAAAAACATGAGCAATCCTATCCAGCCGGGGGTCCCCTGACCATCACCAGGACCACCACCACCCCGCCCCCGAAGTGGCCCAAGTACCTGCTTCCCAAGCACCAGGCACAGGCTTGCCTCCTTCACAAATCTCCTGCCACTCCAGGCCACTACAGAAGAGTGAGCATTCAGAAATTCCCGTGCACAGGTACCATTCAAAACACTTTTAAGTATTAACTCACCAAATTTCCAAGCTCCAGAGGAAATGCTGGAGTGAGAGCAACATTTCAATTCAGATTCCCATATAGTTTCTACTCCCTGCTCCTAGCTGTACTGTAAAGCTTACAGTACAGTGCATTATGATATAATGTTTTAAAGTCTCTGAAGATCACTTCAAACATCAATGGAGCTATTATAACTAAAATAATAATATGGGAAAGGCCATCAACTTAAATTCTTGATTAACAGTCCTTCTGAAAAGATATTGCAGCAAAACAGGGACTCCTTTTTTTTTTTAATCTAAGAAGTTCTGTGCTTTGTAAATAAGTGCTAGACAAAACTATACTGATACTGAAATTCACTTCAGATAGTTGCTTGGCTCTGTTCATTTGCCAATCACCTCCCTACCAGTCTGCTAGTTACACAGAAACAAACCCATGGTCACTGGACACATGGCATCAGATAAATGAGCTATAAGACCATGCTACCTTGCTGGCTCTAGGTGACTTCAGAGATCCCTCACCCCCTTAGAAGATACTGGCATAAAAAGAGTGAGAATGACAGGAAAGACCAATTTTTTTTTTAGCTTTTCCAGGTCTTTAAGGCTCTGAACTGCTAGAGATTGATATACCTGAGAGGGGCAGAGGGGCAGAGGGGCAGGAGGGGAAAGGGAATAGGAACAATGACAGCTCATTCCCCTAACTCACTACTGAATATTGTCCTCCACTACCAATTATTAACGAAAGGGGGAGATTATAGCTAATGATTTTAATAGTACCACCCCCCACCCTGTTTTAAAAAAAAAAATGCTGCCATTATTTAACCACCTTGTTCTTTGTGGTCCAAAAAAAAAAAAAACTGCAATAAAAGAAGTATTTGTCATTCATTTCATTCTGTTACACACTTGGAAAGATTCATGAACATAAACCAGAGCAGGATTCAGGTCCTCAAAAGTGCCAGGGAAATATGTTAAGTGATGCCAAGCTCAGTGACTTGAAAGGGTATACTATTATTCAGTAGCTCAAAATTATACTACTAAATTATCTTTTGCCACTAACACTATTTGTGTCTCCAAAAGTTGGACATTTATAATAAGAGCCAATTCCACCAACAATGAGTCTCTCAGACATTGAACTCTCCACTTGTCCAAACCTCTGTCCCCTGATACCCAGCACAGGGCCTGCCAGCTTGTAGGCCCTGGACTGTGTGAGCAACACTGGGCTGCACTTGAAACCAGCCAGCTCTACTCTGGCCAAGGTTTTACAGATGCCAAAGCCTCCTGAACTGTACATACAGATCCTGTATGGAGGAAAAAAGTTCTAGCAACCTTAAAGTCAGTAATAAGCAGAAATTGCTTAGAAACAAATATAAAACATGAAATTGATTTCAACCTCCCCAATTATATATCAGCCTTAGCAGAAAATGTCTACTACATAATGCATTTTGGTCACACTGAATGAAGCGTATCCTTATTAAAATATTTATCCTAGCTCTCACATCATTTAAATGAACTCCATGATGACTGAACAAAGTGGGAAATGATTATTTTAGCTACTAACCTAGAAAAGCCTTAAATCTATTTGACTCTGCACTCAGTATTCACTTTTCTGAATCTTACCAAAGTTGGTTCTGCAAATAACTAGCTTAACTCAATCAATTATATTTATTTCCCATAGTTACCTTAATGGTTTGGGTTTTTTAAACTGTCTGATTTGTTTTTCATTCTCTATTGCTTATTTTTTTTTAAATATGGCTTCTTGCTGTTGTTGTACTAGGGCATACAACACAGATCAGAGATTTTCATTTCTCAGGGAAGTTTCTCTCCTTGAGAAGTTGGCACTTTGATTCTGAGCTCGTGCAGCACCTACACATATGAATCCGACAGCATGGTCACCAATCTTGCTGCTTTTAAACTAGAGTGCCCTGTCATCACTTCTTAGGTGATCTGTTCCTACCACTTAAACAAGTATCTGCAGGTACATGTAATTTGCATACATGTTGTATCCTAAGTTTCTATACACATACACTCAACTCGGTGAATGTAAAATGTATCTCTTGAATAAAAAGCATTTTACAAGGGTATTAAGACAAATGCTGAAAATAATTATTTTACATTTTATTTAGACCATTAAAAATTTTAAAGTAATGTGATGACGTAAGACCTAAAAGATCAAATACATCATATGATTGTCATTTATGCAGGCTGCGTTATTTTTCTCTTTAATCAGAAAATAAAAGAGCTTACCTTTGTATACTGAGATCACAGCTTACAGTCACTATATCTCAGCCTATTTTATACAAGTGATATGGCTACGAAGGTCCGAGGAGAACGAGAATAAAGTGAGATAAACGTGCTGAAAACTGCTTAAAAGTATTAACCTGAAATACACAGAGGGTCCAACACCAGTTTTTAAAATACATTAACGAGGTATACCCAGCTCTTCATTTAATAATGGTGACTGATTCATGATTTTCAAACATTCATCCAAATTTTTTAAAAAGAGGAAAAGAAAAGGCTAACACTGGCAGAATTAATCAGTGGCTTGTTCCCCAGGTTAACAATTTTAAGAGATAACAAACAACATCAGGAATTATGTAAACCCAACTCCTTACTTTGCAGGGTTGTATGATCTACCTGGTCAGCATGAGGTATGTTGGAAATCTATGGGACCCTCACCTGGCAAAAGAGATGGGGCGCTCCTGCAGCCTGAAGAGACACAGGCTGTTGCTAGCCACATCTCTGGTGAGGCATCAGCCACCACCAAAAAGATATGGATTAAGGAAAATCCCAATCTCAGAGAAATGATAATACTGCTAGCTGACGCAGTCAGGAATGTAACTATTGGACTTATGTGCTAAAAAAGTTTAAAAAGTGTCAGAAGATAGCACAGCTCACAGGCAAATTCTAAGTTCTATCTAATTGGTCTGTAAACTCCCTGACAAGAGCTACGCTAAAGGGGTTAAATACAGATATTGCTAGGTTTTTACAAAGGAAGTTTTAAAACAGACACCGTGGCTTTGGGCAAAGTATTGCTCTTCTTTAAAATGATCAGTCATTGCTTTCAAAAAGAAGGTGTCAGAGTGGTGTATCTGAAAGTTGGAAAGCCTCAAGACATAGAAATTGCCATTTCAAGCCAGACAACCTGATGGTTCTAGAAGTCAGAGAAGAAATCTTGAGGGCCCAAGTGAATAATAAATGGTGCGACGCTCAGAGGTTGGCAATAGGGGCTGTCAATGAAAAAACCACCTACAGTGGAAAAAAGAGCAGAGAAGCAAAACTTTACATTAATTTCATACAATTTGATGAAGCCAAGGGCTTCATTTAGATTTCTCTGCTCTTTCAGCTGTAAGTGGAATTTTCATTACAAAATGGAGGAGGAGGAAGGGCAGAAGGTAGGGGGACACTTAATTCATCACAAGAGTTTAAACAGTTGAACTTGCATGGTTACCACTTCTAACAAAGGACTGACAGCTCAATTATTTTAAGTAAAGCAGAGAAATGTAAAAGTTTGCAGCAACTGGGCAGGTTTACAACATGGTTAGTAACTTTCAACAAACAACAAAATTTTGAAAGAGAGAGAGAGAGAGAGACTTGGTAGAAACCATTTGAAATGACTGCCATCATGTTGGAAAACAGCACAGCTCCTTTTTCTATCAGAGAGGGGTTATGAAGTAAGTCAAAAGAATTTTCTGAAGTGAAATCTCCAAGGAGATTCCAAATTTGATAATCAATTTCAAATAATAGTACAACTGAAGTGCCAATTAATATTCCAAAAACAGAGGACTATAGTAAATATTTAATTAATAAAAACTGAACACTACCAGCCATGCTTTTTCTTCTCAATGATGGCTCTGTTTCATCCATAGGTCAGCAAAACGAATCAATGAAACGTGACAACTCCCAGCTGAAATGAGCGCTTCTTGTTTATGTCTAGCTACTAATGCACAGGATGAGAATGGTAAGTTACAGCTATTTCCAGCAAGTGATGAGGTTTTATTAAAGTATCACCCACCACTAACAAAGACAAAGGGTCAGGAGAAGAAGCAAATTATTGTGTGCTATACATCTGAGAAGGGATACTAACATTTGTGGTTTTGTTACCCATTTAATCCTCATAGTGGTCCCAAAGAAATCTGGCATTCAATTTGTTTTACTTTGAAAAGCCCACTTTCACTATTGGGCACTGTTCAGTTTTGAAAAGCTGAATTTAGCAGGAAAAAGGAAAGCTAGTTCATACCAAACGCAGATATTTTTAAATCACAGTGATTTGTAAATATCAAGAGGAGACCATACTGTTGCCTTCATGGGGGTGAGTACCTTAATGAAACCATTACCTTCTAGTAATATCATCAGCTTTCCAAACAAGGTGAGAATGCAGGTGGAGGGCTTCAATCTGCACCCTTTACAGAACAGCACACTGTTAACCAACTCATCAGTTTCCACCAGCATCATAGGTGTCTTAAAAATAAATGCTGACCCATGGCTGAAACCTGTCACTTTCCACAGCAGCACTCAACAAGAACTGGGACAATTGAAGAGCAAGTTTTTATGGGGACCCTGTTGCTGCTTTAGATTCTGATATAATTGAAGAGGAAAGGAGACCCTTCAAGGAATCCCAGAAAAAACTGCTAATCTATCTGCATGTAAAAAGCCAGGGAGTGAACACAGTATCTTACAGAGTGAAGAAGGCCACAAGAACAAAAGAGGGTGATTAATTAATTTATTTTTTAAAACTTGGAAATTGTAAACTAAAATAATCACAGTCTTCCTTCCCCATCTCTGAGTAGTGCCATCATTTTAATCAGAAATTCTGAGATAACAGAATGTAACCTTTATCAAAATGATGCCCTTGTACATCCAGAGTACAAGAGCTTACAAAGCAAGCACACTGGCTCAAACTAACAATCACCTTTGCTTTGTTTTAGCGTTTCCTTACAAATGAATGGGTCTCTAGGGCTAAGTTATTGTTAGTTCACAATTCCCTATAATTTAATACCAAACATATAAAAAATAAGCTAAAACAATATTCAAACCCATGTTTTATTGGCTTTAATTACACACTTCAATATTTACAAAGATAAAGTTTAAATGAAAGGTCTCTATTGTATATAAAAAAAATAACTACAGCCCAAATTAAAGTGCCCTGGGGCAAGTAGATATCACTCAGCTAAGTATCAGTGACTGCATCAGGAACCAGGCAGTACTCTGTGTTACAACAAAGCATTTTATTTGTGATCAGTGTCTGAGACTCTATACATCCTTCACAAATTTAATTTTACATAATCGGATACTCTCTTAAAACTTAAACTTTGAACTGCTAGACTTATTTCCCTAAAACAGAAGGGCTGGTATAAATTATTTTCCAGAAATGAGGTACCGTTTCACAGAACTGGTTTCTTTTTGTTTTCAAGTTTTAGAGAACTAAATTTGTATTTGTTAAAATCAAAAAGTAGGAAAGATGTTCTTTACAAATAATTCTGATCAAGTATGTGTTCAATGAAAGCAGGATAAAAAGGCTTTTTCAATCTAACATTCTGCATTGTATTGTATTAAGTTGTTCAATAGGAATGAGCTTCTGTCATTTACTAAAAGAATGAGTAGTGGGGAACAGGATATGTTGGGAATTTCATAACGGGTAACAGAACCATTCTCTTGGGCAAACCTACAGAGAAAAGAAACGAAGAGGACTCAAATAAAAATTCCAAGTAAAAAAAAAAAGTCTTACAGTAATTATCATTAACCTTTTCCAGATTAGTCAGTCAACATTAACCATTTGGAAGAGGCCCAAAATTTCTTGCAGATTTCCTATTTTGAAATTGTTCTTGTACTCTGATATTTTCTACTCAAAAGTGAGATGGCTGCATCATAGGAAAAATGATACTGAGAAATGAGTGAGCTGTCATGAAGTTTAAAAATCAAAAGCAATGCTATTAATTGATATTGGTATTCTAAAGTAACTCTTGAAATTCATACCAGTTCTCAATTTGGCACATCACATACTAAAGAAGAAACAGGGACTGTTAAGATACACAGCACAACTCTCTGTGCAGGCCTCAGCTCCTTGGAAAACAACCAGAGCTATCTCCAGGGTTTGTCTTCTTAATGATTACTGCCAATATTGGCATGGCAAATCTGGAAAGATTAATTACTTTCTAAATTTTGTAATTAATACGTTCTTGTGGCCTCACAAACTTCTGCATACTCCAGCAGGATTTGAAATCTGTTCCTATACTTATTCTGATATATAACCTATGGAGAAATCACAAAGCAGCAACAGCAGGTATTCAAGAGCACTAGATGATCAGAGGGAAATTACCCCACATGCAACAGCTTTACGAAGGCCAAAAGACATATTTACCTTACAGCCAAAATAAAGCATCGTTTTAGTAGGTTTGCATCACAGTAACATTTAAAAACCAAATCTTTTATGTGAAAAATGGGGGCATCAAACTTCACCAGCTTTGGAAGTCAGTTATATGGCAGATGGAAGAGAGGAGCCCTCAGAAGTGAGGCTCAGAGGCCACAGAGTGACAGCATAATGTTAAAAGAGGAAACAGAGGACCAAGAGAGAAAATTAAAAACACTAAGGAAAAACATGAATGTAACTTAGGAATCTAGATACAAATTGTTTTAAAAGGAAAAAGTAGTCCTTGGCAAACCTGAACTAAAGAACCTGAAACCTACTATATGACTATTACAAAGACACAGACTTAAAAATCTGCCCTGAAAGGCAGGTTCTCTAAGACTCACATAAGACACAATAAAGCAAATGAATCTAATGAACTGGATCTGGGTAAGATGAATCTAGAAAGATGAGCATTCAGGATATCCAGAAATTGATGAACGGCAAAAGCCAATGGCCAAATCATGGCCAAATCAAAAAGAGCTAAGAGTCTGCATTCAGAAGCAAACCTGGACTAGTCCTCAATGCCCAATCACCATAATGTCACTCTAGCTCAGAATTTGGGGAAGTCCTCATCTATACCTGTGTGTGCCTAAGAAGAAACTAAGGCCAAGAAGGTTTTGGGGAGGAAGGAAGTACTGGGGTTTGGATTCAGAGCTTTGTGCTTGCCAAACACTCTACCACTTGAGCTATACCTTTAGTTTTAGTTTGTTTTACAAAACAGGGCCTCACATTTTTATCCGGAGTCAATCTTCAACTGTGGTCCCCCTACTTATGTCTCTCATGTAGCTGGGATTATAGATACTATATTCTGCTTTTTTGTTGAGCTAAGGTCTAACTTTTGGTTCCTCAAAAAAAAAAAAAAAAACTCACCTTCCTCTCTCCACCTACTATTTAGCTGGTATTACAAAAGCATGAACCATCAAACCTATCAAGCAAAGGTTTTGAGTCCACACTCTGTATTGCCTAAACAAAACTTGCTTCGAATGTGTGGCTCCTGCCAGTTCTCTACAAATTTTAATAAGGCAAAGAAGTCAAACTATTCATTTTCTACTTAGTTCTACAACTATGAAATCAGATGAAGCTTTAGTTTAGCAATGTCTTAAGGATTTCATCCACATGAATAAGGCAGAGCTGATGTAAAGAGGAAAATGTTCATGTAGAAGATTCATGTCACAAAGAGCAATACATGAAGGGTTTTTTGCCTTCTGTGTGTATACCCGCCCAGCCTGGGGCTGTGCAGACACACATTCTCACACACATGCACACATACTCTCTTGTTATCTTCTTCTCTCAATTACAAACATCCTGCAGATGGCTTGATTCTATAACAGACAGCACCTGAGTTAGGAAAACTAAGAGCATATCACTGACTCCAAACCTACTGCCTCCATTGCCACATAAACCTCATTCAAAAGTTATCCAAAGGGCCATTGAAATGAATTTGCATATTTGCTGTTATTTTCTTTTTTTACTGGGTTGGGACAAGACAAGTCTACTGATTTTCCAGAATAAATGACTGACTTTTTACAGAATTTAAAGAACATGCTGGTAAACGCTCACCACCAGTTCCTCTTTAGGACCAAGCATAACCATTTATCTCAGCCCCCAAAGCAAAATGTAGAAAAAAGGATGGCAGCTACAAATTTAAAGTAACCGTTTTCTAGTTTTGACTCAAATCACCCATTGTTCACACAGATATAAGCCAGAAAGTTCATGAGATCGTATAACTGGCAGGCAACCAGGCTAGAAACTGATCATGGCCCTTTAGTAGCCTTTGAATGGAGTATAAGTTGGCTGTAAGAAGAATTACTTAAAATGTTTAATTTCAATATGGTCAGAAACAGGCAATTAGAACAAGCAGTCCTTCAATCAGGCAAAGCAGGTAGAAGAGCAACTCTAACCAAACCAAGAACCACAAGGTTGTGGCATTTTCAAAGGGAATTTAAGTTGTGTCACTAAAATGATTATTAGGTCTGAGATCCCTTGATTCATTTACTGAATGAAATCCTGGAAACAAACTGTGCTTTGGATTGTTCTGACAGACTCACTAAAAGAAGAAATCAATGAGATGGTATACATACCATAGGCAGGTGCAGCTGTGCTGTAACCATAAGGAGCTCCATAGCCTGGTACAAAGAAGAAGAATGCAAATCATTTCAGAACCAAACGCAATTGCACTGGCCTGATTCACAATCCGCCTGGCATGGCACCCTAGGCCAGAAGCTGGAGAGTGGAGAAACACGCTCATAGTAGTTCTAGTCTACCACTGTGTCTATAAGGATCTCACTAACCGTCAAAACTATGTCTCTGCATTGCCATGCTGCAGTGTAATTATGCGCTTGTCCATGTTTCTTACTGGAGTGGCAGAAACCAAACCTTATCTATTTTTACATCATCTACACCTTGCAGAATGTCTATACCATCTGTTAAACCAAAGAATAGTTAGAACCACTCAAATCATTAATTTCTCTAAGCTGAAACTTTTCACATCTCAATTGTGAAAACATTGACAGCATAGGTTGAGGCCTTAATTGCCATCTAAGAGAATATGTAACTCAGGTCTAAGCCCAGGGCAAGGTCCAAGACTTGTTGATATCTAAATGACTGGCCCAGCACAAGGTTTCTAAGAAAATTAGCATCTAATACATAAGAAAAATGCTCATATTATTAAATAAAAACCAGTACAAAAAACAGATGTTTTTAGCCAATTAGTTCTGGCATTAATTCTTATAAATCTTTGTTTGGATAAATAATGTATGAGTTGCCATCTAGTCATCTTTAAAATAAAAAAGCTCCCATGCTTCTTTATACTGCAAAGATGAGAAACACCATGTCAATAGAATTTTCCATTTTTAATTTTAGATATGTAAATACAAACTTGCTTCATCATCAAGTCTCCAGAAAGAAAGAGAGAGAGAGAGAGAGAGAGAGAGAGAGAGAGAGAGAGAGAGAGAGAGAGAGAGTGTGTGTGTGTGTGTGTGTGTGTGTGTGTGTGTGTGTGTGTGTGTGTGTGTGTTGGATTGGGGGGGTGCTGGTTCTGGGGTTTGAACTTAAGGACATGGGCTCTGTCCCCGAGGGGGTTTTTGCTCAAAGCTAGTGCTCTACCTGCTGAGCCACAGCTCTCTACTTCCAGCTTTTTGAAGGTTAAATGGAGTTATGATTCTCATTGACTTTCCTGTCCCAGCTGGCTTCAAACTATGATCCTCACATCTCAGCCTCATGATCAGCTAGGATTACATGTGTGGGCCACTGGTGCCCAGCTACAAATTAATTTCTAAAACAGAAAAAAAGCCATGACACCTAAATGGGCTCTAGACAAATTTCTACACCAAAACAAATCTAGCCTTTTCACACTATAATTCCTTTTTCTATATAAAACTTCCTGCTACTCAAATGAATTTTTTTGTCTTCTCTATATAACCAACTGTTACTTAAATCCAAGATCAATTGTCACCTCTCCTGGGAAGAGGACCAGCTATTGATTCCATATTATATTTTCCTCATACAGAACAGTCCAAATTCAAGTGTTCCATCCTGCCCCACCTAAACATTCAATGGATCTTAATTAGTTAACTTTGAAAACCCAGTTTTTAGATTTCTATTTGAGATAAAGCACTCAAAAGAATGCCAAAGAATGTAAACTGCTTTCAGACCCTGAATCAAAACACTTCCTAATGGATGACAGGTTTTGTTCTTAGTTTTTTGTTTTTTTATACTTTAGTCTATACTTGAATTATATTAAACAGTCATGGTACTTCACTATAATGTATATTTAAAGAAGACACAATGAAACTAAATATCTCTCTCTCTCTCTCTCTCTCTCTCTCTCTCTCTCTCTCTCTCTCTCTCTCTCTCCCCCTCCCCTTCCTTCTCTCCCTCCCTCCCCTCTCCCTCATCCCTCCACCCTCTTTCAGAAGGTGACAGTACTAGGGTTTGAACTCAGGGCCTTATGCTCTTGCTTGTCTTTCCCTGCTCAAGGCTGGTACTCTACCACTTGAGCCACATCTCCTCTAACAATGCAGCTGAAATAATCAACAGGACAAGGACATGACAGCAGAACCAAAGGTGGAATTAAGACTTTTAAAAGTCTGCATATAAAATCTATTCCAGGAAATGCCAATGCTACAGTTTTGAGACTTTACCTCCTTAAAAACAGATGACACTACAACTATGAGACACTGGTCACTCATCAGACCATTGGGAATCTAATACACCTCTTACAAGCAAGGTGTTTTTAGTTACATCAGTTTTCTTGGCCTCACTCAGCCTCTATATCACTGTAAAATATTTTTAATAGTTCCACACCACACAGAATATGCTCTAGAAATGGCACAAACTTAATCATTATCCAGACTGACCTAAACTGAACCTTCTCTAGGCCACAAAAGAAATGCCTTTCTGTAAAATTTCAAAGGCTTTTAAAATGTCATCTCCAATACTCCCTTTCCAGTGTCACTTCGTCAGGGAAACCTTTAGAGACTGTAGACTATATCAGGATCCTCAGTTGTAGGCTTTCATGCCACAATCTCCCCCATTCTCACTCAGCTCAGTCTGTAATTGTTACTACCTAGTTAAAGCATCTTACTCCTTCAAATTGTAATCTGAATAATAACAAAATCTAAATCTACAGTATGATATAGCATGTTTATGAGACATATCTTGGAGCAATGCAACTGGAATCAACTTCTAGAATTATAATTCCAATGCCATATCACTCAGAAACTCCCAAATGAGCTATTCTAATTCTCTTAGAAGAAAATAAAATTATAAAGAAACTTTCAGGGATGTTACCTTAAAAATCTGACTGAATAAAACCTAATCTTTATTATGTTTGTTGTTGTTCTGGTCCTGGGGCTTGAACTGAGGGCCTAGGCATTATTAGTGAGCTTATTTTTTTGCTTAAAGCTAGCACTCTATCACTTGAGCCATAGTCCCATTCTGGGCTTTCTGGTAGTTAAAGGAGATAGTAGTCTCGTGGATGTTCCTGCCCAGTGGCTTCAAACTGTGATCCTCAGATTTCAACCTCCTAAGTGGCTAGGATTACAAGCATGAGCCACTGGCACCTGGCTAAGACCTAGTATTTATGCAGATTTCACCACAACTAGTAAGTACAGTGGCTTGCTTGCTGGCGATGTGGAAATTTTCATCAGTTCAACATTGCTAAGAACTTCATTTTAACAAAATTATTAGAAATCCATGGCTAAAACTATATAGGGATGTGAACGGAAAGCACAATGAAGGCAGCTGTCCCCATCACCCTCAGGTCACATGGCAGGAAAGAAAAAACCAATCTTGGAATTACAAACATGTACTTCAAATCCTTACATTGATGCTTAGCACTTGTTTAACTGAGGCCAGTTACCTTATCTCCCCTAGAACTCAATTTTAGTATCTTCATTATCTGGAAATTAATTTCTACCCAAAGAAAAACACAGTGAATATTAAAAGCACAATTATATGCAAACCTCTGGTGTATGATAAGCTCAGGATAAATTCCTTTTTGCAAATCACTTGCACTATTTTTTTCCTGTGACAGTTTTGCAAATACAAAATTTAACACATACTAATGAAATCTCTCCTACCTATGCACACTCCCATGTTTAGAAGTTCCTTAACCATTTCTCCCTTGTTATGTGCACAATACAATTTCTATGTTCTCACAAAATATGTTCTTCTCATTCTCAAAATGAAAACTAAGTCCTTTATTGCTCTTCTGTCATCTTCCTCTAAGAAAGCAAAACTCAGGCCAGGAGTGTAGCCTAGTGGTGGAATGCTTGCATAGCATGCACAAAGACCTGGGTTCCATTCCTTTCTACCACATACATAGAAAAAACCAAAAGTGGTGCTGTGGCTCAAGTGGCAAAGCTACGGCTCAAGTAGGAGAGCTCTAGCCTTGAGAAAGCCCAAGGGCAGAAGTCAGGCCCATGACTGGCAAAATAAAAAGAAAAGAAAAGAAAGCAAAACCCAAGGGGGGGGGAAAGGCTATGGTAGTCTGTACGTTTTTTTCACTTTTAGTTCAGATGGGAAAAAAAAATAAAAGAAAAAGAAAGAAAAAGAAGAAGAAAAGAAAGCAAAATCCAAGGGGAAAAAAAAGCTATGGTAGTCTGTACACTCTTTTCATTTTTAGTTCTGAATACTTACCTTCATTCTTCTTTTTTTTTTTTTTTGCCAGTCCTGGAGCTTGAGCTCAGGGCCTGCCATTCTCCTTGGGCTTTTTCAAAGCTAGCATTCTACCTCTTAAGCACCGCTTCCGCTTTTTCTGTGTATGTGGTACTGAGAAATCACACCCGAGTCATCCTGTGTGCTAGTCAAGCACTCAACCACTAGGTCATGCTCCCAGCCCTGAAATACTTACCTTCCAGGTTGTATTCCAAGGACCCCGAGTAACCCTGGAAAATGAAGATGCTCTGAACACTAAAGAGGCAGATAATCTTTTGCAGGTAGTACTAACCTGGAGCTATGTAGCCAGGAGCAGCTGTCGCCCCAACAAAGGCTCCCCTTGTCAGAGTTCCTCTTCCTCTGCCCCGAACTGCCTGGACTGCTGCAGATACAGCTGTATTCACAACACCCTTTGCCTATAAGTACACAACACATTTTTATCACTAAAAAAAACTATCAGCCTCTCATTTCTTTGATGCAAAATCACCATGAAAATCTGGGCCCTCAGGTGACATAACAAGTTGTCTGTGATTAGAATCTTCAGTGAATCGCCTACAAAATAAAAATGACATTCTATCCCACATGCTAGGCACAAAAGCATGTAAAGTAACTTTTCACTAGAGAGTATATCCAGACAGAACTCACATTTTACATATAAAATTCAGTAGTTAAATCACATCTAAGTCATTTTAGGCCTGACTGAGGATAACTTTTATTTAATTATATAAACAACTGATATGTAGGTTTGAAAACCAGCAACAAAATATCCACAAATAGCTAGAAATCTAAGTGAAGTGTTTTTTCGTTTGTTTTGTTTTTAAAGAACAGATGGAAGATGAAAAGGATAATGTCTTTTCTTTTTGTTTTATTTTTTCTAGGTCAGTGACAGACTCAAACTGGGTACCTGCAACCACTTTGGCTCACTGACTAGTGGTCTACCAACTGAACCACATTTCTAACCCCCCAAAGCCAGCCAGTTTCTTATCCATGACCTCAAGAAGGTCATGGCATTTCTTTGAGCCTATTTCTTCTGAGTATATTTGTGTATATCAACCATTAAATACCTCAAAAACTCCTTCTTGCTATAAATGCTATGGCTATGGAAAGTCACATAATTTTTCTCTGGAATTCTCCCCATTGACTGTAAAATGAGAATGACAAAGCTCACTTTAAAATTTAAAAAAGAAATAAAACAAACAACAACAAAAACAACCAACTCCTAACAGAGTGAAAGAAAACAGCACTCCAAGAAAAGCCAGAAGTAGAACTGGTAAATCAAAAAGTAACACTATACACAATTGCTAAAATAACCCTCCTTCTCCCTAAATGAATATTCTAGAAAATCAAATAGTACCTAGACAAGTTTTTTAGTGTAAAAATACAGTAAGAATTGAAGCTAGAAACTATTAAGATTCCTGACATTAGCCAAAGTGCAAGGCAAGTACTGCAGAGCTTCAAAGAGAACCAAGGAAAGTCAACGGTGTTTAGGAATTGAAAGTCAGAGAATGAAGATGCTAGTCTTATGTCAACAACAACAAAACAAAAAAACTGGCACTTTATTCCTCCCATAATGGCAGCTATCTCATATCTGACTACCCATAGGACACTTCCAAGGTCCAAAGGTCATTCACAGAGACAGCCATTCTTCTTTTTCCCCTGAAATAAACCAGTCCACACATTCAAACAGACTACTTGGCTGTCAAACACATTAAACCCATAAGTATCAACAAAGCTTCTGGTATGGAAAATTTATAAAATTGAATGGATTCCACATTTTGACCCTTTTTTTTTTTTTGGCCAGTCCTGGGCTTGAACTCAGAGCCTGAGCATTGTCCTTGGACTTTTTCAAGGCCAGAGTTCTACCACTTGAACCATAACACCACTTCTGGCATTTCCCTATGTATATGATACCGAAGAATCAAACCCAGGTATTTGTACATGCTGGGCAAGCACTCTACCACTAGGCCAAACTCCTGGCCCTTTTTTAAAAAAAATTTTAAAGCATGTTTTAGTTAAAAGCAGCAACAAATTGGCAGGAACAGAGTAAGTCCAGTAGAGATGGAACTCATTTTTCCATAAAGAAACTTCACTACATAATAAATCAGGAGTAGGAAATCTTTTTCTGCCATGGGCTATTTAGATATTTATAACATTCAAAGGCCATAAAAAAATTATAAATGCAAGCCGGGTGTGGTGGCTCACACCTATAATCCTAGCTACCTAGGAGGCTGAGATGTGAGGATCGAAGTTCAAAGTCGGCTTGGGCACTAAAGAACCTGAAACTCTAATCTCCAATTAATCACTAAAAAAATGGAAAGTGGGGCTGTGACTCCAGGGGTAAGGCAGTACCCTTGAGATGAAAAGCTCAGGGACAACACCCAGGCCCAGAGTTCAAGCCCCATGACCCACAAATAAATAAATGCATATATATATATATATATATATGCATATATATATATATGCATATATATATATGCATTTTATGGGCAGCCCATAAAAGTATGTCTGTCCTCTCATGTCAAAATAATTTCTGCAGGCTGCTTATGAGATCTGCTGACTGGAGGTTCTTCACCTCTGAAAAGCAAGCAATTGAACCTAGGCTTTTTATACACAAAATTTTGTGATAAAATACAAGATGTAGGGTTAAAAAAAAACACAATGTAATAATGGCTTTTCTACATACTCTAGAACATATTTTGTCTTTATAAACTAAAAGAATCTTATTTTTCACATGTAAAAATGAAATTTTTACATGTATACCAAAAAACTTAAAAAGATTTTGTTTTTATTGATTTGTTTTACTGCTTTGGGGGGGGGGCACACGGGCTTAAACTCTGGCCTGGGTGCTGCCCCTGAGCTCTATGGCTCAAGGTTACCGCCCTACCCTTGACCCACAGCCCCACTTCTGATTTCTAGTGATTAACTGGAGATAAGAGTCTCATGGCTTTGTATTGACCGCGCTAGTCTTGAACCATGATCCTCAGATCTCAACCTCCAGAGTAGTATTACAGGAGTGAGCCACTAACACCCAGCTAGTTTTACTACTTTTTATGTTAGCTGGCTATTTACATTTTGAATCTTAGAATTTAAGCAGTGTTGATCATAGTTGATAAAGGAAGCATAAGTAAAACAAAACAAATGTCCAGATGACTTAACATGCAGGAAGGACATCCAGGGTCTCTGGACAATTGGAATGGAAACCATCCCCTTCTACAATGGACTTAGTGTATACAAAAGAATTGAAACACAAGAAGTTCAATAATTTAAATACTCTTCAGTTCCTTTTATTTACCTAAACATTTTTAATATATTTGTATTGCTCATATAATTTATTCAGACGTTAGTCCTGTACCAGCACTCATGACACTGAGAATGTACCTTATAATTAATTACCCCTCTTCCTGTTTTCTCTCCCCATCACACATGGTACATTTCTAGTTTTGATACATAAAGACGTACTCAAAAAAAGCATGTATTGGCCAGAAGTTTGGCCTAGTGGTAGAGTACTTGCCTACATGCATGGAGACCCAGGTTCAATTCCTTGGAAACACATACATAGAAAAGTGGGTGGTGTTGTGGCTCAAGTGGTAGAGTGCTAGTCTTGAGGAAAGCCCAAGGACAGTGCTTAGGCCCAGAGTTCAAGGAAAGAAAAAAAAAAAAAAAAAAAGCAGGCTGGGTGCGGTGGCTCACGTCTGTAATCCTAGCTACTCAGGAGGATGACATCTGAGGATCAAGGTTCAAAGCCAACCTGTGCACTAAAGTCCGTGAGACTGTTAGCTCCAATTAACCACTAGAAAATGGAAGTGGAACTGTGGCTCCAGGGGTAGGGTGGTAGCCTTGCACGAAGAGCTCAGGAACAATGCCCAGACCCAGAGTTTAAGCCCCACGACCCACAAAAAGAAAAAGAAAAAGAAAAACATGCATTAAGAGCCATTTTTCCAACTATCTAGTGAAAATTATAGAATTCCAGTGGCAGTGGCACAACAATGCCAGTAATCTGAAAAAGCAGGTGTCACATTCTGTGATGCCTATAAAGGAATATCTCCGGGCCAGGAGTTTGGTCTACTGGTAGAGTGCTGGCCTAGCATGCACGAAAACCCTGGTTCAATTCCTTGTTATCACCACATACATAGAAAAAAAACTGGAAGTGGTGCTGAGGTTCAAGTGGTAGAGCTCTGGCATTTAGAAAGTCCAAGGACAGTGCTCAGGCCCTGATTTCAAGCCCAGGACCGACCAAAAACAACAAAAAAAAACCCTCAAACAAAGCAGAAGAAGTAGAAAGAAGTGAGAGAACAGTGGTAGACCTGGAGAAAGAAGAGGTCTATGTAGTTTGGAAGCTCTCTGTGCTGGACAAGCACAAACTACCTCTGCATCGTATCAAGGACAGGCTCATACACACACACATATATATACAAACAGTAAACCTGGTCTTTTTTTTTTGGGGGGGGGTGGTCATAGAGCTTTATCTCTGGGCCTCAGCACTGTCCTAGAGCTCTTCACTTTTGAGCCACGTCACCACTTCCAGTTTTCTGGTGGTTATCTGGAAATAACATTCTCATGGACTTTTTTTTTTTTTTTTTTTTTTTTGCCAGTCCTGGGCCTTAAACTCAGGGCCTGAGCACTGTCCTTGGACTTTCTCAAGGCTAGCACTCTACCACTTCAGTCTCAGCACCACTTCTGGCTTTTTTCTATGTATGTGGTACTGAGGAATTGAACCCAGGTCTTCGTGCATGCTAGGCAAGCACTCTACCACTAGGCCAAACTCCCGGCCCCTCTCATGGACTTTTTACCCAGGCTGGCTTTGAAACATGATTCTCAGATCTCTGTCTCCTGAGTAGCTAGGATTACAGGTGTGAGCCACTGACACCTAGAAGTAAACCTGGTCTTGATGTACATTATTTATTACCTAGTCTAAGGAAAAACTGTCAAATTTACAAAACAAGAAATGACTTTATAAAGAGCCAAAGTGAAATGATATGTTAAATTGAAACCCCTTTGTATAACACTACACATAAAGGTAATTTGGGGAAGAGTAAAAAAATAGCTAAAGTGACACAAAAGCAGGAAATTTAATTCTCAGAGAATTTTGAAAAGCATTGCAAAGGTTAACCTTAACGCATACCTGAGGAATAATCTTCTTTTTCTTATTATTTGCTGCATTGGGGCCAGAAAATAGCTTCTCCAGGGCAGCTAATGCAGCACTTGCCTTTGCCACTTTCTTATTTGGACCTGCACCTCTAAATTTCTGCCCATCTACTTCTACCTGAAATCAAGAACACCACTTTGTAATTATCCATAGTAGTTTTAAGTTAAATAACAAAGACAACACCAGAAACCAAACAGTGCCCAAAGAACTGATAGCAATTTTTTTTTTAACGTAACAGTTCAGGATACCCTGTGGCTGTGGCAAAGTAAGGCTGCATGTGTCTAGGAACACACCTCCATTACAAAGCGCTTGTCATGGCTTCCACCGGTTTCTGAGATAAGTTCATACTTGAGACCTCTTCTTTTTTCATTGAGCTCCATGACAGGATTTTTGCCACTTGCTGTGAGGATAGGGCCCTGAGTTCTTACCTAAAAGAGATAGTAAGGCTGAAGGCTTAATCGTTAAGTTTAGAAAACCAAACTTATTAATATAAATTGTTAAAAAGGTCAGTAATTAAAATGAGTAACTTCTGTACATTAATAGCAAAATAGCATCAAAAAGTATAGATACAATAGGCAGTATAAATGCTACAATTATATCTAACCAACCAGCCACTGGCCAGTATTCAAAACTTGATGTAGCTTGCCACTCCAAGGTGGTTTAGAGTCTGATCCATGTTTCTCCTGACCTAACCAAACTGCAAATGACAAAGAACATAGAAGAAATAAAATTCAAATGATGTCTTAAGGGTCCATTATTTCTAACCTTTAGTGCAGCTAGGAAGTAACTCTAATTTTCTTAGTCTTGCCAAACAGATTTAAGGGTACCTAAAGTAAAAAGCTATTGCTTTTTACTTTGAAAAGCAGTAGCTTTTTACTTCAATCCCGAACTTTAAAATTCAGTTCCAATGAAGATACTTCTTTGCTCTCAAGGAGATAGAATGTGCTAGGAACCACTGATCCCATTATTACAAAGAATTTATGTTATAGAACAGATGTGTAGAGTTGAGAGTTTGGCCTAGCAGTAGAGTGCTTGCCTCATATACACAAAGACCCAGGTTCGATTCCTCAGTACCACATACATAGAAAAAAGCCGGAAATGGTGCTGAGGCTCAAGTGGTTAGAGCTCTAGCCTTGAGAAAGTCCAAGGACAGTGCTCAGGCCCTGAGCTCAAGCCCAGGACTGGCCAAAAAAAAAAAAAAAAAAGAATAGATGTGTATTACTTGAAACATACTAGAAGGAATCACTTTTGAGGGAGAGAGGAGATGAGAAGATGGACTCAGGGCCTTGTAACTTTCTAAAAGCCACTCTACCACCTAATCCCCATGTCCCTAACCCATTTTGCCTTAGTTATATTTCAGATAGGGTCTGCATTTTTGTCTAGGGCTGCTCTTGGACCTTCAGTTTACTCAAGTAGCTGACCACGTAAGTAAGGTTACCAAAGCAGGCTTACTGGCTGAAATGGGGGGAAGGGTCTCCCCAGGGTAGACCTGACCAACTATCCTCCCAATCACCACCTCTCAAAGGACTAGGGTTATAGGAATATGTCACTATGTCCAGGGGATAAGATTACAAGTGTAAGCCTGGCATGGCGGCCCATGCCTGTAATCCTAGCTACTCAGGAGGCTGAGATCTGAGTCAGTCCAGCTACTACTTTTTTCTTGGGGGGGGGGAGAAGAGGGTGGGTCATGGGGCTTGAAATCACCTAGGCACTGTCCCTGAGCTCTTCAGATCAAGGCTACCAACCTACCCTTGACCCAACCCCAACTTCCCATCTTACAGAAGTTAATTGGAGTTAAAGAGTCTCAGGTCCTTTGGTGCTCAGGCTGGCTTTGAAACTTGATCCCCAGATCTTAGCATCCTGAGTATCTAGGATTACAGGTGTGAGCCACTGCACCCAATCCGTGAGACTCTTATCTCCAATTAACCACTAGAAAACCAGAAGTGCTGCATCCACAGGGGGTAGGACAATAGCCTTGAGTATAAGAGCTCAGGGACAGCACCCAGGCCCAGAGTTCAAGCCCCATGACTGACCAAAAAAAAAAAAGATTACAAGTGTAGAAAAGAAACAATGCCGGTATGCCTAATAAGGTTCAAGTGTAGAGAGAGGTAGATCCAAAAATAAAACAATGACATAAATATTACAAATATAATTTTAAAAAGGAAAATCCTGAAGGTTGAGTACTTTTTGAGGCCAAACATATGTGTAATTTCACCACAGTTACTCAAGAAATGCTGGACAAACAATACGAATGTTCAAAAGCCACCATGTGTCTCACACATGTGTAATTCTAGACACTCAAGAGGAAGGTTGAGTTCAGAGGATCAAGGTTTGAAGCCAGTCTGAGCAAGAAGTCTATGATACTCCTATCTACAATATCCACCAAAAAGCCAGAAGTAGAAGTGTGGCTCAAGTGTTAAGAGTACTAGCCTTGAGCAAAAAAACTGACAGGACCCAGACCCTGAATTCAAGTCCCATGATACACATAAAGTAATGGACATTAGCACTGTCATAAGGAAATATTCTGTAGCTGCTGCCTCAGAAGTGAAATCATGGGCAATCTTCTTGATACATTTTTATAATTTATATTTTAAATTGTCTTTAAAGGGGTAATGAGATTTCTTTTTTTCCAATACTAGGGCTTGAACTCGGGCTCTGGGTATCATTCCTGAGCTTTCTTAGCCCTGAATGTTTCTTAACACTCGGGTTTCTGTGGTTAATGGGAGCTAAAGAGTCTCACAGACTTTCTTGCCCAAGCTGGCTTTGAATGGTGATCTTCAGACCTAAACCTCCTGTATAGCTAGGATTATAGATGTGCCGGAGCCTGGCAAAAGTGGTAATAAGAAATCTCTGAAGGCAAATCTCTACTAATCACTCTCTACTCTTCCACTAAAAATCACTTTTTGTAAAAATGACTGCAGACATAAAAATATCTAAAAACTTCAGAGCTGGGAACGCAGCTCAGTGTCAGGGTACATGCTCAGCATGTGTATAGATGTCTCTGGGTATATTGTACAATGTGCAATTATTTTGAAAAATATTTCTAGTATTAAGTTATATAAAACCAAGATGTAAAACATCATGAAAACATGACTGTCTTCATGAAATAAATCTGGATGAAATAAAGCAAAATATTAGTAATGTCTGCTTCTACAATATGCAGGTTTATATATACTTTTGACTTTTTATTTTTTTCGACAGCTCAAATTTTCTACTATGAATATGTATCACTTTTTTTTAAGGGACAAAATAGAAAAATATACCTCTAAGGTACTGGAGGTTTCAGTTGTAGAATTTCCAGTATTATTGCTTGAGTTTGAAGACACTGTTTCATTTTTGCTTTCATTGTCTGACTTTTCATCGGAACTCATACATTCAATATCTGCATCGAAACCTGTTGGGTATCCCATTGCCTGTAAAACCTATGAAAATTATATCAAGATACAATTTTACTCCGTTTTATTCAGACACCATTGATCGCAGAGAGGACACTAAGAACAAGTTTCATATTTATAACATTTAGGTTCATAAAAACAAGAAAGGACAAGACAAAGCTAAAAAAATATGTAAATTTTTGGTTGAATATGGTGTTAAGTATGGAGGTAATACTTTATGAAAAATGAAGAAGTCCTCCTAAAATATATTTAAGTACAGAATGACAGAAAGAAAAAAAACAATCAAACCTGAGGTTAGTTTTGATTTGGTTCATTTACTTTGAAATGAGATGTAGAGAAAACAAGACAGTGAAGTTTAAACAATGAAATGATGGGGAAAGTCAAAGAACACACTGAAAACAGTACAGTGGACTAAGAAGGGAAAGATCTCAAAATGGAATCCTATAGTTCTCTGGTCCTCAAATTTCCATTGACAAACCAGGAAATTAGGTAAAGCTGACCTCTGAATTCTATACTCAATTTATTAAAGGAATTGGCCCACAATGGGGAATCAAGAATCTGCCTGCTAATTACAAAACAAAATCTCAAATGTTCTACTTACCAACAATGCTTTCAACTTAAACTGTATTTGAAAATTCAAAGTAAAGATTCAGTATCTGGGTTTGTTCATCATACTACGTTATTCAGGAACAAGTTATGGCTTCTACCTGCATCCTTCCCCTCAAGACTTGACAGCTTTATCACTACCTCCAATGTTCAAACTTCGACACCTAGGATTTCTTACACTTTTCTGAAATAAAGTTTTTTGAGCAATGTGTGTCTGTGTTCACAAGAAAATATTTATTAGTACATTTCCTTAGAAGTAGTTTGATACTGATGTCAGCTACTAATTAAAACTTTATTTTTATATTGGACTATTGATGACTGAACTCTGGCGCTTTACATACTATGCACCTGCTCAGTGCTGAACTACATCCCCAGCAAATAAAACAATATGTCAGAGGATAGAGAGATAAGTTCCAAAGATCCTTGCTTGTTATACCTTTTAGGTATTTTAAACTGATAAAAGTGTAAAAGCAATGCCACAGTTAAGTACAATGGCTCCATACCTGTCATCCTTGGTACTCCAAAGGTAGACTGAGACTAGCTAAGACAAAAAGTTATCTTAATCTCAACAGATAAACTTGGCATAGAGGCACATACTAGTAATCTCAGTTAGGTAAAAGATATAGACAGGAGAACTGAATGTTGAAACTATACCCTGGATAAAAAGAAGAAACTCTACCCAAAATAATAACTAAACAAAAAAATAGGCCCAGCAATGTGGACCAAATAATACAGCACTGCTTACTTAGCAAGTTCAAGGACCTAAGATCAACCCTAACAGTGTGAGAAAAAGGTGGCACTGTAGTATTTCATATTTCTTTATTCTAACAACAGTGCGCATCAGGATATCAACAGTTTCATCAGGATACCAACAACTTACATCTATAATCATAGCTTCTCAGGAGAAGAGGCTGGGAGGGTCATGGTCTGAGGTCGGCACAAGCAAAACCATCAGAGACTCCATGCCAATGAATAGCTACGTATGATGGTGTGTGCCTGTCTTTCCAGATACAGTAGGACATATAATAGAAAGATCAGAGACCAGGCCGGCCTGAGTAAAAAGTTAAAGAGACCCAGCTCAAAAATAACATGAGCAAAAAAGCTGGAGGTATAGCTCAAGGGCTAGAAGACCCCTAAAAAAGAAGCGCAAAGCCCTGAGTTCAACGGCAGCACCACCAGACTTTTTTTTACAAGAGAAAAAAAATTAGATATTTCAAAAAACTATTGCAGCCACATGAAAGAAAAACCTTCACAGACAATGGCATTATGTGTTAAGGATTTTGCCAATGTAAATAAAAGTGTTACTCTAAATATAAATCTAAATAAATAAATAAATAAAAATAAGAGCTTAAGTGGAACTTTGTACCAAGAGAAATAGAAATTAATTCATCCAATTCATATACAGGGAACTTGGCATTAAATCATAAATAAATAATTTGTATCCATTTGGGAATAAAGCCAAGAACATTTTTGTAATATCTTAAATTCTGAAAGTTTACACTAAGTATACTACATCACTTGGTTATAGCCTCATCAAAATTTTATAAAGAAAACACCTCCTCTACCAAGTCCTACAACTATATTCTCCTGAGAAATTTCATCCTAGACATTAGTCCAAAATTAATACAGACAATGTAAGCTAAAAGTTAAAACCTAAATGCCAAAAACGGTATATATACATAAATGTGCATATGACTGTACAAATATATATACATATATGAGTATATTGCATGTGGGTTGTATGTATGCATTTGTACATTGCATGTATATAAACCTACACACACAGAGAATGAGAGAGACAGGGACACAGAGAAAGGGACAGGAGACAGAAAGGAGAGAGACCTGTTGGGAATAGGGGTTCACACCTGTAATCCTAGCACTCAGGAGGCTGAGATGTGAGGATCGAGGTTCAAAGCCAGCTCAGGCACTAAAGACTGTGAGACTCTTATCTCCAGTTAATCTCTAGAAAAGGGGAAGTGGGGCTGTGGCTCCAGGGGTAGGGCGGTAGCCTTGAGCTGAAGAGCTCAGGGACAGTGACCAAGCCCAGAGTTCAAGCCCTGAGAAAAGAAAAGAAGTCAGACGGACGGACGGACGGACGGACAGATGGACAGAGACAGACATACAGACACCCTTTTTTCCTGGAATACAGAGGAGTCTGAGAAGATTAGCCTCAAAGACTGGGGCTAAGAATGAAAAGAAAATACATGCAATTCTATATATGGCTCATCACTGAAAACATTCATAGATTCTGTAGAATGGAGGTTTGATATCAGATTCTCATGACTCTAAAAGCCTCTCTCCCATCTAACCTTTTCCACAATAATTAAAGCTCTCTGCATAGAATTTAGCTGATTATGTACCTAAAGGTGTCCTTTGTGAGGGGATGGATACCAGGTTAAAGGAATGGGAAAAGAGCCATGCACTGGGGATCATGCCTATAATCCTACCACTCAGGAGGATAAGATCTAAGGACCTCAGTTTGAGGCCATCCCAGGGAGGCAGTCTAGAAGACTCTTATCTCTACTAAACTGCCCCCCAAAAAAAGCTAGAAGTGGAGATGTGGCTAAAGTGTTAGAGGGTAGCCAGACCAAGCTTATATGTATGTGGAGGTACCTATTTCTGTTTTTGTTTTTGTTTTGATTCTCTGGTGTAATTTGTCAAGTTACTAAGCTAGGACTGTGAAGAGTTTTATCTAGAGGACTTACTGTCATGAACACACTGCATGTGAAATTCTTCTGAATTGGAACCTATAGTACATAGTATAACCTTTATGGATGGCAATTTGGTAATGCATGTCTGGCACACAATAGTATTCTTAATACATTCTAATAAATTAACCAATTATTCAAATATGCTTTCCTTTTGGCCTACCAGTGTACCTTTAGAATATATCTTAGGAGACCATAAGATCAAAAGGATCGCAAAGCAGCAAAACTAGAAACACTGAAACCTAAAACAACTATAGTAGCTTGATTTAAAAAAATATATTTTTAGATAAGCAAAGAAAGATAGGTTCTCCCTCATGCTGTACACAAATATATAAAATATTCACACTAAATAAAAAATAAAAAGACTGAATTAAGGTTTTACACCCAATGAGTACAACCCCAAGTTTTCAAATGAATTTTTTTTTCATTTTACTTTTTGAATTTTACAAGTTTAAAAAAGAATAAAGGCTGGATCACAGTGTCAGCTCCCGAGTCTGCACTGTGTCCCTGGCCAGTCAGTTCACCATCTATTTCCCCTGGCCGGTCAGGTCGCCATCTACTTCCCCAATAAATTTACCTTTTTATATGAGACTGTCTCTGTGTGGTGGACTCTGGTGGGACATGGAATCCCCACCTGGAGGGATGTGGAATCCCCTCCTCTTGACCCCATAACATTTTTGGTGCAGGAGCCGGGAAGAGTCCTTAACCACAGGGTAACGCGTGGGTTCGAGTCCCACTGGTGAATGTGGAATCCCATCAATGGCGTCAGAATTCCCTCCAGGAATTCTTAACCATCTTTTTTGGGGAAATCGCCAGGGTGAAAAGTAAAGGCTTCCGGAGTCTTTACAGGCCTTACAAGGTGATCTAGGAACACGTTCAACATTTGGTTTCTAGTACCCTGGCACTCAAGTGAACCTATGCTGTGATTCCCAGCACCCCAACCACTGTGAAGGTAGCAGGAACGAACCACTGGGTTCATCACTCCTAGGTAAAGACAGCATGTGAGGATCCTGGACTTTCAGACTCCCAGAGAAGTCACTGAGGTCCCTAGCTGAAGTTGTCCTCCAGAACAGAAGAGGACTAGATATATTGTTCCTAGAGGTATGAGTGTTGCCCCGGGGAGGAGAATGTTACTGTTGATTGGCCCATGTGTGATTAATGAAATGTGCTTTAGTAAAAAAAGGATCAGTTATAAAACGGATGATCCTACACACCCAGTATAACCCCATTTGTACTAAGGTAAACTAGTCAAGGATTTGACTAGGCTAAAAGAAAAGTGGGGGTGTTAAGGGGAGCAAGGAGTGTTAAGGGGAGGAGGGACTGGCGCCATCCAGAATGCCTAAGAGTTCCCCGCACCATTGGGGAAGGTCGACAATGGTACAGTCCAGCTACCTTTGCCCTTCTAGGGAGGGGCAACCTTGACCTTCTCCCCCTCCCATCCCCACCCCCCCCATGAGGAGGGATACCCGCTTGGGTGGGGGTGGGCCTGCTTGGTGTGGAGACCTGCCCAATTGTGCGCCAACTCCAACTAAGGTGATAGGTAAATTCAAACACTGGGCTGTAACCCTATTGGCTACCTGCATGTGGCAAGAGTTGGCAATGGTCCCTCTGTGTATGTAACTATCCCACTGGTGGCCAGGTTCGACCGCATGTGTTTTGCCTTAAAAACCCAGCATGAGAGCTGCTCAGGATCACAGTGTCTGTCAGCTCCCGAGTCTGCACTGTGTCCCTGGCCAGTCAGTTCACCATCTACTTCCCCAATAAATTCACCTTTTTATATGAAAAAAAAAAAAAAGAATAAAGGCTGAATGCCAGTGGTTTATACTTGTAATCCTAGCTATTCAGGAGGTGGCTGAGAGGTGAAGATGGCAGCAGTTCAGTGCCAGCCCAGGCAAGAAAATCTATGAGATTCTTATCTCCAATTAACCACCAAAAACCTGGAAGTAGAGCAGTTGCTCAAGTGATAGGATGCCAAACTTGAGTGGGAGCCTTGAGTTCAATCAAGCCTAGTACCAACATGAGCCCCAGTACCAGCACACAAAAATCCATTATAAAAATGTATCACTGGGGCTGGGAGTGTAGCTTAATGGTAGAGTGCTTGCCTAGCATGCATGAAGATCCAGGTTTGATTCCTCCGTACCACATATATAGAAAAAGCTGGAAGGTGCTGTGGCTCAAGTGGTAGAGCTCTAGCCTTGAGAAAAGCCCAAGAACAGTGTGTGCTCAGGCCCTTAGATTTAAAGGCACACAACTGGAAAAAAAAATTTTTTTAATTAAAAAAAAATCACATCAAATAAAAATAGCATCTAACTTACATGGCAAATTTTGCTCTACTAAAAAAGAAAATCCTACAAACTATAACTGACTACATGTATCAAATCATAGATGCTTTTAGCAGTTATCACAGGTACATTTTTTGTGAAGATATAGATGAAGAGAAATGCTCATCTGATCTTTACATCAAAATAGCTGTGACTTTCGGGTTGTGTGGTTTACTTCACAAACTTCATCTATCATTTTATACAGAAATGAGCTCTAAATTTGTAACTCACTTTTAAGAGTACAGTATAGCTCAATTATTGTAAGTTTTATTAACCTTAGTCCTGGGTTGTCTTTTGACTAATTTTCAATTCATACTTTCATCATCATTTAGACACCCTCACTGTAAACATGGTAGAATACTGTTTAGTATTTGTATCACTTTGTTACTATTTTTGACACGTTCTAATCTGACATTATATACTTGTTTGTATATATAGCAATTACATATTTACATATATATGCTGTCTATGTCTCCACCATATCTTCATTAGAATGCAAACTCCCTAAGTACAGATCTTATTTTGTTAATTGCCATATTCCTAATATCCAAGACAATGACAACAGCACTTAATCTACATTAATAATATTTGGAAACAGAAGGACCATCAAAATAGTTCCCTCTTTTTCCACCATACTGTTACATGACAGAATTTTTCCTAAGTGAAAGTTAATCTCGAGTGAACATGATCTCTGACATGTTGGCATTACTCTACAAAAGGTTAAATGTCTCTATAGACACATCCAATTGGGATACTTTCCTATAAATCTACATCAATGATTTACTCTTCTAATAGAAAATATTCTTCTCGCTAGGCACAGGGGCTTACCCCTATAATCCTAGCTACTCAGGAAGCTGAGATCTGCGGATCAAGGTTCAAAGCCAGCCTGGGCACAAAAGTACCTGAGACTCTTACCTCCAATTAACGTCTAGAAATCAGAAGTAGGGCTTGGCTCAAGGGTAAGGCGGTAGCTATGAGCTGAAGAGCTCAGGGACAACACCCAGATCCAGCCCCATGACCCACACACACACAAAAAAATATATATTATATATATATAATATATATACATATTCTTCTCCACAGAAAGATTCTGAAGCACAAAACAGCACAATTCATGAAGCTACTATCAATATTTATGAAAGAAAATTATTGAAATTATAAAATATCCAATGATAGGAACACCTTTAAATAAGCAAGAATATTCTTATCATGTTAATCACAGTCATTAAAAATTTATACAATTAATGAAATAGCAACTGAAATAATTACAGAGCAAAAAATTACATGCACATTGTAAGCTCAAGTTTAAAAAATAGATTAAAGTTAAAAATAAACTATATACAAATATTAATGTTATATGCTATGTCACAGAACTATACAACTAATTTTTTTACTTATTTTTTCTCCACTTTCTACATTTCATGAAGTTAGCATAAATTATTTAACAACAAAAAATCATTTTGTGATCCAGAGGTAACGAAGTGTCTATGTTACTATCATTAAATTTTGAAGATACTGATAATTTACTATAGGAAAATAAGTACTTTTTAATCAAATAAAGACTAACAAAGCATTTAGTCAGTAAAAGAAATACAGTACCTTCACTGCTACGTGAAGTTTTGCTGTTTTCTTGGATGGTCCTGAGGCTTCATAAGTTGTGCCATCCACATCTACCGACATTGTGAAGACTGGGGCGTGGACAGGGCCAGACTGAGACAAGAGCTTATACTGAAGCCCAGGTCTGATCTGATTGAGCCTCATCAGTGCATTCATAAGGTCTATTGCTTTACTATCTAGGACTAATTAAAAGAGAAATAAGATCAGTAACATAAAAAAAAAATAGAAAAAAAAGAAAAAGAAATCACTACAAACTTCCTAGTATTTTGTAAGTGAAAACTTCAAAAAAAAAAAAACATATGCAAATGAATTTCAAGTACTCCTAAAATTACTTGTGCTCATGTAATTGAAGAACTGATGTATCAATTTCTATTTGTCAATATTAAAGTTTATTATCTAATGAATCACATAAAATATGAGTGTTCAATAATCAATTTCTCAGTTAAGATCTATTCTTTCTTTTTTTCAGGCAGTGGGTATTGGTCGTGGGACTTGAACTCTGGGCCTGAACGCTGACCCTGAGTTCTTTAGCTCAAGGCTAATGCTCTACCACTTGAGGCACAATGCCACTTCCGGTTTTCTGGTGGTTAATTAGAGGTAAGAGTCTCATGAACTTTTGTGCCCAGGCTGGCTTTGAACTGCAATCCTCAGATCTCAGCCTTCTGAGTAGCCAGGATTACAGGTGTGAGTCACAATGCCTAGTGAGAGAGATCTATTCCAAATGAAGTCCATTCTTCATTTTTTATTTTGCTTTGTGAGGTTGTTAAGCTTTTCTAGTTTACATAGATAAAACAGAAGATTTTACATACTTTTTCTTAAGTTTCGTTTCATCTTCTTATTGGGATCTTTATCATCCCCTAACCCATCTTCAAACGGCCTCTTTATAGCTGAAGACCCAGCACCTAAAAAAATATATAAAAGCTTCACTGTCAGTCAAAACAATGGTTCCACTTACTAGTATGCTGAGATAGGAAAATCTCAGGAATCGCAACAAAGATCACACAATCTTTTCATTGCCCAATTAAAAATCTAGAAATGTAAAATATTTTTACTCAATTTAATATTAACAATTTTATAAATGTATTTTCCCATTTATCCATTTTTACACATAAATATCTACACATAGACTATGGCCTGAATGTTTCTCTCCTCTCAAAATTCATCTGCTGAAACTTAATCCTCCATATAGTGGTATTGGGACAGAGAAATAAGGAGGTTATTAGGGCACAGCCCTTATAATTGGGATTAATGAACTTGTACCAAGAAGCCAAAAGCAGTTTTTCTAGTCTGCCTAAAGGACACAAAGCAGGCTCTATCTGAAAGTAATGAGCCCTTACCAAATACCAAATCAGCTATAGCTTTAACTTAGAACTTCCAATGTTTGGAACTGTGGGCAAAAATATTCTGTCATTCATAAATAATCCAGTGTTTCATTATAGTAGCCCAAACAAACTGAAATAGTATATATTTACATGTCATTTACAGGCAAAAACTCTGGAAAATGTATACCAAAATATTAAAGGTAGTCACCTGTTACTAGGATTTTTATTCATATCTTTCTTAATGTTTCTAAAACAGAGAATCTATTATATGCACAAATTTTAAACAATATGTTAAGTCTGACTATCAAACCATAAGATTCTTCTGCCACTTTAAATCTCATCCAAGGGGTTCTTCATAAATATCTCTTCCTTGCCGGCGTGGGCACGGTGGCTCATGCTTGTAATCCTAGCTATTCAGGAGGCTGAGATCTGAGGATCAAGGTTCAAAGCCACCCCGGGCACAAAAGGACCTGAGACTCTTACCTCCAATTAACCTCTAGAAAACAAAAGTGGGGCTTGGCTCAAGGTAGGGTGGTATCCTTGAGCTGAAGAGGTCAGGGACAGCACCCAGGCCAAGTTCAAGTTCCATGACCCACAGAGAAAAGTCTCTTCCTAAAGTTCTTATCTCGTATCAACTTCATAACAATCTCTATGGTATCAAAAATAAAGGATATAAATATATACATTGATTTTTTATGTATGTCCTCAGGTTTTTTTGAAGTTCAAAGGTGTTTTATCTTTTTCTATTTCATAAAGAATCCCACCAGAAGCTGGCGGCTCACACTTGTAATCTTAGCTACTCAGGAGGTTGAAATCTGATGATCACAATCTGAAGCCAGCCTGGAAAGAAAAGTCTGTGCAACTCTTATCTCCAATAAACTACTGAGAAAAGGCCAGAAGTAATGCTGTGGTTCAAGTGGTAGGGGGCTAGGATGAGCACAAAGAAGCTCAGTGCCCAGTCCCTGAGTTCAAGCCCCATGACCAGAAAAAAAAATTCAGCACAAAACTTAGAAACAAAGAAAGGGAGAATTAATCAAAGTCTTAGACAATGCAGCCAGTTAATATTTCTGTCAAGTATAAGACAGAGGCTTTGCTATCCAAGTTTAAAGAGGGCAAGGAAGGAGAAAAAGCTCATCAACCTGTCCAAGTATGTTAAATAATTCTGTCTTCAACTTTAAGATGTAGGTGTTAAATTTTTACCAAGGGAAAACTATGCCCAAGATAAACATGACACAAGGTTTCCAAATGTACCTAGTGAGTAAGAATTTGCAATACTATTAAGATTGTATTTTTTTTATTTTCCCCTAGGGTAAGTACTGACTTCAGCACTTGCTTAAGTCTCTATTTACCACTCAGGTCAATCAATTTTGATTGATGTTCTCTTACCAGAAGATAACCTCTACTTAGGGTTGTGTTTTCTTTACATTACATAGAAGTATTGAGTGTGCTAGTATTGAGTGTCTAGTCAATCTTCACCCACATTAAAAGCAAAAGCTCCATGGCTAAGAATGTGGCCTAGTGGTAGAGTGCTTGCCTAGAATGCAGGAAGTGCTGGGTTTGATTCCTTGGTACCACATACACAGAAAAAGCCAGAAGTAGTTCTGTGGCTCAAGAGTAGAGTGCTATCCTTGAGAAAGCTCAAGAACAGTGCCTAGGCCCTGAGTTCAAGTCCCAGGACGGACGGACAGACAGAGAGAAAGAAAAAAGAGAAAGAAAAAAGAGAGGGAGATAAAGAGAGGGGGAGGGAGGAATGGAAAAGAAAAATATCAAGCTCTGACTGAAAATCACAAATGTACAGATCTAGTATCTATATCACCTACATGAATTGCATTTTATGGAATAAATTCAACTTACCATCTCAGCCATTGAAAAAGTAGTGAAAAGTTTGGAACTAATAGTAACAGGGGAAAAAACAATCTTGCTATTAAAAATTTTTAAAAAATAGAAAGCAAGTTTAACCTTGATAGCATATACTAATGAGACATGCTCATTTTGAGGCAACAATTTTTTTTGGGGGGGGGCACCAGTCCTGGTGCTGGAACTCAGCACCTGAGCACTATCCTTGGGTTTTCTCAAGGTCTCCTGCTCTGCCACTTGAGCCACAGTACCACTTGAGGCTTTTTTCTATGTATGTAGTACTGAGGAATTGAACCTGGGTCTTTGTGCATGCTAGGCAAGTACTCTCCCACTAGCCCAAACTCCCAGCCCCAATTTCTTTAATATTTTAAGTGTTACCATGTGCCTGGTAGATCTTTATATGCACTAACTAAATCCTTATAAGAACACTGTGAAAGCCAGTGCCCTTTTCATCCAGGTTATAAATTCATTCAACAACACATATTCAGTGTTTACTATGCAGAGAACTATTTTAGGCACTGAAGATCTACCAGGGAACAATCATGCTGTTATAAAGAGTTTTAAGACTTGTCAGGCACCAGTGGCCCACACTTGTGATTCCACCTATATTCAAGAGGCTAAGCTCTTGAGGATCTCAGTTCAAAACCAGCCCAGGAAGGAAAGTCCATAAGACACTCATTTCCAAATAATTACACACACAAGGTAGAAATGGAGCTATGGGTCAAGTGCTTGAATGCTAGCATTGAGCAAAAATAAAAGCTCAGGAACAATGCACACACACCCTAAATTCTAACTCTAGGACCATCACCAACACACTCACACACACCCCACTTCCCTCCCCCCCACACACACACACATGCTCATGAATCACGTCTGTAATCCTGCTACTCATGAGGCTGAAATTAGAGGATCGCAGTTCAAAGCCAGCCCAGGCGGGAAAGTCTGACATTTATCTCTAAGTAACCACCAGAAAACAAAAGTGGAGCTATGGCCCAGTGTGGTAGAGTGCTAGCTTTAAGCAAAAGAGCCCAGGGACAGTGCCTATGCCCTGAGTTCAAGCCCAGTAACACCATAACCAACAAAAAAAAGTAAAAAAGAAAAATGCTTACAACTTGGTGGTGAAAGGTCATAGAGGATAGTAGGGATTCTTTCAGGAGGAAAAGATATTGCTCTTTTATACAATAAAAGAGAGGTCAGAAAGGTATCACTGATGAGACAAACTTTTGATGTAGACCAGAAAAAGTAAGAGTGAATTATTTAGCAAATTGGGGAAATGGATGGTGGTAGCAGATAATGAAGAGAAACTGATTATAGAAAAGCAACAATCTTCAACCCTGGTGCTATTAATTGACTAAGTCACAATTCCACTCCTAGTATGTGAGAGTAAATAAATCAAAAAAGATTTCTTATGGATTCCAAGTTCAAGGACAACTTAGGGACCATAAAACAATGCTTGGTCTTACAAAACAACAACAAAAAAACTGATGAGACCAATAAGAAAAGTTAGACAAAATGTAGAACATCTATTCCTAGATAATGAATAACTGTAAAGTAAAAACAGAAGTAAAATAAACCTTGGGGAGGAGCATCTCTCTTAGGAACATTATTCAAACACAGTTAACAAAAATAACTGTACAGAATACTTCTATATTTTCCAAATATGTAATGTGTCACAAAAAACTAACTAGGTTTCAGGACTCATAAGTCAAAGCTGAATGAAGTTAAGAATCACAAAGAAAAAAAAGTGGGTAAACCTACATACTACATGCTATGGTTGTGAAATGCTAAGGGTAAGATAAATTGGAATAGTCCATACTTCACAAATTCTGAATCCTAGTCGCAAATCATCTTGATATCTAACTGCATTAAAACGATCTAGAATTGCAAATTCCAGGGGCACACAAAAAAAATTATCCTCCCTACACAAAGATATATGTCACGCGATGGTGACTCACACCTGTGATGCTAGCTACTCAGGAGGTTGAGATCTGAAGATCGTAATTCAAAGCCAACCAATTAACCAGAAAAAGAGGTGTTGCTATTGCTCAAAGTGGTGGAACCTTAAGTTCAAGCTCCATGATTAACCAAAAAGAGATAACATTATTTTAAGCTTTAAATTCTCTATAATTTTTCATTAAGTATCTCCAGTAGTCATAATTATCAGGCAGATGAGAAGACACAATGCTGTGATCAAACAGAGAAAAAGCAGATAACAAAAATCGATCCCAAATGACATTTCAAAACAAACTTAATTAGAAGTATGAAAAGACCTCAAATAGGCAAAGTAATTTTAAGCAAATAGCACAATGTTGGGAGTATCGCAAAACCTGATTTCAAATTATACTTCAAAGTCATAGGGACAAAAACAGCATTGGTACTGACACAAAAACAGACATGTATACCAATGAAATAGCAAGACTTCAACAAAGATACTAAAAATACATGCTGGAGAAAAAAAATAACCTCTTCAACAAATGACATTAGGAAAACTGGGTATCTAAGTACAGAAGATTGAAACTAGACTCTATCTCTTACCATGCACCAAAAAAACGAATTCAAAATGGATCAAAGGTCTTAATATAAGATGAAAAATTCAGAAAACACTATGGAAAAAACAACTGAAAAAAAAAGTACAGGAAACGACTTTCTTAGAAGACTCCAAAAGCTCAGGAAATAAGAGCAAGTATTCACAATGGAATTGTATATATAAGAAAGCTTCTACACATCAAAAGAAACTATTACAAAAATGAAGAAACAGACTTTGAAAAGACTAAAGAAAATCTCTGCCAGCTATTAATGAGGCAAAGATTATCCAGGATATTTAAGATCTCAAAAAATTAAACACCAAAAAAACAGATAATCCAATTAATAAATAAGCAAGTACAATGTCCAATAAATACATTATTTAAAATGTTCAATATCTTTAGTCACAAAAGAACATACAAATTTCTACAACACTTGAGATGTCATCTCACCTGTCATGATTGTCATCAAGAAAACAAATAACAGAATGGGAAGGTGGCTTAGTAGCATGACTTGAAATATAATGAAGATTATGATGTTATGATGACTAACTTCAGAATATATATGCCCTCACAGAGGAGAAGTAATTTATTTTTAAAAAGCCATATTGCTAGGCAAAAAACAAATGATAAAACTCATATGATTCAAGTTCTCAGATAACAGCAAAATAAAGTGGAAAAAATAAAAAATCCTCATTTGACTACACATTAACCAATGATACTTAGAAGATTAATGGCATTTGGAATTAGCCTTTTTCTTTAATGTATGCTATAGTTCAATACGTCAGTAAAGTAAATTGAGGAGGAGGGATGCTCTTCTGTGTCAAACGTTGCCACAGCCAGACACTATTTTATCTCCAACTAACCACCAAAGTAACCAGAAGTAAAACTGTGGTTCAGGTGCTAGAGCACTAGGTTGAGCAAAAAACAACAACAACAACAAAAAAAACCCAAGCCCCAAGGTTAAAACCCCAGGACTAACACCAAAAAATAAAAAATACATATATAAAACTAATGTAGCTGAGCATTAGTGACTCACACATATAATACTAGCTATTGAGAAGGCTAAGATCTGACGACTGTGGTTCAAAGCCAGCTAAATTAACCACCTAAAGGCCAGAAATAAAGCTGTGACTCAAGCTTTGAGCAAAATAACTAAAAGACTGCCCAAGGACCTGAGTTCAGGCCCTAGCCCTAGTACCATAGTTAGAACGGAAGGGAGGAAGAGAGGGAGGGAAGGAGGGAATGGAGGAAAGGGAGGGAATGGAGGGAGGGAGGGAGGGAAGAAAATCATTTGTTCTCTAATTAAGGACTTGTATGAATGGCGTGACGAGGGTTTAACTGTCTCTCACATTTAATCAATGAAATTGACCTTTCCGTGAAGAGGCGGAAATTTAATAATAAGACGAGAAGGGAGGAAGGGAGGGAGAGAAAAAGGGAGGAAGGGAAATTAGATAGATAGATAGATAGATAGATAGATAGATAGATAGATAGACAGACAGACAGATAGATGGACAGATAGATGGACAGATAGATAGATATAGATAGATAGATAGATAGATAGATATGAATTAATGAATGTTGCTACAAAGTTGGCCACAACAGAAATGAAAATGGGCCCAGGAGTTTGAAAATGGGCCCAGGAGTTTGGCCTAGTGGTAGAGCATCTACTAGTATGCACAAAGACCCAGGTTCCATTCCTCGGTACCACACATGTTGAAAAGCCGGAAATGGTACTGTGGCTCAAGTAGTAGAGCACTAGCCTTGAGGAAAGCCCCAAGGACAGTGCTTAGGCCCTGACTTCAAGCCCCAGGACTTGCAACAAAGGTCGGGGGGGGGGGGGAAGGACTGAAAGCAAACTGCTGAATGAAAAAAAGAGAAAAGCCACAGGTGATAAAGAAGGAAGCTGGATATATAACAGGTTCAAAAAAGAAAAAAAGCGAGGCAAGGGAGAAATAAGCTCCTTTTTCCAAGAATCCTAAGCTAAAGAGGAGCTGAAACATAAACTATTTGGGGGAGCTGTAAAATTAAGAGTCCGTTTGCTTGAGATAGGGGATGTTATAGCAGGTTTCTATACTGATGAAAATGACTCAATAGAGAAAAACTATGTTTTAAGAGAAGTAACTAAAGGAATGATGTCAATTGGCAGGCAAGAGGGACTCTAATAAATGGAACAAGGAGAAAGGCTGGTCTTTTTTATACAAGAGGCTGGCAAAAGTAAATAAATAAATAAACATATACTAGAGAGCATGCTTATGAGCCAGAGAACAAAAGCAGTGTAAAAGATATAAGAATGAAATGATTAAGGTAATTTAAATCAATGGTGAGTTTAAGGAATAAGAGTATTAGACAGAGGAATCGAGAGTAAGTTAAAAAGTGAAACTCTTAAAAATACAGTTATGGAAAGAATACATCTGATACTGTTAATGCTGCAGACAGTTCTAGGGCCTATCGACAGAATAAGTACCTGAAATGAGGTAGAATGACAAAAGTATTTGTGGAAAAAGTAATTAAGAAATCAGGATGTCAGAGTTTGAGACAGAGAGAAAAAGAAAAACCTATATAGGAGACATCAAGAATTACGAACAAAAGCTAGATGCCAGTGGCTCACGCCTGTAATCCTAACTACTCAGGAGGCTGAGATCTGAGGATTTTGGTTCAAAGTCAGCCTGGGCACCAAAGTTCATATGATTCTTATCTCCAATGAACTACCAGAAAACTACAAGTGGTAGGCCATGAGTTTGGCCTAATGGTAGAGTACTTGCCTAGCATGCACGAAGACCTGGATTCTATTCCTTGGTACCACATACATAGAAAAAAAAACAGAAGTGGTGATGTGGCTCAGTGGCAGAGTGCTAGCCTTGAGGAAAAAGTCCAAAGACAGCGCCCAGACCCGGAGTTCAAGCCCCACAACTGACAAAAGGACAAATGCCTTAATACCATGAAATATGTTTTTTGCTTTGAGGTAAGTCTTGCTATGCAACCCAGGCTGGTCTCAAACTTCCAAATCATCCTGTCTCAGCTTTCTGAGTCCTAATATTATAGGTATGCACCACCACACTTCTGGTATGAAACAGTTTTGATTGGTCAAACAAGAAACAGTTGGACTTCACTGAAGAAGACCTACTGTAATTCTGTTGCTTAAACAGATTGCACAACTACACTAATTTTGTTTTTAGAATAGTCTCAATTGTGAGAGGTAAGTTACTTCATGGTAAAGAATATCTGGTATTAAAGACTCCACCCTTTGGTATAACATGAAAGGAAGAGGGAAGAAAATAAATTGTTTTCTGACACACATTATTATATATTCACATTTGAGCATCTGCTATATTAAAGGCCCTGAGTCAAGACATTTTAAGCTGCCAATAGCCAATAAATAAGAAAAATGGTAAGATCCCTACTGATGGAGGTAAACTCATTTCTCAAGACCTAAACTAATAAGTAGTATAGCAATGACTAGAATCCAGATCATTCTGACACTCTTTCTGCTTAAAATTCTTAAGTTTAGTCAAATCAGAACAAATGGAAGATGGTATTGAAAAAAAATATTTTGCCAGTCCTGGGCTTGATTTCCGGGCCTAAGCACTGTCCTTTGGCTTTCCTCAAGGCTAGCACTCTACCACTTAAGCCACAGCACCACTTCCAGCTTTTCTATATATGCGGTACGGAGGAATCAAACCTGCTAGGCAAGAAATCAAACGTGCTAGGCAAGCACTTAGCACTAGGCCAAACTTCTGGCCAATGATATTGAATTTTACAATATACTTTTCTTTAACATTTGTTTTCTCTTTGGTGGTTACATAATTCTTCTACCCATGCGCTGTGCTCTCATAGCTGTAATCATTATTACTCAGGAAGCTGAGAGCTGGAGGACCTCATTTCAAAGCAAGCTCAACAGAATACTCATAAGACTCCATTTCTAAAATAACCAGAAAAAACCTGGAAAAGGTGTGGCTCAAATGGTTGAGTGCCAGCCAAACAAGCAAGCTAAGGAAAGCTTAAGGCAAAGTTCAAACTCAACCTAGCAAAACACATATGTATGTATATATGCCTGTATGTGTGTATTTTGCATGTACATACATATTTCCAAATATGAATAAGATCATCATAATCATAAGTAACAGTGCCAATATCTCCTCATAGCTTATACAATGTATTCATAGATCAAAGTTCAAAGTATGATACCTTAGTTTTTGTAGTAACAAAACCTGGCAACAACCACAGAACAAATTATAACAAACTGATGCAACTGATGGAACTATATGCCAAAAAGGTCAAGAGAAAAGCAATCCATTTTCTTAAATAAGACTTGGATGAATAATGATTTAAGTTCTCTAAGTTCTAATAAAAGGCAAACCCCCAAACAAAATACTTTCACACTCACCTTCTTTATCAGTAACGGACCAGGAATACTTCTGAAAAGGCTTACTAGAGGGAAGGGGGTCCATCTCCAACACTTTATAAATCTGGCCAAACGCTGACAGTCTAAGTGCATGCTAAAAAATAAACATTTTATTTAATCAGATTTTAAAGGTCATTCTTGAGTCTAGCTAAAAAGACATTCGTTAAATGCTGCTATGTTGATGGCAAAAGTCCTTAACAGCATGCAAGAAAGATTCTGAAAACAAAGTTTCAATATCTTTCTAAACACAATAGTAGCTAAACTTAAACACAACAGTGCTTTCTAAGCACAATCATTTTCTAGTCTTGTTACCTGTGCACTGTGAGTAATATCTTCTTTTTGTTGAATGGTCATATAGCTCAAAGCATCTGTTGGGTCTCGCTCACAAGGATCATGAAGACCAGGACCTCCTTTAGCAAAGACAAAGAAAAATACAAATGTCAAGTCAAAACTAAGTTTAGAATTCAGCAAAATGACACAACACAGTAGGGGGGGAGGGATTCAAGGAACTAAATAGTCTGCTTATTCTCGTTTCCAATATTAACATTTAAGTGTCCTTATTTTATAATGAAAATCACTTGTGTATCCAATACCAAAAACGGGTCTTACTCTGAGAATTTAGAAAAGGATTACATATGGAAAATGAGACCAAATTTAATGTTTCCAAATTTAACACAAACTGCAAGCAGAATTAAATTCATTCATTTTAAACAATTACCAGCATTTTCAGACTTCTAGGTAAGGCAGACACAATTTCTATTAGTACCCTTTATGTTAGTATATATAAAACAAATTATAATTACTAAAAAAGTTTTATTACACCTTTCCAGCACACAAACATTCTAGTTGCTAAAATTCCAAGGAAAATAACTCCTACACAACTTTTTCCTATGCAGAGAACAAATTTAACATATGTATAGACAATTTAACTAAAATGAGGTTTTTCTGATTCTTCTGCCTCCAGAGTTTGAAACCCTTACCAGGAAGTAGTATTCCAGATGCCAAACACTCCATTACTCGTCTCAAGGCCTCCCCAGCGCCCAAAGGTCTATTACAAGTACCTATAGACTTTTCACATATAAGCTCTAGTGGCTAGAAGATATTAAATTACAAATTAGTACATGCACCAAGTGTTAAAAGGGATTCCAGTTAAATGTGAGCTGACATTTCTATCTATAAGGGAAGCCAAAAACATAAAGACAGTTTAACATTTGAGGCCTGCTAACATTTTCCCCAGGATTATCAACTTTAACCCAATCAATTCTTTAAATCAAGCATTTCTGAGTCATTTTCTGAAGAATTTTTCTAAGAGCAAAAGAATTAATGCTAAAGAAACTATGACCATCTAATTAATTTAATGTAAGTTAGTAATAGCTAGTAACTAGCCAATGTACTAATCTAGACTACCTAACTGCCATTTAACTTAGGAAGCACTTAAACTATAAATATATCAATGTAAGAACAAAATTTCAAACAGTCTGATCCAAGTATTATAACTGGAGAAAAAAAGAATAAATTTCCATATTTAACAAATTGACAATCATGAAACAAAGTAATATTGTTGATTACTTTATACTTGCCTCTTGACAGCTTTAACTGACTTGGCTGAAAATGTTCTTAAATTGTATCTTTATTGGATCAGGCATAACTTCCCAATTAAAGATAATGTCAATGATATAATCAGTTTAAGTATGCCCTTTGTATATAACTTTAATTACTAACATGTACTTAGTTTTTTTTAAACGTCTCCACTTAAAGAGAATATAGAACTACAGGTTCCTTATACTAGTCTATAATATAAATATCCACTGCATTAAAAGATACACTGAAAGCCAGCTAGTGAGGCTTTCACAGACAGTAGGTGACGACTTATCCAATGGTTTAGTCAACTATCAATGCAGAGATAAGGACGGAAAGACACTTCTAAAACCTACAAAATCTCTTTGTCAGAAAAAAAAAATTCAGGCTCTAGAACATAAGTAATATAAGGTAGAAGAAACAAGTTAAAAATATAAAAAGATGCATAATTTTTCTGGGGCAGAAACACATAATGCATCCCTTAGCTTTTGTCATTTTATAATAATATTGTTTTTACAGGATTTCCACTGCAGTACTTCAGAACTTGCCTTTAACCATACTTAACTACTTACCCATCCTTTCAGTGGTGCCCATGTGGGGACTCTGTTGCACAAATCACGCAGAATTCGAAGGACAATTACACATGATTTTAATCCATTTGCCCTTGCCTAAAACAAACAAAATGATTCCAATATCCCTTCTGAAATCCATTCTTCATTTTAAGCATATTGATCATGGATAAGTTGTTTAGAGTGAATACTAATTTGTAAGTCATTCAATGGTTTTCAAGCAAACAAAAAAAAAAAAAAAAAGAAAGCATCAAAGCAGTAAATTGTGTTCCAAAAGCGATGTTCAAGTGAAAGGAGTACAGTCTAAAAATTCTTCTTGTAGCTTCATGGAAATTCCATTCCAACTCTTAACTTCTCTATGTGTATATTTACAAACCAAGACACCAGTCAAAGTTCAGAGTGCTAAGCCAAATGAATTATGATAAAACATCATTAACTATAATAGAAACTATGCTAAGCATCTGATCCTAAATTGATTCATTCACTCCAACAACAACCCTATGAGCTAGAAAATATCCCCATTTTATACAGCACACAGAAACTAGTAAGTGGCAGGTGTTCCAAATGAAACCTGCACAAGGCTAGAATAATAGTAAGATAATAACAAAAAGCCAACCTGAAACCATTTGGCATGTCGAAGAGACGCCAAGGCGTTCAGGCATTTTTGCCTGTCCAATAAGTCCGGAGGATCTTTCATCGAAACATTTTCTAATGATAAATGGAATAAAGAGAGACAGATACAATTTGAAAAGGGAGTCCTCTCAAATTATCAAACAATAAAAAATAAAAAGAACAGGATCTGAGTGAACTAATAAGATTCCCAGAAATGTTCATGATTTAGCTTTGTTGCTTTTTCAAATTATATGCACAATTATTTTAAGTCATCAAAACAGGATTTCTATACAAGCACAGGAGAGTATAAAGGTATTCATTTAGTTAACAAATAGGTGACCACTTTTTCTTACAATCTGGGATCTTATTAATAAGCATGTATAACATCATAGGACACAAAATAAGTACATAGCACTTTTTCCTTTGATAGAGTATGAAGAAAAGAGATTTGGGACCAATGACAGTAACATATTTTTTTCAAAGGCATTCTGATCACTGATAAATTTTTAAGAAAAATCTAGCTTTTTTCTTTTTCTGAACCAAAACTATCAAAACTACAAATGCAAATTGAAATACATTTCAGGTTACATATTCCTTCAGGAAGAAAAAAGAAAATATAACCCCGCTGGGCAAATCTTAGCTACTCAGAAGCTGAAATCTGAGGTTTGCAACTGAAAAGTCAGTCCAGGCAGTAAAGTCTATGAGAGTTTTTATCTCACATCAACTACCAAAAGAAGCTGAAAACAGAGCTGTAGCTAAAGTCCCTTTAGCAATAAAGCTAAGGGATTAATACCCAGGCCCTGAGTTCAAGCCCTAGGACTGGCACAAAACAAACAAAAAAAAGTAACACAAACCAGGTACAAGTGACTCATGCCTATTATCCTAGCTACTCAGGAGCCTGAGGAGGATCACGGTTCAAAGCCAGCCAGGTGCAGGAAAGTCCATGAAACTCTTATCTCCAATTAACTATCAAAAAGCTGGAAATGGAGCTGTACCCAGTGGTGGAACACTAGCCTTAAGCAGAAAAGCTCAGACCATGAGTTCAAGCCCCAGGACAGGCACACAAAAAAAGAAAAGAACAGTAACTAAAAGACAGCCTTAACAATTTAAACTTGGTTTACATGGCTCATGGCAGCATTAAAAATTCAAATATATAATAATCAAACTTGATACATTTCAGTGTCACATGATACAAAATCAGTGTTTATATGGCCAAAAGGTGTGTGTTTTGTTTATTTGGGGTTTTTTTTGGGGGGGGGACCAATCATGGGGCTTGAACTCTGGGTCTGGGCATTGTCCCTGAGTTCTTCAAAAGTGTGTTTTTTAAATATTTTCAAATCTGGTTGTATTATTTAGAAACATGAAATATACAAATGGTTTCTCAAGCAACAAACTTGGTCTAATCTAATTAAGTCAGATATTTCATTCTCTCTTAAGACCACTTCTAAATGTAAAAGAATGCTCCAACATTTCCTCTCAGTAGTCTCCTTACAGTATTATTATACTAATACATTTGTATGGGTTAGGTGATAAATACATATATGTATATTTTTAAGATATTATAGAAGAACACTGACACTCCTTGATTTTCTTAGTTATCAAAACATTATTATGGCAAGTTCAATGCTTACTGTACTTGATTTAAATTTAAAAAAAAATCAGCCAGGCTCTGATGGCTCCTAGCTACTCAGGAGGCTAAAATCTAGATTGTGGTTTGAAGCCAGTATGACAGGACAGTCCATGAAGTTCTTATCTCCAAATTGCCATAAAACCAGAAATGGTGTAGCTCAAAGTGATAGAGCGCTAGCCTTGATTGAGCAAAAAAGCTCAAGGACAGTACCCAGGTGCCGGGTTCAAGCCTCACTGACCCCCCCACCAAAAAAAATTACTAACTAAACCTGAAGGTATAATACCCAAACGAAAATAAATCTACTAAGGAAGAACTGTAGATTCTTTCTATGTACTTCAATACTCTAAAGGATCAAGTGCTATCCACTTATTTTCTGATCAAGCGAGCTCTACAGCAGATACTTGCATTGTTTCCCATTAACCTCTCCAAACAAAGAATCACTATATGGTATCTCATTCCATTACCAGACCCCTTCTTCTTATAAAATGGGAAGCTTATAAAAAATAATTATTAATGTAGATTTATTTATGAACACAAACAAATATACTATAGATGTTATAGATAATCTAGCTCCTGAAACGTCCTCAATTTTGTCTTTGGAGACACTCAAAGTACACAACACATCTTAATGCTATAATGTCAAAATGGTTAATTGCTGCCAATACAAGCATCTGTGTAAAGCTCATTTAACAAAACAAACTACTGTAAATGAATGATTAGAATCTCTTAAAAGTTAGACATATCAAAGGTTGACTGACTGGTAAGTAGCATAACTCAAATGAAAGGCATGAACCTTGCTTATATTTTGTTATTCCAATTTTTAAATTATCAGTTAAGCAAGCCAAGTCTTAGTCTACAATCTTACAAAGTTGGAATGTCAGGAAGAGGGAGACAAGGGAAGAAGAAAATGAGGTACAGGAGGTTTAGACAGGAAAAGACAGGCAAGCCAAAAATCTTCTTGTATGTTCTAGTATTTCATCCAGCAGTCAGAGCATATAAATATTTTACTCTGATTTTAACTCAGGTATTTGTAACTGAGAACAATAGAAAATACTTTTATAAGTTATTTTATATTGAACTCAGTTTAGAACTACAAATTGTTATTTAAAAAAATAAAATCAAGACATCAACTTGCTATACAGACAGTCAACATTTGGAAACAACAGATTATACCAAAAAGATGAAAGGGACAGGCACTGAACAGAAGTCTTGCAACAGATTCCCTTTACATCACCACCAGAATGGCCATGTTTCTTCATGCTCTGATAGTCAAAAAGTCAAAACACCCCAAATATTTCACTACTCGGGGGATAAGAAACAGCAAAGGAGATAAAACTACCTATTTCATCTTCCAAGTTTTTATGTTAAATGATACAAATTCAAATGACACTGTTGTGTCCAGCTTTATATACTTTGATTTTAACAAATTTCACCAACTTGACAATCAGAGAAGTGCTGCTGGAAAAACACTGCCACTTCTGGTAAAAGAACCTCAAACAACATTTCTGGACTTCAATATAGGTGCTTCTCTTTTTTTGGTATTTCAAATTGTTTACAGAGGCAAACCTTTTCTGATAAAAGTACATTATGGAATCATTAGTAGGAAACAATAGAACTGTGAGTAATTTCATTTTTTTCCTACAAGGACCAGTTAAACAGGCAAGAAATCCCATGTGAGTTTAGGATAGAATGTTGACAAAAATACCAAAGCAAAGAAAAGTAGCTTTAAGGGTGCCAGTGGCTCATACCTTTAATCCTAGCTACTCAGGAGGCTGAGATCTGAGGATTGTAGTTCAAAGCCAGCCCAAGCAGGAAAAACCATGATACTCTTATCTTCAATTAACCACAAAAAAGCCAGAAGTGGAGCTGTGGCTCCGACAGTGAAACACTAGCCTTGAGCACAAAAGCTCAGGGACAGCACTCAAGCCCTGAGTTCAGGCCCCAGGAATCCACACCCTTCCCCCACACCGCGTCAAAAAAAAATAAACAAACAAGCAAACAAAAACTTTCTTACTCAGCAACCTGGCATCAGGGCATGAAGGTACATACAACATTCTGAACAAAAAGAACACTATAGTCCATTATGCCTAAACTTGCTTATTTGATTAGAGGTTGGAATCACACCAAACAAGAAATGTTGGTCAGTTTCTCTCAGTGCCTTAAATGCAAGTCAACCTGATGTTAACAAAACCACTAGCCTAGAGATGGGGTGACAAAAAAGCCAAAGTTGACTTTGTTAAACAGGAGTTATATTTTTCAATGACAAAACAAATGAGCTGAGTTTTCATGACAAGATCCCAGATGACCTGGATGATGCTGAGCTACTAAGTTCATGCTGAGAGAACTTATAAGTTAGCCTCAAGAATATCCTACTGGCCCCTTCACTCTCAATTCCTTTATGGTTTCTAGAAATACATTATTCCCCAAACCACTATCCATGGGAAACATTATGATCCAAAGCTATAAACAGGTAGATGTAAACAATAAGAGACCACAGAGCATGATTCTGAATATTTGTGCAAATGCAGTATGCTAAAATTATGCTAATATGCTCTGGAGCTACATGCTTAGCTGGGTAGCACAGGAAAACAAAGCCTACACCATCATCAGAATCCCAGTGATTTCTGGAGTGTAATGCTTGTCTCTAAAAGACACGTGCCAGTGAAAGAAGAGACACAAATTTACATTGGCACCAATATGTGGAAAGGGATGCTAAGACAACATCGTTGACCATTTCAGAGTTTACCTTAAGCCAAAAGAGTCTCTAGTTTTTCCATGTGGTCTCAAATTAATTTTTTAAAATATGATTTACCACCCCCAACAGAAAACATATTTCTGGTTTGAAATCACAAGCACCAAAAGAAGCTGAGACTGTGTGATAATCAGAATGACTAGATTAGTTAAAGCATTCATGCAGTGATCCCAAACAGGAATGGGAAAATGGACTGCATACCAGAGAATTGGGCAAGATGTGAGACTTTTCTCACTTATAAAACAGGGCAATGTCTACCTTATAGGGCTGTTGTGAGGATTTTGTTTGTCATTGTTTTTAATAAATCACACATAAGAAATTCTTGTCACACACAGGTTATAAAATATATTAACAAACTAAATCTTCAATAATATAGTCATTGAGCTATGAAATGTCCTTAATGCTTTTTAATGCTTCTTTCTTATACAATGGATAGTTCTACTTAATCAGACAATACGCTGATTTTATTCACTCTATAGACTTAGATGTAGTGGGGTTTTTTTTGGTTATTTGATTAAATTATCGTTCTAGGTGCTATAGATAAAGCAGGAAAAGTTTCCTGTCCTCAATGAATCATACTTTAACAACAAAACAGATTATTATTAACACTACAGAAAACACTGCACATTAAATCTAATACTATACTTCAATGGGTGTTTGAGTAGCTATGTTTAGGTATAGGTCTACAATACACATATTACTCTCATTGCAACTATTTTATAGCTATTTTATACAAGTCACATTATATAAATTCTCTCAATCCAATTTTGTAAATTTTTTACTGTCCACATTTTAAAATAAAGAATCTTACCCCAAGTCACAAAGCAATATTCATTAATGAAGTTAAGAACTGTACAGAAGCCGGGCATGATAGCTCACGCCTGTAACCTCCTGAGTAGGAGGGTGAGATCTGAAGATCATGGTTCAAAGTCAGCCCCAACATGAAAGTCCGTGAGACTCTTATCTCCAATTTAACTACCAGAAAACTGAAAGTGGCACTGTGGCTCAAGGGGTAAGACAGTAGCCTTGAGCTGAAGAGCTCAGAGACAGCACCCAGGCCCAGAGTTTAAGTCCCACAACCAACGACCAAAAAAACAAAAACAAAACTGTACACTAGACTATCACATACAAGGTCTATGCTTTTTTCTATGCTTTCTTTAGAAGTAAACACACTATGCAAAAAAAAAATTGTAATTCTAGAAGTCTTTTAAGTAAAAGGTTAGAATGTGGTAAAATAGATAACCATAGATAATTGCTATGTAGTATGGCCATGTAAAATGGGACCTGATCATATAGGAAGAGAATAAATGAAAGGATCTCTAGGATGTGAAAACAAGGGCTTTATCTTGAGTGACTGTTGTTCTTAATGTACTTTTTTTTTGCCCTCTAGTTAATCTCATATTGTTACTGTATCTGACTTTGTTACCTGGTATATTGTATATACTTTGTTTATTTGAAATAGGAAAGGAAAGGGAGGAAAATAAGATGATTGGGAGGGGGTGGGGGCAGGGAAATGGGAACTAAAACATGAGAAGGGTTATCAATGTGTGAGAAGCAATGTATCTACTATTTGACAAATTTAACTGTAACCCCTCTATACACTACCTTGACAATAATTTTTTTAATTTAAAAAATTTTTAAAAATGTGACCTGAAATAAGTGGTTACCATGATTCCAACTAAGTTCTGCTTAGACAATACCAAGGTAAACTCAATGGTTCTTTGGTTTCTAACCGCTCTCTACCATGCTTTTTTTCATTTCATTTATTTCCTTTTTCAGGTGGGGAGGGAGGGGAGAGTAGTACCAAACTTTGAACTCAAGACCCTTCCTATGCTTGCTTGACAAGCACTACACTATTTAAGCTACAAATCATGCCTTTGTACTTTCATTGTATTTCACACAAGATTTCACATGTAAGCATAGGTTATACTTGTTCTACTCAGGTTTCCACATAACAGGAGTTAAGAGGCATTCACTACTAAACCTAGCTTTTTGTGAGATAAAGGTCTTAGGAACTTATTGCCTCGGACTAGTCTCCCACAGAGATCCTACAAATATGCAACCCATAACCACAAGTAGCTGGAAGTATAGGTTTGCGTCCCAGTACAAGCTCAGCAATGTTCCCAGTTATGTGACAATAATTGGGGGAGGAGGATTGTGTGACTGTGTATGTATTGTGAATTGTTAATTTGAATGTAGTAAAATTAGGTCAAGATACTACAGAAACAGAATGCTGGTGGTTTACACCTGTAATCCTAGCTAGTCAGGAGGCTGAGATCTGAGGATCAAGATTCAAAGCCAGTCTAGACGTGAAAGTCCATGAGGCTCTTATCTCTAATTAACCACCAGAAAATGGCAAATGGCATTGTGGCTCAAGTGGCAGAGCGCTAGCCTTGAGCTAAAGAGCTCAGGGACAGACAAAACTCAGGCCCAGAGTTCAAGCCCCACAACCAACAACAAAAAAAAGATACTATTAGGATACTCCAAGGATAAGGAAAGCCACATATATTGTTTATTCTGAGAAAGAAAATGAGTGTAGAAACGGATTTAAAGGTGTAGGAAGAGCAGGGCAAGAATAGTAGCTATTTTTCAATCCCAGAAATTCCTTGAACCTAAATGCAGCTCATACTTTTTATCTCATGCAGCAGAAAAGAGGGTCCAGAACCTGGTTTGATGCCAGCTCAAGCAGGAAAGTCTGCGAGACGTCTGGTTCATCTCCAGTGAACCACCAAAAAGCCAGAAGTAGCTGCCTCAGGTGGCAAAACGCCAGCCTTGTGAGCAAAAGATGCTAAGGGTCCCCTGAGTTCAAGCCCCCAGGATCAGCATGTGTGCACACAAGCACACGCGCGCGCACACACACACACACACAAAACAGTGTTTGACAAAGCCCAGATATTATACAAAATGGGTAAATTATTAAAAAAAAAATCAAGTGAAAAAACAGGGCTGAGAAAGACTACAGCAAACAAAATCTTGTTGCTACACAAAAGGAGAGAAAGACAGTATGAAACATTAGATCCAAGCTGCTTCCTTTGCCTTTCCTGATTTTACACAGTACTTATAACTTTCCTGATTTCACACATTAGCCATGAGTCAACTCACAGAAGTCTTGGAATCCTTACAACCTAATACTGTGAACTCTTCCATTTTATTACAGATCACTTTGTAAAAAGCGAATACTATCTTGGAACTATTTTAGCTTGTCTAAAACAGCTATAAGCTATAAGCTTAAAGGAATCACTGAATGCTACAACAAAATCTCAGATGGGGGATCTGACAGCTTCTTTACAACCAAAGAGGTTAGAAAGGATATCAGTAGGCATAAGCAAACATTAATTAATTTAGTCTTTGGCAACTTGTTTTTTTCCTACACTCAATTTTACTAAGATCTTACAATTATAATTCTACTTAGAAATTTTAGATCAAAAAGAATATAGTTTACCAGGATTAACAAATATCTTGACACATCAGAAATCAGAACTCTGCTGCTTAAAAACAAACAAACAAACAAAAAACAGTGTACTGGTGGCTCATGCCTCTAATCCTAGCTAATCAGAAAGCCAAGATCAGAAGTCCACAGCTCGAAACCACTCTAGGCAGCAAAGTCCATGAGACTCTGATTTCCAATTAACCAGCAAAAAGCCAGTTATCAAATGGCAAGTTTCTTGGTAGAACTGTGGTTCAAGTGCTAGGACTGGCACCTTGGACTGAATCTCACAGAGGTGCTATGTTATTTTTAAGAGAAAAAGTTAAAAGCATAAAACCACATAGATTAAATATGTTTTGCTGGCCAAGAGTGTAGCCTAGTGGTAGAGAGCTTGCCCAGCATGCATATGAAACACTGGGTTCAATTCCTTGGTGCTACACATATACAAAAAAAGGCCGGAAGTGGTGCTATGGCTCAAGTACTACAGTGATAGTCTTTAAAGAGCTGAAGGACAATATCCAGGCCCTGAGTTCAAGCTCCAGGACTGAAAAAAAAAAATAAAAATAAAAAAAGACAAAATAAATGTACTTTGCTTAAAGTATGACTCATAAATATATTGTTTATGATATCCATTGGATATAAAATCTGTAAAGTCATTTGTAAAAAATGTTCTCTAAAAATAATCTATGAAGACTAGAGAAGAGGCTCAAGTGGTACAGTACCATTCCTGAGTGGAAAAAGCTGAGCAAGAGAAAGTCTAGAGTTCAAGCTTGCATACCACAAGATACCCTCACTCCTCCCAAAAAACACTAAACCATGGAATTAGAGGTGTGGCTCAAGAGGAGAGCATCAGACATGAACAGAAAAAGCAGAAGGCCCTAAGTTCAAGCTCTAGGGTCATCACAAAAATAGATAGAGGCCAGGAGTTTAGCCTAGTGGTAGAGTGCTTGCCTAGCATGCACGAAGACCTGGGTTCGATTCCTCGGTACCCCACATACATAGAAAAAAGCCAGAAGTGGTGCTGAGGCTCAAGTGGTAGAGTGCTAGCCTGAGAAAGTCCAAGGACAGTACTCAAGCCCTGAGCTCAAACCCAGGACTAGCAAAAAAAAATTCTCATGACAAAGTACCAGTTGGTCAAAAATGATCACATGGCAAGTTTCTTGTTATAGTACTGAGAGAGGAAACAAGCCACCAGAAGCATTAGGAAAAGAAGCCCATCACACCTCCATTATTACTTCTCAAAACTGCCAATAATAAAATAGATTTCTTACTCTACTTTTATGAGGATAACAATGTCATACAAGTGCTAAGACCTTTTTAACCAGAATAAATTTTAATGCACAGTTCTAACATATCATATTTGTAAGTCTCTTTAAAGAATTAACTAAAGATCAGTCACTAAGGGAGGCATAATTCCCCAGTTCATATCCTTTAGACTACATAACAAATCTAAGCATGGTTAATTAAGTTAAATAGAAAATTTCTAATTAGCTATTAGAAGTCAACGGCAATATATGCATAATTTTGAAATGACTGTTCTGAAAACAAATCCATTTTGGACCACATCTAATCCTAAAATCTGACCAACAAGACAAAATGTATAGACTAAGTTGGTGAATATCAATAAGTTAATGTAATGCTAAATACAGTGACATAGAACACCAAATGGCAGAAAAGTTAAAGCAGAGTTAGATCCACATGGTAAGATCAAGTTTTTGAATAAGCATAGTTTACATTTTGATATTATACATTTTTTGAAAAATAGTAATTATGTAGAAAGCAGTTTAAAATAGTATGAATGCCATAAAACAAATGAAAATTATGATTTTTCTAAAGCTATGAAGCATATTTAACATAGTACTGAAGAGAATTCTTAGATGAACAAAACAAAACACATATATATGTATATATATGCATATATATATATATATACACACGTGTACCTCCATCCTTCTTCTCCAATTCGTCCCTAATTAGAGGGGAAGTAAGTATCACCTTCAGAGTTAGTGTTGGCTCTTTTGTGTTCCGAATTATAATAGACGCCTCATTTACACACTGTTCCACTTGGTATTTTTCTTCTGTCAGTTTCTGAAAGTCACCAAGATTTCAAAACATATAACGAATTAGATTACAATCCCTGAAGTTCTTAACTAGTTCTGTAATCCCAATTTATAAGCAAATCTTTTCTCTCCTCCTAAACAAAGTAATCACAATGTCTAACACCCATACAATGATGAAACAAAATGTAAAATCAATCTCTCTTAAAATATAAGAAAAATGTCAACAGTACCATTATGCAATGATGTTCTCCAAAGTATTAGACAACTAACATAGAATAACAAACAGCTCAGAGTACTCTCTACAATAGCTTTTTTGACAAAGTGCCAAAACTAAAACTACTACTTGCCAAGGATTTATGAATATAAGACTACACATATTACTTAAAAGAAATTAAGCAAGCATGAATTAGAGGGGAAAAAAAAGAACTTGGTAAATTTACTTATCAGCAAATCAATCAGTATAAACAAGTAACTTCTACATTTCCCTTACAACAGATCTCAGAGGTCATTCCACTGAGATCCATTATAAAATAAATCATCTGACATCTCAAGGAAACACATTTTGCTTCATTTAACACAAAATTATAAACATATAATTCAGGAGCCCTCTACAAAATAATCACCCAATTTCAATCACATAATAAGCTAGATTTAATTACAGTAAGTATATGTTTTAATTATACAGGACTTCTTTGGTGATGAAATTTAGTATCTGTAACTGACATAAAATAGCCAGGCGAGCTGGGTACTGGTGGCTCCCACCTGTAATCCTAGCTATTCAGGAGGCTAAGATCTGAGGATCACAGTTCAAAGCCAATTAACTTACCAGAAAACCAGAAGTGGCACTGTGGCTCAAAGTGGTAGAACACTAACTAGCCTTGGGCAAAAGAGCTCAGGCTCTGAGCACGCAGGCATTGAGTTTAGGCTCCAGGACTGGGGGGAAAAAGTGTGTGTGTGCCCCTCAAGAAAATTAAGTGCATACAAATTCACAGAGGGTAAAATGGCGAAACCCAGATTCAAACCAAAGACGGTACCTTCGTATTACATGGTTGCTTCTCAAGTTCAAAAAGGGAGAGGTTAAAATTAAAGACATCAAACAAGGCAATCTGAGAGTTTGACTTGGGTAGAGTCTTGATTTAGCTTTCTTGTATGTAAAAGAATTTTAAGTATGTTCTAAAATTTATGTGCCAGTGATTGTATTCCCTTCTTGAATACTTGTTAAACTTGGCATTTGAAATACGATGTAAAAAAATGAGTGTTAATAAAATGTTTTAATTAAAAAAAAAGAATATGCCTTAAAAAAAAAAAAAAAGGATTCAATATGGGCTGAGAATGTGGCTTAGAGTGTTTTCCTAGCATGCATGAAACCCTGGTCTCCACCTAAACAGAAAGGCCAAAAGAGGCACTATGGCTCAAACAGTAGAGTGCTAGCCTTGAGCAAAAAGCAGCTCAGGGACATTTATACAAAAATAGTATTGGGCCGGGAGTTTGGCCTAGTGGTAGAGTGCTTGCCTAGCATGCACAAAGACCCGGGTTCGATTCCTCGGTACCACATACATAGAAAAAAAAAAAAAAGCCAGAAGTGGTGCTGAGGCTCAAGTGGTAGAGCTGTAGCCTTGAGAAAGTCCAAGGACATTGTTGAGGCCCTGAGTTCAAGCCCAGGACTGGCAAAAAAAAAAAAAAATAGTATTGTATCATTAAACACTTCTCAAGAGCCAGGTGAACAGAAGAGCCAGAACCAACAGCAACAACAAACTGCTTAACATTTGCTTTGTCAGCAAAGGGCCATAAAAGATGTCTACCAAAGAATCAGTCAAACTCAATTTTTCAATAATGCACACAGATAACTATAAGACAACACATCAAATATAATAGGCATAGTATGAGTTTTAGATTAAAGAGATTTGGGGTTTCTCATTTTGTTCTCCTTTGAGCAAGACTTTCTAGAATCACTTTAAGATACATTTGTTTCTAACTTCAAAGTACTTAGAAAACTGAAAGTTTAGCCAGGAGAGGTGGCTCAAACCTGTTGTAATCCTAGCTAATGAGAAGGCCGAGATCTGAGGATCATGGTTCAAAGCCAGCCGGGGCAATAAAGAACAGAACGTGAGACTCTCATCTCCACTGGAAAAATGGGCAATGGGGCTGTAGCTCCAGGGGTAGGACAGTAGTGGCCTTGAGCTGAAGAGCTCAGTGACAGTGCACAGGCCCAGAGTTCAAAGCCTCATGACCCGCCTAAAAAAATAAAACCTGAAAGTTTTGCTATAATAAATGTTTGTAGAGGGGAAAATGTGAAGACCTCACTTAAACCCCAAGACTGGCAAAAAATAATAATAATTTCCTGAAAATATCATAAACCATTTCCTCATTTCTTCATCAAAACTGACAATGACAAGCCAAAAAATATCTTCTTTCACTTAGGGAAATGATACTTCACTAGCAAGAGTAAGGCCAAGTTCTTTTAAAAACAAACAAACATAGGGGCCAGGAGTTTGGCCTAGTAGTGCTTGCCTAGCATGCACGAAGACCTAGGTTCGATTCCTCAGTACCAAATACATAGAAAAAAAGCCAGAAGTGGTGTTGAGGCTCACGTGGTAGAGCTTCTAGCCTTGAGAAAGTCCAAGGACAGTGCTCAGGCCCTGAGCTTAAACCCAGGACTGGCAAAAAACAAAACAAACAAACAAACAAAAAAAAAACTTAAGATTTAAGAAAGACTAATTGTGCCCCAAAAATTATCAAGGGAGACTTTTTTTTTCCTTCCAGCCAGTCCTAGGGACTGAACTCAGGGCCTGAGCACTGTCCTTGGGCTTTCTTCAAGGGTAATGCTCCACCACTTGAGCCACAGGACCACTTCCAGCTTTTCTATGTATGTGGTACTGAGGAATCAAACCTTGGTTTTCATCCATGCTAGGCAAGCATTCTACTACTAGGTCAAACTCCCAGCCCTCAAGTGAGATAGTTTGGAAGTTCACTTAGTAAATACAAAAAAAATGGTTTGGTAATCTCATAAAAATTTCAAATTCATACTACCTAAAAAGAAGGCCTCTTTAAGAAGAAATGTAAATAAAGGAAATGAATAAAACAACAGGAACATTCAACAACTCAATGTTTAGAATAGGACAGGAACAAGTATAATTTGATCACATAAAATACATCTAAAACTGCCGGGCACAATGGCTCACGCCTGTAATCCTAGCTACTCAGGAGGCTGAAATCTGAGGATCACGGTTCAAAGCCGGCCTGACACTAAAGTCCATGAGACTCTTATCTCCAATTAACCACTAGAAAACCAGAAATGGGGCTATGGCTTAAGGGGCAGGGTGGTAGCCTTGAGCAGAAGAGCTCAGGGACAGCACCCAGGCCCAGAGTTCAAGCCGCACAACTGACAAAAAAAAAAATCTAAAACTGAAATATGATTACCAGTTCCTATTCACTGTTGAGCACTGTGAAGCAGGCTGGCAGGGCAGGGTTGGCTAGAGCCCCAGACTGCTACCTTCAGCCCTGAGAAGCTTTTAGGCCTTCAGTAACATTCTCCAGAAGGCATACTAATACATCCCAAAGTCAAAAACACTTAAAGAAAAGAATAGGGACTCTTCAATTTGAAAAGGTAAAAACTTATCTTCTAAAAGTCTACTAATGTAGGCTCTTGTTGATATTTAAATTCTTTCTAGCATAATGTATAATGCTGAGACCTCTAGTTTGGAAAAAAGTGACTCTCTGGTATTGGGGGTGTGGTCCAAGTGGCAGAGTGTCTGTCAAGTTTGAGGCCCTGAGTAAACCAGAGTGCCAAAATGAATAAATAAGATTTTCCATAAGAAATACTTGAAATGTTTAAGACTGTGTTTAATAGCCATTGTAATCTGGTACTATATTTTGAACACTAATCAGCCATTGGCCCACATTAGTAGCATTCCTTCTGTCTGTGCTCATTCACATTACCAATTCTCCCTAATAAATTCATCAAGGCCAATGGTTGACTTTTCATTTTTTTTTTTTCAGTCATGGGGACTGAACTCAGGGCCTGAATAGTACCCTTGGACTTTCTCAAGGCTAGAGCTCTACCACTTGAGCCTCAGCACCACTTCCAGCTTTTTTCTATGCATGTGGTACCGAGGAATTGAACCCAGGTCTTTGTGCATGCTAGATAAGCACTCTACCACTAGGCCAAATTCCGGGCCTGGTTTTTCATTTTTTAATTCTCCTTTTAGATTGCAGTTAAACTATACTCACCTGAATCTGTATAGGAAGATTATCTTTGACTGTATTTAGCAAGGTCTCTGTGGGTTTGTCTTTGCACATTAAAACCAGCTCCAAGTCCATATCATCCTTAATCAGCAAGCCTTTTGCAACCAGTCCAATCCTCATTACACCACACAACGTCCGACCACTCTGATCCCTAAAAGTAAAATTGTATGTTATGTACTTTTACAACTTATTTCCCAAATTTTAATTCAATTATCTCTTGGCTTATTGGATATCCATACAAACTCATAAAGAATTATGTCAACTGAGACATTCAAAAATCTATCTATCAGCCGGGTACAAGTGGCTCATACCTGTAAATCCTAGCTACTCAGGAGGCTGAGAACAAGGATTTCAATTCAAAGCCAGCCCCGGTAGGTAAGTTCATGAGAATCTTATCTCTAATTAACCACCAACTAAGTCGGAAGTGGAACTGTGGCTTAAATAGTAGAGCACCAGATTTGAGCAAAAACACAGTTCAGGGACAAGACCCAGGCCCTGAATTCAAGACGGAGGACGAGCGCCAACACACACACACACACACACACACACACACACACCTCACAGATTTAAAAGACAAATATAGTATCTACCTTCTCAAAGGATTCAAGAGTGTATGTTTCATATAAATCTTTTATTCCATTTTTATTGCTTACAAATATACAAAAATCATAGAATCATATGATAGTTTCTCTGGATACTGAGAAGGCATTTGACAAAATACAATATCCATTCATGTTGAAAGCACTAGAAAAAATAGGAATAGGAGGTACATGCCTTAAAATAATTAAAGCCATATACGACTAACCTACAGCCAATATTATACTAAATGGAGAAAGACTCAATAAACTCCACTCCCAAATTCCTAGAACTAATACAACACTTTAGCAAAGTGGCAGGATACAACATCAACCTGCAAAAAGTCAGTAGACTTTCTATACACCAACAATACACAACAGAAGAAGAAATCAAGAAAGTGATCCCATTTGCAATAGCCCCCAAAAGAATAAAATACTTAGGAATTAACTTAACCAAAGATGTAAAGGAATTATTTAATGAAAACTGTAAAAGCCTAATAAAAAAATTAAAGAGGATAACAGAAAATGGAAAGATATCTCATGCTCATGGGTAGGGAGAACCAATACAGTGAAAATGGCTATACTGCCAAAATTGATACACAAATTCAATGCAATCCCCATCAAAATCCCAAAGACATTCTTTATTGAAATAGAAGGTGTGATCCAAAGGTTGATATGGAACAACAAAAGACCTAGAATAGCCAAAACAATTCTAGGCAAAAAGAGCAATGCACATGGTATTACAATACCAGACTTCAAACTCTATTATAGAGTCATAATAACAAAATCAGCATGGTACTGGCATAAAAATAGACCAGAAGATCAATGGAACAGAATAGAAGATGCAGAAATAAAACCACATACCTATAGTCAACTTATATTCAACAAAGAAGCCAGAGATATACAGTGGAATAAATACAGCCTATTCAATTATTGGTGTTGGCAAACTGGGCAGCCACATGCAGAAAGTATTAACTCAAAATGAATTATAGACCTCAATATCAGACCTAAAACCTTGAAACTGTTAAATGACAGAGTAGGAGAGACACTGGAACTCATAAGCACAGGCAAAAACTTGCTGAACAGAGTCTCAGGGTCATAATAGATTCGAGAGAGACTTGACAAATGGGACAACCTAAAAATAAAGTTTCTGCACAGATAAAAGCATAGCTACTAAAGTAGAAAGACAGCCAACCAACTGGGAAAATAATACATCAGACAAATGCTTAATATCCAGTATCTACAGGGAACTCAAAAAACTAACTCGCCCACCACCCAGCAAACCCAACAAACCAATCACTAAATGGGCAAGGGAACAAAAGAGAGACTTATCAAAAGAAGAGGTTAAAATGTCAGAAAAACATATGACAAAATGCTCCTCATCCATGGTCATAAAGGAAATGCAAATAAAAACAAACCTAAGATACCACTTACCCCAAGAATGGCAAATATTCTGAACTTAGGCAACGACAAATGCTGGCAAGGTTGTGGAGAAAGAGGAACCCTACTGCACTGCTGGTGGGAATGTAAACTAGCCACTCTGGAAGGCAGTTTGGAGGTTTCTTAAAAAACTGAAAATACATTTTCCTTACGATCCCACTACTACCACTCCTGGGCACCATAACCCAGGATATAAGGACACCCACTCAGCTATGTTCATCTCTGCACTATTCACAATAGCCGAGCGATAGAAACAGATGAATGGATACAAAAAAATGTGGTATATACATACAATGGAGTTTTACACAGCCAACCGACAAGATAAAATAATGGCATTCGCTGGCAAGTGGATAAAATTAGAGCGAATTATGCTGAGTGAGATAAGTCAAGACCAAAGGAACAAAAGGCACATGGTATTCTTAATATGTGGATATTAGATCCAAACAGTACAAGAGTGAACACTCAATATTTGGTTACCCAAGGTTATAGACATGGTCTTGGAGATATAAACATAACTACATAAACATAAAAATCTATGATGGGGGTCCAGGAGTCTGGCCTAATGGTAGAGTGCTTGCATCACATGCACGAAGACCCAGGTTCAATTCCTCAGTACTACATACACAGAAAAAAGAAATGGTGCTATGGCTCAAGTGGTAAAGCTCTAGCCTTGAGAAAGCCCAAGGACAGTGCTTAGGCCCTGAGTTCCATTCCCAGGACTGGCAAAAAAAAAAAAAAAAAATCTATGATGGGCTATATATACATAATGTTTTATTAAATATATTAATATGTATCTATGATACAAACTCTCAGCTTAATTTTAATTATGTTCTAAAATCTATGTGCCAGTGATTGTATAGATTCCCTTCTTGAATACTTGTTTATTAAACATGACATTTGAAATATGATGTAAAAATCAATGTTACTAAAATCTTTTTAAAAAATAAATACAAAAGAAACTTTCCAAAAAGAAATATACAAAAAAGGAAATGGAAAAACTTGAAAAAAAATCATATTAAGTGAAGTAAGGCAGACCCAAAGGAACACAGACTCAGTGGTTTCCCTCATTTGTAATAATTAGTACACCTCTAGGACTTTCCTAGCGGAGGATTACAATAGCTCAAAACCTAGGTACATAAGGTCATTTAAGATGAGACTAAATGAAAGGATCTCTAGGATATGGAAACAAGAGCTTTATCGTATGTAATTGTTGTTCTTAATGTACTATGTTCTTTCTCTTCTCTCTTTTTTTGTCCTTTGGTTAATCTCATATTGTTACTGTATCTGACTTTGTTACCTGGTATATTGTATATACATTTATTCGTTTATTTGAAATAGGAAAGGGAAGGGGGAAAACAAGATGACTGGGAGGGAGTGGGGGGAGGAAAATAGGGACAAAAACATGAGAAGGGGTATCAGTGTATGAAAAGTAATGCACCTACTATCTGGCAAATGTGACTGTAACCCCTGTACACATTACCCCAACAATAAAAATACAAAATACTATATCCCCTTAAGTTTTTTCAAACTGATCCTTTTTTGTTATTTGTTGTTTTGGGACAGGCCTTTGTGCCTCATGCCCATAATTTTAATTACTTAGGAGGCTCTATCTGGTTTATAATTTGAAGCCACTTGGGGTAGAAAGTCTATGAGCCTCTTATCTCCAATTAGCCACCAAAAAGCCAGAAATAGAGCTGTGTCTCAAGTGGTAGGGTGCCAGCCTAGAGCAAAAAAGCTCAGTGCCAGTACCCTAGCCATGAGTTTAAGCCCCAGTAATGACACACTAAGAAAACTTTTTAAATTTCTATTCATTTTTTAGTAGTAATGAAAGAATATATGAGAAACATCAATATCCTGTTATACTGAAAGAAGTATCAGAGTAGAAATCCAAAACACCTGAATTCTCCTGGTGGCGGCTGCTGGTATCTACAATAGTAAAATGGCCACTGGTTTATATGAGCTAAGCTCCTCCTTAGCTATATCATTGTAGAATCCACAAAAACTTACGAAAAAAGCCAGGTGCAGTGGTTCGTGCCTGTAATCCTAACTACTCAGGAGGCTGAGATCTGAGGAGCATGATTCAAAGCCAGCATGAGCACTATGTACAGAAGACTCTTGTCTCCAACTAACATCCAGAGAACGAGAAGTGGCACTATGGCTCAAGGGATAGGTTGGTAGCCTTGAGCTGAAGAGCTCAGGGACAATGCCTAGGCCCAGAGTTCAAGTCCCACAACCAACCAAAAAAAAAAAAACAAACCTGAGAAATGTGATAAGTACAGAGTTGAGGAAAAAAAGAACAAGGAAATCTGTCAACAACTACATTCCAAGTTCAAGATTAGCTAAGAGCAAACAATGAAAGAATATCAAATCATGAATATCATAGTAGAGAATTTTCATCTATCTTTGGCTTTAGTATGTAAAACTCTATACTGGTTCATTTTCTTTAATCACAAAATATGTATAAAGCTTGTCATAGTCATTCAAGTAAGCAGTTTGAAAATGGAAAACATACTCAAGGAGATCCAGTCTCTCCTACTGCTCCCAAGCTTTACAGTATGGCTAAGTAACAAAAGCATTAACAAATTAGGTACCTGCTTAAAAGGAGAGAAGAAAGCAAAATGTAAAGGAACTGAATCTGGAAGATAAGAGTTCAGGGACAATGCCCAGACCTTGAGTTCCAGACCCAGAGCTGGGGTGGGGAGGGGGATATAAACCTCAAGAAAATTAACTGCATACAAATTCACAGAGAGTAAAATGGCAAAGCCCAGATTCAAACCAGAGATGATTGACCACAGCTTCACAAGTTCAAAATGGGAGAAGTTTCCAGGCACCAGCGGCTCATACCTCTTATCCTAGTTACTCAGGAGGCTGAGATCTCAGGATTGCGCTTCAAAGCCAGCCAAGGCATAAAAGTCTGTAATACTCTTATCTCCAATTAACCACCAGAAAACCAGAAGTGGCAGTGTGGCTAAAGTGGAGCACCAGCCTTGAGCTGAAGAGCCCAGGCCCAGAGTTCAAGCACTACCACTGACCAAAAGAAGGGGGGAGGGAATTAAAATTAAGGAAGTCAAGCAAGACAATATGAGAATTTGACTTGTACAGTTTTGATTTAGCTAGATGGAAAAAGATCATTCCAGTGGGAAGCAAAGATAAGCAGTGGAGCAAGTTAGTCGAGTTGAAAAGGAAATGGAGTAGCAGTAGAAACTAGACAGGAAGTTACAAATAACTCAGCCACTGTCAGTCTCAGATGCAATATACAGATGCAATATATTAAATCAACAAAAAAAAAACCTATAGTGGTAGAACAAGTACAGAAGGGAAATATGTGGCCTTTGGCTTGGTTTTGTCTTATAATTTTGTAGCTTGAACTCAAAGCCTCTTAGACAAGTGCTCCCAGCCTCCTCCCAAGTTCTTTTGGGTTTTTGTTGTTGTTGTTTCATTGTTGTTTTGTTATCTTTCAGGTAATGTCTCTTTGTCAAGTGTGGCTTCAGACCTCAGTCTTTTTTTGTTTTTTTGTTTTTTGCCAGTCATGGGTATGAGCTCAGGGCCTGAGCACTGTCCCTGGATTTTCTCAAGGATAGGGCTCTAACACTTGAGCCACAGCACCACTTCTGGCTTTTTTCTATGTATGTGGTACCGAGGAATCAAAATCAGGTCTTCGTGCATGCTAGGCAAGCACTCTATCACTAGGCCAAACTCCCAGCCCCTCAGTCTTTTTATTTGAACTCAGCCTGGGTGCTGTCCCTGAGCTCTTCAGCTTAAGGCTAGCACTCTACCACTTTGAGCCACAGCACCATTTCTGGTTTTCTGGTGGTTAATTGGAGATAAGAGTCACAGACTTTCTTTCCCGGGCTGGCTTTAAACTTCAATCCTCAGATCTCAGCCTCCCAAGTAGCTAGGATTATAGGCATGAGCCACCTGTGCCCGGTGTTACATGCAACTATTTTTGAGACAGCATCTTGCTAAATTTTTCAGGGACTAACCTTAAATCATGATCTCCTATCTCTGCTTCTGAGATAAATGGAATTATAGGTATGTACCTGAGCCAGAAGTAAATGTTGGAAAACAAGTGACCCCAGTGTAGGTAGTTTCACAGTCATCTTTGATGGTTACTTATGTTCTCCTGTCATCTCATTCTCTTCTCATTAAACAAATAAAGGTCTTCCATAATAACTGTCAAGCCCTGCCTTCACACTAGTCTGTTTAAGTTCTTATTATCTCTCAATAAGATTACCTGAATAATTCCCTCCTCTAAGATCTTACTGGAGTAAATTTCCAAAGATAGGACTTGGATGACACTCCACCTATTATTTTCCTTGACATTCCAGTGAACAGATGGACACTAAATTATTGGAAAGAAATTTAGAAGGCAGCATGATTCCCTCTGAATCCTGGCTCTGTCACTTTACTGACAGTGAATAAACTGCAAATGCTTGATATCTTTGAGCTTGCATCTTCATTTGTAAAATGAAATAATTCTTTTTTCACACAGTAATACTAAGAATATAATGTAGTTTTGTGTTTTTGTTTGTTTTGTCAGTCACGGGGCTTGAACTCTAGTTCTAGTCTCTGCCCCTAAGCTCTTCAGCTCAAGGCTAGCTAGCACTCTACCACTTGAGCCACAGCGCCACTTCTGGTTTTCTGGTGGTTAATTGGCGATCACAGTTTTACAGACTTTCATGCTCAGGCTGGCTTTGAACCATAATCTTCAGATCTCAGCCTCCTGAGTAACTAGGATTACAGGTAAAAGCCACTGGTACCCGGCTATAATGTAATTTAATAGACTGCCAGAGCTGCACATATAATAATAGTTCAATAAATAGATTTCTTAAACAGTCCCTAGACTTTTCTCACACCTAATATCTCAGTTAAGATTTATTTTTAATTCTCCTTTCACTGACATCATCTTCTGCACCTATCTCAAATGCTACCTCCCTCATAAAGCATTTCCTAATTCCTAGATCCACTTATCAACTCACCCTGTCCTAAACATTCACAGGTTACCCAACAGAAACTCAAGTTTAGATAAGAAAACTGAATTGGGTTAACGTAATTCATCACATCAACAGGAGCAAGGACAAGAATCACATGATTTTCTCAATAGATGCAGAAAAGGTATTTGACAAGATCCAACAACTCTTTATGCTAAAAGCTCTGGAGAAACTAGGAATCCATGGAACATTCCTCAGTATAATAAAGGCTGACACCCACAGCGAGCATTCTATTTAATGACAAAAAGCTAAAGCCATTTCCTCTAAAACCAGGAACGAGACAAGGATGTTCACTCTCTTCACTCCTAGCCAGAGCAGTAAGGCAGGAAGCAAGCATAAATGGGATACATATAGGGAAAGAAGAAGTGAAACCTTCCCTCTTTGCTGATGACATGACTCTGTATTTAAAGAACCATATAAACTCTACTCCCAAGTTGCTTGAGCTGATTCAAAACTTTGGAAAGGAAGCAGGGTATAAAATTAACCCTCAAAAAATTAACCACCTTCGGCTGGGAGTTTGGCCTAGTGGTAGAGTGCTTGCCTAGCATGCATGAAGACCGGGTTCAATTCCTCAGTACCACATGCATAGAAAAAAGCCAGAAATGGTGCTGAGGCTCAAGTGGTAGAGCTCTAGCCTTGAGAAAGTCCAAGGACAATGCTCAGGCCCTGAGCTCAAGCCCAGGACTAGCAAAAAAAAATTAACTGCCTTCCTATATGCCAACAACGAGAGGATCGAGGCAGCAATCAGGAAAGCAACTCCTTTTGCAATAGCCTCAATGAAAATAAAGTACCTAGGAATTAACTTACTAAAAATGTAAAAGATCTTTATGATGAAAACTTTAAAATCCTGAAAAAAGAAATTTAAGCAGAACTGAGGAAATGGAAAAACCTCCCATCTCCTGGATTGGAAGAATTAACATCGTGAAAATGGAAATCTTGACAAGGGCTATCTACAAATTCAACGCAATACCCATCAATATTCCAATGTCATTCTTTAAAGAAATAGAAGAGGCAATCTAAGATTTCATATGGAAAAATAAAAGACCCCATATAGCAAAAACAATTCTTAGCAGAAAGAACAGCACAGGCGGAATTTCAATACCAAACTTTAGACTCTATTACAGAGCTATAGTGACCAAAACAGCTTCGTACTGGCACAAGAACAGGCCTGAAGACCAATGGAATAGAACTGAGGACCCAGATATTAACCCACCAGACCTATGGCCACCTAATCTTTGATAAGGGAGCCAAACAAGTGGTGCTGGCAGAACTGGTTAAGCACATGCAGACAACTAAAGTTGGATCCTTCTTTGTCACCCTGCACCAGGATTAACTCCAAATGGATCAAAGACCTCGAGGTAAAAGCAGATACACTAACAACTTTACAAGAAGGAATAGGAGATGCACTAGGTCTACTTGGCACAGATTGAAACTTTCTTAATAAGGACCAAGAAACACAACAAATCAGAGAAAGTCTGGATAAGTGGGATTGCATTAAACTGCAGAGCTTCTGTATGGCAAAGGACATAGCTAGAAAATTAACTAGAAAGCCTACAGAGTGGGAGAAGATATTCACTAACCATACAACAGACAGAGGCCTCATATCTAAAATATATCAACAGCTTAAAAAAATGAATCACTCCAAAACTAATCTCCAAAGAAACAACTATCCCATTAAAAGATGGGCCAAAGACTTAAAGAGAGCCTTCTCTGAAGAAGAAATAACAATGGCTGACGGACACATGAAGAAATGCTCAACATCTCTGGCCATAAAAGAAATGTAAATCAAAACAACTCTAAGATTGCACCTCACTCCAGTTAGAATGGCCAGGATCAAGAAATCTAATAACAACAGATGCTGGAGGGGATGTGGCCAGGAGGGATCACTACTACACTGTTGGTGGGAGTGTAAACTCATTCAACCACTATGGAAAGCAGTATGGAAGTTCCTCAGAAGACTAAATATAGAACTCTATGACCCAGCAATTCCACTACTTGGCATTTACCCAATCATCCAGAAACAAGGACATACTAAACCCACTAGCACAATGATGTTTATTGCAGCACTATTTACCATAGCAAAGATATGGAACCAACCCAGATGCCCCTCAGTTGATGATTGGATCAACAATATGTGGTATTTATATACAATAGAATTCTATGCTGCTGTCAGAAAGAACAACATTGCCCCATTTGTAAGGAAATGGAAAGACTTGGAAAAAATCATATTAAGTAAAGTAAGCCAGACTCAAAGGAACACAGGCTCAATGGTTTCCCTCATTTGTCATAATTAGTAGAAACCGTGGACTCTCCTATCAGAGGTCTACAATAGGGCAAAACCTAGATACATAAGGACATATAGGATGAGGCTAAATGAAAGAACCTCCAGGGTATGGAAATAAGAGCTATATAATGTGTGATTGTGTTCTTAATGTACTATGTTATTTCTCATCTATTTTCTTGTCCCTTGGTTATCTTGTTACAGTATCTTACCTTGTTACCTGGTATATTGTATATATGTTTGTTTTTTTGAAATAGGATAGGGAAGGGGGGAAAACAAGATGAGGGGAAAGGGTGGGAGGAGGGAAATGGGGACAAAACATGGGAAGGGGTATCAATGTTTGTGAAGTAATGCACCTTGTATCTGGTGAATATAATGTAACCCTTCTACTAATTACAATTAAAAAAATATAAACCTAAAAAAAAAGAAAGAAAGAAAATTGAATTGGGGAGATGGGCAGAGTGCTTGCTCTAGACTCTTGAGTTACATCCCTAGCACCACAGAAAGATGACAGAGGGGAAAGGCATGGGGGGGTAAGTAGAAAGGAAGTTAAAGGGGAAGAGAGAAGAGGAAGAGAGAGGGGGAGGGAGGGAAGAAGGGAAAGGGAAAAGAAGGGGAAAGGGGAGGACGGGAGGGGGAGGGGAAGGGAAGCAAGCAAGCAAGCCTGGCATTCTCTGGAACTAAAAGTCCTTAATAAATCTAAGATGGACCAAGAGTTTGGCCTAGTGACAGAGCGCTTGCCTAGCATGCACCAAGACCGGGGTTCAATTCCTTGGTATCACATACATAGAAAAGTCAGAAGTGTGGTATGGCTCATGTGGTAGCCTCAAGGAAAAAACCCAAGAACAGCATTCAGGCACTGAGTTCAAGCTCCAGGACTGGCAAAAAAACAAAAAATAAATATGCAGTAACTCAATTTTGTGACCTTTGGAGAATTCTGCGCACACCAAGCGAAAAAGATTATGTTTATTACTAGAACACAGTTCTTTTCTTGAAAGAACCATTCTATATTCTTTGATTTCCACCATACAAGAAGAATCAATACAATCTGGAACTATTCTACAAATTCAAAGACAGATTTCACTTGCCCAACCAATGGCATCTACATACAAGGCCAGATTCTTTGACTTGACAAGGCCAAGTCAAAGTGTGCAGCACATTTTCCTTTTAAATCTTCTAAATCACAGTCTCTTCATCTAGGCAAGCAAAAGCCTATATCTCTAAAAGCATTTTTGCCAAAAGTATGCCTGTTTTAAGGGGGGAAAAATTAGAAGGTATATTTTGTTTTATTGTGGGGGGCTTGAACTCGGGTCTAGGCACTATTCTTGAGCTTTTGGGTAGTGCTCTACCACTCTGAGCCACAAAGAGATTTTGAGATAACAGTCTCTAGGACTTTCCTGCCCAGGTTGGCCTTGAACCAGGATCCTCAAATCTCAGCTCCCTGGGTAGCTAGAATTACAGGCATGAGCCACTGATGCCTAGGCTAGACAACTTGTATTTTTGTAAAGCCCAAACTAATGAAATAAACACTTCAAAATAATTTTTAAAAAAAGAGATACTATGCTTTGAAATGACATAAAGGGCAAATTTAGAGGGGCACACTAGTAATCCTATCTACTTAGGAGGTTAAGATCGAAGGATGTAGGATTGAAGCCAGCAAAAAGCCAAAAATGGAGGTGTAGTTCAAGTGACAAAAAGCCAGCGTCTGGCAAAAAGGCTAAATGAGAGCTGGAGGGCTGAGTCCAAGCCCCAATACCAGCCAAAAATAAAAAAACAAATTTGTGCATATATAAGTTTATGTATATGTATATACATGGGCTACAATTTATTTTTAATTTGAAAAAAGCAACATAAACACAGATGAAAGTAAAATCTGAATCTGGAAAAGTGGTATAGGAACTAGAATATATACAGAATATTACAAATATAATCACATAACAACAGTAATAATATGAAGCTCAAGTTAGATAATCTCATTTTTAAACTATATGAGAAACATGAGAAAATATATGAGAAAAATCAAATCCCAAGAATCTACAAACTGATGATAGATACAATCTGCCAACTATCTATACAATGTGCAACTACCCATAGACAGTGAACAAAGTAAAGCAATTATGCTCTTCAGCAACCAACTTTCATCATCTTTCAGCTAAAATAAATAATATACCCTCTTTGAATAAGATTTATCAATAGCTTCCCACATTATCATCCTGATGTAGACTTGAAAGATGGAGAGAAAAATTTTATAATCTCCATCTTCCATTTAGAAAATTTTTATAAAGCCATGTTTCTAAATCTATTAATATGATATAATCAAATGAACTTTATCTTTCCAAATAAGTTATATACTTAACTATAGTGGCATTGTTCAAAGCAATAACTTTAAGCTTTTAGCATCAACTCATGGTGGGCCTATAGTCCACCCTAACTACTATTGCTACAACATATACAACTCTACACCACTGCAGGGGCTGGCCTCCCATTAGACATGCTTTCATTTTACAATGTACATTTATGACATGTAAGACACTATGCTATATCCTTCTTCTAACACTAGGATTTTAAAATGTCTAACACAAACAGTATTTTAGAAATTTCCCCTATTGCCAGGCATGGTAGGTCACACCTATAATCCTAGCTACTCAAGAGGCTGAGATCTAAGGATCACAGTTCAAAGCTAGCCCGGACATTAAAGAGACTCTTATTTCCAATTAACCTCTAAAAAAACGGGAAGTGGGGCTGTGGCTCCAGGGGTAGGGCGGTAGCCTTGAGTGAAGAGATCGAGGACAACGCCTAGGCCCAGAGTTCAAGCCCCATGACCCACAAAAAAAAAAAAAAAAGAAAGAAATTTCCCCTATTTATTTCAGAATTTAAGAGGCTGAACCAACACAGCAAAAAGATAGCAACTCTTAACCTTCAAGGACTTGCTACTTTCTGAAAAGGGAACATAATCTTTTTTTGGGGGGGGAAGGGGTCATAATCTTTTGTTCTAATCATTATTCCTTCTTGCTTTCTTTCAGATTTAACTCAGAAAAACTCCATCTAACATCCACTTCCTAGGTTATACTCAGATATAAAGAACAGCAAACATCACAACCTTAATCCAGGGCACCCTCCAGACTTTTTTTTTCCCTTGGCATTAGGGTTCGAGCTCAAGACCTAGAGCCCTTAAGCTTTTCTGTCTACTACAGCAAAGCATCTTAAAGGCCACTCCACACTCACTTGGAATAGTTTTCTATAGCCTCGTCTTTCTTCACTTCTGTCTCGCCCTCTGTTTTTGTGCCTTTGTTTGTTTCATCCAGCCAATCTGAGACATGTTTAAGAGCACATTCAACGGTAGACACCATATTCTGAACAGCTTCAAGTTCCTCCGGAGATGGATAAATTGTTGAATGTTTCACCATAACATGGCGATCATCATTGGCAAAAGATCTAATAGATCTCTGTCAGGAGGAAAAAGAAAACAATTACAAAAACAATGTTACCTGAAAAAAGAGAACTTACATTTTTGTTTGTTTTTCTGCTACTCATGGAGCTTGAACTCATAGCCTAGGCACTGTCCTTGGGCTTTCTCAAGGCTAGCGCTCTACCACTTGAGCCACAGCACCATTTCCAGCTTTTTCTATGCATGTGGTACTGAAGAATCAAACCTGTTTTTTGTGCATGCTAGGCAAGCACTCTATCACTAGACCAACCTCCACTCCGGGCCCTGAGAACTTACATTTAAGTCAATTCAGAATTGTCAACCATTATGAAACAACAAAGGTTCAGATGAGAAAAAGTTACTCATGAGAGAGAGTAAAACTGTTTTATTGACCTCCACCACCAGAAAAGTAGAGGTCTTCACTCCTTGTTTGGGGAGGGTTCTCCTAGGTCACCCTCGGCATTGCCCACACATTATCTTTCAGTTGAACCTATGCTTTTTGTGACTATGCTTTCCTCCAAAAGGTCATCCAGATCATATAACATCTGCAAGAAATATACTTTCGAGCATCAAAAGAATTTGAAGAAATGTAAAATGGTGATTCCTAATAGCCCATCATCACATTCCCTTCAAACTTGCTGAAGACTCATCTCTCAAATAATTGATATGGCTCACGCCTATAATCCTAGCTACTCAGGAGGCTGAGATCTGAGGATCAAAGTTCAAAGCCAGCCTGGGCACAAAAGGACCTAAGACTCTTATTTCCAATTAACCTCTAGAAAAAGAGGAAGTGAGGCTGTGGCTACTGTGGCTCACTAGCCTTGAGCTTACGAGCTTGGAGACAACACCCAGGCCCAGGGCTAGGGTGGTATAACCTTGAGCTGAAGATCTCAGGGACAATTCAAGCCCCAAGACCCACCCAAAACAAAAAAAAAAAAATTATGAGGAAATATAATAATAATATAATAATATAAAATACAAAGCTATATATGAAATATTATTTAATACTTGACATTCAACCTTTGGTGAATGGTTTTAGCTTTTTATATTAGCAAGAGAAATTCCAAATTCCAGAATGGGGTAAATATAAATTTCAAAACAAACCTATTTTTAATGTTGCTCACATATACTACATTCTCAATCAAATTCTCCTACAAGCTGAGTTAATTAAATATAAACTTTTTTTGTTAAGGTGATGAGATGGAACTCAGGGTCTAGAAGTGTTCTACCCCTCACCAACATTCCCAGCCAAATAAAAACCATTTCAAAGGTTACCTAAAATAAAATTAATAAGCATTTCAATATTCTTCAAAGATTGAAGACTAGAACCAGTACACTAAAATTATAAAATTAAGCCAGGTGCTGGTGGCTCATGCCTATAATCCCAGCCACACAGGAGGCTAGCATCTGAGGATCAAGGTTCAAAGCCCATCCTGAGCATTTCAAAGCTGAGAGACTCTTTAATTAAGAGACTCTAATTATCAGAAAACAGGAAGTAGGGCTGTGGCTCTAGGGTAGGACTGTAGCCTTGAGCTGAAGAACTCAGGGACAACGTCCAGGCCCAGAATTCAAGCTCCATGATCCACGAAAAAAAAACACTCAAAAAGCCAGAAGTGGTGCTCTGGCTAAAGTGGTAGAACATTATTCTTAAGCATGAAGAAGCTGAAGCACAGCACCCAGCAGTTCAAGCCCCAAGATTGGCAAAAAAATAAAATTGGGCACTAGAGGCTCATGCCAAAACTCTACTCAGGAGGCTGAAACCTGAGACAGTTTGAAGCCAAATTAAGCAGTTCCTGAGACGGTAACCTCCAACCAACCAAGAAAAAGCTGAATAGAAATTGTGACTTAAGTGGGAAAGCACTAGCCTTGATCAAAAAAGGTCTGGAAGAGCACCCAGACCCTGAGTTCAAGCCCTAGAAACTGACACTAAAATAAATGAACACACCTATTCAATGGAGTACTGTTCACCCATAAAGAATGAAATCACATAATCTGGAAAAGGAAAATGGATGGAGCTAGAGATTATCCTATAAGTAAAATAAAGCAGGTTATATATGCATAGTAGAACATGCCAGCAACGCAAGAGCTGGAAATGGAAGAATCATAGGCCAACTTAGGCAAATCTTAGCAAAATCCTCCATCTCAAAAACAAGCCACTCAAGGTGGCTTATGTTTGTAATCCTAGCTATGTCAGGACCAAAGGTAGTAGGATGAGGGTCTGAGGTCTGAGGTGTGCAAAGACAGACCCTATTTGAAAAAATAGTAGAGCACTTACCTAGCAAGTGCTAGGCCCCAAATTCAAACCCCAAACCAGAAAAACTAGACTCAGAAAAGCTGGCACAGTGGCTCATGCCTGTAATCCTAGCTACTCAGGAAGCTAAAATCTGAGGATCAAGGTTCAAAGTCAGCCTGAGCAGAAAAGGACCTGAGACTCTTATTTCCAATTAACCTCTAGAAAACAGGAAGTGGGGCTTGGCTCAAGGGTAGAGAGTAACCTTGAACTAAAGAGCTCAAAGACAGCGCCCAGGCCGAGTTCAAGTTCTAAGACCTACGAAAGGAAAGAAAGGAAAGAAAAGAAAGGAAAGGAAAGGAAAGGAAAGGAAAGGAAAGGAAAGGAAAGGAAAGGAAAGGAAAGGAAAGGAAAGGAAAGGAAAGGAGGAAGGAAGGAAGGAAGGAAGGAAGGAAGGAAGGAAGGAAGGAAGGAAGGAAGGAAGGAAGGAAGGAAGGAAGGAAAGTATTGCATGTTTTTCCCCCTCATATGTGGAATCTACATCTTAAAAAAAAGGTGGGGGGGGAAGTGGCGCTCTGGCTCAAATGATAGAGCACTAGCCTTGAGCTGAAGATCTCAGGGGCATTGCACAGGCACAGAGTTCAAGCCCCATGACCAACAAAAAAACAAGGGGGGGGGGGAGTTTGGCCTAGTGGGAGAGTGCTTGCCTAGCATGCATGAAGTTCCAGGTTAGTTTCCTTGGTACCACATACATAGAAAAAAGCCAGCAGTGGTGCTGAGGCTCAAGTGGTAGAGCTCTAGCCTTGAGAAAGTCCAAGGACAATGCTCAGGTAGCCCAGGGCTGACAAAAAAAAAAAAAAAAAAAAAAAAAAAAAAAGGCCAGATGCTGGTGGCTCACACCTGTAATCCTAACTACTCAGGAGGCTGAGATCTAAGGATCACAGTTCAAAGCCAGCCTGGGCAGGAAAGTCTGTGAGACTCTTATCTTCAATTAACTACCCATAACCCCGGAAGTGGCGCTGTGGCTCAAGTGGAAGAGCACTAGCCTTGAACTGAAGAGCTCAGGAACAGCACCCAGGTCCAGAGATCAAGCCCCATGACCGACAAAAAAAAAAAAAGAAAAGGAAAGGAAATATACATCAACATAAAAGGGGAACTATTTGTAGTAGGAGGGGAAAGACAGAAGATACAGAAGAATACGGTCAAAATATGCTTATATGAAAAAGAAAACTCATATGAAAATGGGTCTTGTGAAAATGAAAATGGCATGAGACTCATGTAAAAGATTTCAAGAAGCGTTATGCTTATAAACTGACATGTTGGATTAAAATACCCTTCGTGCAATTCTAAGAATCAAATAAGTGAACATGATCAAAGTACATTATATATATGTATACAAATATTAACATGAAATCCTTTTCTATACAATGTATGCTAATAAAAATTTTAATAAATATCAGACTTGTTAAATACCATATTCCATATTTTGTGGGGGGAAAAGGGAGTCCCATTTACAGTGCCTTTTTTAAACCTTTTTCATCTACACTCAGGGACAAAAAAATAAAATAAAATCATACAATATCCCCCAAAACCAAATACTAGGGGGAAAATTTAGCACATTTTACCAATTTATACTAGGTAGCAAAAAGAATAGCCTCACTGACCTACAAATAAATTTAAATTCGAACTATCCACAAAAAGCAAGGCTTCCTTGATATTCAGGTTCAGTATCCCTAATAAACCCAACACTAGACTCAACTATATAAAAAGCGAATGGCAGGGAACCAGTGGCTCTCTGATAATTCTAGTATCTAGTACCTAGTAGCCTATAATCCTAGCTATTCAGAAGCTGAGATCTAAGGGTAGCAATTCAAAGCCAGTCAAGGAAGAAAAGTCCATGCGACTCTTATTTCAAATAAACTATTCAGAAAGAGCCAGAAGTGGCACTGTGGCTCAAGTGGTACTGTGCTGGCCTTGAACACAAAGAGGCTCAGGGACAATGCCCAAGCCCTGAGTTCAAGCCCCAGGACCACATCCCAAAGGTGAGGAACATGAGCCAAGCACTAGTGGCTCAAACCTGTAACCCTAGCTACTTAAGAGACTGAGATCTGAGGATTCTAATTCAAAGCCAGTACAGGAAGAAAAGTCCATGAGACTCTCATCTCCAATAAACTACCGAATAAGCCACAAGTGAAGCCATGGCTCAAATGGTAGAGCCCTAGCCTTGAACAAAAGAAGCTCAGGAATAGCACCCAGATCCTGAATTCAAATACCAGGAGAGGGAGAGAGGGAGAAAGGGAGAGGGAGAGAGGAAAAGTGAGAGAGGGAGAGGAGGTGAGGGGGGATAGGGGGAGAGGGGGAAGGAGGGAGGAAGAAGGAAGGAAGGAAGGAGGGAGGGAGGGAGGGAGAGAGGGGGGAGAGCGAGCGCTCAAGAAGTTCAGGAATAGCACCCAGATCCTGAATTCAAGTAGCAGGATAGGCACAAAGAGAGAGAGAGAGAGAGAGACAGAGACAGAGACAGAGACAGAGAGACAGACAGACACACACACACACACACACAGAGGATATTAGAAGTAACTTTTTCTTTAATTTTTTTTAATCAGGCTTGATCTCATGCTTGCTAGGTAAGTGCTATACCACTTACACTTGAAATAAGACCCCAGTCATTCCTGCTTTAGTTATTTGGGGGATAGAGTCTTATGCTTCCTGCCCAAGTAGGATGGCAGGCTTGTGCTACCATGCACTGTTGGTTAACATGACATCTTGTTAACCTTTTGCTCTGTGTTTTGCTAGTTATTTTGGTCTCAAACCATAATCCTCCCCATCTCTGCCTCTTGAGTAGCTAGGATTAAGCACTGTCCTTGGACTTTCTCAAGGCTAGAGCTCTACCACTTGAGCCTCAGCACCACTTCTGGTTTTTTTCTATGTATGTGGTACCAAGGAATCGAAACCGGGTCTTTGTGAATGCTAGGCAAGCACTCTACCTCTAGGCCAAACTCCTGGCCCAAATCTTTCTATTTTTTGAGGTGGAAAAAAAAAAAACCCTGCAGCTTGAAGTTTAGATAAAAAAAAATAATAATGCTGCAAGACTATCATCAGAAACAAAACAAAAAAACACCAGACTGCTTTTTTTGTTGTTCTTTTTTTGTCATGTGTCTTGAACTCAGGACCTGAGCAGCAGTGTTCGTGAGCTTTTTTCCTCAAGACTAGTGCTCTAAAGCAGTGCCACTTCTGGTTTTCTAGTGGTTAACTGGAGATAAGAGTCTCTCGGACTTTCCTGCCTGGGCTGGCTTTGAACTGGGATTCTCCTGAGTAGCTAGGATTACAGGCATGAGCCCCCAGCATTCAGCTTTGCTTTTAAGTAGTAGGTCACTATATAGCCTAGGTGGCCTCACTCATTATCCCACTTCTGTTTCTCCAGTACTGGGGTTATAGTTACATGCCAACATTAGCATGGTCTTTATTTGATTTCATCTTTGATTCCCTACAGCCAAAACCACTGGGGTTTTTTTGTTTGTTTTAGGCCAGTCCTGGGGCTTGAACTCAGGATAACTCAGGATCTGGGCACTGTCCCAGAGTCATACTGCCACTTCCAACTTTTTCTGTTTTTATGTGGCACTGAGGAATCAAACCCAGGGCTTCAGACACGCTCTACCATTAATCCACATTGTCAGCCCCTGAAACCAATGCTGCCCTTAGTATTTAACATTTCCAGTTTTACATTATGAACTCTTTTGTAAGTAGGAAATTTTTTTTAAAAAATCAATATCATCACCTACCATGGTTTTCTGTAGTACTTTAGCTTCTTTTTCCTGTCCTTTCCTCTCTTTCTGGTCTTCTTCACTAGACACTGTTTTGTGTGACAGTATTTCCTCATAAGCCTGAGTCCCCTGATAGCTCAGTGTCAACTATAGCAAAGATGTTTGAAGACTTATACTCTGAAATACACCTGCAAGAGAAGAGGGAAAAAAATAGTTCAACTTATGTACAATGATGTAAAAAATATCTATCACAACTTTTTATCTAATTCCAAGGAAGTCATCATTCCAACAACTTCAGGGAACTTTTGGCCCTTCCTCTCTATGCATAAATTCCATTACTTATTTCATTTAATTCAGCTACCTTGGAATGACCTCTTAAAACTTTTTCTATTCTTCCAGAATTCACTGACAGTGTATTCCTCACAAAAATTTTACAATTTTAATAAAAAAATTCTCATCTCCAGTGCCCAGGCCCTGAGTTCAAGCCTCAGGACTGACAAAAACAAAAAAGGGAAGGTAAATAATTTATCCCTCCAACTGTTCATGCTGTGTGATGCTTCTTTTCCTCTCAGACTACACACATTTGATCCATCATCAAAATCCATTAATCTTTACCTTGTAAAGTCTACCAAAAATCTGACCAATCTTATCCTTCATTGTAATGCGCTGGTCTAAACTACCAATTTGATTCACTTTGAATCACACCAGGGATTCCAACTAGTTGTCTTCCTTTCCCACAAAGGGTTTGGGCTTTTTTTTTTTCCTTTTTTTCCCTCAATAATAGTATCCAAGATGTTTCAACTAGACCCTAAAACCTTTTAACAGCTTCTCAGCTCATAATTAATGTTATAACGCCCTAATAACCTGATTTCACTAACTTCTTGGATTCTTCCTCCTTCACTGTCCCCCTCAGTTACTGTGTCCCATCCATACTGGTATCTTTGCTAAATGAGGCTCCAATCCCAGAACCTCTACACTTGCTAGTTTATTGCTGTTCTTCACCTCCTTCCTTCACTTTACAAAATTGCTCAAATGTCATCTTATCCCAAGCTCATTCCTGATCATTGTATTTCAAATAGCAATATACACATACATACATATACATACAAGAAACTCATCCCTAAGTACATTTGCTCTATTATTCTCCAAAAGATTTATCACTGCTTTATTTTCTGTATGATACACCTAGAATAGAAACTGGTATAAAGGAGAAACCTGAATCCCTTAGCTGGGCACTAGTGGCCCATACCTTTAATCCTGAGACTGGAAATGTGGCTCAGTGGTAGAGTGCTTACCTAGCATGCATGAAGTCCTAGGTTGGACTCACTCACTCACACTCACACTCATACACACACACACACACACACACACACACACAGACAAAATAGTTTTCATACAGCACTGTAGTCAATGTCATTACTATCCTGAGAAGTAGTGAAAATAAAACATGTATCAATTTCTTTTATAATATGAAAAACAAATACATTAAATTATTTGTCTATAATCATACAAAGAGAGCAACTGACAGACATCCCAGGAACTACGGTCTCCAACAGCTTTTTAGTTTACATCACTGTCTCTCCACAAAGTGATCTTTAAAAACTCAACTTGGTATCTTATTAAACATGGAATAGCACCAGAACTATGCATACCATAGAGCAATTTATTTTCTTCTAAAAGGCTGTGATAGAGGTTATCAAACTATCTCTAGAATAAACAGATCTTGTAACAATTCTGACCAAAAGGAAAGGGCAATGCACCAAGAAATAGCTAAACGTTTGCATATTCTCTTGTCCTCCTACATCCACTGCAGCATACTTAACCCTAAAAGATAAACTGGCCCTTCTTGGTAAACAACCTTCAGGGTCTTTGAAGAGTATTGCCATTCTACAGACTAGATTATGGTAAAGAAAACATATATGGAGACAGAATGAACAAATATTTATTTTAATTAAGGAAGTTTGCAAAATGACCTAAGAACCTGAAATCTGGTTGCAAACTATCAGTAATGCTAAAAATTACAAGTTTAGGGGCTGGAAGTTTAGCCTCGTGGTAGCATGCACAAAGACCTGGGTTCCATTCCTCGGTACCACATACACAGAAAAAGCCAGAAGTGGGGCTGTGGCTCAAGTGGTAGGATTCTAGCCTTGAGAAAACCCAAAGACAGTGCACAGGCCCTGAGTTCAAGCCCAGGACTGGCCAAAAAAAAAAAATTACAAGTTTAAAACAAACAGAAGCCAGGGACCAGTGTCTCATGCCTATAATCCCAGGTATTCAGGAGAGATCTGAGAATCATGGCTCAAAGCCAGTCTAGGCACAAAAGTCTGTGAGACTCCAATTGACTATCAGAAAATCCAAAGTAGCATTATGGCTCAAAGTAGTAGAGTGCTAGCCTTGAAATGAAGAGCTCAGAGACAGTGCCCAAGCCCAAAGTTCAAACCCCACAACCAACCAACCAACCAAAAAAAAAAGTAATTCAAGTAATTTTGTTTTCACAAAAAACAGAGGGGGTTTTTGGCCTAGAAAAAAATCGATTCCTAAGTCTTACAACAATGTAAGAATACACAAAAGTAAGACAGAGAGGAGGAGGGGGAAATCCTCAATGATTTAATTTCTAAAGTTTTGCCAACATTCATTCTCTTACTTTTGGCACCAAAGCCAAAAGTAGGTCAGAAAACACAAGTAGCTTTTCAACACTTCATTATATTTGGCTCAAATGTAGACATTATAATTCAACCCTCTGACAAATTCCATTCAATCACAACATCAGTAGTACTAGTATGTGTGAGAGAAAAAAAAAAAACACACTGAAAAAACAGTGAGATAGGCTATACAATGTAACTACTGTAAAAGCAATAAAGGTCAGAAGATCTGTATTCTAGTTCCTTTCGCGCACACGTGTGTGTTGTGTGTGTGTGTGTATTTATGTACATGTATGAAGATGGTCAATTCTGATCAAAACTCAACCTTTGTGAATCTCATTTCTTCATTGATAAAGTAAAAGGACTACCTCTAAATTATCCTTTAGGTACTGTATGGTAAAACATGATTCTCAAATACACAAGTACTCAAGTCTACTTCATAAAGAACAGATAAAGTCTATGATTTTATAATCATATTTTATGTAAGTATAAAAAACATAATTAAAGAAGTTTGAACAAAAAAGTCACCATTTTGGAATTACATCTAGAATGTGAAATTGGATCCTGTGAGGTGCTCATTTATTTCAGAGATATGCACTGAAGTATTTTACATGTGGACTTACATGAAAATGTGAGATTTTCTTTAAAATTATTTAGCTGAGTACTCAGGGGAGTAAATACAAATTACACTGGCCATATAAGTGATAAGCACTTTTGGGGCTGGGAGTTTGGCCTAGTGGTGGAGTGCTTGCCTAGCATGCACGAAGACCCAGGTTTGATTCCTTGGTATCACATACATAGAAAAAAAGCCATATGTGGTGCTGAGGCTCAAGTGGTAGAGCTCTGGCCTTGAAAAAGTCTAAGGACAGTGCTCAGGCCCTGAGCTCAAGTCCAGGACTGGCAAAATAAATAAATAAAATAAAATAAGTTGATAAGCCCTTTAAATGAAGATAGGATTGCTCCTTATAGTTCACTGGAGTTATCTCAATTGTATGTTTGTACATTTGTAATGAAGATGTTTGAGCTAAGAGCACATAGCTTAGTAGAAGCACACAAATGAATACTGCACACGCACACGCGCACACACACACACACATACACAATCCCACATTTAATCTGTAGTGCAAAAAGGTAGGGAAGAATGAATTAAAAGGAAACCAATTTAGGTTCTTACCTAAACAATTAAGTCTTAAGTAATGCCAACTGAAATATTTTATATCACATACTTTTTTCAGGGTACAACATATCTATTTCAGAGAATCTATCATGTACAACTGCATAAAAGCGTGAATTATTTTTAAAAAACTAGAGAGCAATTTGATTAACAGAGTCAAAGATCTGAGTCTCTGCAACAAGACTGTTTCTGGTTGGGATGACTACAGAAATTGCAATACATAAACCCTATTCAATAAGATTGATAACATCGATGTCACTGTTCAGTGTTACTACTGCAATGCTTATCAAAAAGAGAAGATAATAAATTGAATGGCTTATGACTGATTCATTTTATTATGTACAAACTGAAGAACAATACTGAGTGAAAAAAGCTAATTGCAGAACATGTACAAAGTGATGCCTTTTATGTAAGTTTGAAAATCCATAAATATTCACATCATTTACTTATAAAAATATAGGTGCTAGGAACCAATGGCTCATACCTATAGTCTAAGCTCAGAAGGCTGAGATCTATGGATTACAGTTGAAAGCCAGCCTGGGCAGGAAAGTTCATGGGACTCTTATTTCCAATTAACTACCATAAAACTGGAAATGACGGTGGGGCTCAGGTGGTAGAGTTAGCCTTGAGCGTACAGGCCGAATTCAATTCAAGTGCCAGAGTTCAAGCAAAAGGACCGGCCAAAAAAAAAAAAAAAAAAAAAAGGAAAGAAAGAAAGAAAGAAATTACACACACATACACACACTTCTTTACTATTAAAAAAAAAAAACCATTAAAGGTAATAAAAAAATTCATCCAGGAGCAGTGGGTCACACCTGTAACCCTAGCTACTCAAGAGACTGAGATCTACAGATCAATGTTCAAAGCCAGCCTAGACACTAAAGACCATGAGACTCTCATCTCCACTAGAAAACCGGAAATAGGGCTGTAGCTCAAGGGGTACAGGGGTAGCCTTAGGCTGAAGAGCTCAGAGATGGCACCCAAGGCCCAGAATTCAAGCCCCACGACCCCCCCCACAAAAAAACATCAGCAAAGTAGTTTTCTTCTTTGTTTTTTTGACAGCTATGGGGGACCCAGCTCTGCTCCTGAACTTCTTCACTCAAGGCTAGTACTCCACCACTTTGAGCCACAAGAGTCACTTCTCGACTTTCTTGCTGACTGGCTTTGAATCACAATCCTCAGACTTCAGCTAGGATGACAGGTGTGAGCACTAGTGCCTGGTTCAAAGTAGTTATTTCTAAGTAAAGAAAGAACACATTAAGGATGGAATACATATATTGCATTTATCCTGGCTACTGTTTCCAGATAGAGGAGAAGAATATTCTAAAGCAAGTTTAGGAAAAGCTATGTGCAGTAAATAGTTTATAACATTCTGTTTTGTGCATGTACTTTAAACAATGTAACTTCAAAATATTTTAAAAATCTATGTCCTTGTATAAAATATTCACAAAGGAAACTTAGTCCTCTTTAGCAGGGAACTACTTGAACTTCTACCTTAGACTTCAGGTATTATTAACTATTGGATGTAAACTAAATGTTGATATTGATACAAGAAAGTTCTCTCATGTTAACTTGAGACATACTTCAAATTATCTAGGGAAGTAACCAAAGTCAGCCAACATATCAGAGAAGGAAAGTAGCTATTTCTCTAATGAAAACCATAAAGAACAACCGGAGGTAAAACTGTCCAGAAACAATCTAATTCTAAAAGTATCAAGTCCAGTAACATTTTCATTAGGACAGGTCTTATGGAAACCCAAAGATGTCTCCAAGTTCCTCTAAACTCAATTTTTTTAAGTTCTGACTCAATTTTAAATTTTGCAAAAATAAGGTAAACTTTAGGGTACATGTTTGCAAATTGTTTCTCAAACTGTCAAAAATAACTTTTTGTAACCTTGTGGGCCATAAGGTAAAAGCTGTTCCAGACAATTTACAAATAAACAGATGAAACTAAGTTACAAAACTAAATAAGTAGTGCTTTGTGAGGAGCTTGCTTGCTTGCTTGCTTGATTTATTTATTTATTTATTTGCTAGTCATGGGGCTTGAACACAGGGCCTGAGCACTGTCCTTAGGCTTTCTCTACCACTTGAGCCACTTCCTGCTTTTTCTATGTATGCAGTACCAAAGAATCGAACCCAGGTCTTCGTGCATGGTAGGCAAGCACTCTTGACCACTAGGTCAAACTCTCGGCTCTGTCATGAGCTTTTTTGTATGCATATTCTCATATTTGAACCTTACTTGAACTTGTATGATTAGTAGAGCAAGTAACAACCTCACTTCCAGTTGTTTAAAAAAAAAAAAAAAGCCAGAAGTGGTGCTATGGCTTAAGTGGTAGAGTTCTAGCCTTGAGAAAGCACAAGGACAGTGCTCAGTCCCTGAGTTCAAGCCCCAGGACTGGCAAAAAAAAAAAAAAAAAAAAAAAAATCCTCAAAGAAACAACAATCCAATTAACAAGTAGGCTAAAGACTTAAACAGAAACCTCTCCAAAGAAGAAAGAATGGCCAATAGAAGGCTGGGAATGTGGCCTAGTGGTAGAGTGCTTGCCTAACATGCACAAAGCCCTGGGTCAATTCCCTCACATACACAGAAAAAGCCATAAGTAGTGTTGTGGGAAGGTAAACTTATTCAACCACTCTGGAAAGCAGTGTGGAGGTTCCCCACAAGACCAAACATACAGCTTCTCTATGACCCAGCAATTTCACTCCTGGGCATTTTCCCAAATAAACACAAACCAGAGCACACTAACTAAAGCCACCAACATAACCAGCACTGTTTACTATAGCTAAGATATAGAATCAACCCAGATTCCCCTCAGTGGAGACAAATGGATCAAGAGAATGTGGTATATATACACAGTGGAATTCTATGCTTCCATCAGAAAGAATGACATTGGAAAAGACTTGGAAAAAATATTAAGGGAAGTAAGCCAGACCAAAAGAAACATAGGCTGCATGGTTGCCCCCGTTTGTAATCATTAGAATGTGCCTGTAAATCTACAATTAAACCAAGAGACAGTAAAAGACTAATAATTACACTTGGACATGATTAATAGCACTCTAAATATGCATACAGTGAGAACAAAGGAGGATATTCTTAGGAGAGGATAACAAGGGTTCAATAGCTATATGTTTATGATCATATACAATGATGTGTATCAAAATGAACTTCAAGAAATGGAAACAAAAGGGATTGGGGGGGGGGGTTGTTCCTTTGTTCATTTGGGGGCTTGAACTCAGGATATGGGCACTATCCCTGAGCTTCTTTTTGCTCAAGGTAGCACTCTATCGTTTTGAGACTCGGCATCTCTTCCAGCTTTTTCTATGTGGTACTGAGGAATCAAACCCAAGGCTTTGTGCATACTAGGGAAGCACTCTACCACTAAGCCACATATTCAGCCCCACCAGAGATTTTTTTTTTATTAAAGAATTTATTGACATTGATTTTTTACATCATATTTCAAATGACATGTTTAACAAACAAGTGTTCAAGAAGTGAATCTCTATATACAATCACTGGCACTTAGTTTTTAGAACATAATCAAAATTAGGCTAAGGGTTTGTGTATCATAGATACATATTAATTTATGAAATAAAACATATCTATAGAGTCATAGGTTTTTATGTCTATGTAGTTTTTATATTTCCAATACCATGTCCATAGTATTGCGTATGCAAATATTGAGTCCTAGCTCTTGTACTGTTTGGATCTAATAGCCACATATTAAGGATACCATGCACCTTCCCACAAGAGATTTTTTTATTGTACTGTTTGTGGTCCTCATACCTCCCCTTTCTTTCTTTTTCTTTCTCTTCCTCTCTCTCTCTCTCTCTCTCTTCTTGGTTCATTCCCTTTTGTCACTGTTTTTTTATTTCTGTACCCTTTGTCTTGTATAAAATTTTTATCTAATTTGTGTAGAGAAAGGGGAGGCACAGAAACCAAGGGACAAAGAAAGGCCAAACCAATTCAGTGGTGATACTCACTAGATGCTATGTTGGAAATGTACTATACAACTTGGGAGGGGAGAGATGACACTGTTAAAAAAATGTAATCATGGATGGGGGGAAGGAAAGTGGGAGAGAAAAACATAGGAAGGGGTAACAATGTTCAAGAAGTAATACACCTACTTCCTGTAACCTCTCTATACATCACCCCAGACAATAAAAAAATAAATAAGAACTACAATTAAAAAAAATATTCATTACCTGACTTACGTAACTGTTAACCCCTCTGTACATCACCTTTACACTTTTTTAACATGAAAGCTAGAAGACACAATGTCAAGACTTGACTGGAATATATACAAACTTACTGTTTGCTGGCTGGGTAACTGGTTGGCTATATCAATGTGTAAGTGAGTACTTTACTCTCACCTAATACTCTTGATTACCATATCCATAACTGTGTTCCAAGGGAGGTCTTGATCTGTAGAAGAAATCAGAGTGCTTAATATCAAGGACTTCCACATTTCTGGCTATAATGAAGTAACTAGTTCTATACTAGCCTTTCTGCTATCAACAACCATGAAAGTGGACAAAATATATTTGCTGTTTAGGTTTTGGGCAATTAGTGGTACAGAGTAACATTAAATTCAGGAAATGAGCTCTGTGATTGCCTCTGTTCTATAACAGAGAAGTATTTGCTAAGCTAGGATCCAAACAGGGCATGGTTGCCAACTTTGCCAAAGAGGCAGAACTTGGCACTTAAACTAAATCTTTGAGGCATCAAAGAAGAGAAAGTGTATAGAAAAAAACTCCCAAATGTTTGTGGGTGGGTACTCTTATGAATTATTGACAGAGGGCTGGGGCTTTCCATTTTAGTGGAAGATTAGGAGACTTTTCAGGTAGTTGCTCTAGTGGCTCAGTGGTAAGAGAGGTTGAGTAGGGAAGACCAAAGCCATTGCCCAGGCACAAACTAAGAGATCTTTTCAATACTCCAGACACCTGGTAAAACATTAGAAAGACCACACAGAATTGTGTAATATACATGTGTGTGTTGGAGTTGGTGCTAGGCTTGAACTCAGGGCCGCATACTCTCACTAGGCTGTTAGCTCTCTGTTGAACCACACCTCCCAGTTCTGACTTCTTGATGTTTTGAAAATAAAGAGTCTCCTGAATTTGTCTTCCCCATGCTGGCTCTGAATTGCAGTTCTCAGATCTAGGTTAAGATCCTCCTGAGTAGCTGGGCCTGACCTGGTAGCTCACGCCTGTAATCCTAGCTACTCAGGAAGCTAAAATCTGAGGATCAAGTTTCAAAGCCAGCCAAGGCACAAAAGGACCTGAGACTCTCATCTCCAATTAACCTCTAGAAAATGGGAAGTAGGGCTTGGCTCAAGGGTACCTGAGCTAAAGAGCTCAGGTACACCATCCAGGCCCAGGGGTAGGGTGGCAACCTTGAGCTGAAGAATTCAGGGACATCACTCAGGCCAAGTTCAAGCCCCATGACACACACACACACACACACACACACACACACACACACACACACAAATCCTCCTGAGTAGCTATAAGCATAAACATGAGCCATACTGGGTTCTGGTGGGTCACACCTATGATCCTATCAACTTAGGCAGTTCAAAGCCAGTCTGGATAGAAAAAGTCTGTGACACTTTTATCTCCAATTAACTACCAAAAAAAGCTGAAAGTAGAGCTGTGGCTCAAGTGATAAGACTGCTGGCCTTGGGGGGGAGGAGAGGGAAGCTCAGGAACAGCCTTGTCCCTGAGCTTTGAGTTCAAGCTCTAGGACCAGAAAAAAAAAAAAAAAAAAAAAAAAAAAAAGTTCAACAATAGAAATTATCTAAGCAGGGTACCAGTGGCTCATACTTATAATCCTAGATATTAAGGAGGCTGAGATCTGAGGGTCCCGATTCAAAGCCAGCAAAGGCAACAGTAGCTCATGCCGACAATCCCAGCTATTCTGGAGGCTGAGATCTGAGAACTGTGGCTCAAAGCTAGCTAGGCAAGAAAGTTTGTGACTCTCGTGTCCAATTAATCACCAAAAAGCCAAAGTGAAGCTGGGCTCAAGTGACAGAGCATTAGACTTTTGCTTTGTTTTGGTTGGTTGTAGGGCTTGAACTCTGGACCTGGGCACTGTCCCTGTGCTCTTCAGTTCAAGGATACTGCTCTACCACATAAATTGAAAAAAGTCAATTCTTGTGCACGTGTGTGTGTGTGTGTCTGTCTGTCTGTCTGTCAGTGTCTGTCTGTCTCTATAATTTTCCATCTAAGTTTTCCAAGTGCTAGGATTACAAACATGCCAACAGCTCTTGCCCAGTTGCAAAATACATATATGCATTTATTATACATTTAGTATGTATTACAATAAATGTATGAGTGCGTGCATGTATGTGCACATATGCGTGCTCACACACGCCCCAATACTAGGGTTTGAACTCCAGGGACTTGGAGCTGACCCTCAGCTTTTTCAGTCAAGACTGGTGCTCTGCTACTTGAGCTACAGCTCCATTTCCAGCGTTTTGGAAGTAAAGATAGGAGTTTCACACTTTTCTTCCTGGGCTGGCTGCAAATAGAAAAACTAGATACCAGTTTCTTGAGTAGCTAGGATTGCAAGCATGAGCCACCAAGACCTGGCTAATATTTTGTCAAAGTCAACTATAAATAGTTAAAATGTAGCCCAGTAGTAAACACTTGCCAATTTGCCAGCAAAATGCTGGGCTGAGATATAACTCAAGTAGTAAAGTTCTAGCTATGAGCAAGCAAGTCAAGTGAGTACCAGAACTCTAAGTTCAAGTCTTGGTACTGGCAAAAAAAAAACAAAAAACAAACAAACAAACAAAAAAACCTGGACATAGAGCTAAGTAAGAGAGAGCAGGCTACAGAATTAAAAATAACAAGGGTAACCTTAATGAATAAGTTCTAAGCAGATCTGAAAGGGTAAAGGACATTCCAGGCAGAAGTAAGTATATGAAGCCCCAAAATTAAAGGATGGTGGCATGTTTGAAGAACAGCAATGAGAAGAATGTAGTGTGCCAGGGAGACTAAGGGTAGTTGAAACCAGAGAGGATAATAAGGCAAGATAAAGTAAGGGCCTTATTTGACTATTAAAAGAGACAAAACAGAGTTTTGAGCAGAAAATCAGTGTGATATGACACAAGTCTAAAGAATAATTTGGGTCATTATATTGAGCTTGGCCATCAGAGGCAAGGTAGAACAGAGGATCTGACTAGGAATCCATTAAAATAATCCAAGTAAAAATGATCAGACTAGAGTGATGAGGAGAGGAGATGGTGAGAAGTGTCACTGCATATACTCTGAGGTGAAGGTAACAATTCCTAGCAGATTAGATAGAGGAAATGAGGAAAAAAAGATTGAAGATTAACTCCAAGGTCACTGTCCTGCACAATGATGAATGACACTGCTTCATCAGAGATGGTAAGACGTACCTGCTTTTCAACTTTCAGAGAATGTTCAATCAAAAGTGAAAATCAGTACCTTCCAGAGCTGGACAAATCTAACCTGGTTTGTTTTCATTTTTTGTCAGTTGAACTCTGAGTTTGAACTCTGGGTCTGGTGCTGTTCCTGAGCTCTTCCGCTCAAGGCTGGCACTCTGCCACTTGAGCCACAGCACCATTTTCAGCTTTTTCTGCCCTAATCTGTTTTTAAAAGCAAGTCCTTTACCCAGTGTAGAGGTGCTAAGAAAGGATGTCCTGAGTCCAGGAGTTCAGGGTCAACTTGAACAGCATATGCTCAAAAAAAAAAAAAAGAAGCTGGGGACTAAGTTCAAGTCCCAGGACTGACATTTAAAAAACAACCACCAAAAAAAAAAAAAAACTGAAGAGGCCAGGAGTTTGGCCTAGTGGTAGAGTGCTTGACTAGCAAGCACGAAGACTAGGGTTCAATTCCTAGGTAACACATACACAGAAAAAGAGCCAGATGTGGTAGTAGAGCTCTAGCCTTAAGTTCTAAGCCCAGGACTGGCAAAAAAAAAAAAAAAAAAATTGGAAAAAAAATTGAAAAAAAAATACTGCAGAAGCATATCAATCACACACACAAACCTGATTTGAAAAACTAAGTGTCATATAATAACCAATACAACCAAACGCACACATTATGGAATAATTCATATATAATACATCCAGGCAGCAGTGGATAAGTAATGAAACAGAATGAATACTGAAAGGTTTTGCGGACTAATGTAGTGCCTGTGGCTTTAGGAGTTTGGGGGTTATAGGTTGTTTCTAGTTTTATTGGAGGGGATGTCTAATTATGATGTATAAATTGACTTAAAACATTCTCAGTACAGGAAAATTAAGTACAACAATCCGAATAACACAACAAATTTTGACAGTTACATGTTGCTTAAAATGTTGAAGTGATAAGGTCATTTTTAAATATATGTAATCTTTTTACAAGTTCAGAAGAACCACAAATTATGGAGCTACAAACCATGAACCATACAAAAGAAAATTGTAGCTTATAAACTATTGGCTGGCTGCCAGTCTAAAGGAATTTTTTTTTCCCCAAGCTTTAAGCCACAATACTCTTTCCAAAAAGTGACTATAATCTTATTATTCAATGAAAGAGTAATGTCATTAGGTGGTAAAGGTAAGTCAATTCTTGACATTAAAAAAAAAGAGGGGGGCGAGGTAGCTCACGCCTGTAATCCCAACTACTCAGGAGGCTGAGATATGAGGATCAAGGTTCAAAGCCAGCCCTAGCTGTGAAACTCTTATCTTCAATTAACCTCTAAAAAAAAGGAAAGTAGGGCTTGGCACAAGGGTAAAATGGTAGCCTTGACCTGAAGAGCTCAGGGACAATGCTCAAGCCCAGGGGTAGGGCAGTAGTCTTGACCTGGTGGGACAGTGCCTGCCTAGCATGCACTAAGACCCGGGGTTCGAGTCCTTGGTACCACATACATAGAAAGAAAAAAAAAAAAAGCTGGAAGTGGTGCTATGGCTCTAGTGGTAGAGCACTAGCCTTGAGAAAGCCCAAGGACAGTGCTCAAGGCCTGAGTTCAAGTCCCAGGACTGGCATAAAAAGCTCAGGGATAGCACCCAGGCCAAATTTAAGCACCAAGACTCACAAAAACAACAAAAAAAGATGGGTGCCAATGATTCACTCCTGTAATCCTAGCTACTCAGGAGGCTGAGATCAGAGGATAGAGATTCAAAGCCAGCCCAGGCACTAAAGAAAAGACTGTGAGACTCTTTTTTTTTTTTTGTCCCCCCCCCAGAACCATGACTGTGAGACTCTTAACAATCATAAAACCAGAAATGGCTCTGTGGCTCAGGCACTATGCCTGGGCTTCTTTTTGTTCAATCCACATGAATGCCTATGAACCACTGCTCACGAGTACAGTAAGATGTCACACTGAGAAGAGAGACCTGGAAATCATTAATTCATTACTATTTTGCTATAATTTAGCAATTTTCAGTATTTTTCTTAATATAGCCTTAAGGCCGGATATGTAGCTCAAGTAGTAGACAGCCAGCCATGAACAAAAAAAAGGGCAAGCAAGAGCACAAGGCCCCGAGTTTAAGCTACAGAACCAGCACAAAAATTTAAAAAACAGCTCTGGAATCCAATGGTAATCAATACTTCTTTTGTTGTTGTTGTTCTAAGCCCTGGGATGTGAACTTAGGGCCTGGGTTCTGTCCCTGAGCTTCTTTTGCTCAAGACTAGCACAATATCTCTTGAGCCACAGTACCACTTCCTGCTTTTCTGCTTATGTGATACTGAGGAAGTGAACCCAGGGCTTCATGCATGCTAGGCAAGCACTCTACTATTAAGCCACATTCCCAGACAGATATAAAATTCCCCCGCGCTCTCTCTCTCTCGTCAGTCATGGGATGTGAACTCTGGACCTGGGCGCTGTCCCTGAGCTCTTCAGCTCAAGGATACTGCCCTACCCCATGAGCCACGGTGCCACTGCCAATTTTCTGATGATTAATTGGAGATAAGTCTCACAGATTTTGCCAGTCCTGGGGCTTGAACTCAGGGCCTGAGCACTGTTCTTGGGCTTTCCTCAAGGCCAACACTCTACCACTTGAACCACAACACCACTTCCAGCTTTTTTTCAGTGTATGCAGGCATGCTAGGCAAGCACTCTACCACTAGGCCAAACTCCAGGTCCCTCATGAACTTTTTAATGGCTGGCTAGCTTTGAACCATGATCCTCACATCTCAGTCTCCTGAGTAACGAGGATTACAGGTATGAGCCACGGTGCCCGACTCCAATCAATATATTTTTTTAAGCCATCAATCAACACGTTCCCTCCAACAGCTGTCCTTCGAAGAACAGTAAACATTCTTTGATGACCCAAAAACATTTCCTTCAACTCAACTGCCCAATTGAAAAGATAAAAGATGCCACTTAGAAAACAAAGTGACACAGGCTGAAATTTCAGCTATAATTCTTAGCTCTAAATACCATAGGCAACTAATTATTCCAGGCCTTGCTTTTCCTATTTATTAAACAGAACCATTATAGTTCACACTTCATAGTAAGACTGCTCTAAGGACCTAAAGATGCAATGCAAGTAAAGAGTATAGCACAGTAATGGGTCCAGAAAAGAAGTCAGGCTAAATAGATCATTACCTTCAACAGAAAAATCAGAAATACTCAAAACATTGGAAGTTAAATGTCTTGTATAACTAGTAAATTATAGGTAACTCTGTGTTGAAAAATCCGTAACAAGAACAACAAAAATATTCCTATCTAAATGCCTTAAAATGCTAGGTACCTTACAATTTTTTTAATCTACTAATTCAGTAAAGGACAACTAAGCACAATATACTTCATGCAAGTTTTGAAAAAGTATATTTTGGCCAGGTACTTGATGGCTCACTCCTGTAATCCAAGATACACAGGAAGCTAAGATCTGAGGATCTTGGTTCAAAAGCTAACCTGAGCACAAAAGTCTACGAGACTCCAATTAACCATCAGAAAACCAGAAGTAGTACTGTGGCTCAAAGTGGTAGAGTGTTAGCCTTGAGTGAAAAAGCTCAAGGACAGCACCCAGACCCTGAGTTCAAGCCCCATGACCACCACCAACAACAACAAAAGGCTGCATAAGGCTGCATTTCTAAGAAACTTTACATTGAGGCGTTTACTTTGTATATGTAATCTTTTATTTTTTGCATAGCACCTAGTATATTTACTATTTATTTCACTTAATATAATTGTTCCCAAGTCTTTCCATTTCTTTTTTTTCAAATATTTTTATTGTAATTAATAGAAGGGTTACATGATATTTGCCAGATAGATGGTGCATTAATTCCCATACATTGGTATCCTTTCACATGTCTTGGTCCCCATTTTTCTCCCCTGTATATGTAATCTTATATTCGTATCTTTCAAACAGCAATGACATACTAGTCTTACATTATTAATTTATTTTTAAAAGGCAAATACACTGTGAAAATACTCAAAATTATACAAATATATGTATATATACATGGGGTACAAGGACAAAAAAATATGAGCTATGTCAGGTGCCAGTGATTCATTTCTGGAAGCCTTGCTACTCAGGAGGCTAGGATCTAAGGATCACAGTTGGACGTCAGTCCAGCCAAGAAAGTCCAAAAGACTCATCAATTAACCAACCAAGAGCCAGAAATGGAGCTATGACTCAAATGATAGAGCTTGAGTGAAAAGTTTTAAAAAATAACACTGAATATCTGAGTTCAAGCTCCAAAACTGGCACAAACATAATAAACTCCAATATAATCTACTCTATTCTATATGAAGTCCTCAATCTAACATAAGTGACAGAATGAATAGATGGACACACACTACAATGTCCCATAAAAAAATGGTCTCATTCTCTCCTTGCATATCAAATTTCTAATAGAGAACACTGATTAGTCCATCTTTTCTCAAGATTGCATGTCTTAACCTACACTAGAAACTTATGAAGCCCTATTTCCTAAGTCATATCTCTAGAAATATCTAAAACAATGCCTTCTCCAATTTAAAAAGCATTCAAATATTTAATGGTCAGTTCACCATGTTTTAAAATTTGGCTATTCTTTGTTTCCAATAATAAGATGGTTTCTAAGGCTTGTATAGTAATCCACTCCACAAGAATTTTCAAATTATCTAGTTATTAAAGCTGTAATCTACAAACCTGGTCAGGCTATCCAATTTTCCCATTTATCTAATTCTATGAATCTCTAAGTGTGGTCCAAGGACCCCTGGAGATGTTTTTAAACCCTACCAGGGGTGTGGTAGACTGATACTAATTTTCTTATTTTCATGACAGAGTTTTCAGTGGCTACATAATGATTAAGGTTGGCTTACAATAAGTGTGTCACATTTGGAAGATGAACCTAATTCAGTAAGTTCCAAAACACAATGCATGGATACAATCAACTTGCAAGAGAGACCAATAGATATATCACTGAATATGGTTTCATGCTTGCCTTCAAATTACACTAAGAACTACCATTTGTGAAGTTCTGATGTAATTTTAAAGAAAAATACCTACAATTATCTGGGGGGAGGGGAAACAAAGACAAATTTTCTTCAACAGCAATATAACCATAACACTCCAAATGCAGAAGTAGATGCCAGAATCGAACAGTCTTTTAAAAGAGACTGAAAGTCCATGAAACCCTTCCTCCAATAAACTACCCCCCCCAAAAAAAAGTACAGCTTGTGGCTCAAGTGGTAGAACACTAGTCTCTTGTGTGTGTATGTGTGTGTGTAGCTTATGGGGCTTGAACTCCGGGCCTGAATACTGTCCCTGAGCTATTCAGCTCAAGGCTATATATATAGCCTACCAAGCCACTTCCAGTTTTCTGGTGTTAATTGGAGGTAAGAGTCTCATGAACTTTCAAAGCCCAGAATGGCTTTGAACCACCATCCTCAGATCTCAGCCTCTTGAGTAGCTAGGATTAGAGGCATGAGCCACTGCCAGGCCCTGAATTCAAGCCCCAGGACTAGCACAAAACACACACACACACCATTTAGCTAGGCACCTGCAATCCTAGCTACTCAGAAGGCTGAGCTCTAAGGATTATGACAAACCAGAAATGGAGCTGTGGCTCAAAAAAAAAAAAAAAAAAGCTCAGAAACAGCACCCAAATCCTGATTTCAAGCCCCAAGACCACTACAAAATAATAATACAACATTTGTATTGATAAACAAAAGGTTATCACTGACATATATATATATATATTTATTTATTTATTTATTTCCCTTATTCCTGGTGCTTGAACTCAGGGCCTGCGCACTACCCTTGAGCCTCTTTGTGCTCAAGGATCACTCTCTACTACTTGAGCCACAGCACCATTCCAGCTTTTTCTGAGTAGTTTATTGGTAACAAAAGTCTCACAGACTTTCCTGCCTGGGCTGGCTTTAAACTGTGACCCTCAGAGCTCAACCTCCTGAGTAGCTAGGATTATAGGTGTGAGCCACCAGCATCTGGCTCAGCATTTTTAAATGACCAAAAGGGAGGGGGGAGATAATTTCTAAAGTTAGAAATTTCTAAAGTTTCACTTACACAAACCAGGGATCATTGGGTCCTCAATAATATTTAAGAGTGTAGAGGCTGGTAGATATGGTAGTATATGACTAGAATCCCTGCATTAGGAAAGCTGAGTCAGAAGGATCATCAGTTCAAGATCAGCCTCAGAAAAACAAACAAACAAACAAAATTGGTACTAGTGACTCACATCATACTCTTGTTTTTTGTTTTTTTTTTTGTTGGTCCTGGTCTTGAGCTCAGGGTCTGAGCACTGTCGTTGGACTTTCTTAAGGCTAAAGCTCTACCACTTGAGTCACAGCACTACTTCCGGCTTTTTCTATGTATGTGATACCAAAGAAACAAACCTGGGTCTTCGTGCATGCTAGGCAAACACTTCACACCACTAGGCTAAACTCCGGGCCCAGTCACTAAGCTTTTGAAGATTTTACACTTATTTTGCAAAGAAAGCAGTGATCACCTCCAATGAACCAACAATCTAAAGTTTTCAGTGAAGGGCTTTAGGAAAAACAACCATTTTCATTGAGTCTCATTTCATAAAAAAAAAAAATCACTTAGGCAGAGACCTGTTTTAAATAATCAAGAAAAACAGTACAACATAATGCACAGCATTTACTGAGCTCAGAGCAAATATTAGGCACTGTATTGTACTTGCACTATCTCATAATCCAAAGGACCCCAAAGAACCACACAGAGAAGGAAACTCAGATTATTTACCAAGGGTCACACAGTAAGTGGTGAAATCAGGACTGTATGACTCCAAAATCCAGTGGTCTTTCCATTCCACCATTATCTTCATAATACTGGCCTAGAAATCTGACCTGTCACTTACTTAGCAGGTTTACCTGAGCAAATCACAACTTCTCTCAGCTACCTCATCAACAAGATAAAGTTGGTCAAGTTGATCTATGAAGTATACCTATAGTTAACATTCTTCATAAACTATGCTAATATTCATAGACTATGCTTCATCATAACCTCAAATCTGCAGTTATAGAATAAAGAGCCTTTTGTACATTTTTCAAAACTGAATAAAAGAAGTAACACAAATAATAGGGAAGTAATGAGTAAAATTAATAGACCAGGATATAATATCTCATGCTTTAATATTAATAATCATAAAATATACTACACACATTGAATAAGCATTGCATATTTCTTTCATTCCAGACATCCAAAGCTTCCTTCTATGACATAAGCTTGGGCATCCTGCCAGCTGAGCATGGCAAGCACATGTTGCCATGCTATACAGCAACACCAAACTAAAGAACTGCTCTGAAGGAGCATTACATTGTATAGCATCATCTATTCTTTGAAGTAAATTTACAATTATCAATGGCCACATTAGCCAACTATTTGAGAAAAGAACATGGCAAAGGAAAATAATGAAAACTGACACAAGGCATTTACACACACACAAACACACACACAAAAACTGAGAAGTACATTGATTGCAGGCCAATGTTCAGATAAAGTCTTACTAATTTGTATTAAGTTGATATTACCTAGGCCACAAATTTTAGGCTACTGACTATAATAGCCATAATTTGAACTCAATTTACTATGTACCAGATACTGAGCTGAGCACTTTACAAACACGTTTAATCCTATTCTGTAGAGTTGTGAAGTATACCTTTTTTTCCTATATATTTTAAAAGATACAAAGTCACACTGCTAGTAAGTATCAAAGAAATAATTTAAAACTAAATCTAACCAGCACTAAAGTCTGAATACAATTTGGTTCCAAAAAGAATGAAACTTCATTTCTAAGACAAATTTTTGTTTGTTTGTTTTTGCCAGTCCTGGGCTTGAGCTCAGGGTATGAGCACTGTCCTTGGACTTTCTCAAGGCTAGAGCTCTACCACTTGAGCTTCAGCACCACTTCCAGCTTTTTTCTATGCATGTGGTACCGAGGAATTGAACCTGGGTCTTCGTGCATGGTAGGCAAGCACTTTAACCACTAGGTCAAACACCTGGCCCCTAAGACAGATTTTTTTAAAGTGTTAATAGTTGAGTCAAGTTATGAGGGCATTTTTAAATAAAGTTTTTGAAATACATTAATTGAAGTAGCTACTGCTTGGATGTATTAGCAAAAGTCACAAGGTCACTGTCAAAAATCTGGGGCCAGGAGTTTGGCCTAGTGGTTAAAGTGCTTGCCTAGCATGCATGAAGACCCAGGTTCGATTCCTTGGTACCACATACATAGAAAAAAGCCAGAAGTAGTGCTGAGGCTCAAGTGGTAGAGCTCTAGCCTTGAGAAAGTCCAAGGACAGTGCTCAGGCCCTGAGCTCAAGCCCAGGACTGGCAAAAAAAAAAAATCTATATTTCTTTGGATAATTATCAATACACTTAAACTCAAGATATTTCCACTTTGCTGGTGCTGTTGCAGCTTATACTTTAAAAAAAAAAAAAAAGAGCTCTGGGCCAGGAGTGTGGCCTAGTGGTAGCATGCACATGGGTTTGATTCCCCAGAACCACATACACAGAACAAGCCAGAAGTAGTGCTGTGGCTCAAGTGACAGAGTGCCAGTAGCCTTGAGCAAAAAGTATCCAAGGACAGTGCCCAAGCCCTGAGTTCAGATAGATAGATAGATAGATAGATAGATAGATAGATAGATAGATAGATAGATAAAAGGGGCAGGAAAAATAAGTAATAGGATCAGGAGCTTAATTTGGGACAAGCTCAGCTTCAATTATCAATGAAATATGTAAGGAAAATGACTTTACGGCCTGGAGTTCTAGGATCACTCAGGACACACTTGGTTTTTTAAAGCCCTGTAACTGGAACACCAAGAAAGAAAACAACAACAAAAAACAAAAAAAAACAAAAAAAACAAACCAGACCTCACCAGGCACTAGTGGCTCATGCCTGTTATCCAAGCCCCTCAGAAGGCTGAGATCTGGGGATTGTGGTTTGAAGCCAGCCTGAGCAGAAAACTCTATGAGACTTTTTTCTTTTTTTTTTTTGGGGGGGGGGGGGGCAGTGGGCCTGGGAACTATCCCTGAGCTCCTTTTGCTCAAGGCCAGCACTCTACCACTTGAACCACAGCACTACCTTGGCTCTTTCTGTTTATGTGGTACTGAGGAATAGAACCCAGGGCTTCATACATGCTAAGTAAACACTCTACCACTAAACCATACCCCCAATCCTGAGAGACTCTTATCTCCAATAAACTATTTTGAAAAAACTGAAGTGGCCCTGTGGCTCAAATAGTACAGTGCTCACCTTCAGCAAAAAGCTTAAAAACAGGTGGCGGGGGGAGGGAGAACGAAAGACAGAAAGAAGAGAGGAGAGAGAGGGAAGAGAGGAAAGAGAGGAGAGAGGAGAAGAGGTGGAGAAGAAGAGGAGTGGAGAAGAGGAGGAGAGGGGAGGAGGAAAAGAGAGGGAGAGAGGGAGACAGGAAGAGAGGGAGAGAGGGGGAAAGGGAAAAAGAGAGAAAACAAGCCCTCATGGAGTAGTCCAATATTAAGAAGAGTCTGAGAAGCCAGGCCCAGAGGCTCAAGCCTGTAATCCTAGCTACTCAGAAGGCTGCGATCTGAGGATGGCGGTTCAAAGCCAGCCGGGGCTTTTAAGCTTTTAAGTCCATGAGACTCTTATCTCCAATTAACCACCAGAAAACTGGAAGTGGTGCTGTGGCTCAAGGGAGAGGGCAGTAGCCTTAAGCTGAAGAGCTCAGGGACAGCACCCAGGCCCAGTGGAGTCTCATGACGGAGAAGAAAAAAAAAGTCTGAGAAGAGGCCAAAGAGAAAATGAGCAGAGTGTGGTATCTAGAAACTGTTTCAAGAAAGCAGGCATCAGTGGGGAGTATGACCTAGTGGTACAATGCTTGCCAAGCATGCACAAAACCTTGGGATGGATTCCTTGGTACTACATACACAGAAAAAGTTGGAAGTGGTGCTGTGGCTGAAGTTGTGGAGTACTAGCCTTGAGAAAGCCTAAGGACAGTGTCCAGGCCCTGAGTTCAAGCTCCAGGACTGGCAGGAAAAAAAAAAAAAAGGAAAGACAAAAGAAAGGCATCCACTGCAGCAATGTTGCTCATTATTCAAATAAGAATTAAACTTGATGGTTTTGATGAGAAGTTTCAACACAGTGATGTAGCTGCAAGTTTCACTAGAGTGTGTTCAAGAAAGAAAAGGAAGCTGGGCACTGTTGGCTCACACTTGTAGTTATAGGTACTCAGGAAGCTGACTGCTGAGGATGGTTCAAAGACAACTCAGGCAGACAATCCAAGCTAGAAGTGAAGCTGTGGTTTGAGTGGTACAGCTTTGGGCCTTGAATAAAACAGATAAGCAAAAGCAGAAGGCCCTAAATTCAAGTCTCAGTAGAAGGAAGGAAGGGTAAACAGAAGATGAATAGAAACCAGCACAGAGGTCAGAACCGTGGCCTAGTTAGAGTGCTTGCCTAGCATGCACAAAGGCCTAGGTTTGAATCCCTGGTACCACATACAAAGAAAAAGCCAAAAGTGGGGCTGTGCCTCAAGTGGTAGAGCATTAGCTTTGAGAAAGCCTAAGGACAGTGCCCAGGCCCTGAGTTCAAGCACCAGGACTGGCAAAAAAAAAAAAAAAATACACAAAGAATAGCACAGAAATTGAGCAGTAGCTAGAAGAGGTACAGTTTAATCAAGATAGTTGTTAAAAATACACATAGTGATGACACACACAGTGTGAGTGTGCTAACTGGAATGAGCCAGTAGATAGGGAAAAAATGTTGCAGAAGAGAAAACAGACATCATTACAACTGTTTCAGAATTTTACTACAAGAGTCAAATAGCCCAATAAAGGAGAAATTTCACTAAGGAAGTGAAATTCACACACCACAGGAGGCTCAGAAAACAGGTTGGGCTACTTACAAAGAAACACTGTGCTGGGAATTTTGTTTGTTGTTTCATACAAGCTTAAAATAACTTCACTGAGGCTTTATCTCTAAGTAAGAGATAAGGAACCAG